>NC_042616.1:439067352-439747425 GCF_901001135.1 Rhinatrema bivittatum | reverse complement strand
GGCTGGATGAGGCAGGGCTGGAGAGGCAAGGCTGGATGAGGCAAGCCTAGAGAGGCAAGGCAGGATGAAGAATCAGGAATTCAAGACCAGGAACCCAAAGACAACATGCACTGATAAGGTGGGAGACTTGTTGCTGAGATGATGTAATGCTGCAAAGCCCTTGATAAGATAGGATGGCCAGCCGGTCATCACCGGAGGGTACCGCTCAGCATTTCCTGCTGTGGGGCCTACATAATGCATACATATGAGTGCGCGTGCATCTAAGGGAAGGCAGCGGGAGTGGCTGTTAGAAGCTGGGACTCCATTGTTAGCTGTATGCAGGCCAGTGTGTGGGTATGAGACTGAATGCAGTAGGGTTTTCTGAATGGGACAAGACTTTGGGGGTACATAGTAATTGCATGCATAATAAGAAGAAACACACAATTTCAATTTGAAAGGAACTTATATAATAACATATTAACATTTTAAAACTATGGACAAACCAAAACAAATAGAAATAGAGGACAAGAGTGGGAAATCCTAGGTTGAAAACTATTTACATAAATAAAAAGGTTACAGGAAACTCTGGAAGATAGGTCCTGATAGGCCTAGGGGATGGGGGCTTTGGTGGTTTGCCTTATGCCTAAAAGCTGAAGAGCAGCCATGAAGTTCCCTTTATACTTGATGAGACACTTCACCACATCTACGAGCCTCCTGAAGTTGGCACACAGCTGGTGGACATTCTCTGAAGCTCAGGGCTGCCAGTTGACGTGTGTGGCTTGTGTGCCACTGCAGAGTCTGGTGGTGGTGGTGACTGCTGGCCATCTGTATCCAGCATATTTTTTGCTCCAGAAGGAAGGGCCAGATGTTCTTCTCCCTCCTTTTACTCTTTCTCTTCCTCCTCTGAGGTCATGGTGTCTGTGAACAGAGAAAAACGTATGTTGTAAGCTGTCAGCTGGTGTGCATAGGGATGTATTGTATAGCATCATAGACAATGCTATAGTTAATTCCATTTATTGGAGAGGTGTGGGCAATGGGAAGTGATCCTTTTTGTAGGACATCCAGTGGCTAGGCAATGGTGGTGGAGACTGTGATGAAAACAGTAAATAGATCATGTTGATAGTTCCCAAAGGGCATTTAGGTAACTTACCTCCAACCTCTTCATGCCTAGCAGGCCACTTGTCTATTCATTCCCTCTCCTTGTGGGCCTTCTTCTTGAGGTCCTCCTTCTACACAGAGGATAATTAGTAATAAAATGCTCTTAATTCAATGCTGCTGGTTCTATGACCTTTTCAGAGGTATATGTAATTCCCTGACAGGGTACATAAAATGATGGGTAACAATTCCCTATTTTTTAAGGGTCATCCCTTCCATTTTTGTGTGATTTCCTCAAAGTTTTTCATGCAGATGGTAAAGTCAACTGAATGGGGACAGCAGGTTTATCAACAAACTTCCTACTATATAGATAGTAAAGGACAGTGAAGACATACCCTCACTCCCCTCCATGATCTCTGACTATATCCATTATATATATAGTTGAAAAGTGCCTCACCATCAGGCGCCAGCGAGCGGGGAGGCCACCCTCCATCCTGGGCCCCCGCAAGAAGTGAACACCATCTTAAATAATAAAAAAAGAAACGGAACTATCATCTGGAGGTGAGGGAAATGGGTGACTGCGTTGTGTGACCATGCCCCTCCCCCGACGTCAACTCTTTGTGCTTCATTTACTATTTTTTCTTTTATGTTTTCTGTTAAGTAACCTTTTTTCAAGTTCCTACCTTATGCCTTTGTTAACAATTTTATTATAAATGTTCTCTGTATTTGACTATGGAAATATTTTTCCTGCTTTTTCTGTTTTATGTAAACCGGTATGATTTGCATTTTAATGTAAGAATGTCGGTATATAAAAATTATAAATAAATAAATAAAACCAGGCTGGCTCAGTGTCAGGGACACTGACACACTGTATCAAATTCTAAGCAATTTTATTTTCTGGTTTATCCAGCCAGCCAAGAACTATTTATATGGATGAGAAGTTGTTTCACAAGATACTGAACAAGTCAGAAAATCATGGTCTTCCATGCAGTCAATAATTACCATTACTGCTGTCCTCAAGGGGTCACTATGTTATCCTCTTCACTGCATTTTCTCTTCTTCAGCCATATGAGGAGCTGGTTTCTTAAGTATACCCATATAACAAAATTCACACTCATGGACACGCAAATACATAGCACAAAATTACATGATAGAACAATATAGGCCGGATTTTAAAATCCCTACACATGTAAATCCAGAGGATTTATGCGCGTAGGGGAGGATACGTGCACTGGGACTATTTTAAAAAGGCCTGGCAACACACATAAAGCCCTGGGACACATGTAAGTCCCAGAGCATGCAAAAGAGGTGGGGAGTGAGTGGGGCGTGAGCGGGGCGGGGCAGGGGTGGGGCAAGAGGCTCCAGGCACAGGGGCCATTTGCTGCTGTGCTTGGGATCGCGCGTCGGCAGTCGGCCGGTGCATGCTGAAGTAAGTTTAGAAACAAAAAAAAAAGAAGAAATAAAAGGTAGGGTGGAAAGGATGGCGGAGTTAGGGGAAGGGAAGGGAAGGTGGGGTGGGGGGTAGGGAATGGGAGAAGGCAGCGCGGCTCAGAGCAGGCTCAGCTCACGCAAGGTGCACAATTGTGTACCCGCTTGCATGCACCGACCCCGGATTTTATAACATGCACTTGCCTGCACACGCATGTTATAAAATTGGGCGTACATGTATGCGTGCCGGGTAGCGCGTGCACATGTAGGCCCGCGCGCTCCATTTTAAAATCTTCCCCTATGTGAGCATTGCTCACATCCCAAAATGGTCTTGGAGCACTTTATATAACTCCCCATATTACCATCCTTCCATGCTAGTTTCCCCAGCCATAGCACTAGAAAGAGCTTCTTGGGCAATATCTCAGTATGAATCGCCTCTCTCTTTTTACCTTACTTTCTTCCCCTCTTGGAGGATCCTGCTCTGTACCTTTTGGGTAGTACCTCGGGAGGAGGACAACACCAATCCACATGCCGGCCAATGGCCTCTCTGCTTCCTCACTATGGTAAACTCTTCTGGGGGAGGAGGAAGCCCCTCCTTTCCATCTGTGCTAGATTCCCTGGACTACACACATCAAGAACTCTACAGGGCAGTTCTCCACTGTGTTAACCCACCCCACTCCTGCACTTCTTCTTTTGACTGTAAGGTAGTTTCCCTGGGAAGAATGATCCCTGTAGTACTCTTTTCTAATCTAACCATGAAGGGAATGGACTCCACTCTGCCTCTTTTCCGGCTTGGGCCTCTCCCCTTCAGGGGACGAGCCCCTTTAGGGTCCAACTCTTCTTAGAGTATCCCAGGTCTGGGGTACTCCAGCTGATAACATAGATGGAGGTCCTTAATCCCCACCCTACATGGTAGAGGGCAAGGGAGAAGAGGGCAAAAACCCACTAAACCCTTTCCCCTTTATACTGCCCACTCTCTAGAGTCTGTTTGTAAGACTGTACTAAACTATTAAGGGAACATACATATTTTTCCCCAAAGCACCTTAAATAAATTTACATTATGACTCATTCCCTTAAAATGTCATCCAGTGGCCATTTCATGGTACTACATGATAGTTACTTAACACCTTGTTTAACAAATCAGAACATGATGATGGCAAGATCTTCCTTACGCAGATGGATTGATACCCTTCACCCCTTAATAAAATAATTAACCCTAGGGGGTTGCCACATATCCATCCATTGTTTCCAGTTAGCCCTTGGCCCTGTATTATATTGTATGTTACCACATCAATATATGCTGTTTGGCTACTGTCCTACTCCCATCTCTCCCCCCTACTTCCAACCCAAACCCTCATCATCCACCCAAGCCCACACCATCTGCTATCTCCAATCCCCCAAGCACATCAATCACTCTTCCTCTATTTTCCCACCCTCCCTCAAACCCCCAATGCCTTATAGCCGACCCATCCCAACCTACATTTCTATTTCCCATAAAATTCTTATCTTGCAGGGGTAGAAGGATCTGTGTTTAAACTAATTTTGCAGGCCTTGCCAGGCCTGCATCATCCAATTGTTCCAATAGGCCCCCTGGAATAGGGAACTATCTCATTACCAGGGAGTGCAGTCTGGCCACATCCCTGGTGATGATGTTGGATTGTCTTATCATTGGGGAGCCATTTGGAAAAGAGCCCACCCCAATCAAAAATGAAAGTTCATGTGCATGTGTGTAAATGTGCACCCATATTAACATTTGTGTGTACAGGCATAATATCACATGTACACTTTTGGGGGCATGGATACTCACATTTTAAAACCTGTGCAGAAGAGTCAACAAAGATTTTAAAATAATATAGCAAATGTGCACAGACACATAAACGTGCGAAGATGGGGTTATGTGGATGTTTGAAAGTTATCTTCCCTATTTGCATACTACTTATATTAGGCATATTTTCCCTATCTGAAGGGCCTTATGCATACTGGCTTGAAAATTGTGTTGAATAATTTTTACATCGTGAACTGTGCATAAAGGATCACATTGCTTTTCCTACTGATAAATTTTCAGATGCATTTTATAAATTTTATAGATTACAATCATTAGAATTCTGGCTACAGAATACTTATAAACATATTTAGCTCCAATATAATTTTTATATATTCACAAAATATCCTTAAGCAATCAAAAAACAATATTCATATGAGCCTTCCATTGTCCAATTATATTGTAGGAATTATTAGTTAATTTTGCAGAATTTTTTCTAATTCTAATCATTGGCTCCCAGACATCCACATGGCATTGTTATGAGCTGAAATAAATTCTTAAAACAAGCACCTTGAGGAAAAAAATCCTTTTCATCAGAACAGCAAATAATAAAATAATAAGATGTATCTTATGGAGAAATAACAACAGATTACCATGCAATGGAACAGGAAACAGCTCAATCAAATATCACTCACTTATTCCATGGTCTAAATAGGTTGACACCTCTAACCTATACACCAATGAACAAATTATTTACTGGGTCATTTATCAATTTGCGTTAGGAACTTAATGCATGTGTTAAGGCATTACCACACACATTAATGACCTAATACATGAAATAAATAATGCATGCTAATATGTATGCAAATTCCACATTGAGTATTCTAGTGGGAGGAGTTTGGGGTGTAGTTAATTGTAATGAGGGTCAGTTGAACCCAATGCAATGCAGAAATACAAGATTTACTGTCAGTTAACAACTGCACCTATTTTTTTCAGTGTATTATGCTTATTATGGTTTTGAGGTGTTGGAGTGGATTCTCCTCCCATGGGGAGGAGCCCCATGAGGAACCGCAGTACTAGGCTAGACTCGAGACACATAAACATAGAAGATTTGTCTTTATTATATAGCAGGATGATACCACCAGAGGTGGCAGTAGTGAGGTGATCCAGTAAGAGCAGTCCAGGGGTCCTCGGCAGAGGAGACCCATCCCACAATGGTAGATGTTAGCAACACTCAGTAGTATAGGGAGTCCCAGATGGTTCCCAGTGCTGAGCTATAGATGAGACAGACTGACAAAGGTTAGATTACTCACTAAGTTGGTAGCTGTATTGATGAAGATCCCAACAGGCAGAAGTAGTTGGTTTGCAGGCACCAAGGCAGGGAGAGCAGGCCCTTGAGGAGTGAGTACTTGGTATCCCAGATAAGCACCTGAAAGAAAGCATAGGGCCTCAGAGGAGCGGGTACCCAGGTTAAATGAATTAACCCAAAGGGCAGAGAGAGCTTCCAGTGGCAGTAAGGAAGCGGCAGACTAGCTTAGACCGGAGACAATTCAATCCTTGCTAACTCGATTTGTTAGCAAACAAAGGGCAGGCTAAATACCAGGATGGTGTGACATCACTCAAGGAGAACGCTCCCGAGGTTCTCGCCATGATGTGGATAAAGACATAGGTGGCGTGCGCGCGTGTGCCCTAGGAGGCCCTCAGGAGAAACATGGCAGATAGCCCATAGCCATTCTGGGGATGCCAGAGAGGGTGGCTTGAAGACGCAGCAGCAGCCATCTTCCCAAGGCTAGCGGGGAGAGCAGAAAGAAAGGTGAGGCACAGAGGTCGAAGCCATCTGAGACTGACGGATGCAACAGTGCTTGCAATACGGAGAAAATATTTGAGACAGAGAGTGAAAGAGAGAGAGAGACTTTGTATAGAGTCAGGCTGATGCTCTGTTTGGGATTTAGGGGCTGGTATTATAGAAACATTCTGAGGTTTTCATAGTAAAATTGACAGCACTAAAGATCTGTAGTCATAATGGACGAAAAATATAACTAGAAGAATTAATTACTGTTGTACGACCTTAGAAAATCCAGGCCTTAGTTAAGACAACATTTCTTTAACTGGTTACTATAAGGAAATATTTCTCTAAGTAGCTATATGTAAATTTCTTATCTTTCAATATGCAAATGCTATCAACATATATGATGAGTCTACAGCTAGTCTACAATGTTGGCCCTGGCATATGCACACTGACACATATAACAGTAACTTTACATGATACACTAGATGTTTTCCAGCACATTCTTTTCATGCTGTGTTTGTCTTGCAAATACTGGGCCAGATTTTAAAAGCCCTGCGCACATAAATAAGGCTGGATTTACGCGCGCAGTGGGGTTATGCATGCTGAGCCTATTTTGCATAGGCCTGGCGATGCGCACAAGCCCCGGGATGCGCATATGTCCCAGGGCTTTGAAAAAGGGGCGGGAAGGGGGTGGGGGCATGGGTGGGGGTGCTGGTCTGGGGGTGGGACCGAGGCCTCCAGCACAGCGGCCATACCGGAGGATCATGTGCCAGCAGCCGGCTGGCACGCGCAAGTTACGCCTGCCAGAGGCAGGTGTAAATAAGAAAATAAAGGTAGGGGGGATTTAGGTAGGGCTGGGGGGCAGGTTAGATAGGGGAAGGGAGGGGAAGGTGGGGGGGAGCGGAAGGAAATTTCCCTCCGAGGCCACTCCGATTTCAGAGCGGCCTCAGAGGGAACGGGGAAAGCCATCGAGGCTCCCCTAGGGCTCGGCGTATGCAAGGTGCACAAGTGTGCACCCCCTTGCACGTTCCGACACCGGATTTTATAACATGCGTGCAGCTGCACGCGCATGTTATAAAATTGGGCGTACATTTGTGCACCAGGTTGCGTGGATAAATGTACGCTCGTGCGTACATTTTAAAATCCGGCCCACTATGTATAATACCTAAGCAAAAATGATATATAAAACTTGTAAATAATGAAAAGCTTAAGAATAATAACTTAGGCCTGGATTCATCATTCCTCGCAGAATGATGAATCCTGCAAAAATGGGGGGGGGCGGGGGGTGAAGGGGGGGGCCAGGCCTGCAAAAGCCCGCAGCCTTCGCACCACGGCGGTACTCTGGCTGCCAGATTTTGTACTGAATAGTACCACCATGAAAGGTGGTGCTATTCGGCACGCTACTGCCGACAATAATGTTAGTAACATTATTGCTGACAGCGAAGACACCACTGACTCCGCCCCTCCCCGCCCTGACGCCTCCCCTCCCCCTATTTTGCATTCTATCACATGCGAGAAGGCCCTTTTCGCATGCGATAGAGGCTTATCGCACACAATACGGCCGTATCGCGTGTGATATTCTTTTGATAAATGACCTCCTTATATTGTAGGTTGCCCCTTTTTAAAGTCATTCTCTCTCTCTCTCTACCCCTTCACTGCTATAGTATATACCTTTCATAGGTTTATTGATCATAAAAGAGCCTTTAGCTGTCTGCAACATCAAAATGGATTGTGCATAGGAGCTGGAAGAAATGAGTGTCCTTTGGATAATACTGACTTTATATCTACCATGAGAGATTTACCAGAGAATTTTATAACTTATTTATTTAATTGTTTGTTTGCTTTTATATAACAATGTTCGATTTTACATATCACAACGGTTTACAGACAACTGAGAAGAGCAGGAAACCAGGTGTTTCCTTATGTGAGATACAGAGAACGTTTATAACAGTTAAAATAAAAGTTAAACTAAATGTCACTTGTCACAAGGGTTTACGATCAGCTGAGTAGTGCGGGGAGCCAGGCATTCCCTTTTGTCTAATACATCGAACATTTGTTACAGCTTAATGATAAAAAGTTAAACATATGGTTATATGTTACAAGTAAACATATATTATTGAACGATGGTTAAACAATCCCTTTTGTTTGATACAGTGAACATTTATAACCGCTTAAAAATTAAAGATAAAAAGTTAAACAAAAGGACAGGGTGTAATTGTTATATATTACAAGTTAACATGTATGATTGCTTGATGATTAAACAAAGCAAGGTATGTATAATATGTTTCAAATTGGTATACATGGATAGAGGTGGGGGTAGGTAGGCTAGGGGAATTCTCATGTTTGTTGCAATGTATTAGTTATGGTAGGTTGGCAGAAGGCACATATCAATGGGGTAGATGATGCAGGAAAGCGAGAGTTGGTGAATTGGGGGGTGGAATATGGAGGTGAAGTTAATGAGTGAATTAACGGTAATATTAATTATGGACGTTTGTGGAAGAGATCAAGTCACAGATTTGCTTCATTTATTTACTGGGATTAGTCAAATGGTCTCTCTCTCTTTTTATTTTATTTTTTTGTATGTTTGATAAGAACTGAAACAATCTTACCTCTTCCTAAAAATAAACCTGATGGATAAAAATTATAACCAAAACTTCCTTCATTTCCATTGGACATAGCCTCAGAGGAAATACTGAAAGTCACATTCTTCATCTGTATCTGTTTCAAACATTTTGCTATTGATATGCTAACCCTCATTTACTGTCCCTTTCATCTCTTTTTAGAATCTTAGGGCTTGATTTACTAAGGCTTTTCTCTCATTCTGTGTCAATGGGAAAAATACTTAGTAAATGAGTCCCTTAAACTGCTTCAGATTTGATCTAAACTGATCAATAATTTCTTTAGATCGTTATCTGAAGACTCAAACATAACAGTACTTTCTGTTTTCAATCATGATTCTAAATTTACAATATAGATATGAATTTCTCCAGCTGGTGTTTCTATTATAAGTAGCATTAAATTCAAGATACGTTTGTTCACAATAAACCCTGTCAACCCCAATTATCCCTATAACCTTATTTTTATAAACCGTTATGATGGCGTTATTCAGATGTTTCCAAATGACGGTATATAAAACTCATTAAAAAAACAAACAAACAAACAAATAAATAAATAAATTGTTGCCCATCCATTTACAAACTCACTTTCTTCAACATATATTTCTGGTGTTTTTACTATTTTAAGCCCCTTGGAATATGTTGATGTTTCACATATTCTATCAGAGTCACGCTGCATAGTTCTGGACAAATCAACCATTTGTGTAACAGCAAAAGCCTCAAAAAATGAAAAGGTCACTTTAATTGTTGGCTCTTCAAAAGCTATGCTTCTTTAAAAATACCAACCCAATGGTTGAGTAACTGTTTTCCCACTGTGTGCTCCATAAGGATATGTGTACTTGAGGACAATCAAACCCGAAACCATCCTTTCTCAAGCAGTGTACTATTGTATAATTAGTCTATATAAATAAAAATGTTAAATAGTTTGTACGTCGTCGCTAATCTCGCCAACCGCATAACCAAATGCGTTCAAATTTGCACACAACATTCACTTCCCATACGGGAAGGATCTTATACACTTACATTACATATAGGTCACACCTGTGACAGGTAATACAAATTTAAAAATTGCTTACACAAAACAGCGACATCTGGTGGCCGTCGGCGCAAGCGCAACCTCTTACACCTTTCACACACACTCACACACCACACTCCACCCCCACACAGGGCTATTGTCTTTCATTCACACTCCTTATAACACACAGAAATCCACACTCATCACACCACACACCCCCACCCACACGCCTTTCAATGTCACTTACTTCACCCACCCTCCCAAAACACGGATTCCTGGCTGCTACATTGGGAAGCCACACATTTCACACACCCTCCGATTTTAAATTAAAGTACCCTCTTCCACCCACCCACGCACTGCACTCCGATCACGCACTACACCTGAAACAAGTCCGTGCTTCTCCACCAGCACCACAGGAACGGTCCGGGACACATCGCATTCAGTAGGGCCGTCGGATGCCAGCAACTAAAATGTCGCCGGCGAACCTTGCCCTTACTATGCTATACGGAGACAACAATGACGTCGGTACACCATGTGACATAGTAAGGGCAACAGCTCATCGGCGCCATATCCTCAGCGGACATTTGCCCTTACTAAGTCAGGAATCCTGACGCACCACTTTCACCGGTGAAGTTTTGCGACATGGCAGCCGGCGGAACAAACCCTAGCACACACCCTCACCACCGGCTGGCAGTTTACACAGGTAGCCGGGGAGGAGCACGGGGAGGGACCGTTCTCATTTTCCGCCGCACGTTTTTCACAGGGGGGGTCACTCATTCTCCTCATCTCCCGAGAGGGGGGCTGTAGCGTGGGTTGCTCTATTTTGCCGGGTTGGGGGGGGCAGGAAGGCTTGCTTGCATATTTAAACTATTCTTTGCTGGTGCTGTTCATTTGGGGTAAAAAAAAAACAAAACACACAAACTATAACCTTTACTGATCTCTGAAAGCTAGCGGATTAGCCCTCCAAAAGAAACTTCTCTACAGACACATTACTAGGTGGATTAGGCACTCCCCTATTTTTATCCCTAAGGATCACAACCTCCCACTGACTGGCCACGTTTATACACACCAATTCATTTCTTATCTATCAACGTCGTAACTGCTTTTTAAGGTCTGGATCCTCTTACCTAAGAAGGCATTAATTTTTGCCCTGTGCATTTCTCTTGCTCTTCGGACATTACAGTCCCATTTCCCTTGATCCTTTTACACACCATTCATACATCTCTTGCAATTCACCAAATTGATGCCTCGCAGAAAATCTAACTTACGTCGGCGTACTCACCCTGCGCTAGCGGCACAACGCCTTAGAACTAGGCGCACGGAGGAGGAACGGGCAGCAAAAAAAAGCACAACAAGGAAAGAATAGCTGTAGGAAGACAGCAGGAAGCGGCCGAGCAACGTGAATCCAGACTGCTAGAGGCACGCTTGGGATCACGGCAAGCACGTTCCGCTGCTCACAATCTCCTTCGTTCACACCATGCCCATGAAATGCTGACAGTGGCTGAAATCCCTCTAACACCGACAGCACCTCAACGCCAACCATGGATCCCACATCAACTGGCCAAACATTATAATCGACTTGCTTTCCGATACAACCCACATCAGGATTATACTTTCATACGGCATGTTCTCATTGGCTCTATGACACACGTGTGTCCATACTACAAGGCTATGAAATTTCTGGGAGAAACAAAGGGGATGTGTTGCTATCAAAAATTTAAGGACCAATATCATAGAAGCTACAATCTTGACAGGACCTTTCAAAGGTGAATATGTACTCATTCCTCGCATCCCTATCATTCCAACAGATATGCCATTTCATTTTAAAAGATTGCAATTCCCAATTAGATTGGCATTTGCAAAAACCATCAACAAAGCTCAAGGACAATCTTTACACCTCTGCGGTTTACATCTACAAACCGATTGCTTCTCACATGGACAATTGTATGTTGCATGTTCACGAGTAGGCAAACCTGACAATTTGTATATCTGCACTAACGATGGAACAATAAAAAATGTCATATACCCACAAGCATTGCAAAATTAAACATATTACAGATATCCCCTGGCTCTGTTCTGTTTTTTCAACTTAACCAGGCTCAGCCACAGCAACATGTGGCAGGGTACAGCTAGTTACAAATAAACCTCTCAAATCATATGAGCCATCAACTGTCCAGGTCTAGAGGGGACCCTAGCATTAATAAATTAGCAGCTAATGCTTTCATTTTTTCTTGTTTCTAATCATTGGTTCCTAAATGTCCACGTATAATATATATGTTTTATTTTTTTCACTTTCACATGCACATATTAAAAAAATCATTTCTGCTTCCCTTTGTATGAAATGCATCTGACTCAACAGCCCTGTACACAGTGCCCTATCCCTATTAATACCAGGAGTGTTGTGATCTTCCTGCACACAGTGCCCTATCCCTAATACCAGGGGTGTTGTGATCTTCCTGCACACAGTGCCCTATTCCTGATACCGGGGGTGTTGTGATCTTCCTGCACACAGTGCCCTATTCCTGATACCGGGGGTGTTGTGATCTTCCTGCACGCAGTGCCCTATTCCTGATACCGGGGGTGTTGTGATCTTCTTGCACACAGTGCCCTATTCCTGATACCGGGGGTGTTGTGATCTTCTTGCACACATCCCGGTATCAGGGATAGGGCACTGCATGCAGGAAGATCACAACACTCCTGGTATCAGGAATAGGGCACTGTGTGCAGGAAGATCACAACACCCCTGGTATTAGGGATAGGGCACTGTGTGCAGGAAGATCACAACACTCCTGGTATTAATAGGGATAGGGCACTGCAGGCAGGAAGATCACAACACCCCTGGTATCAGGGATAGGGCACTGTGTGCAGGAAGATCACAATACCCCGGAGGCATGAGGGTCAGGCAGCTCTCCCCTGTCTGTGAAGCCAGCCTCTCACTAGTAATGCAGGGAAGGAGCAGTTTCAGCCTCACCATCCTCCCCCCACCCCCTCACCCACACACCATTCACTGGCTGGGGCATGGGGGAGGGGAGGAGTGAGGGTCAGGAAGCTCCCCCCTGTCTGTGAAGCCAGCCTCTCACTAGTAATGCAGGGAGGGAGCTGTCTCAGACTTCACCATCCTCCCCCCCCCCCCCTCACCCACACACCATTCACTGGCTGGGACATGGGGGAAGTCAGGAGTGAGGGTCAGGCAGCTCCCCCCTGTCTGTGAAGCCAGTCTCTCACTAGTAATGCAGGGAAGGAGCTGTTTCAGCCTCACCATCCTCCCCCCCCCCCTCACCCACACACCATTCACTGGCTGGGGCATGGGGGAGGGGAGGAGTGAGGGTCAGGAAGCTCCCCCCTGTCTGTGAAGCCAGTCTCTCACTAGTAATGCAGGGAAGGAGCTGTTTCAGCCTCACCATCCTCCCCCCCCACTCACCCACACACCATTCACTGGCTGGGGCATGGGGGAGGGGAGGAGTGAGGGTCAGCAAGCTCCCCCCTGTCTGTGAAGCCAGCCTCTCACTAGTAATGCAGGCGGGATAGGGCACTGCATGCAGGAAGATCACAACACCCCTGGTATCAGGGTTAGGGCACTGTGTGCAGGAAGATCACAACACCCCTGGTGTCAGGGTTAGGGCACTGTGTGCAGGAAGATCACAACACCCCTGGTATCAGGGATAGGGCACTGAGTGCAGGAAGATCACAACACCCCTGGTATCAGGGTTAGGGCACTGTGTGCAGGAAGATCACAACACCCCTGGTGTCAGGGTTAGGGCACTGTGTACAGAAAGATCACAACACCCCTGGTATCAGGGATAGGGCACTGAGTGCAGGAAGATCACAACACCCCTGGTATCAGGAATAGGGCACAAGTTCTAGTCATATTGACTGATCACATTACTTTTTATGTCAACTACCAACAGTTTCCATTTCCCATCCCCCCAACCATCACCTCAGTTGGAACCTTGGTAACATCAATAGATAAGAGGGCAGCCAGCCAATAGGAATACATATTCATTCCTAACTGACCTTTACTGACCTGGAAAGTGTCAATAATTTGTATCATTTTCTGTTAGTGTTCCTGAGTTTCCATTTCCATTTCCCATCCCCCCAACCATCACCTCAGTGGGAACCTTGGTAACATCAATAGATAAGAGGGCAGCCAGCCAATAGGAATACATATTCATTCCTAACTGACCTTTACTGACCTGGAAAGTGTCAATTTGTATCATTTTCTATTAGTGCGCACTAACACGATTTAACAATTTTTAACGATAAATCGTTAGAATTTCTATTGTATTGTGTTCTATAACGATTTAAGATGATATTAAAATTATCGGACGATAATTTTAATCGTTAAAAAACGATTCACATCCCTAATTGATATTGCTTTTTAATGGTTAAGTGATATTTTTGTGCAAATGTAATTACACTGTGAATATCCTATCAATGTTTTCTTATGATTCCAAAATATTAGTAGTTATCAGGAATCCTAATTTCTGCAGCTTTAAAATGATCCAAGTACTGTTCAAACTGAATGCCCGTGTAAGTCAGTGAACATCTCAACTTTCTAACAATAATTTTTTCTACTAAGAAGAAGGTAAAAGAATAATAGTGTAAAAAAAATGTTTTCACAAGCCTATACCTTATTGACTCTGTACCTAGCCACCACCATGATGACTATTTCAATAAGTTCAATGAATGAAACTGTTGGTATAACAGTTGTCCATTAAGAGAAATTTTCAGATAGAGCAGTAAAATGTGGTAAGTAAACGGAAAGTTACTCCTGCTCTATTGTATGCTTGCAGTGAAATGCATTTTGCAATAACCGCATTTTACTTTCCGTCACTGCTGCAAGTAGCATAGCTCTCAGCTGCAATAGAATAAATGAACAAAATTTGAAATAAAAGAAATATATTTGGAAAATGTTGTTAGGAAACTTGAATGGCAGGAATGCAGATTCATCTCAAGTACCTCTTGCAATTGCCGCCTGAAAGGGAGAAAGGCAATAATATTGCACTGCTCAACATTTCAGCTGAGTGTGAGTGACAGCTAGTTTGATAATTCAGCAGTGAATAAGTTGCCATCTGTGGTTTTAGACAGATCGCCTTTTTTCACAATGATGCCCAAGGGAAGATTAATTTAGCAATTGTTCCATGCCCAAACATAGCTGTCAAATAATACTGGAATCATTTTCCAGATCATTAACTGTGATTCTCTGGCTTTAAGGATTTAAATATGGATATTAAAATACTGATGCTTGTAAAAAGAGCTTGCAGATCAAAATCAGACAGAAGACAGTCATTTTCTCCTCATTCTACCATCTTCCTCCCCCCCCCCCCCCCCCCCCCCCTCCAGTGGCTAACAGTATTGTGGCTTAACATACTATGCAATGCATTTGCATACTGGTACATTCAGCATATTTTCCCTGTCTGGAGAGTTTTATACACACTGGCTTGAAAATTTTGTTCCATTTACTTTATGGTATCATTGGAAAGGAGTTTCTAACACAAGGGGTTCTATGAGGCACAAAGGAGGTAGACTCAGAAGTGACATACAGTATACATTTGAATATACAGAAAAGGCTCCCAAGGGAAGTATGTAGCGAGAGAAACATTAAAGGAATTCAAGAAAGCATGAGATATGCAAGAAGCAGAGAGGATCTCTAGCTGCAAAAAAGTGAAGTGAAAGCCAGAGATCCACTGTAGTCTATGGCACTGCAAAGGGAAACTGTCCTTTTACAATGCTATCCAAAATGGCACTCATGATCATCATGGGGCAAGATTGCTTATTGGACTCTGACTAAAATGAGGATATTGCTGGGGGCAGCGGAACATCATTTTGGTTGGGAAGTCCAAATAAACCAACTTGCCACATGGGGTAAAACATTGGTAGGGCTATGGCCCTGGTGGCCCACCCCGTTCTGCTGCCTATGGACCCTTCTTTGCCTTTAAAATAAGACTGAGAACCTATAGTATATGAGGGATTAAATACCCTGCCACAAAATCCCATTGAGGATACACAAACATTACAACAATGGACAAAACAGGAGGATTAATCTATTTTATTTATTTCCAAATTTATAGCCCGCCTATAATGAGGTCACGCTAGGTGGAGAACAAAGAATATAAATCAAGATAACATAATCTTCGCAAACAATCATACAATTTTATTCTTCATGGAGAGGGTGGTATTTCTTCACGGAGAGGGTGGTGGATGCCTGGAATGCCCTTCTGGAGGAAGTGGTGAAGACTAAAACTGTGAAGGATTTCAAAGGGCATGGGATAAACACTGTGGATCCATAAAGGCTAGAGGATGGGAATGAAGAGAAGAGCCATGGGGGTGGATTACTGGAGTGGAGACCACTACCTGGTGATTACTACCCTTACTCAATAAGCCTTTGCAAGGCTAATGCAACTCCAACATTGCTCTCTGCTTCAAAGGCAAGGGGAAATGTGGAAAAGAAGATTTGCATTCAGACAACAAGGACTGAACTACACAGTCTGGGCAAACAATAAGTGTGGGGGTACCTTGCTTATTGTGGCAGTTGCTACCCTAACCAATTAAGCCTGATACTTCATTTTGAATGCATATAGAGCGTTGCTCTCTGCTTCAACGGCAGGGGGAAATGTGGAAAACAGGATTTACATTCAGACAAAATCCAACAAGGCAATGATCTGTGCAGTCTGGGTAAACAAGCATTGGGGTAACTTGCTTGATGGGGAGGTTACTACCCTTAACCATCAAGCCTTATGCTCACCTTTGATGCAACTCCAACATTACTCTCTGCATCAATGGCAGGGGATGGCAGGAAACCTGAATCAAACAGTTACCAACAAGGGCCCTGAAATTGGTGGTTGGTGAAACAGAATTGTATGGGAAAATAAGTGTGGGAGCTGTTGATTATACCACCCGGGTTCAATCCCCGGCCCTTTCCACCATTGCCGAACATACTGCTGGTATGGAAAAATACCAGCAGGCCCCAGAACACAAACCTGGGACCTTGAAGGCCAGATGCCAAAGAAGAAAGCTATAAAACTGTTTTTGCAGGAATTCACAGACACCAGAGACTCAACAGGATGGGGCAGAGGGTACGCAAATAGTCTGTGGGAAAGAATGCAGGGGGGAGAAAGATAAGGGGAGACAAATAACAGCTGCCTGTAGGCAGACAGCGTAACAATATAGTGGTGTGAAGCATGCAAGCAGAAATCAGATAATTAGCTGACTTTGGATTTTTAACCTATATAAGCAAAGCTGGTATGTAGTAGGGCTGGCGAGGATTTTGTATCTGTTGCAGAGCCCAGCGCTGAGCTCTTTATTATGTAAGTATATATTTGCTATATTTGCTTCCTGTGTACTTTTTGCTTCCTGAGTATTGATCTGTTTTGTGTATGAATGGCATATGCTTTCCAATAAAGAAAATTAATTAAGAGTAGAATCAGAGTTGTTCTTATAAACTATTTTACCTCTGAGGAGGACTTTTAAACAGAGCTTACCGGGCAGATTGGATGGGCCGGCTGGTCTTTTTCTGCCGTTGTTTCTATGTTTCTGTGTACTAAAAATATTGTAATACTAACATGCACATATACTAAAGCATTACTGTAAAAATATTAGAATCAAATTAAAACAGGATAAAACAGTAGGGTACTCTCAACAATTGACAAAAGCTTCAGTAAACAGAAAGGCCTTATAACAGTTAACAAAAAATGTAACTGCACATAGAAGCAAATTGGGCAAACTAAATAGGCTTTATGATCCTTTTCTGCCTATATAGGGATAGGCAATTCCAACATTTGAACGTCACATACTGGTTTGTTTTTTATGATAATCCTAATGAGTATGCATGAAATAGATTTGCATATAACTGAGGCAGTGTACATGCAAATTATTTTATGCATATTCACAGGGAATATTCTGAAAACCTGACCGGTTTGCAGCTCACAAGGACTGAAATTTCCCACACTGGCCTACATAATTTATAATACGACATAAGATGCCTAGTATAAACAACGTTTCATATGTTAAACCATGAGACCAAAACACAAAACACCCAGGAAAATATGGCAGCCTAATTTCCAAAACAGTTTTGCCATAGGTCACAAACAAGTTTAGTTTTGATGATATCAATGATGAATATGTATGGATATATTTTCAGAAAAAGGGGGTAGTGCATGAAAATCTAGCTCTTCTATAATCATTGCATATATCCTGAAAAACAAACCTGTTTGTGGCTTTTGAGAGCAGAACTGGCCACTCCTGCCATTGGAGAATAATGAGACTTACTTTTTCAAAATAGATACTTGTATAAAGCTCACAAGGCACTGGAGCCATGTATCATTCTAATGTTTCTACTACTACAAAATGAAACTGCCATAACTCCTTCAGGGATTTCTCTGTCAAAAAATGTCATTCAGTATTCTGCATGAGGCAGCATAGCAAATAATGCATTTAGATTTCCATACAATCTATATTCATTTGGAATTATACCTACCGTAGCTCTTTCATAAATCCTGAAATTATTTTCCAGTTCTTTTTGATTTACAGTAGCTTTTAGATCTGGCAGAGAAGTATTTTTTTCCTTGAAAGCAGTATCTTCACCTTACTTAAATTATCTGCAAACTCAGATTAGCTGCCTCTAGGAATCCCTAATAGGATTTAAATGCTACTTATCTAGTGAAAGCTATTGTATGGCCAACACAACAAGAGATCTGATTAACTCTTTTGTCAGCAATTGCAAAACTAAAATACAAACATTCTCCATCTCTGCACTATGGTAGAGAAGGTTTTAGAATCAGTAGTTTAGAATTATGAGTATTTTGTTAGGCTATGCCAAATCTTCATACTGTGATTTTAGAAAATAGTTTTACAGTTGTAATCACATTTTTCTTAAAGCCTGTGCAAAAGCTAACCATGTGAAGGGCAATTTTCAAAGCTATTTCCCTGAATAAATAGTAAGTTTGTGCTGTTATCCATAGCATGCATCAATAAATAATTCACATGAATCCCGAATGATGGCAAATTTAAGTACTATGGCTAAACGTCAAAACCAGTCTCAAGTGCCAATAGTGTATCACAGTTATAGTAGAAACGCAAAATATTAATGACCTGTCATAATAGGCTTCATCATATGCATAAATCTGCCAGATGAGTGGCCTTATATTTAATCATCGGTCAAAATAAATATTTTTTAGTATTTTTTCTTATGCAGTGTGTGCACAAAAAGAACACATCATCAATATATTGATACCAATGAGAAACGTTAACAAATTCAGGAGTTCCATATAAAAATTTGGTCTCAAAGGTTGCCACATATAAATTTGCGATACTGGGGGCCATAGTGGCCCCCATAGCTGTGCCTTCAATTTGTTTAAAGAATTTTTCTTGAAAAATAAAATTATTTTCCGTAAGTGCTAACTGTGCCAGTTGAACAATAAATTTGGTGGGTACGCGATTATCGCAAATTTATATGTGGCAACCTTTGAGACCAAATTTTTATATGGAGCTCCTGAATTTGTTAACGTTTCTCATTGGTATCGATATATTGATGATGTGTTCTTTTTGTGGAATTCTACTGAACAGTCACTTATAACATTTTTGGAATGACTGAATTCTTTGGACAACCATCTCAATTCACTCTTCACTACGACTCGCAGAAGATTGAATTTCTTGATATTCTTATTGAAAAGGAAGATCATCATTTAACGTCCAATTTATATGTAAAACCTTGTGCTAGAAATACTTACCTACATTTTACTAGTTTTCATCCGTTTCACCTTCAGAAAAATCTTCCAATAGGCCAGTTTCTTCGGCTACGTCGAATATGCACTTATAAGAAAGATTTGATTTTACATTCTCAAACAATGATACAAAATTTCTTACAAAGAGGATATCCATATAAATACATTAAAAGAGCATATAAACAAGCCTATAATGCAACAAGAGATTGGCTATTGCTGGATAATAAATCAGTAAACACAACGGCACAGGTCTGCACACTACCTTTTCCAATATTATCAGCTCAAATTGCTCAACTTATACTATCCTACTGGCCAGTTTTGAAAATGCATTCTATTTTCACGACTCCTCCGATTATTGCATATAAAAGAGGAAAAAACCTGAAAGATCTTCTAACAAGTTCTTATTTATCTACAGCTTCTAATTTAAATACCAATCCAACTGGTCACTGGACGTGTGAAAAATGCTCTTTTTGCAATCAGTCCATTACAGGTTTAGATTGGAAATATCCGCAAGGAAAAATTTACAAAGCTCATTCTCGTACTGATTGCAATTCCACCAATGTAATATATATACTGCAATATCCCTGTGCTCTATTATATGTAGGCAGAACTAAATGAGCCATTAAGACAAGATTAGTTGAACATCGTAGCTGTTTGACAACTGGCAAACTTCAAGCTCCTATCGTTGCCCACTGTATACAACATCAACATACTTTTCAGGATATTAAATGGCGAGTTATTGAGCTGGTGGAAACCAATCCCAGAGGAGGTAACAGCAAAGCAATGCTCAATTACCATGAACAATCTTGGATTTTTAAATTAAATACAGTCCATCCTAATGGTTTGAATTTAGCGGTGGAATGGTACACAATCACCTGAGGTCATTCACGTCATACAATTGCATTGACGTTATTCATGCATATATTATGACACCATATCCGGTAAGCCAACAGGAAATACACGCGGAAACGCCATTATACAATTCACTGAATTTAAAATCAAGACAGACTACAACTACAGTAAGTGCCTAGCCATACCATTGTTCTGATGTATTGCCCACTAAAAGTTAAATAATTATGTGATAATTTAATGTTAACAAGTTTTGAGATACAAATGTATTGTTCTCGCAGACGCTGAACTAAGCCCTTGAGAAAGAACAACGGGAGTTCGAAACATGGTTCCATGTCAGGCATGTTTACTGTTCCTGGCTTCAGCACAGTTTTTAAGCTAAGTAACTGGACTAAATAACTGCATGAGTTGCACACTGCATAAGAAAAAATACTAAAAAATATTTATTTTGACCGATGATTAAATATAAGGCCACTCATCTGGCAGATTTATGCATATGATGAAGTCATTAATATTTTGCGTCTCTACTATAACTGTGATACACTATTGGCACTTGAGACTGGTTTTGACGTTTAGCCATAGTACTTAAATTTGCCATCATTCGGGATTCATGTGAATTATTTATTGATTCAATTGGAAGTTCACTGATATCCCTATACACACAATGTGGGCCAATACTTTCAGCTATTCTGAGCAACATATTGCTGAGGCTCTTAAAGGCACCTTGCTGTTTGATGACCCAGTTCCTAATTCTAGTGAAAAATCCTGGACAGATTACAGAAACGAACAGCATAGACTGGTGCGGGCGGAATTACATTCGGCAACCCTTTTACAATATATCAAATCGGAAATTATTCCCAGAGGTCTAAGGATTAATTTAGAACCGTCAATTTACCCTGACAATGAGGAATTTATACAGAGATGGCTTGCAATACTGAACCAATGTTCCCTGGACATTATGTTACTCCTAGTTGAGACTACTAGCAAGATAGCTGACACCATCCGTCTTGCTAATGATATGGCACTGACCGAATTAAAACAACAAGAATCCTCCTCTGAAACATTTGATACAAAATTGCAAGAGCACCAAACGATGGAGAAATTAAAAAATGATTTAAGATCTAGCAAGGTCACCAAATTCAAACGTGACGAGAAAGATTATTCTTCAGGAGGTATTTACCCTTGACAAAGAAAAGCACTCACTACCAAATCTAGAAAAGTTGCTTTTGTGGAATCATCCGAAGATACATCTTCAAGTTCTGAAGAAGAACAAACAGTTACTACATCGAACAAATATCCCCCTGCTCCAGAATATAGACGTGTCAATTACAGATCCTCTTTTCGTCCTCAAGGTCGCCGTTTTTTTCGGAACAATCGACAAGCAGCTTGGCAAGAAACGGATCAAAGACCATGGACACGTTCACAAAACCACAATCAATCTTAATTAATTTATCAGATATTACATTATCCTCTGCACAATACACAGTTTTACAAAAAGGTCTTTCTTTTGTCCCATATTATTGGTATGATCCATTCAAAACAAGATGTCAGCTCTATCAATTTTTTTAGAAGACTTCAAGTTTCTTTATATTTTTCTTCACGTGATACAGGCTGCGATCTTTCGGTAGTGACTCCAAAATCACAATGGCTGAATCTATATTGCCCGGCGGAGGGCAATATAGATTCAGCCATTAAAACATACATAGATCTAATTTTGGGGGATTTAATTATACTTGAACAACAATCTTGCCCCCCTAGATTCAATCTATCAAAAGAGGAACATATGGCTTTAAAGTCTTTACATGAGAATGACAAAATTGTAATAAAAAAGGCAGATAAGGGAGGAGCTATTGTTCTTATGAATAAAGAAAAATATTTAGATATAGTGGAGCATCATTTGAATGACCCTTCCAATTATGTACCATTAATTCATGATCCTACACAAAATCTAAAAGATACTATTCAGACTATTGTAGAAGAAGCTGTTATACAAGGTTTTCTTACTTCTCAAGAGAAAAGATTTTTGATTAATGAATTTCCCACTATACCTACTACATATATGGTTCCGAAGATTCACAAAAATATTACCAATCCGCCAGGTCGCCCTATCGTTAACACGATAGGATCTGTTTTAGAACCACTGTCAATTTTCACAGATACTTTTTTACAACCTTTTATTTCAAAAGCAGCTTCTTATTTAAAAGACACCAAACACATGTTAACCATTTTGCAGTCTATTCAATGTGGGACAAATTCATTTCTGGTTACTTTGGACATTCAAGCTTTATATACAAACATACCTCAATCTGCAGCTCTGAAAATTGTATTAGATACACTAGAATTAAGACCAAAACCTAATCGCGTACCCACCGAATTTATTGTTCAACTGGCACAGCTAGCACTTACGGAAAATTATTTTATTTTTCAAGAAAAATTCTTTAAACAAATTCAAGACACAGCTATGGGGGCCACTATGGCCCCCAGTATCGCAAATTTATATGTGGCAACCTTTGAGACCAAATTTTTATATGGAGCTCCTGAATTTGTTAACGGTTCTCATTGGTATCGATATATTGATGATGTGTTCTTTTTGTGGAATTCTACTGAACAGTCACTTATAACATTTTTGGAATGACTGAATTCTTTGGACAACCATCTACAATTCACTCTTCACTACGACTCACAGAAGATTGAATTTCTTGATATTCTTATTAAAAAGGAAGATCATCATTTAACGTCCAATTTATATGTAAAACCTTGTGCTAGAAATACTTACCTATATTTTACTAGTTTTCATCCGTTTCACCTTTGGAAAAATCTTCCAATAGGCCAGTTTCTTCGGCTACATCGAATATGCACTTATAAGAAAGATTTGATTTTACATTCTCAAACAATGATACAAAATTTCTTACAAAGAGGATATCCATATAAATACATTAAAAGAGCATATAAACGAGCCTATAATGCAACAAGAGATTGGCTATTGCTGGATAATAAATCAGTAAACACAATGGCACAGGTCTGCACACTACCTTTTCCAATATTATCAGCTCAAATTGCTCAACTTATACTATCCTACTGGCCAGTTTTGAAAATGCATTCTATTTTCACGACTACTCCGATTATTGCATATAAAAGAGGAAAAAACCTGAAAGATCTTCTAACAAGTTCTTATTTATCTACAGCTTCTAATTTAAATACCAATCCAACTGGTCACTGGACGTGTGAAAAATGCTCTTTTTGCAATCAGTCCATTACAGGTTTAGATTGGAAAGATCCGCAAGGAAAAATTTACAAAGCTCATTCTCGTACTGATTGCAATTCCACCAATGTAATATATATACTGCAATGTCCCTGTACTCTATTATATGTAGGCAGAACTAAACGAGCCATTAAGACAAGATTAGTTGAACATCGTAGCTGTTTGACAACTGGCAAACTTCAAGCTCCTATCGTTGCCCACTGTATACAACATCAACATACTTTTCAGGATATTAAATGGCGAGTTATTGTGCTGGTGGAGACCAATCCCAGAGGAGGTAACAGCAAAGCAATGCTCAATTACCGTGAACAATCTTGGATTTTTAAATTAAATACAGTCCATTCTAATGGTTTGAATTTAGCGGTGGAATGGTACACACTCACCTGAGGTCATTCATGTCATACAATTGCATTGACGTTATTCATGCATATATTATGACACCATATCCGGTAAGCCAACAGGAAATACACGCGGAAACGCCATTACACAATTCACTTAATTTAAATCAAGACGGACTACAACTACAGTAAGTGCCTAGCCATACCATTGTTCTGATGTATTGCCCACTAAAAGTTAAATAATTATGTGATAATTTAATGTTAACAAGTTTTGAGATGCAAATGTATTGTTCTCGCAGACGCTGAACTAAGCCCTTGAGAAAGAACAACGGGAGTTCGAAACATGGTTCCATGTCGGGCATGTTTACTGTTCCTGGCTTCAGCGCAGTTTTTAAGCTAAGTAACTGGACTAAATAACTGCATGAGTTGCACACTGCATAAGAAAAAATACTAAAAAATATTTATTTTGACCGATGATTAAATATAAGGCCACTCATCTGGCAGATTTATGCATATGATGAAGCATATTATGACAGGTCATTAATATTTTGCGTCTCTACTATAACTGTGATCCATAGCATGCATTCATTATCCAGACTGTGAGGAGGCATTCCCACAATGCATATTGAAGTTGAGGAAGGAATTTAGCCCTCTTTCATGGTCATTTATCAAATCGCGTTAGGGCCTTATTGTGGGCATTAGGGTCCTAAATCCCGTGATAATGCCATAACACCCGCGATAAATAATGCATTGTGAGATGTGTATGCAAATTTTAAATATTTTCCTGAATTGGAGGAGTTTGGGGGTAGTTATGGTGGAGAACATTAAAATGAGGGGTGCCTTGTGTTGCGTGTGATAGCGTAATGCACATTATAATAGATTTTAATGTTAGAAATAACTGCACCTTTTTTCCTGGTGTTATGCTGTGCAATTTGCTTGAAACAGGATTTGCGCTAAAAATCACAAATTCCATTTTGGGCAGGCAGGCAGGCAAGAGAGAGAGAGAGAGAGAGTGAGTCTCAAATATTAGTCAAGTTTTTATACCACTATAGGAGGGTCAACTAGTAACTAGGGGTGAGGGGGCCTAGTTTTTAGGTGGCAGTTTTATGAGCACAGTCTGAGGTACAAACAGCACAGTATACATCAGTGAAGATTTGATGTGATTTGGAATGAGGAAAGATCAAGCTAGGTTGAGAGTACAATGAACAAATCTCATCTTTGTGTACCTTTCCTCACTCCAAATCTCATCAAATCTCCACTGATGTATACTGTGCTGTTTGTACCTCTGACTGTGCATGTAAAACTGCCCCCGAAAACCTAGGCTCCCACCAAAACCTCACCTGAGTCACTAGTTGCCCTTCCTACAGTGGTATAGTTAACTTTTATGAGAACCTTCTAAAGAGTATGTCTCTCTCTCTCTCTTTCTCCTTCCCGCTCCCTAAAAAAAATGCCTGCCTGGGCACTTCTCTGCTTGCAATGAAAACTACTCTAACCATACCCCTTTTTTTTTTATCACAGGAGCTAGTCTTATAAAATTTATAGCAAAATGATTTTGTAGATTGCATTTTGGTAATTTCCATTTAAAAAAGAACAGGTGCAAACCCATGGGTACTATATGTTTGTGGACAATTTTAAAAGGGAATGGATATACATATTTTCCCTTTAAAAATTAGGTACAAGTTCACCTGCAAACTTTTGCACCTGGACAGGGAGTTTTGAAAATTTCCCAGGGCCTAGGATAGATGTCGAGACCCACTCAGGAGATCCAGTCCCAATGCTGGAAACTCAGCCCATGCCCAGGCTGATGCCACAACCCGGTCCAGAGGCAGGGTCCTGACATCTGGGCTTTAGCCTAGGCTGGGGCCCGGGCATAGGCACGAGTCCACAATCTAGTCCAGAGACCAGATCCTACACCTGGACCTCAGCCAGGGTCAGGCCCAGGCCTAGGAGCACTCCTCTTCTGTTCTTTGGCTCTTGAATCCAACTGATGCCATCCTCTATGGTTATACAGAAGTTAATTAATTACAGTGCTTTCACACCAGTGGATGTGCCATTTTGATGCATAGCAATGCCATATAATGCTGTACATTAAAATAGCACAGTCTGCTGAGGTAAATTTGTCAGAGTTAATTAACTGCAGCGTGATTACAGTAGATGCCAACATTTGGCTTTCAAGCACTGAAGAAAGAAGACTATGAAGACCAGAAGCCCTCAAGCCAGAACTCTGAGACCTGGGCCTGAACCTGGACTGAGATAAGGGTATCAGGATCTGGCCTCTGCACTGAGTCCTTGGCATTGAGCATGGGTCCAGGCCAAGGCCCCAGCCTCAGGACCTAGTCTCCGAATCAGATCATGGTGTTGGGTCTCAGTCCGGGCCCTTCCTAGGCCACAACTGAGAACAAGGTATTGGGACCCTGCCTCCATGTCATTTCCTGGCATCGGGCCTGGGTCCATACAGATGTCCCAAGGTCAGGACCCAGTTTCTGGACCATGTCATGGCATCAGGACCCAGTCTTCGAATGGTTCATAGCATTATGCCTGGGCTTGGGCCCTGGCCTACGCTGAGACCCAGGTATGAGGACCCAGACCCATGCTAGGTCCCAGTGTTGGGTCTGGGCTTGGACCACAATGCAGAATCCCTGGAGCAGGTAAGTTTTTTTTTTTCATTTTTGGGGTCTGGGTCAAGGTCTTGGCATTGGGCCTGGGCATCAGACTGAGGCCTAGGCTACAATCTGATGTGTCAGCCCACATGAGATTCCTAGGCCAAAGCCCCGGCCTCAGACTTAAGCCTAGGCCCAAGTCTCACCTCATGCTCTGGCGTAGTCCTTGCTTTGGATCTCTGTCTATTGTACAGGTGAGGCCACAGCTTCGGGCCTAAACCAAGGCCCAATGGCTAGATTTTGATTTCAAAGCAATACTACAGAAATGTGAGATTTTCAATCATTTTGCTTTGATAACAAAATGAAAGTAAAAATAGATATTTCATTTAATTTCCTATTTCATTTCTCCCAAATGCCCATCCCTATTATACAGTACATATGTACATTTTATTTTTCTGTTATATGGAGAGAGTTGGTAGAAAATTAAATAATGGTGTAAAAACAAGGAATGCTTCACTAAGTGGAAAAGTGCTGATGAGATCATGAATTCTTATTTCATAAAAAAGACACTTGGCTTGCATTTCAGAGGAGACATACAGAGATGATGAACTTATGATAAGCTGCAATGTCTGTCTTATTTGATCTGTCAGCACACACTGTTTAACCAGAACTCTCTTACAGAATGTAATCTTCTCTCAGTAAACAGAGAAGATGTAAGACAATGCAGGCTAGCATCTATGTATGTGAGGAGAAACAGAGCTGGGGGGGGGGGGGGGGGGGGCAAGCTTGCAAGTCAAGCATTCTAAGTGTAAAAGAAAGAACCAATCAGAATTTGACTCATGTCCCTGCTTACATGTGCATGAAGTCATTGAATATGCATATCCTAACTTTTAAAATCAGCTTGGAAAATGGGCTCAGGGCTTGGCTAAAAAGATTCTATCCATACCATGAAGTCATCACTCCTCATCTCGTTCTACAATAAGCCACTAGATGAGATCCAGTGTCCTGGTGGATTATATGTAAGAGTGTCTCAAGTTCAGGTATTTTGCAGAGTTGGACTAACCTTGTTCTTCTCAAAGAATTAGGATAATCCTTCTCCCTTTATGTGTCAGATACCTAGTGCTTAATTTCTGGTAGAACACCCAAAATTGTAGTCTTCCACCTTTTTTCCAGGACCCAAAAAGACAGAATATAGCCAGCAGAGTCTATCAGTTCTGGCTCCCCCACAGAAATGTAGCAGAGCTGGTGGTATAATTAGTTGCAGCTCCCAATAGAAACAGAGCTGAACCAGTGGGGCAAGATCATTTCTGGCCCTCCCAGGCCCCAGAAAAAGCAGAGCAGAAAGTGTTGGAGCTGCTCAATTTGAGATGAGAGCAGCCACATGGCCTTGATTTGTGTGCAATTTTCTGGCACAACAGAAGAGCCATGAGAGAGGCAATAGAGGTAAATGCTTGCCTGACCCCCTGTTTCTGCTGCTACTGGGTGTGTCTGAATACATGTATGTGAGTATATGTATTTGTATATAGGAAAAAATTCACACCCAGCTCTTCCTTTTTCCCCTTCCCCATACAGGTCACACTTGAACCTGGCCCAGCTCCCTCCCTCTCCATTGCCTCTCCCTGATCCATAATTCCACTTCTTTCTTGTCTAGAAATTAATCCTTGCCTGTGAATAATAGAGGTGGTGTACATTTTATTAACATTATTAAGAACATAAGAACATGCCATACTGGGTCAGACCAAGGGTCCATCAAGCCCAGCATCCTGTTTCCAACAGTGGCCAATCCAGGCCATAAGAACCTGGCAAGTACCCAAAAACTAAATCTATTTCATGTAACCATTGCTAATGGCAGGTAATGGACTTCTCCTCCAAGAACTTATCCAATCCTTTTTTAAACACAGCTATACGAACTGCACTAACCACATGCTCTGGCAACAAATTCCACAGTTTAATTGTGCGTTGAATAAAAAATAACTTTCTCTGATTAGTTTTAAATGTGCCCCATGCTAACTTCATGGAGTGCCCCCTAGTCTTTCTACTATCCGAAAGAGTAAATAACCGATTCACATCTACCCATTCTAGACCTCTCATGATTTTAAACACCTCTATCATATCCCCCCTCAGCCGTCTCTTCTCCAAGATGAAAAGTCCTAACCTCTTTACTCTTTCCTCATAGGGGATCTGTTCCATTCCCCTTATCATTTTGGTAGCCCTTCTCTGTACCTTCTCCATCACAATTATATCTTTTTTGAGATGCGGTGACCAGAATTGTACACAGTATTCATGGAGTGATACAGAGGTATTATGATATTTTCCGTTTTATTCACCATTCCCTTTCTAATAATTCCCAACATTCTGTTTGCTTTTTTGACTGCCGTAGCACACTGAACTGACAATTTCAATATGTTATCCACTTTTACGCCTAGATCTCTTACTTGGGTTGTAGCACCTAATATGGAACCCAACATTGTGTAATTATAGCATGGGTTATTTTTCCCTATATGCATCACCTTGCACTTATCCACATTAAATTTCATCTGCCATTTGGATGCCCAATTTTCCAGTATCACAATGTCTTCCTGCAACTTATCACAATCTGCTTGTGATTTAACTACTCTGAACAATTTTGTGTCATCTGCAAATTTGATTATCTCACTTGTATTTCTTTCCAGATCATTTATAAATATATTGAAAAGTAAGGGTCCCAATACAGATCCCTGAGACACTCCACTGGCCACTCCCTTCCACTGAGAAAATTGTCCATTTAATCCTACTCTTTGTTTCCTGTCTTTTAGCCAGTTTTCAATTCACGAAAGGACATCGCCACCTATCCCATGACTTTTTACTTTTCCTAGAAGCCTCTCATGAGGAACTTTGTCAAACGCCTTCTGAAAATCCAAGTATACTATATCTACTGGTTCACCTTTATCCACATGTTTATTAACTCCTTCAAAAAAGTGAAGCAGATTTGTGAGGCAAGACTTGCCCTGGGTAAAGCCATGCTGACTTTGTTCCATTAAACCATGTCTTTCTATATGTTCTGTGATTTTGATGTTTAGAACACTTTCCACTATTTTTCCTGGCACTGAAGTCAGGCTAACTGGTCTGTAGTTTCCTGGATCGCCCCTGGAGCCCTTTTTAAATATTGGGGTTACATTTGCTATCCTCCAGTCTTCAGGTACAATGGATGATTTTAATGATAAGTTACAAATTTTTACTAATAGGTCTGAAATTTCATTTTTTTAGTTCCTTCAGAACTCTGGGGTGTATACCATCCGGTCCAGGTGATTTACTACTCTTCAGTTTGTCAATCAGGTCTACCACATCTTCTAGGTTCACCATGATTTGATTCAGTCCATCTAAATCATTACCCATGAAAACCTTCTCTATTATGGGTACCTCCCCAACATCCTCTTCAGTAAACACCAAAGCAAAGAAATCATTTAATCTTTCCGCGATGGCCTTATCTTCTCTAAGTGCCCCTTTAACCCCTTGATCATCTAACGGTCCAACTGACTCCCTCACAGGCTTTCTGCTTCGGATATATATTAAAAAGTTTTTACTGTGAGTTGTTGCCTCTACAGCCAACTTCTTTTCAAATTGTCTCTTAGCCTGTCTTATCAATGTCTTACATTTAACTTGCCTACGTTTATGCTTTATCCTATTTTCTTCTGGTGGATCTTTCTTCCAATATTTGAATTAAGATCTTTTGGCTAAAATAGCTTCTTTCACCTCCCCTTTTAACCATGCCAGTAATCATTTTGCCTTCTTTCCACCTTTCTTAATGTGTGGCATACATCTGGACTGTGCTTCTAGAATGGTATTTTTTAACAATGACCACGCCTCTTGGACATTTTTTACTTTTGGAGCTGCTCCTTTCAGTTTTTTTCTAACAATTTTTCTCATTTTATCAAAGTTTCCCTTTTGAAAGTTTAGCACGAGAACCGTGGATTTGCACACTGTTCCTCTTCCAGTCATTAAATCAAATTTGATTATATTATGATCACTAATGCCAAGCGGCCCCACCACCATTACCTCTCTCACCAAGTCCTGTGCTCCACTGAGAATTAGATCTAAAATTGCTCCCTCTCTCGTCGGTTCCTGAACCAATTGCTCCATAAAGCTATCATTTATTCCATCCAGGAATGTTATCTCTCTACTGTGTCCCGTTGATACATTTACCCAGTCAATATTGGGGTAATTGAAGTCTTCAAGAACACTGGTGCAGGTAAATGAGTATATTTTCCATTCAATGGTAAATAACTGTTTTATTATTGCAAATGTTCCAATATCCTTACTGTGGCAACTCCATACAAAGTAACAGTCAAGAGTTACAGGTCCCCCGACACGGTCCCGTGTTTCGCGGTGGCTGCATCGGGAGGGACCGGATGATATTCAAAATCTGGAATATAACATGAGTAATCAAACATGGAAAAAGACAGGCTGCAGAAAAACAAGTTACAGTGGGTAATCACATACCTTATAGACAATCATCAGGAGCGCGGGCATCCTCTGCATTTGACAAACATTTAAAGGGCAAAAAGGCGCGAAAGATAGCTCTCGCGAGATGCTGAGAATGACAGGAAAGCACCTGTAATCGGGTTAACAAATTAACAAAGAGACTGGTGAACCGGTTACAGTAAATATTAACATATCTTATACGCAGGCATCAGGGGAGCGCTCTCAGCATTAGACAGACAATTCAAAGCAGAAGGACACGAAAGATCCGTGCTCCCAAGATGCTGTAAATAACAGGCAGACACCTATAAAACAGTCAACAAAGATCCTAGTAAAACTGATACCATTCGATATCTTTGTTGAGACCATGAGGGGAGACAGAGTTAAGGGTGAAAATCCAGCGCTGCTCTCTCCGACCAAGCATACCGGGAAAATCTCCACCTCGTAGAGGGGGCGAGACCACCTCTAATACAAGGAAGGAGAGATCAGCGATGGAGTGACCAGCATGGATCCAATGCATTACAAGAGGTTCGTCAGTTCTAGATGATCTGATGTTGGAGCAGTGCTCGATAATGCGTGTCTTAATCATCCGTGAGGTTTTCCCCACGTATATAAGCGAGCAGGGACAATAAATCACGTAAACAACACCTTTGGTGCAGCAGTTTGACTGAGAGTATAATTTGAACTCACGTCCAGACCCAGGGTGTTTAAATACTGTCAATGACTCTGTGTGGCTGCACATCGTGCAGCGACCACAAGGGTTATGACCACCAATGGTGCGTGAGTGGTATCGCGTCGGTGATGAGGATGTATGAACAAGGCGATCTCTCAGATTTGTAGCTCTTTTGAAAGTGAAGCGAGGGGGACCATGCATCAGATCAGTGAGGGACAGGGACCGACCAGTGACGTTTAATCATGTTCACAATGGATCTTCCGACAGTGGAAAAGGGGAGAATGCAGTTGTAAGAAATATCATCTGGCTGTGTGGAGGGACTAAAGAGCCAGTCCCGGTGTGTGTATAAGGCCCGTTTAAAGGCTTTTTTCACAATCCGGGCTGGATATCCCCTTTCAACAAACCGGGTAAATAAACCATCTGATTGGGAAAGAAATTCCATCCGTGAGGAGCAAAGGCGCCGAAGCCTTAAAAATTGCCCCGTCGGTATGTTATCCCGGAGTGCCCGGGGGTGACAGCTGTTATAGGCAAGCAGTGTATTTCGATCAGTGTTCTTGCGAAACAGGGTAGTGTCAAAATGGTCCCCATTCCAAGAAATCGAAATGTCCAAAAAGGATATCTGGGAGGGGTGCATGCAGTGATTAAATTGGATGTGGGAATTGATTGAATTCACCCAATCCAAGAACATGAAAAACTGTATGTTGGAGCCTGTCCAGATGATAAAAATATTGTCGATGTAGCGAAGCCATACATGGATGAATTGAGACCATCTAGACGGATAGATATAAGCGGTTTCATATTCATCCATGTATAGGCACGCCAGACTGGGTGCCATGGTGGCGCCCATGGCTGTCCCCTTGATCTGTTGGTATATCACATCTTGGAAACGAAAAAAAATTTTAGTCAGTGCAATTTCCGCAAGTTGTACCAGAAACGATGTGGTAACCCTGTGGGGTGGACGTGTGTTCAGCACTTTTTCAATAACAGTAAGGGCCTCATTTTGAGGAATGTTTGAATAAAGTGAAACCACATCCAATGTAATAAGGAAAATGGGCTGAGAAACTTCAATATCTGATAACAATGTCATAAAATGGGAGGAATCCCGGACATAAGATCTAATCCGGGGTACCAAAGGTTTCAAAAAAACGTCCACAAATTGGGACAGTGGTTCGAGCAAGGATCCAATGCCGGACACAATGGGGCGACCCGGGGGGTGTGTCAAAGACTTGTGTATCTTAGGGAGGGTATAAAATAGAGGCATAACAGGGTAGGAGGAAATCAAAAATTTGGCTTCTTTATTGGTGATCATGTGGGAATCAAGGGCTGATTGAACAACAGATTTGATATCCTGAAGTAAAGATTCCGTGGGGTCTGAGGGAAGGGGAATATAGAATGAAGTATCCCCAAGTTGTCTCAACGCTTCCGCTTCATAGTCTAGTCTGTCTAGGATAACAATACCACCCCCCTTATCAGCTGGCTTAATGACAATGGTAGTGTCATTGGAAAGGTTTCTAAGGGCAGCGGCCTCACTTTTAGGAAGGTTATACCGAATGAACTGGGGTTGTGAACAGATCATGGCAGCATCTTTACATACAAGGCGCTCAAAGGCACCCAGAGTGACATCCCCCACCCCAGGGGGAGACCATTTAGACTTAGTGTGCACCACAGATGAATCATAAGATGGTGGAGAGTCTTCAAAAAATAGTCTTAACTTGAGTATACGAAAGAATCGGTGTAGGTGCACCTGAAGATCAAAAGGATCCCCTTTGTGGGTGGGAACAAATGAAAGTCCCCGATGAAGAACGTGTCGTTCAGCCGCGGATAGCTGGCGTGAGGAAAGGTTGAACACAGTCTCCTCCTTTATTGCCAGAGATCCGCCTGGGTCCGGGGAGGCCGAGATGATCGATTCTGAAGGTTGTTCTGCAAAGGAGGAGCAGCTCGCTGGCGAAGTTGTCGAGAGTCCTGCTTCGGCTGGGGCGGCTGCTGACCCGAGTCTAAAAAAGACGCCGCAATTGAAGAGTACCGTGAGGCAGAGAAGACCGGCGGCAAAAGAGAGGCATCGGTAGATGTTGTACCAGGCGCACGGGGAGTACGTGTGGAGCGTCCGGAGTCGGCTGAAGCGGCACCCCGGGCGCGGCGAGTCTGACCACGGGTCCGGGGGGCGCGGGACTCCTCTCCCGATGAGTCTCCAGAAGAGGTACTGTCCGCAAAAGTGACTTTCTTGGAAGGTTTTTGGGCCATCCATTTATACACGTACCCAGACTGAATATGAAACCGCTTATATCTATCCATCTAGATGGTCTCAATTCATCCATGTATGGCTTCGCTACATCGACGATATTTTTATCATCTGGACAGGCTCCAACATACAGTTTTTCATGTTCTTGGATTGGGTGAATTCAATCAATTCCCACATCCAATTTAATCACTGCATGCACCCCTCCCAGATATCCTTTTTGGACATTTCGATTTCTTGGAATGGGGACCATTTTGACACTACCCTGTTTCGCAAGAACACTGATCGAAATACACTGCTTGCCTATAACAGCTGTCACCCCCGGGCACTCCGGGATAACATACCGACGGGGCAATTTTTAAGGCTTCGGCGCCTTTGCTCCTCACGGATGGAATTTCTTTCCCAATCAGATGGTTTATTTACCCGGTTTGTTGAAAGGGGATATCCAGCCCGGATTGTGAAAAAAGCCTTTTAAACGGGCCTTATACACACACCGGGACTGGCTCTTTAGTCCCTCCACACAGCCAGATGATATTTCTTACAACTGCATTCTCCCCTTTTCCACTGTCGGAAGATCCATTGTGAACATGATTAAACGTCACTGGTCGGCCCTGTCCCTCACTGATCTGATGCATGGTCCCCCTCGCTTCACTTTCAAAAGAGCTACAAATCTGAGAGATCGCCTTGTTCATACATCCTCATCACCGACGCGATACCACTCACGCACCATTGGTGGTCATAACCCTTGTGGTCGCTGCACGATGTGCAGCCACACAGAGTCATTGACAGTATTTAAACACCCTGGGTCTGGACGTGAGTTCAAATTATACTCTCAGTCAAACTGCTGCACCAAAGGTGTTGTTTACGTGATTTATTGTCCCTGCTCGCTTATATACGTGGGGAAAACCTCACGGATGATTAAGACACGCATTATCGAGCACTGCTCCAACATCAGATCATCTAGAACTGACGAACCTCTTGTAATGCATTGGATCCATGCTGGTCACTCCATCGCTGATCTCTCCTTCCTTGTATTAGAGGTGGTCTCGCCCCCTCTACGAGGTGGAGATTTTCCCGGTATGCTTGGTCGGAGAGAGCAGCGCTGGATTTTCACCCTTAACTCTGTCTCCCCTCATGGTCTCAACAAAGATATCGAATGGTATCAGTTTTACTAGGATCTTTGTTGACTGTTTTATAGGTGTCTGCCTGTTATTTACAGCATCTTGGGAGCACGGATCTTTCGTGTCCTTCTGCTTTTAATTGTCTGTCTAATGCTGAGAGCGCTCCCCTGATGCCTGCGTATAAGATATGTTAATATTTACTGTAACCGGTTCACCAGTCTCTTTGTTAATTTGTTAACCCGATTACAGGTGCTTTCCTGTCATTCTCAGCATCTCGCGAGAGCTAGCTTTCGCGCCTTTTTTGCCCTTTAAATGTTTGTCAAATGCAGAGGATGCCCGCGCTCCTGATGATTGTCTATAAGGTATGTGATTACCCACTGTAACTTGTTTTTCTGCAGCCTGTCTTTTTCCATGTTTGATTACTCATGTTATATTCCAGATTTTGAATATCATCCGGTCCCTCCCGATGCAGCCACCGCGAAACACGGGACCGTGTCGGGGGACCTGTAACTCTTGACTGTTACTTTGTATGGAGTTGCCACAGTAAGGATATTGGAACATTTGCAATAATAAAACAGTTATTTACCATTGAATGGAAAATATACTCATTTACCTGCACCAGTGTTCTTGAGTACTTGCTTATGTGCAAGGTGTGTTTCTGTTTATGATTGGTAATTGAAGTCTCCCATTATTACTGCAATACCAATTTGGTTAGCTTCCCTAATTTCTCTTAGCATTTCACTGTCCGTCTCACCATCTTGACCAGGTGGACGGTAGTATACTCCTATCACTATAGTCTTCCCCAACACACAAGTTATTTCTACCCATAAAGATTCAATTTTGTATTTAGTCTCATGCAGGATGTTTATCCTGTTGGACTCTATGCCATCCCGGATATAAAGCACCACACCTCCTCCCGGGTGCTCCTCTTTGTCATTGCGATATAATTTGTACCCCGGTAGTGCACTGTACCATTGGTTATCCTCTTTCCACCATGTCTCTGAGATGCCAATTAAGTGTATGTCATCATTCACTGCTGTACATTCTAATTCTCCCATCTTACTTCTTTAGACTTCTGGCATTAGCATACAAACATTTCAAAGTTTGTTTTTCATTTGTATTTTCATTCTGCTTTTTAATTGATAGGGATAAGTTAGAATATTTTAGCTCAGGTGAGTTTTTAGTTACAGGCAATTGGACTACTTTTCTTATTATTGGAACCTCACTGTTGGGATGCCCTAATTCTAATGCATCATTAGTATCCTTTGAAGTACCTCTCTCCGAATCATGCGCTGCTGTGTGACTGTTGGCTATCCCCTTTGTTCTAGTTTAAAAGCTGCTCTATCTCCTTTTTAAAGGCATTATGGTCCTGGTCAAACTAATTTTGAAAGGTGAGCACCATGATCACTCATCATTTTTCCTTCTAATACAGCTTCTGCAGGGGAAAAGGTATGCAGTAGTAAGTAGTCATTCCAAATGTCCTTCTCATGCCATCTCCAACAATTACAAGGCATAAGTTGCTTTAGGTAGGTTTCCAATATTTCCCATAGGAAAGAACAAAAAAAAAGCAATTATCAAAGTTACTTGCTGTGACTGTAATAGGAAATGCACTGATCTGGGCTTAGGGACCTTCTAGACTAAGCCAGCATGGAACAGGTATAAATCTATTCAGGTTTTGGGGATCTATAACATATATTGACACTTATGTCCTGGTCGAAAAAGATATTTGTGGGTAATTCTATGAGTGCATCAGTGGGCATTAGTAAAGCATCTAGATTGGTTCCTCCTCCTGAATGTGTTAAATATCTGTCTTCCTGCCCTGACAAATATGTTAAACACCTTGAAAAACTCTTGAATATTTTCTTTAATGGCAGTAGCCATTTGACAAAATCAGTCTCAAGATACTCACCCTCCAGGGTCCAAATCTTTGACTGATGAATCAAGCCCTTCATATTGAAAAAGAGTTTGAGGATGTTGTCAGAAGCAATGATCTTAGGGGAATAGATTACTCAAAGGTTTAATGCTGGGTTAAGGAGATTTTTTATCTCTAAATTATTGATCTACAGTAATTCAATTCAGTGTGTTAGTAACAAAGTCATTAAAATCTGAAATCTGTTAAATAACCAATAAGAAATGAGTTAATGATGAATCCACTTCCCAGTAGATAGCAATCCACATTAAAACCACTATCACAGCATAATACTAAATGGTACTTTGTTGGCATGTCTAAGCAGAAAGGGAAACCTGTGATACTCCTACATAATCTAACTGAATTCTAGCCAGTTAATGAATTCTCCTGCTATAGAGATGTGAATTGGAACCAGAATTGGTTCGGATTCTGGTTCCAATTCACATGTGATTGTTTTTTAATCAGGCCCGATCACGGTTTTGTTTATCGGCTGCACCCGAGCCGATAAACAAAAAACCCACTCCGACCCTTTGAAACTAATACCTTAGATTCCCCCACCCTCCTGACCCCCCAAAAACCTTTTACAGGACCCCTGCTGGAACATCTGGGGCTTTTGGCAAGTCTTGGGGGACCCTTCTGACCCCCACAAGACTTGCCAAAAGTCCAGCGGGGGTCCAGGAGCGACCTCCTGCACTCGGAGCGACCTCCTGCACTCGGACCGTCGGCTGCCAGTATTCAAAATAACCCCTAAACCCACCCAACCCTTTAAAACTAATCCCTTAGCTTCCCCCACCCTCCCGACCCCCCAAAAACGTTTTACAGGTACCTGGTGGTTCAGTGGGGGTCCCTGGAGCGATCTCCCGCTCCTGGGCTGTCGGCTGCCACTAATCAAATGGCGCCGATGGCCCTTTGCCCTTACCATGTGACAGGGTATCCATGTCATTGGCCGGACCCTGTCACATGGTAGGAGCACTGGATGGCCGGTGCCATCTTGTGCTCCTACCATGTGACAGGGGCTGACCAATGGCACCGGTAGGCCCTGTGACATTGTAAGGGCAAAGGCTATCGGCGCCATTTTGATTAGTGGCAGCCGACAGCCCAGGAGCGGGAGATTGCTCCAGGGACCCCCACTGAACTACCAGGTACCTGTAAAAAGTTTTTGGGGGGTCGGGAGGGTGGGGGAAGCTAAGGGATTAGTTTTAAAGGGTTGGGTGGGTTTAGGGGTTATTTTTGTGTGCCGTTTTTCCCTCCCCAAAACGATAAGAGAACCCCCACGATCAATATCGTGGGGTTTTCCTATCGTTTTGGGGGAGCCCTCGATTTCTGATGATTTTGAAAATATCGTCCGATATTTTCAATCGTCCAAAGCCCGATTCACATCCCTAATATCTTAGCTGGATAAGTGGGACAAATATTGAAAAGTCAGCATTTAGCTGGATAACTTGTGAATTGTCTGGCTAAATGTCACTGATTGTTTACCCTTACATACATACCGCATATATAGATAAGAAGTGTGTCCTTTTCCTCCAAATCAGTTAAATTTGGATAGATGTGCCAGAAGAATAGCCCATTTAAAGAAGTATTTATTTTTCCCTTTGCTGAAATTTTTGTGTGTAAAGTTGTTTTGTAATTTAAGAGGTTGATTCACCTCGAAGAGCATTCAACTAATGTGTTGTCCTGAATATCTATTGTTGTGAAAGCGGTTATTCACTGAATATGCCCTATTACAACAATAGTTATTCAGTACAGCCCATCATTTGAATTATTCAGCTGCTACTCAATGTGCTCTTAAACTATAAAAATATGTAGGCGTCTACATGTGCAAAATTGGAATTGATTTATTCCTTTATTATCACATATTTTATTTAGTTTTATTTCTTATGAATGTCTATTTGTACTTTATTAAGTACATTTTCAAAGGAGTCATGCAGGTCAAATCAGAAGATGTGCATATAAGTACCATGAATTTGCATACATGCTATTCTGCAAACATCAAAAATATGCATGCAATTTTGGTTTTACATGTACATTTACCTGTAAAAAAAAAAAAAAAAGGGTGTTCTAGGTTATGGCAGAGAGGTACACACAATTGCTAATTTATGAGAGATTTACAAGAATACATTGGGCAATTATTTGTACAGTTTTTAGGGATGTGCAGACAAAAAGTTTATGTTCATAAGTCCATAAGTCGAAAGGGGGGGTCAATTTCGGTCAATATAGACATATGGAGAATTCCATAAGTTGAGGCTATGTCCATACGTGCACCGGTTCCCTAAATAAAAATTTAAACCCCTCACCCTCCTTAATCCCCCCCCCCAAGACTTACCAAAACTCCCTGGTGGTCCAGAGGGGAGTCAGGAAGCCATTCCTGTATTTATTTGCGAGGAGCATGTGATGTCCGCGTCACTCCGACGTGATGCGAACGTCACGTGGTCCACCGCGGTTCCACTCCTGGACCCCTCATTGGACCCAAACGGAACTTTTGGCCAGCTTGGGGGGGCCTCCTGACCCACGTGATTCACGCGCGGTGAATCACGTGACGCCGACGTCACGTGGTCCACCGCGGTTCCGCTCCCGGACCCCTCGTTGGACCCAAACAGAACTTTTGGCCAGCTTGGGGAGTTTTGGTAAGTCTTGGGGGGGATTAAGGAGGGTGAGGGGTTTAAATTTTTATTTAGGATCAACGATCGCGATTTCCAACTTATTCAACATAGCTATGTTGAATAAGTTGGAAATCATGATCGTTTTTGCCTCATCACTTTTTTAAGTTAAAAAAAAAAAAGTTGCGTTTTACATATGCGGTCAAAACGAATGCACACCTCTAGCAGTTTTACACCTGCAAATTAACTAGTGCAATTGATATCGGACTTATTGATATCAGACATCTGTTGTGGGAGATCTGGGTGAATTGGAAGAGTTCAGAGTGAAGTAGAAGGAGGTTCTTGGTGAACTGGAGATGGATTGGGTGAAGTGGTAGAGGTATCAGCATATTGGTGATTTCAAGTATGCATGCACATTTTAAAATATAAATACTTCCGCATTTAGATCAGGGGTCTACGTTTACAAATATTTTTTGTGTAAAATATACGTGCATATGTCTATAAAATAGGTAGAAAAAATGCATGATTTCCATGCACTGCAAATATTTCCATATACTGAAACAGACAACTATATGTTGGAAAGTGAATATTTAATAATCTATGCAGACCAGATATGAACTAGGGAAGTGCAGGGGAAAAAAATTGTTTTCATATTTTCGTTTGTTTTCAGGAGGATTTTTTTTCCTATGAATTTTGGTTTGTGGATTGCTTGATTTGTTTCATTTATGTGAAAAAAATGAATCAAGCAATTAAAAAGAAAAACTCCCAAAATGACCAAAAAACAAAAATGAGCCATCCCTCCCAAACTCCTGCAAAAATGCCGAGGCCAGGATCTCCCCCGCCCCCATGTACCCGGTCTAGTGGGGATCTGCCAGCTCAGTCTAGGCTGAAGCCTTGACCTTGCATAGGCCAAGGCCACAGTCGATCTCTGAGGCCTTGGCCAATGCAAGGCCAAGCATTTGACCTAGTCTTAGGCCCAAAGCATCAGACTTACATAGGCTGAGGCTACAGCCGAGGCTACAGCCTAGTGCTAGGCCCGATGCCTGAGCCTCAGCCAGAGCCTGGAGACAGGCCTGATGCTACAGCCTGGCCTAAAGGCTGGATCACAACTCCGGAACCTCAGCCGATCACAGGGACAATGCTGCGCCCTGAACTGGAGACCAATTGCCAACACTGGGACCTCAGCCCAGACCCAGGCCCAATGCCATGATCCGACCTGATGGCCGGTCCCAATGCAGGAGCCTTGGCGTAGGACTTAGTCTAGACCCAGGACAAACACCATGACCTGACCCAGAGACCATGTCCCAATGCCAGGGCCTTTACCTGGGCCCAGGCCCAATGCTCCTATCCAACCCAGAGTTCAGGTCCTGATGCAGGGGACTAGGCCTGGACCCAGGCCCTATGCCAGGGCCTCAGCCAGGAGGCTGGGTCCCAATGCCTGGTCCTCGGATCTCAGGCCTGGAAGCTCCATGCATTCCCTTCCTTCCTTTTCCTAAATCACAATGATGGCATCCACTTGGGTCGCATTGGAGTTAATTAACTCCGGCACATTCACCCCAGCGGATGGAACCATTTAGATATAAGGCAATTGTGTACAATGACCATACAATTGCTGTAAATCAAAATGGCGCCATCCACTGGGGTAAATGCGCTGAAGCTATTTAACTCCAACGTGACCTTAACAGTTGCGTCATTGTATTTTGGGAAGAAGAAAGAAGAGGATGTGTGAAGAAGAGCTTCCAGACCTGGGTTCTGAGGCCCATGTGTGACCCTAGTCTGAGGCATTGGTACAGGGCCTCCTACCTGAGGCCCAGGCATTGGGCCTCGGTATGGCCCTAAGTTCAGGGTCAGGTCATAGCATCGGGTCTAGGCCTGTATCGAGTCACTGGCATTAGTACCCAGCCTCAGCACTGGGACCAGGCCTCCAATGGATCAGGTAAGGTTTTGTTTTTGTTTCTTTTTTTTATTTTCAATGGTGTTGGTCAAGGCCCTGGCTTCGGGCCTTTGCCGAGACCTGAGAGTGGTGCTTGGGTCTCGGCTGCAGTCCTTGCTTTGGGCCTCAGCCTAAGCCTCAGTGCGACACCGGCACCTCATCCTAGGCCAGAAGCCGGGGCCTCGCCTAGGGCATAGGCCACAGCCCCTGCTTTGGGCCTAGGCCTATGCTATAGGTGAGGCCATGGCTTCTGGCCAAGACCTAGACCTGGATACATTTGTTTAAAATGAAACAAAAGAATAAGTTTCATTTTTTACAGGGAGGCTTCCAATTCATTTCAGGGCCATCCAAATGAAGTGAATTTGCCTCATTCGTGGCATTTTGCCCTTTCATTTTAAATTGTGTACATCTCTAAAATGCACAGACTATAAAATACTTTGGAACATCTCTGCATGCCCATATACGCATGTATATATAGTTCTGTAAAGATCTTTGAAAGGTAATCTTTAAGGGGTCGATTTTAAAAGACGTGCCGATATTATAACATGTGCACTTCGACGTCTGCATGTTATAAAATACCGTTACTGCATGTGGATGTGCGCCGGATTTTCATGTCCAAGCGCACATGGGCGGGCAGATGGTCTCCTCTGCGCATGGGGTGGAATTTTTTAAAAATACGCACGGTGACATGATCGAGCCTCGACCAGTTCCCACCCAGTCCACTCTAGATAAGGAGCGGACTGGGAGGGACCTTCCCTAACCCTAACCCTACTCTTCCTTTCTTTTCTCCTCTCCCCTCTCCCCCCTGACCCCTAAACCTACCCTAGCTATCCCCAAATTTTTGCATTTGATTCTTACTGCTCCTCTGGAACAGAAGTAAACTTTGCACGCCGGCCGGTTGCTAGCACGCGCTTCCCCAGGACAATTCCTGCCAGGACCATTCCCCACCTCCCGCCAGCCCCTTTTGGCAGGCCCGGCACTTCTGTGCGCACCGAGGGTTACATGCATGGCCAGGCCTATTCTAAAACACACGCAGTGCGTGCAAGGCCCTGCCACACGCATAACCCCAAATTTTACCGTGCGCAGTGCTTTTAAAATTTGGTCTTCAGTGTATAAGCACAATTTTATACATATAAAAATCAGAGCATGAAGGAGCTGAAGGCTACTTATACTCTCTGTTATCAGGCTCTGCAGCTGCCAATAAACAAAGTAGCTATTAACTCACCAAGAAGAAAGGCTTTATTCACCTCTCTATGGGGGTCATTTTCGTAGCGTATCGTGTGCGATAGCTTGCTCGGTGCGGAGATGGGGAGGAGTCAGCCCTGGAAGAGGAGGAGTCAGGGCGTCATCGGGATGGACGCGGCGGAAAGATCGCTGGCTGTGAAAAGGTAAGAACCCTTTTTGCTGCCAGTAGCGCGCCCAATAGCACCACCTTTTACGATGGCGCTATTGGGTGCGAAAGCCAGCAGCGATATTACTGCGGAGGTGCAATCGCTGCCGGCTTTCGCAGGCCGGCCTCCCGTCCCCAGCCTCTACCCCAAATATAAACACTCCAAATCAAGGCAGGAATATATCTGGGCACGGTTTCTGTCACTTCCTATTCATGAAAATGTATTTTTCTTTTCTTCCCATAGAAAATCATGGGTGATGGCCTATGCTACACTAATTCCTTTTACTATATCTGATTCTACTGAAATTGAATTGGGAAGAAAAGGCTAAGTAAAGAGATGCAAATATTCCCTTTTGGAGCCATATCTGGCACTTTTAAAGAGACAGTACAGCAATGATAAGCACATGTTGATATTTGTCTGTTTAAATGTGTCATTAAACGTCTTTGTCTTTTGTACACTATTCACTCATTCTCCATCCTCGACAGCCTGTTCACACATTTTTCTTACAATCATTCTCTTGGTATACACTGTTGGGATCTTCCCCATTCATATGCACTCTCACTCCTGTAATCAGGCCTAACATTCACATATCATTAAATTTAAGGAAAGTGACAAAGAACATTAAGTCAAACAAAATTATTTATTGCAACACCCTCCCAAAAAAAAATAATTATATATATATATATATATATATATATATATATATATATAAATCATGTTTCCTTCTTTCCAGTGGCAGGTGGAAATGAAGACAACATGCTTACAGGGTCTCTGAGTAAAGTGAAAGTTGTCCCTATGTTTCCTGAGAGTCGTATTCTACTGCAGCTTTAAGAAAAGCATGAGCATCTTCAGAAAAAGCTGAAAGAGAAAAAAAAAGATAATCTGTTAGAATTGCTTGAAAGACAAAAGCAGAAAGCAGAAAGTGCAAGACAGGGAAGAATGCAGCATATATACAACTAAACATCCAACAGGGGTCATATCATCCCTTCCAGAGCAAAAGCCATGGAAAACATGTAGACATCTGTCCACTAGTGTAATGCATGGTCTGCAGGATGCCAGCTACTTGTAGAGTCCCTAAATGTAATCTGCTTTGAAGTGCCTGAAAAGTGAAACATAAGTAAAATAAAATAATAAATAGAAGAAAAATAAAATCTACTGCATTCTCTGTAGTCAGAGAAAAACAAAAGAAATGCTAAGAAGCTCAGGTATAAAGGAGTTATAGTTAGTAGTTACAATTAGGAGCATTAACAAAGAATGGAAAGGCAAGATGCACAGAAGAAATAAGGCGTACAATATAACTAAGAAAACAAAGGCAGGCATTATGACAGAAAGCATAGAAATAATATAGCCATTTCATTGTATGCAACAGAAGACCACACCCAAAACACAGAAAGCAAACACTGTCACAGCATTCATATACAACCCTGTCCGTTGGTTTTAATGTACGGTTTTTCTGCCTTATTTAATCAAGACTATCTATTGCCTATTTATTTACTTAAAGTGAGCTTAGTTTTGTTTTTTCCTATTTATTTAGATCAACTGTTCTTACTTGTTCCAAGATTTGTTCCATGTAAACTGCCCCCCGGCAGTAGTTCTTCTGTTAATTGTGAACCGGAGTGATATGTATTGTATACAGGAACTCCCGGTATATAAAAACTATAAATAAATAAATAAATAAATACATGCAAACACATACACATACATTCACACACACACACACACACACACACACAAACAACAGAACAGAGATGAACAGAAGTAGAGAACAGGCATTGTGATTAAACTGACCAAATGATGCATGCAACCAAATGACAACATAACAAGTGCTTACCAGCATGCCAGGCAATGGCTGATATCACACAAAAAGACACTTGCAGACACACAATATATTCCATAATAGACAAGGGTAGACATACATAAGAAACTACTTATGAGTGGATCATCACCAATAGCGACTCCAGGCTTTATACCTCTAAGCATCCTCCATCAACCACAGGGCCATTCTTTCCTTTTCAACTTCTACCTCCTGGTACCTGGGAGACAGAATACCCTACCTTGACACCCAAACTAAGAGCAGGTAACTTATGAGGTCTGGGTTTGAGTCAGCCTGTAAAATATCCACAAAAAAGGAGAAACTCATTAATAGACTGAGTCCAACAAATGTAAAAGCAAATTTGTAATACAGAGAAAAAAATGTTTACTTAAATAGAACAAACTTCCCATCAATAATGTGTGAAACACTTCCTTTCTTCACAGAAAGATAGCAGATACGATTTCCAGCCTAGCTAGATTGGGGAGGAGAAGCTTCCAGTTGTATTGGTCCTATAGGAAAAGTTGCAAGTCTGTAAAGTGGTGTTTGCTGGGTCACTGGGTGACAGGGGAGGGGAAGTGTTCACCTTGGCTGCCATCTTCTCTCAGTCAGGCAGTGAATTTGAGTACATGATATCTGCTTTTTCATACTGTGATCAGCTGCAATACAAGGGCAACACATTACCAGCATTTAAATGACAGATTTATATGTGTTGCTCCTGAGAGATATCCTGTGTTATGTGGTGATTCTAGGCAAGAGGAGAATATAAAAACCTCCATATGTGTCCATTTGTTTGTTCATGACATGGCTACCTCCTTGACTACTGGCATGCATCCATCTTCCGAGCTCTAGCAGTTGATATTTTGAAGGGAATCCTAGTCTGGAAGGCACTAGATCAATTAAATTTGCATTATGGTAAATTGAACACTATGTTGGAGATTGAGATGCATGAAGGCAGAATCCCCCATCTATAGTTTTGTCAGTCTAACCAAAGAACTATTTGCCTTTTTGGCTTCAAGAGGGGTGAATTTACCTCTTTTAGTTCATCAACTGATGTTTATAATTACTGTTTCATGGTCTTCATCTCCCAATCATTAATATTTAGATTGCTGGGTACCATATTCACTACCTGATTATTTTTTTATCCATAAACACGAAACTTGGACTATGTAGTGCAAACTGAATTTATAATTTATTCATGAATATGATAAACTGACATTCAATGCTGAACTAACAGAGGCTTAAATAGTAGGCAAGCCAGGCAGGGCAATGCTTGTCAATGGGAAGGCTTGTAGACCATACTGATAGCACACAGGGAGGATGAGAAAGACACTTGCCTGAATATATTTAAACAGATGTGACATGCAGTCATTCAATGACCTCATGCCAGATTGAAATCTGTACAACATGACTTGAAGCAGGGGAACACACAAGTCACAACAGGTCTTTGGATCTGAATTTCAGTAGCATCTTTTCCCTTGCCCAACAACCATAGAGCACTGATACACCAAGCAATATGGCCTAGTAGAAGCAGTACCAGCTGTTACAGTATTTGCTCAGCAAATAAATTCAGCACCATATTTCAAGAATACATACTTTGTGGTTATGTTCTAATAGCTAAACATAGAAAAGGGCTGCACATATATACTGATAGATTATATTAACTTAGACTTGCATTTTTCAATGTCTATGCTAGCATTTATTAGTTGCACAGAACATTAGAGCTGGGCAAAAATATCCAGCATGCTAAACAAAAAGACATTCTTATTTATTTTTTGCATATAAACATTTGGTAAAATAAATGTTTGTGTCAGATAGCTAGGCTTTACAATTCATTTTTTTTTCTTTTAACAGAAGGATTAATGTCTGAAAATTTGAAGAAATATCTCTCATTTTCATTCAGGAACTTATTATTCTAATTACTGTATTCTGATTTACAATGCATGCTTTAATTACAAAAAATATCAGTAAATAGTGGAATTATCACCTGCGTATATTTATTAATTTAAATGACATTATAATTGGACAGAAACAGGAAGATTTTCTGAGACAACCTACTGCAGATGATAGTGGGGGAATTAAAGCGTTTTTATATTTCCAAATAATGTTTTCAGATAAGCCCAATAGCTGATGACTTGTCACTAGCATTCAGTCCTTTGAATTCAATTCAGATTATCCCAAAAAAAGATTTTTTAAAAAGCTTGCATGTAATGAGGTTCAGATTATGCACACATTAGCGGCTTCAGACATGACTTAATTCAAGATAACCACCTTTCAACTCCAAATCCCATTTTTTGAATGGCTAACAAATATTGGTAAGGACAATACTAACTTATGAGCCTGATACCTGCTTGCTACTTAATGACTGCCTAGTTACTACAAAATGTCACAAGTAATGTGGGGGAGTTGCTTGGGTCATCAGATCATTGTATTGAAACACTCATAAGTAAATTTTCAAAGGGCTGTGCGTGTAAAAAACAGGGATTACGTGTGTGGCCAGGCATTGCGCGTGCCACGTGCATTTTACAGTGGGCCTGGCCACACATGAAGTGTCATGCCCTGAAAAATGGATGGAGCAGGGGGCATGGTCTAGGCAGGGAGGGGCAGGGCAGGACGGAGGCCAGATGGGACAGTGGACATTAGCTGCTGTCCTGGGGAAGCATGCGCCGGCAGCCAGCCGGTGTGCAGAAAATACTTCTGCTTCAGAGGAGCAGAAAGGAGTGAAATAAAAAAATTTGGGATACCTAGGTAGGGGTTAGGGGTCAGGGTGGAGAGAGAAAAGGGAAGGAAGGTTAGGCAGGGGGTAGGGAATTTCCCTCCTAGTCCACTTCTTCATTAGAGCGGACTGGGAGGGAACTGGAAAAAGGCCAATTGTGTCGCAGCATGTAATTTAAAAATTCCCCTTGTGCATGCGAGTCACGGTCCGCCCACACATGCGCACACGGATGTTAAAATCAGGCATGCATGTGCGCACAGACATTGGATTTTGTAACATGATGCGCCAGGACCCACGCGTGTGGTTTTAAAAATCAACCCCTTAGTGAGCAAGGCAAATCTGAGATAACCAACACAAAAAAGTACAAGAGACCTTACAATAAAACTGGAGATAAATAACTTAAATAAACCAAGACAAAGCTGAACCATTCCAAAAAAACTGTATTTCATTCTTCACTGCTTTATAGCCTGATTAGAAAGCTGATTAAAGTTTGAGCTACAATAGTTAATCTGAAAGTACAACCAAGAATGGGGTCAACATTTCTTGGAGATTTTAACTTGCTTGATTTTGATATGTCTCCCACTTTCATAACTAGATAGTTCCCAATTTCCCGGCAAATGAGAATGGAAGTCAACAGTGGGGGATAAGGAAGTACATGATGATTACTAGACTATTTATTAAAAGGAAAATTACTTTTAATGGGTGGTCACCTAAGCGCTACATATTTTAGAACAGAGCGGTTTAACAAAAAAGCAAATGAAAAGTGATATATAAAGGTATTAAGGAAGAGACTGGCAATTACAAGCCAGTTAATCTGATTTTGGTGGTATAGTATTTTTAGTGCAAAGAGTTGCAGGATCCCAGGCAGCAAGGTTTTTATCAAAAGATTGTACCAAACATGATCAATTATTTGATTGGGTAGCCATTGATTTTGTCAAATCTTAGTAGGCACAATTATCCTATGTTTGTGTTTTTCATGGCCTAGCTAAACCCTGAACCAGTCTCATAGAATTAGCTAGAATATATTATGCTGCTTTGTATTTGCTCTGACTGATATTGACCCTTAGAAAATAGAAATGAAGAAACGAGAGATAAGTTTTAGCTAGTCACAGCCAATTCAGATTAGATACATTTTCTCACTTAGAGAAATGTTTTTTGCTAGAAATAGTTATGTCAGTAAAATTATGTTTCATAAAGTAGAGCATCTGCTAGAATTATAGATAACTAACAAAACTATTACTAGTTAGAAGGTGATATCAGATTGTGAACAAGACCACCCAAAAGTGAAAAGTTCCAATTATACTATGTAATGATCTAGTGTTTATTAATGAGCAATCGAAACAATATAGTGGTCTGTATTTCATGATTTCTTCAGATTTGCAAACTATATGCTATCTCCTTACAAATGGCCACTGCCCTGAGGCTGGTCTGGATCTCCTCCTTCTCTCCCAATGTAGGTGGGTAAGGGGTAAGTTAAATAAAGTCTATATTACTATTTTAAAACAAACAAGGAAAAAAACCCACATTTTTCTTCTAGTTCTATATTAATCAAAATTACCATCAGAAGCATTGCTTATTGGCTGCATCAAAAGTCAGGATTCATATTTTTAATTCATTTCATCTGTAAAGCTGACCTGCTTAAACAGATGTAGCAATACCTGAGCTACCTTCTTTGGGTGGGATTTCAAAACATCATTAAGGATAACTTATTTCTTCATCAATGTTTCTGGCACATTTCTTGCAGAGGTGATTTGCATTAAATGTGTTGCTCAAGTAAAACTTAATACTAGCTGTAGTTCCTCATGTTCACTCTCTCACTTTAAAAGAGCATTCAGGAAGTGAATTAATGTCATAATGGCAAGCATATTCAAAGTTAGTGAACCATACATAGTCACAGCAAGGATGGGAAAAAGCTTTTGCAAGAAGGGCTCTTACCTGTGTTAATCATTTGCATTAAGTCATAATCTTAACATTACCTGAATGCTCATTTTCTTTAGTGAATGTATTATTCAGTCTTATTTCAATAAGCAGTATATCAGATGTCAAGAGAAAAACAAGCTTACACAGATATTCTCTTTTGGACAAATAGTGTAAACCCTTGTCAAGTTCATTCTGATTCTCATGTAGAGCAGAAAAGGTTGCATCCACCAGATTTATTTAATGAGGAAAGCAAAGACTTCTAGCCATGCTACTGATAAAAGGACAATAGTTCTGATTCAACATGGATATTCTCTGATTGTATGCCTAAGTGTTCTCTGATGCATGCTTACTAATAGAGGAAATTAAGGAAGAGATACACACTCAAACTGTAACATTTCCAAGCTACTCTGCCATCTATGCTAACATTTTAAATTTCCTATGAGGAAAATATAGTGAAAGAAAAAGGAATGTGTTTTGATCTTCCACTGTCATAGGCAGATTTTAAGAGACAGTAGGAAAAACAGTCTTTGTCTGATTTGGTAATTTTGGGCCAGGTTTTCAAAAGGTTATGCGCGCAGGGCCAATTTTCTGAACTTTACAAGACACTTACATGGGTAACAAAAAAAAAGAAAAAGAAAAGAACAACCTGGAGAGATGGCTTCCTGCTGAAGGGCAAGAAAACCCATCCTTCTCTCTTGAGTTACATGATCAAAATTTGGAAAGATCTGCACCACCTGACCATATAATAGAGAGGTAAATTATTTTCACATAACATTACTCAAATCCTGAGAGGAAATAAAGGAAACCAATAAGATGCTATGTTCAACAGTGGAGTTCTCAAGAAAATTAGTTAAATTTAACAGTAACTGAGCATCCATATTTTGCTAAGAAACTGCAGAAGAACATTAGGTTGAAAATATAACTTGTTTACTGAAGGAAATTGGTCAGGTGGAAACTTTAAAATTTCTTGAAAATGTTTTTTTTTTTAATGTTACAAATGGAATTTCTCCTAAAAACTTAGGGAGATTAAAAAAACAGAGATTTAAGTGTCTCTTGTGGTTCTCAAGATATTCAATCTGTCTCGAAAGAGTGTTACGGTCCTTCATGATTGCTGTATTGAAGACTTGAAAATCCTTCACAATAGTCTCAATAACGGAAACTTTTGAATTAATACCAGGGTTCTGGCCATAATAATTAGCAGCTGTTTGTTTGAGTTTTAGGGCAAGATTATCAATTTTGGTAGTGCAAGTGTTTAAGGACTCCCAGCTACAAAATCCCAAAGGGAATCCAATGTCATTACATCTGAACAAGTTGGAAACATGCAGGACTCACCAGTGGAAACAAACTACTCCTCCTGAAGCAAACCAGGAGAAATTACTCCAGATTCAGGTTTCTTACCTCCAGGATCCAAGAAAACTGCAGGAGGTGAAAAGAAAGCACCCAAATTCTCTCTGCCAAGACTTCCTGGGAGCTGAGATGAGTCCTGTAAGTCAAGCAAAGCCCTCCCAACACCTCCTTCCCCAGCAGTTACACCCTTTACATCCCTGCAGTATACCACTGAGTTGGGGGGAGAGGCAATTCTCTATATCAGCGGAGGCCGATTGTCAGGACTCAAGGATGCCTCCTCCAAAGGCAATTATGGGGCTTCCTTGCTGCAGTGCCCACCAGATTCTTCAGTTCCTTGAAAAGCTGAAAGTTGGGATTCATACAAGGTCATCAGTTGCTGGCCTGAAAGGTACAGGGTTTCGGGGGATATACCAGGACCCTGCTCTTGCTTTTGGAAGACCTGAGAAGGTGACTCTTGAAGCAATTTGGTATGCAGTTAAGAGCTTGAATCGAGCCGTGGACCGATTGGAAAAAAAAGATGGACACAATAACTTTTGAAAGTCATGGTAAGATTCAACAAATTCATACAAATTTATCAGAGGTTTCAAAAAAAGTGAATAAAAATGAGGAAGATTTAAAAATGATACATAAATTGAATGTCATGGTTGTAAAAGAGCAAATTGCTATTTCACACCGTTTGGAATTGATAGAGAATAGGGCAAGACACTTAAATGTGCATATTACCAATTTTCCACAGGTACTAGGGGAATTACCTTATATTTCCTTAAAAAAATACTTGAAAGAAGTTTTATTGTACTCTGAGAATGATTTACCATCTATAAATACGTGTTATTTCCTACTAAAAAGATCCCCTGTACCTTCAAATTTAACAAACTTCCTGGAAGATTCATCACTAGAAGTATTACATATAAACACTCTGATAGTTTATTTTATTTTAACAAAATATATTAGTACCCTAATGAAAAAATATTTTCAAAAATTTCCAACCAGCTTTCACGGCCAAACTGTGAAAATATACCCTGACTTGGCTCCCATCACAAGGTTAAGACGGAAATAATTTTTAAAATTACGACAAAGAGTGATGACTTTGGGTTTCACATTCTTTTTAAGATACCCTTGTAGATGTGAGCTAAAGAAAGAGGATTGTGAATATGTGTTTTTCCATTCAGAACAATTATTGCAGTTTTTAGAAGCTCAACAACAACCTACTGCATCTACCCCGTTGCCCAATGGGTCACCTAATCAGGTGATACAATTAAGTGAGTGAGTACGGAATGAGCTACAATTAAAATCCGGCTGGTAAATATGGATAGCTATCGATGACTATTTCCTGATTAAAACTCCTTTATATTTAAAAATTCCTCACATAGCCTCAATGTTTCTTTCTCTATCTTACAGATAGAGGAAATTATAAATTTTGGTTTTCCTTTTCTCATGTTTAAATATGCAAATTTAAATTGTGTTAGCTTTAATTACATTTTTCCTTTTTTTGTGTTATTGTATATTAAATGAGATTTCAGAGAATGTATTTAAGTTTAAAATCTGAAAATTTGATTTCGTGTATTTGGATATTTGAAAATTGACAAATAAAGATTAAAAAAAAAAAGAAAACTAGTGCCATGCAACTGCTGCTGAGTCTAACACATGCTCGGGTGATGATCTTGTGAGCTGGAATGACAGCAAGAATGTGGTTCTGCTGATGTGGATTGCAGTGGCATTGGGTTTATAGGATAGTTCAAGCACCAGGCCAAGATTGCTCAGAGGCAAGACTCTGGCCTAAGAGCCAGGATGCTTAGTGAGGGTATTTCATTAAGGTTCACACTATGTCACTTGGTCTATCTTGAGGACTAGTATTCTGTATCCATGGCTGTGTTTGCGGTGTTCTGTTGTTATGCCTGCTAGCTTTGTCTATGGTGGGAGTTCTGTGTTGGGCCTTGAGGTCAAATTCTTCCGTCCACATGCTCTTCTCCAGATTTGCGCTTGGACTGACTGCCTGTACCTGCCATTTGTTCCTTGAGTTGTCACTTTTCTTCTAGGACCAGTCATCAATGATGATTAGATGAGTCTGTTTCCAAAAGGAGTCACTGTCTTCACTGGTTAACATAGAACATTGTGTAAGGGGCTCCGGCATCTGTCTTGCTTTGCTGGAGGTTGCCTACAGCACTTGGGCTCATCTCAGTTAGCTTGCAGTGCATAGGGATATCAGAGTTACATTCATCCATCTGTTGAGCAGATCACTTGTGACTTTGGAACAGATACCTGGCTGGTATGTATGCAGTCTTGCTGTGGGTTAGGTGGCACCTATGGCTTTTCAACTGTATGTGCAATTTTTGTGTATATTGCCACCTGAAACCCCAGGTGATTCAATAAAGTTTTCTGGGCAGATTGTAACCTTCAAGCACAGGCAATTTACTTCTTTGCCTGTGCTCAGCTATGGTGTTATGTTTTAGCCATCACTGTCTTGGCTATTCTGTCACGTTAGAAGTAGATGGGCACAATTTGGGGGCCCAACTAACACTATTCTGCTTGGAATACTTTACTTTCACACTTGTCAAATATATAAATAAAATGAAATGACTCCCTGCACATGCTGGCCAGTGATGACAGTTACTGTGAATAATCAGGCACTCATTTTAGTCTTGCACAGTGGCAGAGAATTCATGGCAGCTTTAGTCACAATCTCAGTTTAGTTGTTATGGGGTGACAGATTTGGTGAATCAGCAATGGGGGTATACATGGAAGCTGGATCTTGTTCCTTCTGTGTAGCAGAGGTCAAGTGAAGGCCCATTCTGACTTCTTGGGTACTTTCAGGGAAGACCTAAAACTATCTGGTGAAAAGCAGAAGCTGAGAAAAGACTTGACCTCTTGAGATTTTAGTCTTACTTATATTGCACTTTGTTATATAAAACCAGAAAACCTGTTAGGCTACTAAGATCTTCACAAAAGGAGTTGCTAAAGGTACTATCACCCCAACAAATTTCTCCGGAGGACATTAGGCTCTCAGCTTTTCAATATCAAGCCCAAGTTCATTGGAATTTTTTGCCAAAAAGTTTACCCAGTGAGAGGAATTTCTTAAAGTTCAGGAAATTTATGAAATCATAGCTGTTGAGTAAGCAGGAAGCCATCATGAAGAGATTTGATGACACCTTCCAGGTTTAGAATGTGGTACTTAAGATCGAGCACCCTCCTTAGATTTCCTTGTTAGATAATATAATCTGATTTAGCAAGATATATTCACCTGAACATAGAACTCACCTCACAATAATTAATAAATAAAACTCTACATTCAATCACAGATACCATAAACATAAACACTCATACTTCCAATCTCATACCCAGGGCCAGATTAAGGGTAGGCCAACCAGGTGATCACCGAGGGTGCCAGACAATAGGGCACTGGTTGCCTCCCTCCAGATATGGTGGAGAATGAGGGAGCAGGCTGCAGGGTTTTAGGTGGAGCCCAACTCACTGGCAGCTGAAGATTTCAGGAGGCCACAAAACTGCCAGGGGAGCCCAAACTGTCAGCAGCTGAAGACCTCAGAAAGTCATGGGCTGCTATGTGGCCAAAGTGAAGAAAATCAAAGCTCATTTAGAGAGGCCATGAGGTGTATATAAGAAAGAGAGGGAGGGTGTGTGGGAGAGCATATGAGATTTGACTGTATGTGTGTGTGTGGGAGTCTGTGAGAGCTTGTGTGTATCTGTGTGTGTAGGATAGCATAAATGAGCTTGTGTATTTGTGTGGGAGAACATTGGGAGCTTGTGTGTTGGAGAGCATGTGAGAATGAGAACTTATGTGTATATAAATAGGAGAACATGTGAAACCTTGTCTGTATGAGTGTGGGAGAGCATGTGAGAATGAGAGCTTGTGTGTGTGTGTGTGTATGTGTGTGTGTGTGTTTCGGAGGGGAGAACAAGTGAGAACTTGTGTGTGAGGGGGAGAGCACATGAGAGCTTATGTGTTTCTGAGAGAGCATGTGAGAGGCTAGAGCCTGTCTGTATATGTATATGTGTAGAAATCATGTGAGAGCTTGTGTATATGTGTGGGAGAGCACTTGAAGCTTGTGTATGGGAGATCATGTGAGAGTGAGAGCTTGTGTGTGTGTGTGTGTGTGTATGGGAGAGCATTTGAGAGTGCAAGCTTGTATATGTGAGAGAACATAAGAGAGTGAGTGCTTATATGTATGTGGGAGAGCTAGTGAGTGAGAGCTTGTAAGTCTATATTGAAGAGCATATGCTTATGTGTATACAGGGGAAAGCATGTGAGAGTGAGAGCTTGTATGGTTATGTGTGTGTAGGAGAGCATGTGAGCTTGTGTGTGTGTGTGGGAGAGCATTGAGAGCTTGTGTGTGTGAGAGAGAGATATGAGTGAAAGCTTGCATGTGTATATGGGAGAACATGTAAGAGTGCAGGTTTGTGTGTATGGGAGAGCATGAGAAAGTAAGCAGTTTGTGTGTGTACGTGAGAGCATGTGAGAGTGAGAGACTGTGTGTGTGTGTGTGTGTGTGTATGTGTGTGTGTATAGGAGAGCATGTAACAGCTTGCATGTGTGTATGGGAGAACATGTGAGAGTGCAAGCTTATGTATGTGGGAGAGCATGAGAGAGTGAGACCTTGTATATATTTGGGAAAGCTTGTAAGAGTGAGAGCTTGTTTGTGTGTGTTAGAAAGCATGTGATCTTTTGTATGTTTTATAAAAAAACAAAAAAACCCCTTTCAATTGCACATGATTACAAAATATATGCTTATTCCCTTGGAACTTAAACATCTACAGGGAAATTTCAAAAGAAACGTAGTCCTAAGGAAAAGTAGTCTCTGTTTTTTCAAAAGAAACACTTTATGGCCAATATTCAGTAAGCTGTTTAGTGAACATGATATCCAGCTACGTTTAGCTGGATAATTTGACCCGTATATTCGACAGGATAAATGTCTGTCTGAATATACTTGCTTAAAGATTATCCAGCTTCATTTAGCAAGATAACTTAAAAACATAAATGGCTATGTTTGAATATAGCCATTTAGATTCTTAAATTATCCGGCCTTGTGTGGCTGGATAACTTGCTATTTACAAAGATAACTTCAAAAGATATCTGGGTATGTAGTATTTTTTCCTGAAATCTAAAAAAGAAATAAAATATCCACAAAACTCCCAAGAATTAAAGGGGCCTATGGCCCAATTTTGTGTCTCCCCCATGAAATAACAAAGTTGCCCTATAAGGCTTTGTAATCCCCCACCACACAACTTTAAATTGCATGAAGCCATTGTACCCCACCCTGACAAATCCCTTGTTCAGAAGAACTGGTGAAGCCATGCTATTCCCCCTTCCCCCTTCCCCCTCCCACCTCACCAATCTAACTCACTTCTCCATTGCAATCTCCAGTTCAATCCCCCAGCCCTTCCTCCCACTTCCTGAGTTCAAAAATCCCCACCGGGAGTGAGATCAGCACTTACCCACTCCCAGTGAGGTCCAGCACAGCTTCTGTGAAAGCTGCACTGGAAGCGTACACTAAACTAGGTTAAGAAAGAAAAGTCTTAATGTCATCTGCTTATCAGCTTTAGAATTAAATAAAACTAATAAAGTAGCTCTGTCATTTATCACAAATTGAGATTGTTTCAAAATGTATGAAATACTCAAACTCTGTTTCAGAGGTTCAGTCCTTCCTAATTTGCTTTCAGGAAGAGATTTACCAATGCCAGAAAGTAAATAATAGACATTTGAAAAAGTAGGTACATGTTCCTTAGGAAGATTCAAAAATTCTAAATACAATATTTGTAACATCTCTAAAAATGGGATCAATGAACATCTTGGAAATTTAAAAAATCTCAAATTCAATCTTTCTGATAAATTTCCAAGAATCTCTGCTCTCTGAGATAGTTTCCGATTTTCATTAATCAAAGAAACTTGAGATTCATGCATAAAATACAGCTTTCAGTAAGCTCTACTATTTTACACGAATGGTCCTTTAACAATTCAAAGTGTTTAGCCACTTAGGTAGACAAAGTTCTAAGGGATGTGAGTGCAATATCAATATGAGAAGATACGGACTTCTCTAGCTGAAGCTATCGCTAACCATACTATATCCAAAGTTAATGCAGCAGAAGAAACTTTATCGGCAACAGTTGAAGATAGTAAAAGGTTGTCAACAATACCTTGTCTTGCCCAAAGCAGAAAGAGGTGTAGATACTTTAATCATACCTGAATCCATCCCGAGGTTTCAGTCTTATCTAACAAATTGGATCAATAGGGTTATTTGGTACCAAACTGAATCTGCACCCAAACCACTACTTTATGGTGTTACACAAAACTCCATATTAATCTCTAGCCACCTCAATTCAAGAACATAGCTTTAGTTGTTGTTTTTAAGTGGGTGATATCCAGCTTGACACTCTTACTGATTCAGTAATCCCAGATGGCTGGTCCTTATTAAACACATGCCTGTCCATATGGAATCTACAAGGATCAGTGGAGCCAATCAACCCCTTAATAGTCTCATTTGTCTATCTGGGGTGATGATCCATCTAAATAATACAGAATTTGCTCTCAGAGAAAAATTAATGTAAAACTTGTTATAAATGATCAAATCTCGGCTGTTGTCTGTTCATGCCTTTGCTTTTTTGCAATTCTTGTACCAAGTAAAACCCTTTTTAGATAGGAAAGACTTTGAATAATTGGTTTATTCTCTGATACTTAGTCACCTGGATTATTTATATTGGATCTGTACTGTTAGGCAGCTTAAATGTCTTCAAATAGTTTGGAATACAGCCATTAAGTGTTTGTTTGGGGACAAAAATAAATAAATCTTTCTGGGATTCTCTGAATCAGAAGATATTGAAGAGCTAGTAGTCAAAGAGAATTTGGGGATTATAGTCAGTAACAGCCTCCAGTTCAGTGAAGGGAGAGTTGATGATACTGATGATGTTGCGATCCACAACCAGAAAGACCAGGCAGAGCAAATGGAGTGCGTGAGTGATGCTGCTGGCATTTTTCCTCAGGGTCCGCTCTTCATCTCTACCTCAACTTTAGCGCCAGTATTAACCCCCAAGGATGCTGAGAAGGGATTTCAGAAAAATCCCTGTTCTGGAAGTATTTTTAAATGAGGCAAGCCCTGGGTTTCAATCAATGTATTCACTGCAGGAAGGATACCAGTTGAGGGAAACATGTGGGGTACATAACAAACACTGGTATGAATGCAGCATTACCAGCAGAAACAGCACCCACTACTACTGGCATCACAGAGGGTGGCAGTAATAGCCTAGGGACCCCCTTCTGCCATTCCAAGTAAAAGCCAGAGAAAAGGGATTGAAAAGGGGAAGAATTCACTAGGCTGATCCCATGCCCCTTCCATCAGTCATATAGCAGACCAGCAGCTTCCAATTATGCATCTGAAGTGGCAACTCACCATAGAGGAAATAGGATATTGTTTGTAATACTGTCTCAAGGCAAGAGACAGGCAGCATCTAAAGTAGTAATGAGGAACACTGGAGAAATGATTGCCTTTGATAACCGCACCTGCAGGCAGTGGAAAATGTGGGCTTTATTTGTCTGCTACATGTATTAGCCCCCAATTACAAATTGCCCTCCAGGATCACATGTAGTAGAAAGGATATCCCAACCCTGTACAACCATTATTGTGGTCACATGCAGGCACAGCTGGCTAAGGCAGAGAGGAATAGCATATACTATGCATGCTGATCTCTTCCTGATGGCATCCTGGTGGGACTTGGCTGAGGCAGGGTCAGGCAGCAGCTCTATCGGGGACAGAGCATCAGGAAGCAGAAAGGATTTGTTGCACACCCAGCTGATGCATAGCTCCCATACCTCATGCAACATTCTATCAGACATAAGAAAGATGCTGGAGGGTTGGCAAATAATCCAGACACAAGATTCTTTAGGAGGGTTTCTTTGTGATGGACAGTAGTACAAATATGGGGGCTTTTATGGTATCCATTGATTTGTACACTTTCTGTACCTGCCTTGAGGGATACCTTGGGGCTAGAGGCAAAGGATGACAAGAATCCAACTCTGAAGGACCTGAATGTGATGTAAATCTGTTAGAATTCTGCTAGTGTGTTAGCAATCTTTAAGGTTCTCCATTAGGAATAGCAATCTGTTATATCTGTTAAGAAAGCTGGGCATTGATGGAAGGAACAATCAGAATGAATGGCTCCTAAGAAGGAGGAGTCAGATATATTGTAGTGTCTCAGATTCAATATATTCCGCTATGCTGGTAGTAGCAATTTGTTATGAATCTGAGATAGCAGTGGTGAATCCTGTTACGCTCTCCTTCTCCAAAGGGGAGGAGCTAGCAATCTGTTACACTTGCCTCCCTCATAGGGGAGGAGTTAGCAATCTGCTGTCACTCACTCCGCCAGGAGGGTGGAGGTGGCAAGCTGTTCTGCTGTACTCCTGAAAGGGGAAGGAGTAGCAATATGACATGACCTGCTCCTCCAGAGGGGAGGAGTTAGCTATCTGTAGATCTGTTAGCGAACTGCTGTAGATGCTCCTGTAAGGAAAGGAAGTAGCAAGCTCTTACCAATCTGCTAAGGAGTAGCAATCTGTTATGGATCAACTCTTCAAGGAAGATGAGTTGGCAATAGGTATATAGTACTTTGCTACTGAGATAGCAATCTATCATGCCCCCCGCTACGGAGTAGCAATCTGTGTATATATATATAAGCTGCTGGCAAGTCTCAGAAAAAGAGGAGTAGCTGTCTATATAATATGTCCGTGAGCGGAGTCAGTGGTCTGTAGTGGTTGGCTCCCACAAGGTGACAATAGTGAAATGAATGACCACTTGGAAGAAATGGTGAATCCCTGGGCCAATGGCAGATGACAGCGCCCCCAGGAGGAGATCCCGAGAGGAACCACCGGCTAGGCTAGAATATGAGATAAACACAATAGTTCTTTATTAGACTGGAAGCTGGACCACCAGAGGTGGCAGTAGTGAGTCACTGTGTCCTTCTGATACTGGAATATAATCTCTGGGTCGCTGAGCTATAGAGAGAGACTAGAAGTAGTGAGTAGACAGGGTATACTGGATACAAGAAAGTACACTCACAATAGTAGATGTCTGCAATGGTCTCTATGCCACAGAGAGTCTTCAGTGCATACAGGAACAGAAGCCGTAGGTGAGCACTGGATCCCACAAACAGTCTGTAATATGAACTCACAATTGCTGTATATGAAATGGTCTTCTAGAGTAGAAGAGAGTCTGTATAAAATTCTAGGAACATGGGCCCTCATGGAGCAAAAACCGTTTCCTCTCTGTAATCTTGCAAATGTAACTCTTGATCTCTGTACCTGCGATAATGTCTTGGACGGAAGGGAGTCTTCAGAGCAATAGGAATGTAGGCCCTCATGGAGCGAGTACCGATTCCTATGTAATAGAACTCACTGTGTTCGCATCCGCGATCGCTTCCAGGAAATGAGGAGTCCTCCGAGTGTTCTGGCAATCTGAAATCAAGAAGAGAGAGTGGAGCCCCCGTGGAGCGGGTCCTCCTGGTAAGTTTGAAAAGGCCAAGCAGTGAGGACGGGTTCCCTGGCTGTCTCGGATCATTGTTGTAAGTATCGTGGACTGCCGAAGCAAGTCCCTTTGGAGTTCCTTGCTAACTCGTTAGAGGTTAGTAAAGAACTTTTAAAGTGCAAATAGATGACGTCACTACGGTGGGACGCCCCCGAGTTTCGCATCCTTGCTGGTACAATGTCTGGAGCGCGCGCACCCTTACATCATTGGCAACATGGCGGATCCATACCGTCAGGCCAGCCTGGGGGAACTGGGACCAAGAGGAGGAGAGAAGCCGCGGCTGCACTGTCCGTCAGAACCGAAGGGAGCCGCATCCCAGATAGAGAGGGTGGAGAGAGGGGCGAGAAGAGGCACGAACGCAACAAATCCCTGGGGCCGGTGGCAGATGACCATGCCCCCGGGAGGATATCCCGAGAGGGACCACTGGCTAGGCTTGAGTATGGAGTCAGACACACATTAGTTCTTTTATTAAACAGGTTTTGGAAACCACCAGAGGTGGCAGTAGTGAGCTGATATGCCTGGCAGGGCTGTAGTCCCTCAGGCACTGGAACCACGATCCAGGATGGCTGAGCTGTTGAGAAACTGTAGAAAGTGAGTAGGTAGACAAGGTTCATGAACAGAACTAGATGACAAAACTCATATATGGTCTCAAGGAAGTCCAGCAGCTGGAAAGATTTAGGCCCTCAAGGAGCGAGTACCCGGTTCCAGGGAAAGCTCAGAGAGCGATGGTAACTCATAATTGTTTGTAGCGGCGATAGCTTCTAGGCAGTAGAGAATCTTCAGAATGTCCAGAAACATGGGCCCTCGAAGAGCGAGTACCGGTTCCTATCTGTAATCTGAAAGTAAAGAAAAGAGCAAGGCCCCCGAGGAGCGGGTACCTCTGGTAAGTACGAGGAGGCAGAGTAGCTTGGGAGAAAAGCCGAAGCAATCCCCTTGCTAACTCCGTTAGATAGTGAATAGAGACCTTTAAATATTGGAAGCAGATGACGTCATCTCAGGGGGATGCCCCTGAGGTTTGTGCCCTTGCTGGTACTTCAAATAGAGCATGCGTGCGTGCGCCCTAGTTCATCAGGCAACATGGCGGATCTGTAACGTCGAGCTGGTCCGAGGACGCCGGAGGGAGACGGCATGGAGACGCTGCGGCAGCCAGCCATCCATTAAGCCCAGAGGGAGTCGCCACAGAGGTAAAGAGGGTGGAGTGAGGGCATCGAGCAGTGACGGACACAACAGAATGAAAGGTAAAGGACAAGTATAGGTCATTTTCATAGAAGCATGAAGGTGGAGCATTTTCTTTGTGAAAGGTAAAAATAATTTGGAATGCTTTCACAGCATCGAATTCAAGAGGTTGACCACCACTGAAATTTTACATATATGATGCTGCAGAAGTTAATGTAACAGAAGACACCCCATCATGATCTGTCTCTGGAACCACAGATAGGCGTGTATTCACTACTAGGGCATCAGGATTGAAGAGTGATGAGGAAGAAGATATAAATCCTGAAGCCCTTCAAGGATGCCATGGAGGATATGAGCTCCAGAAGTGCCACCTTGGGTGAGATCATCCCTATAGTTAATATTCTGGAGGAAAAGTTAGAGGGTTTCCATGGTAAGAGGGAATGAAAGCAAATGTGTTGCAGTTTCTGGACTCTTTTTCTAGCAGCAGATGCAAGAGAGATTGAACATCTCAACAAAACAATACATATATACTTCCTACACTTTGTTATCTACAGGTGAAAGGGAGTCTCACCCTCCAGTCCAAGTATCTCGCTTGCATGAAAGAGATCCTGGTAACTAGGGCTTCTGAACAGTCACACCAGAGATAGAGGCACAGTGGGGATGCAGCATAGGAAAGAGTATCCACCTCAGAGAGTAGTGAAAGCAGAAGTAGCGCCCTGTCAGTTACTAGGGATGTGAATCGTTTTAGGACGATTAAAATTATCGTCCGATAATTTTAATATCGTCTTAAACCGTTATGGAACACAATACAATAGAGATTCTAACGATTTATCGTTATAAATCGTAATCGTGAGCCGGCACACTAAAACCCCCTAAAACCCACCCCCGACCCTTTAAATTAAATCCCCCACCCTCCCGAACCCCCCCCCCAAATGAGTTAAATAACCTGCGGGTCCAGCGGCGGTCCGGAACGGCAGCGGTCCGGAACGGGCTCCTGCTCCTGAATCTTGTTGTCTTCAGCCGGCGCCATTTTCCAAAATGGCGCCGAAAAATGGCGGCGGCCATAGACGAACACGATTGGACGGCAGGAGGTCCTTCCGGACCCCCGCTGGACTTTTGGCAAGTCTCGTGGGGGTCAGGAGGCCCCCCACAAGCTGGCCAAAAGTTCCTGGAGGTCCAGCGGGGGTCAGGGAGCGATTTCCCGCCGCGAATCGTTTTCGTACGGAAAATGGCGCCGGCAGGAGATCGACTGCAGGAGGTCGTTCAGTGAGGCGCCGGAACCCTCGCTGAACGACCTCCTGCAGTCGATCTCCTGCCGGCGCCATTTTCCGTACGAAAACGATTCACGGCGGGAAATCGCTCCCTGACCCCCGCTGGACCTCCAGGAACTTTTGGCCAGCTTGTGGGGGGCCTCCTGACCCCCACGAGACTTGCCAAAAGTCCAGCGGGGGTCCGGAAGGACCTCCTGCCGTCCAATCGTGTTCGTCTATGGCCGCCGCCATTTTTCGGCGCCATTTTGGAAAATGGCGCCGGCCGAAGACAACAAGATTCAGGAGCAGGAGCCCGTTCCGGACCGCTGCCGTTCCGGACCGCCGCTGGACCCGCAGGTTATTTAACTCATTTGGGGGGGGGGTTCGGGAGGGTGGGGGATTTAATTTAAAGGGTCGGGGGTGGGTTTTAGGGGGTTTTAATGTGCCGGTTTTGCGATTTTTAGATTTTTAGATTTTTCACGATTTTTCACGATTTTTCACGATTTTTCACGATATTTTACCCCCCCAAACGGCAACAATACGATTCCCTCCCCCTCCCAGCCGAAATCAATCGTTAAGACGATCGAGGACACGATTCACATCCCTATCAGTTACCACTTCCTCTACCACCTCAATATGCCAAAGCCACCTTGCTCACAAACAACCATCTCTCATAACATGGGCCTTAGTTAAAGCAGCTGACAAGAGACCCTCAACCCACCTCAGCAAAAGTTACTGCAGCAGAAATTTCTATGACATGCTATCTCACAGAACCCATTGACAACATGGACACAGATGCACTGTCATATTGGGAAAACATGTTAGCCAACTCTAACTAGGGTAGCTCAGGACTATTTTTCTTGCCCACCAGTGGGTTTGCCCATTGAATTTATCTTCTCAATGTGTACATTGTGACCCCCTATTGCTCAAGGATGGCACAAGCATTGATGAAAAAGCTGGTCATTTTGAAAATCAATCTGCCTTTCCTTGATTTCCAGAATTTTCATTTAAGTGTCAAGATTACTGAAAGCACCTTGAAGCCCTTGCTGCTACTCTGCTTACTTGCCATGTCTCAGATATACCACTTTAAGGATCTTGCTGCTACCTATCTGCCTAAGTGTCATACCCATGTTATAGAACCTTAAGGGTTTTTTGACCCTTGCCTAACTACCATAGTCCAAATGTACCACCCTAGCGGTCTTGCTGCCACTGCTCTGCCTACCTGTCATGCCCCAGATGTACCACCATAGAGTTCCTGCTGCAACATCTCTGCCTACCTGCCCTGCCCCGATACTCAATGTTAGGAGTTTTGCTGCCACATTCCTACCTGACATGTCCCAGATCTACCACCTTAGAGGGATTTTTGCCACATGCCTATCTGCAATGACCCAGTTGAACCTCCTTAAGGATCTTACTGCTACCGCTCTGTCTAGCTGCTAGTCCCTAATTTAGCACCTTACTGCTACTTCTCTTCATATCTACTTGCCCCAGATATATCAGCACTCTGCCTACCTGCCATGCCTCAGATGTAACACCTTAGGGGTGTTGCAGCCACCATCCTGCCTACCTGCCATACCCAGATGTACCATCTTATAGGTCTTGATGCCACTCCTTTGCCTACATGTTTTGATGCAGATATGCCATCTTGGGGGGTCATGCTATTAATATGAATACCTGCCATGACTGTTATGTAGCAGCATGGCAATGCTTGTGCCTCTGTGTTTTCTAGGGGTGTGAATCGTTTTTTGATGATTTAAAATATCGTCCGATATATTTTAAATCGTCAAAAATCGTTAGGGCCACGATACAATACCAATTCCCCCGATTTATCGTTAAAAAATCATAAATCGGGGGAAGGGGGAGGGCAGGAAAACTGGCACACTAAAACCCCCTAAAACCCACCCCCGACCCTTTAAATTAAATCTCCCACCCTCCCGAACCCCCCCCCCCCAAATGCTTTAAATTACCTGGGGATCCAGCGGTGGTCCAGAACGGCGGTGGTCCGGAACGGCCCCCTCAATTGAATCCTGTTGTCTTCAGCTGGCGCCATTTTGCAAAATGGCCGCCGCAAAATGGCGGCGGCCATAGACCAAAATGATTCGACACAGGAGGTCGTTCCGGACCCCCGCTGGACTTTTGGCAAGTCTTGTGGGGGTCAGGAGGCCCCCCCAAGCTGGCCAAAAGTTCCTGGGAGTCCAGCGGGGTTCCGGGAGCGATTTCTTGCCGCGAATCGTTTTCCGTACGGAAAATGGCGCCGGCAGGAGATCAACTGCAGGAGGTCGTTCAGCGAGGGTTCCGGACCGCCGCTGAACGACCTCCTGCAGTTGATCTCCTGCCGGCGCCATTTTCCGTACGGAAAACGAGTGGCGGCAAGAAATCGCTTCCTGAACCCCGCTGGACTCCCAGGAACTTTTGGCCAGCTTGGGGGGGCCTCCTGACCCCCACAAGACTTGCCAAAAGTCCAGCGGGGGTCCGGAACGACCTCCTGCGTCGAATCGTTTTTGTCTATGGCGGCCGCCATTTTGCGGCGGCCATTTTGCAAAATGGCGCCGGCTGCAGACAACAGGATTCAATTGAGGGGGCCGTTCTGGACCGCCGCCGTTCTGGACCACCGCTGGATCCCCAGGTAATTTAAAGCATTTGGGGGGGGTTCGGGAGGGTGGGGGATTTAATTTAAAGGGTCGGGGGTGGGTTTTAGGGGGTTTTAGTGTGCCGGCTCACAATTTTAACGATTTTCACGATAGTTTACACACCCAAACGGCAACAATACGATTCCCTCCCCCTCCCAGCCAAAATCGATCATTAAGACGATCGAGGACACGATTCACATCTCTAGTATTTTCCATTTGGATCTCAGCTTTGTTCTCCTACCTTGTTAATTAGTTGGTTATGCTGAAGTTTTTGTCCCTAGGAAACAAATGAGAAAAAAAATACAAGTTTTACCTTTCGCCCCACCCCTTTTATGTTTTTTGTTTGGCTCTATCCCTCTACAACCCAAGTTTAATTCTCCTGATCTGTTTGTTTATTGGTTTAACTGGGGTGTTATGTATCTAGAAAAAATTATGAAAAACAAATTATCCTCTCATGCTACCTCTTTTATGGTTTTCTATCTTGCTATCAAGACCAGTCTAGGTCTTTGAGTTTGTGATTCACCATATTGTATACTTTAGTGGTTTTATTCACCTTTATGTTGTTTGTGATTTATTGATCTCTATACCTTGTGGGTTTAGACACCTTTGTGCTTTTTGCGATGGATTGCACTCCATGCATTGGGAGTTTAGATATCTTTTTACTATTTGTGATGTACTATACTCAACATCTTAGGGGCTTTGACACCTTTTTGCTGTCTGTGATTCCCTACACTGTATAAACTGGGGGCTTTGATGCCTTTAGAATGTTTCAATTATCCACACTATGGGGGTCATTTTCCAAGGTGTTATCGTGGGAGTTAATACCGCAAATCACGCTAACAGCCGTTAACGCGATTTGCGAATGCAAATTCGTAATTTTATATTCAGGGGGCGGAGTTGGGGCAGAGCATATGTAAAACAGTTATCGTGTGCCGCGAAACAGCCACAGTGTTTGCACGGCTCCTATCGCGGCTAATAGCTACAACACTTTAAATTGTGTTACGTTGTGCGCTACGGGCCAGTAAAGGGTTATCGCGATCCACAACAATTCCGAATGGCTGGGGGGGGGGGGGAGAGAGAGAGAGAGAGAGAGAGACTTCCTATAATGCCTATGCCCTAGACAGGTATTTGTATCCCTATGGGAGGGCCACCTAGTAACGGGGTGGGGATTAGGTATGAGCGTAGGGGGTTGGGGGCCACTTTCACATTCAACATGAGACGTACGGAAAGAACAGTGGTCTCTAGTGAAGATTTGCTGGCCGTCAGAGTGAGGGAACCCACTCCAAGAAGAGATTTGGGCAATATTCTCTCAACCTAGCTGGATGGATACTCTACCTGGGCAACAACAAGCTAGGGTGAGAGAACATTGGCCAAATCTCTTCTTGGAGTGAGTTTCCTCACTCCGACGGCCAGCAAATCTTCACTAGAGACCACTGTTCTTTCCGTACGTCTCATGTTGAATGTGAAAGTGGCCCCCAACCCCCTACGCTCATACCTAATCCCCACCCCGAGTTACTAGGTGGCCCTCCCATAGGGATACAAATACCTGTTTAGGGCATAGGCACACTCTCTCTCTCTCTCTCTGCAATAGGCTGTTTGGACACTTTTGTGTACTGCGAAGATTCATTGGTTGTTTTATCACGGTGCACGATGTTTTCGCGATTTGCGAATCCATATCCGCAAATGGCGAAAACAATGCGTCATGCGATGTTTTCCCGCTGCACGAAACATGCCTTATTTGCATGGGACACGCCCCCTCATGTGTTACCACTGCAATATTGGAAAATGAGGCCCTATATCTTGTGGGTCAGTGCTCACTGGCATGCATTAGCTCTATAATCACCAGTTGCACAAGTAAAACATGGAACCATAACTGATGTAATAACGCATTCGCAGTTTCATTGTATCAACCATGTATACATAACAATTGCATGGCTTAATCTTTACAGTTTTACAGAAGCATATGCTAGTTCACTGGTAGAATCAACTACATGCCTACTACTGCCAAATCCCTATCCCTTTTGGTATTTGCCAAATCTTGGCCATCCATTGCTTTGCATTCTTTCTGCTTGCACCCCTGGTGCCTTTGTCTTTCTATGCAATTCTTTATACTGCTTCAGCCCTCAAAGTAAACCTTGGCAGTAAGGGGATGGGGCTTTAGCCACTCTTCTTTCTCTTGTGAAGCCTTTGGGATTCATTCCATTGTTTTTGGGCCCTTTGCCACACGTTTGTAGCCTTTGGTTTATAAGGCCACTCTTGCTGTATTTTGCTCCTCCAATGGTGACATGGAGAATTACTACCATTGTTGCTATTGTTTTCTCCATTGCAGGTCCTTGGGCTCTTCATTGATATAGTCTTGATGTGCTGGCATGCCTTCATCCTTCTGATTATATGTACCCACCATTTTCATTAGAAATGATTAGAGATCTCATTTGCAAGTCCCAAATAGCTTATATTTCTTCCCCATTTGACTATAATGGCAAACAAATAAAACAATCACAATTTTTTTCATTAAAAAAAAAAAGAAAAAAACTATTGAATGATTGATCTATGAAACAAATGAAATGGAATAAAAGTTTTGACTCTGCACATCTCTATAAAATAATTATCCTATTATTTTTAAAGCAGCACTATACATATATAACACTATATAGACACACACAAAAGACAGCGCTTGTTCAATAGATTTTATAATCCAGTCAAGGGAAATATATATGACAAATAAGAGTCTTCAAACTAATTAAGAGTAATTCAAATACTTAAGCTGATTCAGAATGTCTTGGCATTAATTCATCTCAATTAAATTCTTTGAAATTGTTCATACTATCCAGGAGCCACAAATATGCTACTATATCATCCATGCAGTGGTGGCTGTTTCTACGTTTTGGAAGAATTCACTTGTAAAGCCCATTTTGATTCAGTTTAAAAAGATGCTTTAAAAAATAAGACAAAGAGGATATTTGTTCCAATCAATTAATTTGGGATCATTTCAGGAATTTTTCATGTGTCAACTAAACCTGATTAAAAACAGATTACTATTCATTGAAACTGAACTAGAAAAAGAGGAATTAGGCTAAATCTATTTGCTTTATCTTCTCATCTCTTACTCTCCTACTCTTATTACATCTTGCTCAATAATAATCAGGGGGAACTATTATATTTAATTCAGAGGATGAGTGAGAAGGTGTAGAGATAACCCACTGATTGGCCGTTTTAGTTTGGGGATTGGGAGAGGATTGAGATATAGGGGTAGCCCCCAATGAGCGTTATTTTTTAATGGGAGGAACTGGGAGAGGATCAGAGGTCAGGAGTATCATGAAGAGGGGCTGTAGTCTTAGATCCAGCTATTAGGAGGAAGTGGTAGGTCCCAAAGAGAAAATTAACTTTGAACATTGTGCTGGTTAGTCCATTCCCTTTAAAGTGGATCTTTTAGCTTGTGCATGTTCTCATGAAACATCGATATATAAACATTAATAAATAAATAAAAATAAATAAATAAATGTTCTGTATATCACTAACTTAGGGGCCGATGCAATACAGTGTGCTCAGCCAAGCGCACTGTTAACCCACTGCTGGACGCGGGTTGTAGAGGAGCTAACTAATCCCCTTAGCAAATCAGCTGTAAAAAACAATTTTTGCCCAGGTCCATGAGACCTGGATTTATGAACAGGCTTACTAGGCCTATACCTAAAATGGTAACTTTTTTTTTTGAGAGAGTAAAAATGTATTTATTTAAAAATCTTGTAGTCCACAAAACCTTGTTTATTTAATGCGGATAACAATTAAAAGTGTTTCATACCTTATCCCCAAAGATTAATTTGTATTTTGGAGCCCTCCATACATCATTTCTTCTGATACTGATAATATTACATATGGTTTTAATCCATAAAGGCTTTTTCAAGTACTTTGAATTTCTGTATTAATGCATTGATCATACATATTCTCCCTTGCGCCTGCCCTACACACTGATCTCTCTGGCAATATCATGTTTGTTTTGGATTATGTCAGTGACCCACAATTATATCCAGATAATGCTTGAAAGTGCCAGTATTATGGAATACTCCATATTTTACTGCTGTTTGTTTATGGTTTTTACTGTACATGTTTGATGATGGAAACTGTGTGAGACATGGAACTTAATAGCTCCAAAAACTTGCACCTTACAGCATTTGTTAACCTTTTAAAGTAATCTTTTCCCCCAACTTCTTCATTGATTTTCTGTTATCTAATTTTGTTTGACAAGCTAATATAATCCTCCATTTTTACTTTTTGCTATGTCACATAATACTGTGTTCAATACATCTTTACATTTTTAGTTCCAGTAAAAAAAAAAAAAGAGAGAAAGAAATAAGAAGCACACTAACCACAAGAGAGTAACACTAAAAAAGTTCAGGGCCTAATTTGTACACAATTGGAAAAAAGCCTTAGTAAATTTGTCCCTGAGAGAATAACTATAGTAAATTACATAGATATGGATTAATGAATGATTGACAGTTATTAAGAGACTGAAAGAATGTTAAGACATCTCACTGACTACTTCATGAAGATTACTTAATAGAACCTAATTCATCATGAATTACTATTTAGCAATGCAGCTAACATGTTTTATTGTTGTGGGGACCAATAAAGTGAATGTTGGTTTTGTAAACTGTTGTGATCTTCTTTTGGAATGCCAGTATATAAAATGCATAAATAAATAAATATATTTTACTCACACTCTACTGATGAGAGGAAAGTATATATATATATATAAACCTTAGCAACAACAAGTAAAACAATGTAATGAGTGTTATCTGAATGGTTTGCTTCCATATAACTGTCAGCTGCATTACATAGTTCAAGCCCAAAAGTTTCTAATCATAGGTCTCATTTTTAATTTTTTAAACATTTCTTTTTTTTTCTTTAACATTTTAATTGATACAAACAAGCACTGCTTGCCAATGTAAAAGTACATAAATATCAAATAACAAATTACCGAGAAAAGACTTAATGAAAAAAAAAATAATTTTATAAACTCCAAATGAGACCAAAATCAATTGGGGAGAACCAAGGAAAAAATTACTAAGCAAACCCTGCAAAATTATACCTATAACTATTAATACCAGTCATTAACACCAATTAAGAACAGCATCCTTTCTGATATATTATACAGTATCAATATAAGTAATATCAGCCAATATGATAGCAGCCAGGAAAGTTCTTACAGGCTTAATCAAACAACGCTAAGGGAAATCAGCGGGAAAATTCAGCTGCCAAGGATAGCACCTCCTGCCAAAAACAAGTGTAGTTTTTACTGTATTTCTTTAGATAAATCAGGCAAAACATATCTTAAACCTCAAAAACAATTAGTATTTTTTATGCCAGACAAATAGTTTCAAAATACAATTCCTGTCCGGTTCCAGGACAAACGTAACCAAGAAAGCCGGAGATCTCTTCCCCAGTGATAATTCCAGTAGCTGAGTGGTGTTTAAGCTCTGTAAAGATACTTGTCCTTCCATTGTACCTTCCCTTTGAGGCAGAGCTAGAACTTGGGGGGGGGGGGGGGGGGGAGAGCGGCGCAAGTAGGCGGCTGCCCCGGGTGTGAAGTCCACGTGGGGGCCATCAGCAAGGCTGCTTTTACCTACGGGCACAAGTACACAGGACACTGCCCTGATGTCTTTATTGCCCAGTGCCCAAAATCTCAAGCAGCAGAGATCAGCCCTCTGCTTCCTACTCCAGCCCCTCCCTTCCCAGATAGCATGCAAGGAACTGGATGGGTCTGGTTGCAAGCCTGGAGGAGAAGAGCACAGTGCAAAGCAAGGAAAAGCCCTCCCTAATCCAGCCCTTTCTCCTCTCTTCTTCCTCCCTCTCCTCCTACCTGCAGGGAACAGAAAAGGGGCTGAGGGAACTGGAGAGGATCGCAGATCAAAGAATTCAGTGATTATCTGCATATTTCTATTTCTAATTTCTCATCCTTTATTCTGCATTTGGTGAGGGTCTATCTGTGTTCTATACGTGTGATAGAGGTGAAATATTCTGCTAGCATGTAGGTGCTATGCAGGGATCTGTTGTATTCCATCTTGTTCTGTTTCACACTAGAAGCTGTACTAGTGTTTTAGGCCCAGGTGGAATATTTGCAGTGTTGCCTTCTCATGCAGGGTTGCTGCTGTTTGAGTTCTGGGAGTTAATGCTGTGTTGGTATGGCAGGATTGCTATATAGGGTTCTGAGTGTCTTTTTGATGGGTTTGTGTGTTACTTTGCAAAGTTCCTGGCAACTGAGGGACTTTGTGTCACTGTAACTGAAAGGACAACATAATTTGAATGTTCTTCCTATGGTGAGTAGTAAAGCGAAAAAACTCCAATTTAGCCCAGCCAGCCTTTTCAGAGATTAACTTCAACTAATGTAGTAGGAATATCTTGTACAGGTCCATTTGAAGTTATCCAGCTAAAGTGGCCACTTATCTGGCTAAATTCTACCTGGATAACTATTTGTTCAGCAAGAATTTGGATAAGTGAGGGGCGTTCCAGGGGCAGTCTAGGGCTGTTCTGGGGAGGAGCTGAGGTAGCCAGACAACTTATGCGGCTCACTCTGTTTATCCCATTACAGCTGCCCTAAAGTTTATGCGGCTAAATAGCAGAGCCACGCAGTGGCTGAATATGGACCTCTTAATTGCTAAATGTAGGTATTCCTTGGGATTTCTTTTGTATCAGTCTATTTCCAAAAGTCTGAGAATACATATTCACCAGACATTGAGACATGATTTCTGAAACATGTATTTTGCAAAACAAAGTTTTAAATAATAAAGTATGAAGGTCCATATTCAAAAGCCATGTAGACGGATAATGTAATAGTTATCCATCTAAATGGCTTACCGGCAATATTTACCCTTATCCAGCTAAATTCTAGCCAGGTAGGGGGCTGTTCCTTGGGGAGGTAAGATGCATTCCAAGCAGGAGCAGAATTAGCCATCTAAGTTAAGCGGCTAACTCCGATATTTGGATATCTGTATAACTTAGGTGGCTAACTGGTTGGGCCATAAGGCTGTCCTAAATTTAGCTGGTTAGACATAACTAACTAAAGTTAATATACCTCGCTAGTTAGTCAGATGTGTTTATCTGGCTAAGTAGGCAAACCACACAGCAGCTGAAAATGGACTCTGAAATTGTGACAGAGAAGCCACCATTAATGTGAAGAATAACATTTGGTGGGCTCACAAAGTTTGTTGGAAAGTGGTTTTTAACTACAACAGTCATCGCAGCAGTCATTTCACTAGTACAGGATGTTTGAATAGTGAGGCATAGCGTCTTTCACATTTATGATGGATTTTCCTTTCTCTAATTTCGGTAAATACAAAGTTTTATGTGCATATTTAAAAAGCGAGTATAAACGTTGTTTGATGGCAATGTTGGTAAGGCAGATCTATCATTATATACATGAGGCAAGCAACAATGGCTGCAGTTAAGCTTGCAGCACTGCACATTGCCTATTAGTTTTATGGTCTTGCTTATATAAATAAAAATGGTTGTGTCAACTAGCAGTACACAACATTAATTATATTCAGGATGATTTTATTTTTTTTTAATAATGGATCCTTACCATAGGAAGCATGGCTTTGCCTGAGACTTTGAGCATATCAGATAATTCTTTGAACATATCACCAGGTGATAAAGTAAGAGACCTTGCACTTCCCCATTTTCTAATATACTTGTTAAGTATACATGGTCTTGAGGTTTATTATTCAAATTATTGGTTAACATGTAATATTTGGGGATGCTGTATGCCAGCCTCATGATTGAATCAGTGATACTAGGAACTGAGCTTTTAAGTTTTCAGATCAGAACCAATGAGTCTATCAAATTGCTAAACAAAGGCCCAGCTAATTGCAAAAATAATGATAAAGCATCATTTGGGTGAAAGATGCAACAGAAAATGAAATCTATGGATATTCCTATTTACAGAGGTAGATTTAGATTGTATGCTTAAGTTTAGATATGGACGGCTTTGGTTTCAAAAGAATTCCTTCCATGCTATATCACTAGGAAAACTATTGAAAATCATGCATGCTGCTTTTCTGTGAAGTCTTTTGAAATATGCACCATTGAAGGTTTCATAAAGGCTATTCTTCAAACATTTCTTTTGTAGATAGCTTCATAAATACAATGCATTTTCAGTACAGCACTTTGCCATTCATAAAATGATTCACTGTGGCTTTAATACTTTGATTTAGAACACAGAAATCTGTGTTTAAAGGACAATTATAGCCATAAAATACAGACAAGATTTGTTGCCCTGCAGATAAAAGTGCCTTCATAGCAGGACAATATGTTTTAGCAAACAGAAATTCTCAAGCAATCTTAACAGAATGTGATATTCCTCTTGCTACAGGACCCATTCCTTATGTTGCAACTACAGCTTTTCTACTGATGCCAGCTTACCCCACTCTTTAGTGAGAAGAAGGGTATAAACCAACACTACTGAGCATGGTGCAGATGTTGCTATAAAGAGGGTCATTTTCAAAGCAAATTCTGTAGGAAAATCACTGTGCTTTATCTACAGAGATGGGCTTTTAGAAAAGAGTCTTCCCTATATGCAGGTGAATTTACAGGTATAGGGCCTCTTTGCATTACCCTCAGCAATGAGGCATTCTTGGGGGGGGGGGGGGGTGGCGTTGGGGTGAGGCTTGCACTTAAGCACATAATTTTGCATGTTCAACAAAATTATGCATGCACTTTTTTTTTTTTTAAACTTCTGACATATTAGCAGGTATAGATGTGTGGGGATAGATTCTGAGGAGTAATTTTCAATGGGAAATGATGTGTATACTTTTCCTTTAAAAACTGGCCTTTGATTTAAGAAGCTTTTCATTTGATACTGCCAGGTCACCTTTAAGCATGACCAAATATAATAAAACTGTATCTATTTAAAGTTTCAGGATATAAAATATGATTCCCTCCCGTACATGCGCGCCCAATTTTTATATCGGCGCATGCATGTGTGGGCAGGTGGCATCTCGTGTGCATAAGGGGGGGGATTTTAAAAATATGGGCGGCAACGTAATCGGGCGTACACCAGTTCCCTCCTGGCCCACCCAATTAAGAAGCAGACTGGGAGGAAACATAAGAACATAAGAAATTGCCATGCTGGGTCAGACCAAGGGTCCATCAAGCCCAGCATCCTGTTTCCAACAGAGGCCAAACCAGGCCACAAGAACCTGGCAATTACCCAAACACCTAGAAGATCCCATGCTACTGATGCACTGATGCAATTCATAGCAGTGGCTATTCCCTAAGTAAACTTGATTAATAGCTGTTAATGGACTTCTCTTCCAAGAACTTATCCAAACCTTTTTTGAACCCAGATACACTAACTGCACTAACCACATCCTCTGGCAACAAATTCCAGAGATTTATTGTGCGTTGAGTGAAAAATAATTTTCTCCGATTAGTCTTAAATGTGCTACTTGCTAACTTCATGGAATGCCCCCTAGTCTTTCTATTATTCGAAAGTGTAAATAACCGAGTCACATCTACTCGTTCAAGACCTCTCATGATCTTAAAGACCTCTATCATATCCCCCCTCAGCCGTCTCTTCTCCAAGCTGAAAAGCCCTAACCTCTTCAGCCTTTCCTCATAGGGGAGCTGTTCCATCCCCTTTATCATTTTGGTTGCCCTTCTCTGTACCTTCTCCATTGCAACTATATCTTTTTTGAGATATGGCGACCAGAATTGTACACAGTATTCAAGGTGTGGTCTCTCCATGGAGCGATATAGAGGCATTATGACATTTTCCGTTTTATTAACCATTCCCTTCCTAATAATTCCTAACATTTTATTTGCTTTTTTGACTGCTGCAGCACACTGAGCCGACGATTTCAATGTATTATCTACTATGACGCCTAGATCTCTTTCTTGGGTGGTAGCTCCTAATATTGAACCTAACATCGTGTAACTACAGCAAGGGTTATTTTTCCCTATATGCAACACCTTGCACTTGTCCACATTAAATTTCATCTGCCATTTGGATGCCCAATCTTCCAGTCTTGCAAGGTCCTCCTGTAATGTATCACAGTCTGCTTGTGATTTAACTACTCTGAATAATTTTGTATCATCCGCAAATTTGATAACGTCACTCATCGTATTCCTTTCCAGATCATTGATATATATATTGAAAAGCACCGGTCCAAGTACAGATCCCTGAGGCACTCCACTGTTTACCCTTTTCCACTGAGAAAATTGACCATTTAGTCCTACTCTCTGTTTCCTGTCTTTTAACCAGTTTGTAATCCACGAAAGGACATCGCCTCCTATCCCATGACTTTTTAGTTTTCGTAGAAGCCTCTCATGAGGGACTTTGTCAAACGCCTTCTGAAAATCTAAATACACTACATCTACCGGTTCACCTTTATCCACATGTTTATTAACCCCTTCAAAAAAATGAAGCAGGTTTGTTAGGCAAGACTTCCCTTGGGTAAATCCATGTTGACTGTGTCCCATTAAATCATGTCTTTCTATATGCTCTACAATTTTGATCTTGAGGATAGTTTCCACTATTTTTCCCAGCACTGAAGTTAGGCTCACTGGTCTATAGTTACCCGGATCGCCCCTGGAGCCTTTTTTAAATATTGGGGCCACCCTCCAGTCTTCAGGTACAATGGATGATTTTAATGATAGGTTACAAATTTTAACTAATAGGTCAGAAATTTCATTTTTGAGTTCCTTTAGTACCCTAGGATGCATACCATCCAGTCCAGATGACTTGCTACTCTTTAGTTTGTCAATCTGGCCTACTACATCTTCCAGGTTGACAGTGATTTCGTTCAGTTCGTCTGACTCATCACCCCTGAAAACCATCTCCGGAACTGGTATCTCCCCAACATCCTCACTAGTAAACACGGAAGCAAAGAATTCATTTAGTCTTTCTGCAATGGCCTTATCTTCCTTTCTTATCCACCTTCCTACTCTGCCTCTCTTTTCCCCTCTCCTCCCCGATCCGTAAAACCCCTTTTCTTACCTTTTTTTATTATTTTAGAACTTACTTCGTCTATTCAGATGAAGTAAGTTCTGCGTGCCAGCCAGCTGCCGGTGCGCACTTCCCTAGGCCAGGACCTAATGGTTGCTGTCGTGGTTGACGCCCTCACGCCTCACTCTGACCTCGACCCTGCCCGCCCAGACCCCTCCCCCCCCTCCCCCCAGGAACCCGATGCTTCCATGCTTACCGGGAGATACAAGCGTGGCTGGGCCGTTTTTAAAATGTGCTTGGTGTGTGCATGGCCCAGCCATGCACGTATCCCCTGGTTTTTGCATGCACCAGACTTTTAAAATTTGGGCTTAAGGCAGGAAGTTTCCAGAAACAGTAGCTCAAGCCTGGATTAGCCACGTTAGGTATGCTGGAGCCAGAGCTGGTGCGTCCCATTAGGCAAACTAGGCAATCGTCTTGGGCACCAACCATTAGGGGGCATCAAAGAGCAGCCATGTGGATTCCCAGCTGACCCCCTGAAAAGATGCACTCCAGTACTCACCAAGATCCTGAACATGTGCCGAGCCAGCTCCGGCCTCAGCAGGAAGACCCCGGCTCACGCTCCGAGAGCTCTCCGCCGTGGACACCACGGCACTGAATGACAACTGCAAGAGGTGAGCGTGCGCGCACATGTCCACACGCCTCCTCCCCGAGCACCGGCCAGTGCTTGTCACTCCCTCGCAGACACTGACAGCTCACCAGTTGTATGGTAACCTGGTTTCCACCCCCTTATCTCACCTTCAGCGGCTCCCTCAGGGCAGATCCCAGCTGGCACCGCCTCCTGCCATCTTTTCTCAGCTTTCTTCATGTGGAGGAGTTGGAGAGTGTGCGCGAGCCTGTCTGGTGACAGGCAGGGGCAGGAGGCAGGGGGGCTGGCAGATAAAGTGCCTCACATGGTCCCAGCACACTACATCATATCACCGAGACCAGGGGGTAGCTCAATGGGGAGGGGGGCGGGCGCAAGGCAGAAGGTTCGCCTAGGATGCCTAATACCCTTGCACCTGCGCTGACAAGGGTTACACTGTATTGTGCATAGGCCTAGGAACCTTACTGAACATTGGCCTGTAATACTGACAAATGGATTTACAACTACAAGATATGAGTGAGGGGGTAAAGCAGGAAGCACGGTGTCATCAATACCCTAAGACACAGAGGGTCCGATAATGAGCACTGGCTGGTTAAGTAACAAACAGGCCGATACAGTACAGTGTGCTCCAGTGGAGCGCACTGTTAACCCATGATTAGATGCATGTTTTCGACACGCTAGCTTTACCCCTCAGTCAGTAAGGGGTAATAGCATGTCAAAAACGCACGTCCAACCCCCCCCCCCCCCCCGAACCTAATAGCACCCGCAACATGCAAATGCATGTTGATGGCCCTATTAGGTATTCCCGCACGATTCAGTAAGTAAAATGTGCAGCCAAGCCGCACATTTTACTTTAAGAAATTAGCACCTACCCAAAGGTAGGCGTTAATTTCTGCCGGCGCCGGGGAAGTGCACAGAAAAGCAGTAAAAACTGCTTTTCTGTGCACCCTCCGACTTAATATCATGGCGATATTAAGTCGGAGGACCCGAAAGTTAAAAAAAGTAAAAAATAAAGAAAACAAAAATATGGGCGGCAACGCAATCGGGCGTACACCAGTTCCCTCCTGGCCCACCCAATTAAGAAGCAGACTGGGAGGAAACATAAGAACATAAGAACATAAGAAATTGCCATGCTGGGTCAGACCAAGGGTCCATCAAGCCCAGCATCCTGTTTCCAACAGAGGCCAAACCAGGCCACAAGAACCTGGCAATTACCCAAACACCTAGAAGATCCCATGCTACTGATGCACTGATGCAATTCATAGCAGTGGCTATTCCCTAAGTAAACTTGATTAATAGCTGTTAATGGACTTCTCTTCCAAGAACTTATCCAAACCTTTTTTGAACCCAGATACACTAACTGCACTAACCACATCCTCTGGCAACAAATTCCAGAGATTTATTGTGCGTTGAGTGAAAAATAATTTTCTCCGATTAGTCTTAAATGTGCTACTTGCTAACTTCATGGAATGCCCCCTAGTCTTTCTATTATTCGAAAGTGTAAATAACCGAGTCACATCTACTCGTTCAAGACCTCTCATGATCTTAAAGACCTCTATCATATCCCCCCTCAGCCGTCTCTTCTCCAAGCTGAAAAGCCCTAACCTCTTCAGCCTTTCCTCATAGGGGAGCTGTTCCATCCCCTTTATCATTTTGGTTGCCCTTCTCTGTACCTTCTCCATTGCAACTATATCTTTTTTGAGATATGGCGACCAGAATTGTACACAGTATTCAAGGTGTGGTCTCTCCATGGAGCGATATAGAGGCATTATGACATTTTCCGTTTTATTAACCATTCCCTTCCTAATAATTCCTAACATTTTATTTGCTTTTTTGACTGCTGCAGCACACTGAGCCGACGATTTCAATGTATTATCTACTATGACGCCTAGATCTCTTTCTTGGGTGGTAGCTCCTAATATTGAACCTAACATCGTGTAACTACAGCAAGGGTTATTTTTCCCTATATGCAACACCTTGCACTTGTCCACATTAAATTTCATCTGCCATTTGGATGCCCAATCTTCCAGTCTTGCAAGGTCCTCCTGTAATGTATCACAGTCTGCTTGTGATTTAACTACTCTGAATAATTTTGTATCATCCGCAAATTTGATAACGTCACTCATCGTATTCCTTTCCAGATCATTGATATATATATTGAAAAGCACCGGTCCAAGTACAGATCCCTGAGGCACTCCACTGTTTACCCTTTTCCACTGAGAAAATTGACCATTTAGTCCTACTCTCTGTTTCCTGTCTTTTAACCAGTTTGTAATCCACGAAAGGACATCGCCTCCTATCCCATGACTTTTTAGTTTTCGTAGAAGCCTCTCATGAGGGACTTTGTCAAACGCCTTCTGAAAATCTAAATACACTACATCTACCGGTTCACCTTTATCCACATGTTTATTAACCCCTTCAAAAAAATGAAGCAGGTTTGTTAGGCAAGACTTCCCTTGGGTAAATCCATGTTGACTGTGTCCCATTAAATCATGTCTTTCTATATGCTCTACAATTTTGATCTTGAGGATAGTTTCCACTATTTTTCCCGGCACTGAAATTAGGCTCACTGGTCTATAGTTACCCGGATCGCCCCTGGAGCCTTTTTTAAATATTGGGGCCACCCTCCAGTCTTCAGGTACAATGGATGATTTTAATGATAGGTTACAAATTTTAACTAATAGGTCAGAAATTTCATTTTTGAGTTCCTTTAGTACCCTAGGATGCATACCATCCAGTCCAGATGACTTGCTACTCTTTAGTTTGTCAATCTGGCCTACTACATCTTCCAGGTTGACAGTGATTTTGTTCAGTTCGTCTGACTCATCACCCCTGAAAACCATCTCCGGAACTGGTATCTCCCCAACATCCTCACTAGTAAACACGGAAGCAAAGAATTCATTTAGTCTTTCTGCAATGGCCTTATCTTCCTTTCTTATCCACCTTCCTACTCTGCCTCTCTTTTCCCCTCTCCTCCCCGATCCGTAAAACCCCTTTTCTTACCTTTTTTTATTATTTTAGAACTTACTTCGTCTATTCAGATGAAGTAAGTTCTGCGTGCCAGCCAGCTGCCGGTGCGCACTTCCCTAGGCCAGGACCTAATGGTTGCTGTCGTGGTTGACGCCCTCACGCCTCACTCTGACCTCGACCCTGCCCGCCCAGCCCCCCCCCCCCCCCCCCCCCAGGAACCCGATGCTTCCATGCTTACCGGGAGATACAAGCGTGGCTGGGCCGTTTTTAAAATGTGCTTGGTGTGTGCATGGCCCAGCCATGCACGTATCCCCTGGTTTTTGCATGCACCAGACTTTTAAAATTTGGGCTTAAGGCAGGAAGTTTCCAGAAACAGTAGCTCAAGCCTGGATTAGCCACGTTAGGTATGCTGGAGCCAGAGCTGGTGCGTCCCATTAGGCAAACTAGGCAATCGTCTTGGGCACCAACCATTAGGGGGCATCAAAGAGCAGCCATGTGGATTCCCAGCTGACCCCCTGAAAAGATGCACTCCAGTACTCACCAAGATCCTGAACATGTGCCGAGCCAGCTCCGGCCTCAGCAGGAAGACCCCGGCTCACGCTCCGAGAGCTCTCCGCCGTGGACACCACGGCACTGAATGACAACTGCAAGAGGTGAGCGTGCGCGCACATGTCCACACGCCTCCTCCCCAAGCACCGGCCAGTGCTTGTCACTCCCTCGCAGACACTGACAGCTCACCAGTTGTATGGTAACCTGGTTTCCACCCCCTTATCTCACCTTCAGCGGCTCCCTCAGGGCAGATCCCAGCTGGCACCGCCTCCTGCCATCTTTTCTCAGCTTTCTTCATGTGGAGGAGTTGGAGAGTGTGCGCGAGCCTGTCTGGTGACAGGCAGGGGCAGGAGGCAGGGGGGCTGGCAGATAAAGTGCCTCACATGGTCCCAGCACACTACATCATATCACCGAGACCAGGGGGTAGCTCAATGGGGAGGGGGGCGGGCGCAAGGCAGAAGGTTCGCCTAGGATGCCTAATACCCTTGCACCTGCGCTGACAAGGGTTACACTGTATTGTGCATAGGCCTAGGAACCTTACTGAACATTGGCCTGTAATACTGACAAATGGATTTACAACTACAAGATATGAGTGAGGGGGTAAAGCAGGAAGCACGGTGTCATCAATACCCTAAGACACAGAGGGTCCGATAATGAGCACTGGCTGGTTAAGTAACAAACAGGCCGATACAGTACAGTGTGCTCCAGTGGAGCGCACTGTTAACCCATGATTAGATGCATGTTTTCGACACGCTAGCTTTACCCCTCAGTCAGTAAGGGGTAATAGCATGTCAAAAAACGCACGTCCAACCCCCCCCCCCCCCCCCCCCGAACCTAATAGCACCCGCAACATGCAAATGCATGTTGATGGCCCTATTAGGTATTCCCGCACGATTCAGTAAGTAAAATGTGCAGCCAAGCCGCACATTTTACTTTAAGAAATTAGCACCTACCCAAAGGTAGGCGTTAATTTCTGCCGGCGCCGGGGAAGTGCACAGAAAAGCAGTAAAAACTGCTTTTCTGTGCACCCTCCGACTTAATATCATGGCGATATTAAGTCGGAGGACCCGAAAGTTAAAAAAAAGTAAAAAATAAAGAAAACAAAAATATGGGCGGCAACGCAATCGGGCGTACACCAGTTCCCTCCTGGCCCACCCAATTAAGAAGCAGACTGGGAGGAAACATAAGAACATAAGAACATAAGAAATTGCCATGCTGGGTCAGACCAAGGGTCCATCAAGCCCAGCATCCTGTTTCCAACAGAGGCCAAACCAGGCCACAAGAACCTGGCAATTACCCAAACACCTAGAAGATCCCATGCTACTGATGCACTGATGCAATTCATAGCAGTGGCTATTCCCTAAGTAAACTTGATTAATAGCTGTTAATGGACTTCTCTTCCAAGAACTTATCCAAACCTTTTTTGAACCCAGCTACACTAACTGCACTAACCACATCCTCTGGCAACAAATTCCAGAGATTTATTGTGCGTTGAGTGAAAAATAATTTTCTCCGATTAGTCTTAAATGTGCTACTTGCTAACTTCATGGAATGCCCCCTAGTCTTTCTATTATTCGAGAGTGTAAATAACCGAGTCACATCTACTCGTTCAAGACCTCTCAGTCAGTAAGGGGTAATAGCGTGTCAAAAACGCACGTCCAACCCCCCCCCCCCCCCCCGAACCTAATAGCACCCGCAACATGCAAATGCATGTTGATGGCCCTATTAGGTATTCCCGCACGATTCAGTAAGTAAAATGTGCAGCCAAGCCGCACATTTTACTTTAAGAAATTAGCACCTAGCCAAAGGTAGGCGTTAATTTCTGCCGGCGCCGGGGAAGTGCACAGAAAAGCAGTAAAAACTGCTTTTCTGTGCACCCTCCGACTTAATATTATGGCGATATTAAGTCGGAGGACCCGAAAGTTAAAAAAAGTAAAAAATAAAGAAAACAAAAATTTGAAATAGGCCCGCGGCTCGCGGGTTGAAAAACGGATGCTCAATTTTCCCGGCGTCCGGTTTCTGGACCCGTGGCTGTCAGCGGACTTGAGAACCAATGCTGGCAAAATTGAGCGTCGGCTGTCAAACCCGCTGACAGCCACCACTCCTGTCCGAAAAGAGGCACTAGGGACGCGCTAGTGTCCCTAGTGCCTCTTTTTACCGCTGGCCCTAATATAATAAATTAAATTACTGTACCGTGCACACAGGAGAGTGTCCTGTGCATGTGCCGCAAGTTTTACTGTATCAGTCTGTTAGCTGGATATGACTTATTCGGCTAAGTTGCAAGGGATATTCAGCAGCATGGCTTTGCCGCTGAATATCCACGTATATCTCCCTACTTAGCCGGATAACTTATATCCAGCTAAGTTAGACCAGCTGTATGGCTGGTCCAACTTATCCAGTTAACTAAACCGGATAAGAGTGAATATTGCTACTTATCCGGTTAATTTAACCGGATAAGTAGCACTGCCCTCATCCGCTCACTGCTCACCCATAAACTGACCGGCTAAAAGATTATTATAAATTTACATACATAGATGCTGACAATGCTAAGGAAAATATGCAACTTAAATATTTTGTGTAAACGATTAAAATTAGGAGCACAAATATATTTATTTTATTTATTTATTTAGGTTTTTATATACCGGCATTCATGAACAAGTCACATTATGCTGGTTTACATACAAACAAGGGGTGCAAAGAACAGTAGAACTAAACTGGTGCAAAGGGGAAACAGTTACAAAAAACCAGGGGAGGAATAACTGGGATAGAGAAAGAAGAGGAACAGTGGGGAGTAAAAGAATTGTATGGGGATAATAAATAACTTAATGTGCATAACAGATGTCTACAACTTATCCTAAGTTTTCAAAAGCGCTATATAGGCAAATAAGTAAGACAGCTGGATAAGTCTTAAATACCGGTTGTCTATCTTACTTCTTCGCCCATGTAGCACTTTTCTTTTACTTAGCCGGCTATCTTACTTAGCCAGATAAATCTTAAACAGCTCTACTTTGTCGGATAAGTTGACAAAGTGCTACTTAGCCAGATATTTGTCACCGCTCAGGATAAATCAAAACTTTTATGGCTATGCTTGAAATATATGCTGAGTATTTTTTGATATGCGAGCATATTGTTAGGTAAATTAATGTGTATTTTATATAGTGTGTGTGCATTTGCACACACACTATATAAAATACGTGTGGATGCATGCACGTCCATGTATTTGTGTATATGGGTCTACTCACAAATGTTTAAAAGTTATCCTCCCTATTGGGTTATGTGCTAATTTCAAAGAACCACTTGTGTAAATTGCACTTGTGGAGTGCAAAGTCTGGCCACAAACGCAGTGGTCTCCACACCTCAAAATAGTGGTGAATTTTCAAAGAGCTACACTTGTAGAAATTAGCATATATGTGCAAAGTAGCCCGTACTCACATAAATGCTATTTTATGAAAGTCAAAAGTATGTACATACTTTAGGTATCACGCACATATATAAGTGTGGAAAAAAGGGCAATTTAACTCGCATAATTTTCCACTTGCTAATTATCTTGCATTATTGATATTAGACTTGCTTTTGCATGCTATTGGCTGGGTCGCAGGGCTGAGTGAACTTGTGGGAGTTCAGACTGAAGAAACAGAAGGGTTTCAATGACCTAGAGAAGGAATGGGCAAACTGATGGAGTAATTGGTATACTCACACGTTCTAAAATATATCAAGTTGGGCATGAAAATCAAGTTTTATATGAACAAGTTTTATTTTATTTCTGTGCATAAAGGCCCAGATTTTCAAAGCCCTACGCATGTAAATCCAGAAGATGTATGCACGTAGACGGGGGTTACGCACACTGGGCCTATTTTATAAAGGCCTGGCGATGAGCGTAAAGCCCCGAGATGCATCTAATTCCCGGCGCTTTACTAAAGGGGTGGTCCAGGGGCGGGGTGATCTGGGGGCGGGGACAGAGACCTCCGGCACAGTGGCCATTTGCAGCTGTGTTGGAGGATCGCATGCCGGCAAGCTGCTGTCGTGCGCATCCTGTGCTTGCCTCTAGGCAGGCGCAAAAGGTGAGTCAACAATTTGGGTGGGGTTAGGTTAGGGTTAGGGTCGGAAAGGCTAGGGGAAGGGGTGAGAAGGTCAGGCTTGGAGGCAGGGAATGGGGGAAGCCCATGGGCATTGGCACGTGCAGGGTGCACAATTGTGTACCCCCTTGCGCATGCCACCCCCCGATTTTATAACATGCGTGTGCCTACGCGCGCATGTTATAATAGGTAGGATAGGGGGGCGCTCTCGCACAGCGATCAAAATGGCCGCCTAAGCTTGTAGCTCCGCTCTGGTCTAATCAACAAGTACGGAAATTCCGGATTTTCAGCTTCCCCAGATAGCTCTTTTTTTATCAAATTAGCTTTTCACTCACTGTAGCTCCCGATGGCGTCGAGCAAAGTCGGGAAAATAGAAGCGGCCTTCGCAGCGTCGGCGGGCACCAAAAGAACTAAGGCCGACCCTCCGTCGCCGGACAAGGCCCCGCCGTCAAAAGTTATAGCCTCAGCGGATATCGTACTTACCGAATTGCGGCAATTAAAGGATCTGATCAATGTTAACATTGATGCCACTAATGCGCTTAGAGGGGAAATTCAAACTATTTCAAACAAACTTGAAACGTATCGTGCTCGTCTAGATGATGTAGAATCTCAGGTCTCTTCCCTATTGATTACTACCGCTTCAGTTCCTCAAATCGCTACAGGCTTGAAGCGTTTGCAGGCTAACATGGAAGATTTATCAAACAGGAATCGCCGGAATAATATCCGGGTGCTCGGTATCACGGAAGGCGACGAAGGTAACGATATTAATAGTTTCCTTGTTACACTAATTACCACCAGCCTCCGCCTCGATTTTCAATATCCTTTAGAGATCGAGCGGGCACACAGGATTCCTTCCAAGCCGCTCCGCAACTCTAAGTATCCGAGGCCAATTATATTTAAATTACTGCGATACCCACTGATTTTACAAATCCTGATGGCCGCCAGAACACAAGCGCCAGTACAATACAAAGGTCGCACTGTGCTCTTCGTCCCCGATTTGGCTAAAGCCTCTGCGGATCGACGTAAAGCTTTCCTCGCCTTGCGCCCGAAACTTCAACAAATTGGGGCTAAATATGGACTGCTTTACCCGGCCCAGATGCGGGTCACGCATCTGAACCAAACAAAACTCTTTCAACAACCTTGCGAATTAGAGGTCTTTCTTCAATCAGTTGGCAACTCTAGCGAAATGGTGACCTGAAAAAGAAGGTCGTTAGTGCTCCTGCCATGCCATTATTTTTCTCTATTTTCCTTTTTACGTTTGCAATTTGGGGAAGCGACATACGCTGACTATACCAGTTTACTTTTTTCCGGTTGGAATCAGTTTTATTTTATTATACTAATGAGCGGCACAGCTCGCTTGGACTGGCCAGAGGTCTGCCTAGAGGCCCATTTCTGTTGTCCCTTTGGGGACTTGCAAGTTTAGCACACGTGGTGCTTCTGTTATTTGGAACTTTTCAGATACATCTTTTACCTACCCTTCTCCTCTCTATCTTTTCTTTCTTTCTCTTCGTCTAGTTTTTTCTTTTCTGCTACTCTCTCTTCCTTTTCTCACTCTCTACCCTCTCCCATCCCTGCAGCAGCATCTGGAGTGCAAGATTACTTGTTACATAGACATATTTTTGGATTTTTTCTTTTTTTTTTTTTCTCCTTCTTGGAATTTTTACAATATGGTTACCACAACTGCTTCTTTCACTGTAGTTTCCCTAAATGTTCAAGGCCTGTCGCACCCCATCAAAAGGAAAAAGATCCTCACCTATTTACAATCTCTGCGCACTGACATTGCTCTCCTGCAAGAGACTAGATTAACATCTGCTGAGTCTCTTAAACTGAAACAGTTATGGGTCGGCCAAGTTTTCTTCAGTCCTGCAGCCCACAAAAAACGGGGCACGGCCATTCTTGTCCACAAAAGACTAGATGCTGTGATCACCTATCAATCAGCTGATCTGGACGGCAGATGGAATCTCATTCAAGCCTCAATCCACAAGGAGCCACATACCTTTCTCAACCTATACGCTCCAAATATCGATGACCCCTCTTTCTTCCATGATGCTTTCACCCAACTTCTGACTAACGATTCTAACTCGACTATTGTCGGAGGCGACTTTAATCAAACCCTAGATCCCTTTATGGATAGGAAGTCTAATGCACGACTCACTACTTCTAAGTCTAGCAAGACTCTCAAACATTTAATGTCTTCTCTCGGACTTGCAGATGCTTGGCGCCTTTTACACCCTACAGAGAAGGACTACACCTTTTTTTCAGCTCCCCACTCCTCTTACTCCCGTATTGATTTCTTTCTAGCTTCCAACAGCTTAATCCCGAAGATTCTCGATGCATCGATTGCTCCTATTTTAGTTTCCGACCATGCGGCAATCATCCTTCAATGTGAACTCCAACACCCCATTGTCACTGACAAGCTATGGAGATTCAATTCTCAACTCCTATCAGATCCGAACTTCTTGATTCATCTACGTGAAAAAACTACTGAATATTTCCACCTCAACTCTACTCCTGAGATCTCACTCTCCACACTATGGGACGCATACAAGGCCACTATTAGAGGCGACATTATCAGCTACTCTGCGCATCAACGAAAAGCTGATCAAGCTAACCTAACTCGCCTTCAAGGATCTGTGGCTTCCTTAGAAGCGGAACATATACGACATCAGACTAGTGCTTCTTTAACAAATGTATTGAAAGCAAAATTTCAATATAATCAACTGCTCAGTGCATCAGTCCGTCTTCATGCCTTTCATAATAAAGCTACATACTACGCAGAAAACAACAAATGTGGACATTTGCTAGCGTCTTATTTAAAGAAAAGAGAGGAAAAAAAGTGCATCGTTAAAATTAAGACTGCTTCTCATCAATTTATTACTCAAGATGTTGACATTTTACAAGCCTTCCGAGACTTTTATGCCAAGCTATATCAAACGGAAACCCATGCTTCAGAGGAAGATTTCCATTCTTTCTTCTCCTCTCTCTCACATCCTTCACTATCTGAACAACAGCAACGGGATCTGGACTCCCCAATCACTTCTCAGGAAATTGATCTCGCCATCAAAGCTCTCTCTACTGGAAAAGCCCCTGGCCCTGATGGCTTCACTACGGATTTTTATAAAGCCTTTAGTACGGAACTTATTCCCCATCTTCAGCAATACTATTCTTCAGCCCCGGTTCAACCGCAATCATATGCGTCCTTTTCAACAGCTTGTATTGTGGTTCTTCCGAAGCCAGGGAGAGATGCAACTGAGGTGGGCAACTACCGGCCCATCTCCTTACTAAATACAGATTATAAAATATTCACTAAAATACTGGCCACTAGATTGTCTAAACTTATGTCTCATCTTATTCACCCAGATCAGTCCGGATTTATACAACATAGGCTAATCGCTAATAACACCAGGCTTTTCCTCCACATTCATGAAGCTGTTTTTTCTGCCCCCTCACCAGTTATTGCAGTTTCCTTAGACGCGGAAAAAGCTTTTGATCGCGTTGAATGGCCATTTCTTTTCTCTACTCTCCACAAATTCGGATTTGGCCCTAACTTTTTATCCTGGATTCGGCTTTTATATCATTCTCCCAATGCTTTCCTCTATATTAATAATCGTAGATCCCCTTTTTTTTCTTTATATAGAGGAACGCGGCAAGGTTGCCCCCTCTCACCGTTGCTTTTCAACCTGGCTTTGGAACCTCTTCTTATTGCTATAAGGCAGAATCCTTTGATTAAAGGTGTGCTCATTGGTTCTGAGGAATATAAATTATCAGCTTACGCAGACGATGTATTATTATTTTTGTCTCAGCCTGAGTCTTCACTTACCCACCTTCTTCAGCAAATTACGACATACTCGGCCTTATCGGGCTATAAAATTAACTGGCACAAGACCGAAATCCTGCCTCTTAACACTCTGGGATCCATGACTGATCTTACAAAATCTGCTATAAAAAAAGGTGTCCCAAAGTCTTAAATATTTGGGCATATATTTTCATTCGGACCCTTCCTTAACACTGTCCAATGCTGAATCCCGCATACTCCAAACACTAGAGGATTTGACCATTACTTGGTCTCCCCTACACCTATCTTGGTGGGGTCGACTAGATACCATTAAAATGGTTATAGCTCCCAAAATCACTTATTCTCTATCTATGCTACCCATTTTTTTTTCTAGCAATTTCTATAAGAAGGTGGATCGGATTCTATCCTCCTTTTTATGGAAGAATAAGTCACCGAGAATTGCCTTGTCCAAATTAAAACTTACCAAAATGGAAGGAGGAGTTAATTTCCCTAATTTTTATGGTTATCATCAAGCATTTATTTTGCAGCAAGCTTATCATCATTATACTGACACCGTTGACCCGTGGGACCTACCTAGATGGTTACCTTTAGAGCGCACTCTTCTATGCCCCTTTCCACTTTCCTATCTTCCTGGCACTCGGATTACAGCATCAATTGCTTCTAATCCTATATTGCATTCTTTGCACAAAACGTTTTTGTTTTTCGATTCCATTAGGTCAGAACAGATGCCTTCTTGGAATTATTCTAACATGGCCCCTATTTGGAATAATACACTACTGACTATAAATGGCCATCCCCTCAACTGGCCGAAATGGCACTCGAAAGGCATCTGGTTTCTATCCTCCATTTTAGAGGATGCAAAACTTTTGCCTTACTCTAGACTCCAACAGGAGTTTGGGTTACCGGCCTCTCAATTTTATGCCTGGCTCCAATTGAGGAGTGTTCTCTCTTCTTCTGTCTACAAGTCCGCCTCCTTCAACACTTCTCCTTACTTACTACAAGTTTTCCAGGAACATGGCCCCAGAAGTCATCTAGCCTCCAAATTATATAAAATTATCAATTCTGCTTCAGCTGGTAAGCTTCATTCTTGTTTGTATCCTATCTGGTCGAGAGAGACAAATGTTACTATTGCAAATAATGAATGGAAACATCTTTGGTCTATAACTAACCGCATTTCATTATCTTCCAGTTTGATGCAATCTTCTTTTTTTTTAATGCATAGAGCCTTGTGGACCCCATGGCGACTTCACCGTGCTGGCCTACTCGATTCCCATAAATGTTGGTCCTGCTCTGAGCCCAAGGCCACATTGGAGCATATGCTTTTCTATTGCTCATATGTCAGGAATTTTTGGAACCAAATATGGCATACTATATCCATAATTCTTTCTCTGAACCAACCCCTTACATATTCCATGGTTTTCCTTAGAGGTGCCAATTCCTCATTACAATTATCTCTCCCACATAGGAAACTGATGGATTTCCTGTTCACAATCGCCCTGCACACAATATTTTCAAACTGGAAGCGTAGTGATTTGCTTTCCTACCCTTGGTGGTGGAATTCTGTATGTCTTTTTTATAAATATGAAAGAGCAATGGCAATTAAATTCAACAGGTTAGCCTCCTGGGCTCAAGTGTGGAAACCCCTAGATGAATATGTGGTTGCTAATATGGTGGATGTCCCCTTCTAATGAACATATAGAGCTAGACAGCCTTGGGTTTTTTTTTTTTTTCTCTTATCTTGCACTCCTTTTCCCCCCTTCTTCTTTCTTCTTTTAGAGTTTTGAGTTATCCGATGCCCTTTTCTAATTCTTTTTTCTTTATAGAGTTCCAGTACCTTTCACCATTGGAGACTCATACTATTACTACTGCGAACTACCGTAGATATGTCTCTGTATATTGCAGTGTTGTAAATTAGGTATCGGTTTATTTTGATATGTCTCCATGGATTCTGCATTATCTGTATATTATTTGCCTGTTCACTATTTTCCAAACAAAAACTCAATAAAGAATTTAAACTGAATAATAGGTAGGATAAATATGCATGCTCAATTCATTGACAAACTTACTTTCAAAGCATTGCATGTATTCGCACATAAGCACAAAGGGATAGATGCCCTGATCTTTTTCAAAACGTTTTATTGAAGCAGAGACGTATTCGTAAAAATGCCCGACTCAGGCTGAGTTTCGCAGCTCAACAGCTGTGGCCTCAGGGGCTACAAACAAACCATACAATAATCAATCATACAGAAATAGGTGGGCCAGGGCCGGATGGCAAGGGACCACCCAATAACGAGCGCGCCACCCCTCGAGGGAGTCGGCCCACACCGGGGATGGAAAGGGAGAGGGAAGGGAGAATATAGAGCGTCATCGGAGGGCGCCCATGGCGCCAACCGATGACGTAATCGGGCTGCTTAAAAGGGCAAGGGCGAATAGATACCGCCCTTTTGCATGCTAGCCAGCCAAGCGACCGAACATAGGTACTTGGTGGGCTAGCACATCGGAACCTCGAGAAAGCCCAAGGCGGAACACAGCAGGAGATCAGGAGAGCGGAGAGCGGAGCAGCGACAAACGCGAGCGAGCAGGATGCCTCCCCGCAAAGCTGCAGGAGTGGCACAGAGGGCCAAGAAGGCGGGCCAAACGCAAAGGATAACAAGATCCAAGGCCCTAGAGGAGGGCAACGGCAAAGGCAAAACAAACCCCGAACCATCAAAGCAACTAAAAGCCCGCGGCAGGAAGAGGACAAGAGGAGAGCACGGACGAACACGAAAAGCAAGCAACAGGGCACCAACCAATGTAAGAAATGAGCCGAGCGAACAGGAGACCATCGAAGCTCCAGGAGAGGGAATAACAGCGGGGCCAGGCACGAGCGGAACAGAAGAAGGCCCCGGAGGAGAGATGAATCGTGCGAGCGAGCCCATGACGAGTCGACAGAGACCTAGAGATCGCTCTCCACATTACGGATACTGGAGTGACGAACCAGGGCCGAGCAACACAGCGGGTTACGCCAGTTACCAAGACAGCGAACGTCATTGGCGAAATCCATACGAAGAAGATTACCAACCAGGTCACCCTTGGCAGAGACGAGGCAGCACAGACAGGTACCATTGGGGAAGCCCTAGATGGTACAATAGAGAAAGGCGCGGCTGGGAAGAGCGGCATACCTACCCATATGGAGAACAGACAGGGTGGCTGCAGGACGTGCAGCAGCGAGGAAGGCATTACAAACAGAATTTTCGCCCAGCAGAGGAGGGTGGGACAGAACCCAATCGGGGATTCGCACAGTTCCAAGATAGCGAGGTTGGGCAAGGGCCACCCCCGCGCTATACGAATCCGGCTTGCAACAGGCAAGGGGGAGAGCGACAAGTTACAGAGAAAACGGATAGACGAGGAGCGGACAGAGCTAGCACGGAAGGAATGCAAAGAGGATCACAGAGCAGCGAGCAGAATGATGAAGAACAGCCATCGACAAGTCAAGCCATACATCAAACAGGCGAGCAGCATAGTATGGGTGAGTGCTCGAACAAAGAAGGGGGAACGGGGCTCGGGATAGGGCCCATGGGGGTGCAGGAGGGCTCAGGGTCAGGAAAAAAGAGGCTAAAAACAAAGCGCAAGCGTAGAGCGAGCTCCAGCCCTAGCAGCTCATCCAGCTCCTCCAGCTCGTCGTCCTCCGAGTCAGACAGCGAACAGCAAGGACTCCAGACATTGAAAGTCAAGGAGGCAAGAGGCCCACCCGCGCTTACCACGTTATCAGAGCTTTGGGAAGATGTGCCCAAGCGCTTAAGAAAAAAAATACAAAAAAAGAAATATATCGACATATTCAGTATACTATTAGGAAGACGGAAAGCCGAAGGGCGGAGGAAACACACAGAAGGAAAACACAGCAAAGAAAAGGAGAGAAGAATCCCAAAGACAATAGTTAACTGGATGACAGCATTCCTATACTTGGCCAGTGTGGTCGGACGGAAGGACCAGTCACAATACGGACCGATGCTAGCATACGCAGTCAATATCATGAAAGCATATCAGCAGCACGGAGGCTGGTCATGGTTGAATTATGACGAGCAGTTCCGAGATAAAATGGAAGAAAACCGTCATATGACATGGGGAACACAGGATGTCAGCTTATGGATTCAACATATGACTAGTAAACCTTACGAACAGGGAATGAGAATCAGGAACGCGCAAAGGTCATCCCCGTACAAATACTCATCAAAGCAGGCTTCAGGCAGTTCACAAGACAACACTTGCTGGCGATACAACAAATCCACTTGTACATTTCAAGACTGAAAATTCAGATATGTTTGCACCATTTGTGCAGCTCCGCACCCAATGATAAAATGTAATAAAAAACAACCGACAGGGAGTAATGGTAAACCATGAGAAAGAAAAATTTGAAAGGGCACAGTCTCCAATACGGTTAGAAGCCCTAGAGAAATGGCTTGAGTCATACCCAAACAAGGAGAAAGCAAACAAGATTTGGAAAGGGTTCAAGGACGGGTTCGTTATACCATTTCAGGGGCAAATTCAAGAAGCAAAAATCAGCAACTCGCCTTCGGCAAATAAACATGCAGATATCGTCCATCAGAAGCTGAAGACGGAAATAGAACTAGGAAGAATAGCGGGCCCATTCGAGAATCAACCATTCAATCGTATGTTCTTATCACCGTTAGCGGTCATCCCTAAGAAAGAAAAAGGAAAATTCCGCCTCATTCTAAAATCTGTCATCTCCACCGGGACAATCAGTGAACGACCATTTGCCGCAAGAGGATTGCTCAGTGCAGTACGCATCATTCGATACAGCACTGGCGCTGCTGCGATCCTGCGGAAGAGGGGCATGGATGGCAAAAGCAGACATAGAATCCGCTTTTAGGTTGCTTCCCGTTCACCCAGACAGTTTCCCGCTTCTCGGGTTTACATTCAATAACCAATTCTTCTTTGACAAGTGCATGCCCATGGGATGCTCTATTTCATGCGCGTATTTCGAGCTCTTCAGCACCTTCTTGCATTGGGTAGTAGCAAAGAAAGCAGAATCACACAACATCATACATTACTTGGATGATTTTTTATTCGTGGGTCCCAAAGATTCCAACACATGCAATAACTTACTAGATGATTTCCAGACAGTGGCAGCGGAGCTGGGAGTGCCACTGGCCAGCAACAAGACCGAAGGCCCAGCAACAACAATATCATTCTTAGGAATAGAGCTGGATTCCAAGAAAATGACAGCAAGCCTGCCAGAAGATAAGGTAGACAAGCTGCGCAACTTGATCCAGCAAACGGGAGCATCAAGGAAGATAACACTTCAAACAGCTCAAACCATTCTGGGAACACTTAATTTCGCCTGCCGAGTGATACCCATGGGCAGAGCTTTTATGAGAAGACTGGCAGCCGCAACGGTGGGGATAAAGAGACCGCATCATTATCTGCAGATATCCAAAGAGATTAGGGATGACTTCAGGATATGGAACGACTTCTTAGACAATTATAACGGCATTTCTGTCATTCAGGACCCCCCGATGTCTAACCAAGACCTAAGCATTCAAACGGACGCATCAGGCGGATGGGGTTTCGGCACGCTATGCCAAGGGGCTTGGTGCGCAGAACCTTGGCCGGAAGAATGGAAAAAGAAAGGTCTGACAAAGAATATTACCTTCCTGGAGCTCTTCCCAATATGGGTCACGCTAGTACTGTGGAGCAAAAAACTCCGGGACCAACACATAATATTCTGGTGTGACAACCAGGCAGTCATTCACGTATTGAATGCTCAATCAGCAAAATGCGGGATAGTGGTCAATCTATTGAGGGAGATAGTGTTAGAGGCGCTGCGCAACAACGTAACCATAAGAGCTAGACATGTCCCGGGGGCGTTAAACGGCGCGGCTGATGCTCTATCCCGTGCTAAATGGCATTTATTTCGCAAGCAGGTACCCCTGGCAGACGAAACAGCAACAGCTATGCCGGAGCGATTATGGCAAATTGGCCTGCAATAGCACGGGACCTGCTACAGAGGTCAGTAGCACCGTCAACATGGACCTCGTACTGCCGAAGTTTTGACGCGGTTTCCAGTTTCCTCAGGAAGAACGGATGGACACAGGGACCTGCCAAGGACGAGTTATTAAACATGTTCATTGTACAAGAGAAAGAAAGCGGAAGATCCCGGAACGCGGTCATCAAGCGCCTGGCGGGAGCAGCATTCTTCTTCAAAGCGCTGGGATGGGGAGACCCCACAAAATCATTCCTAGCAAAGAAGATGTTGACAGGCTGGGCTAGACAGATAGGAAGGAAAACCGATGACAGGTATCCCATCACACACCACAGGCTGAACGAGATCTGGGCATCCTTAGCAAAAATTTGCACATCAGAATTTGAGACCAAATTATTCAGGTGCGCCTTTTCCCTGGCGTTTTATGGAGCCTTCAGAGTCAGCGAATTGGTGGCACGCAACAAAAGGGACGAAGGAGCGAACGGATTGTTGATAAAGAACGTCCTGTGCACAACAGAGACCCTACGCATAACAATTACCAGATCAAAGACCGATCAGCAAGGGAGGGGATCCACGCTAAGGCTCAATCGAGTTACGGGTTGCAACACCTGCCCCATACTTAATGCCAGAGAATACCTAGCTATTCGACCAGCGGGTCAAAAGCACTTGCTCATACATCAAGATGGCTTACCGCTGACAAAATTCCAAATGATAGCGGTGCTAAAAGCAGCAGCAAGCAACTTGGGATGGAACATAGGGAAGTTCAGTTCGCACTCGTTCCGAATAGGAGCGGCTGCAAGTGCAGCGCAGGCGGGTCTAGACAAAGACACAATAAAGAAGATAGGAAGATGGAGATCTAACGCAGTAGACACCTACGTACGGCTGGACAAGGTGGCGGCTGGACAAGGGCGCATCTAATTAAAATTAACCAAAATTATTAATTCTATTTTACAGAGCAACAGAGGGCGCGACAGACAGCATGGATTATTGGTCACTCGTATGTAAGATGGGCGGCCAAGAGAGCGAGCGAAAGACCATATGGACAGCACCTGGGCCTGGCACCACAAGGGTGGATGGTTACTTGGATAGGAAAACCCGGCATGCGCTGGAAACAATTATTGCCCTTATTACGGCACCTGAGGGAGGAGAAGACGGCTCCAGATCTAATAATAATACATCTGGGGGGCAATGATTTGAACTCAACGACATGCAAAAACTTAATACAATCTGTGAAGGATGATTTGATAATAATATCAGGTTTATACCCAAAGGCAGCGGTGGTGTGGTCAGAAATTATCCAAAGGCCCAAGTGGACAGACTCGAAGCTATGGAATAGAGGTCGAAAGAAAGTGAATAGACAGCTGGAGAGGTGGGCAGAGAAAAGAGGGTCGCATCAGATCAGACACAAGTGGGCGGAAGACAAGTGCCCGGGTTTGTTTAGAGAAGATGGGATACACTTGTCTGACATAGGTTACGACATATTTAACAATATGTTACAGGACGCAATAGAGGCAGGATACGCAAGGAGGCAAAAGGCCGCAGCTACTTAGTTCAGTGGGGGGACGCGAGGCAAGGAGACACCTACCTCGCGTCTTGGCGGTTACCCGGGCCGGTGGAATATCGAGTAAGGGGTGCCGGCGGCAGCACCAGACGGAGTGGGAGCCGTCAGCGCCAGGGGAGGCGCCGTAAAGGCGGGGCGCGTTGAAAAGCGCCAAGGGCGGGGCCCCCGCCGGCGTGAGGTCACGCGGTGGGGGATCCCGGCTAACGGACGCCTGGCTCGGTTTATGGCGGGCGGTCAGAATCAGATTATCGGCTCGGGTACACCAGGAATATTATTGCATATATTAAATAAATAAAAGCTGCGGCCTTTTTTACACCAAAGAACAGTTGTAAGGTGTTTTATGTCACGATTCACTATCACAAGGGTAAGCAGGCGGGGGGTGAGAGAAAGGGGCAAGAAGGAGGACGACGACGCACGGAGAGTAAGTGGTGGCTGAGAACGTTAATAGGTGGGCCAGGGCCGGATGGCAAGGGACCACCCAATAACGAGCGCGCCACCCCTCGAGGGAGTCGGCCCGCACCGGGGATGGAAAGGGAGAGGGAAGGGAGAATATAGAGCGTCATCGGAGGGCGCCCATGGCGCCAACCGATGACGTAATCGGGCCGCTTAAAAGGGCAAGGGCGAATAGATACCGCCCTTTTGCATGCTAGCCAGCCAAGCGAAACCCCACCCACCCACCCGGTAGGAATAAGAGCAGAAAGATAGCTGAAGGAAACGGAATTACTTGAGGGTTATATCAAGGATGTATAGCGAACATTGTTAAAAAAAAATATATATATATTATTAATACTTCTGTATTACATGGTTAAGGTTAACGTCGCAGCTTGGTGGAGGGCGGTTACCCGGGCCGGTGGAATATCGAGTAAGGGGTGCCGGCGGCAGCACCAGACGGAGTGGGAGCCGTCAGCGCCAGGGGAGGCGCCGTAAAGGCGGGGCACGTTGAAAAGCGCCAAGGGCGGGGCCCCCGCCGGCGTGAGATCACACGGTGGGGGATCCCGGCTAACGGACGCCTGGCTCGGTTTACGGTGGGCGGTCAGAATCAGATTATCGGCTCGGGTACACCAGGAATATTATTGCATATATTAAATAAATAAAAGCTGCGGCCTTTTTTACACCAAAGAACAGTTGTAAGGTGTTTTATGTCACGATTCACTATCACAAGGGTAAGCAGGCGGGGGGTGAGAGAAAGGGGCAAGAAGGAGGACGACGACGCACGGAGAGTAAGTGGTGGCTGAGAACGTTATAAATATCAATATCCATTTGTCTTATAAAAAACAACAACTTCCAAAATTAATAACATCATTAATATCTTATACATATTAAAAAGATTTTTTTAAAAAGATAAAAAACACTTTTTAAATATCCTTAAGATCTAATAAATATTGAATAAATAATGAAATCACATTTTTTAAAAAATGGTGACATCAATAGTTAAATGAATGAAGCGGTTATGTTCACACATATCATACCAAAATAAATAACTAGTCTAATTCATATCATTCTGTAAAAATTAATAATTTACCTCAAACACTCCAAAGCCTTGAATGAGATACAGTAGTGTAGTATCATCAAATAACTAATTCATATCATTCTATAAAAATTAATGATTTACCTCAAACACTCCAAAGTCATGAGTAAAATACAGTGGTGTAGTATCATCCAGTAAACAGTAATTGTATATCAGCAATGCAAAAACAACTAGAAGAGATATGCAAACCATTATTTAAAAATTGCATTTCAATGTTAAAAAATATGAAAACCATTATTAAAAAACATAATTTTTTTACATAATGATAATCATTGTCCTAATTATTCACGTGGCAAAACTGAAGCACGCAAGGGGGGATATATTTTGTCCCGGAGCCGGCAGGTAAGCGAGGCTCCGAGACAACAATCAATGCCGTTGTCCCGGCCAGCCCCCCCTGCCCTGCCCCTCCCTGATCTGGGACCACCCCTTGCAGGAAGGCTGGCACATATGGAAGTACAGGCCTTTCCCGCATGGCCGGACCTTTTTCAAGATAGGCTCGGCGTGCGCAAGGCCTGGCCACGCTCATAAAGGCCAGATTTTATGTGTGGGGAGGGGATTTAAATTCCTGCCATTAAAGTTTTCACTTCTATGAATTTAAAAGGTGACAATCAAACCTAGAAAAGTACCATTTTTGACACAATGCATGTTTTGGATAAAGCAAAAATATGTTGCAAGGCAGAAAATTCTGCAAAAAATATTGGGCATATTAAAAGAGCCACAAATTTCAGGTCTATAAGACAGGATGTTTTGTGGAAAAAAATGGTTTCCAAAAACCTACTACAATTTACATTCAGAGCCTAGACCTGGGGAATGAGACATCAGTCTATGATTGGCTTGGGTAGAGGAAGATTTAGCATCCTAAACATGGTAGATGAAGATGAAGAGGAAACCATCTCCTGACAGGTTTGGTGGAGAAAGACGATGTTGCATGCCATCTGGGCCCAATCAGGAGATTAGCCAGCAGTGTCCCACTCAAGCCCAACAGAGGAAAAAGAAACTGAATACTACCTGAGCCTGGCAGGATAGAAAACAGTTGTGTCCCATCTAGACCAAGTACAGGAGGAGTCAGCGGTTGCTGGCTTGATAGCTTTTCTTACTGTACTGGCCTAAATATAGAGTGATTGGCTTATATTTGGTTGTTTTATATTCAATATTAGGGTATGATAAATTTAGAAGGCCGTCCAAATTTACCACTGTGGTAAACCAGTTGATTTTATATGAAATACTAAAGTTATCTCTATCAGGGCAGTAGTAAAATGTACAGTCACTGAGGTAATATAGAACTCCAAAACAACGGTAAACTGGCTGAGCAATTGGTAATTTCATAATTTGGGAAACACCAGTCTCTCTGGACAAAGTATAAAAACATGGCAAAGAAAACTATGATCAGATTATATGAAGGAAGATTGTGTAGAGCTAATGAAGAGCAGAGAATGAAACGGAGGAGGAATGGAAAAAAGGAAGATGAGAAGACATGGGCAAGAAAGGAGGGAGGGAATAGTAAGGAGATGTGGATAAGAGAGGGCAGAAATAGAATGGAGAAAGTCTTAAAGACTGCTAGATGTGAAAGTGTAGCTGCGTTTAAAAAAGGTTTGGACAAGTTCCTGGAGGAAAAGCCTATTAAAAGTTACTAAGGAAAAGTTGCAGAAATTCACTGCTTATTCTTGGGATAAGCAGCTTGGAATCTTTCTATCCCTTGGGATCCTGCCAGGTACTTTGTGACCTGGCTTGGCCATTGTTGGAAATAGGATACTGGGCTTGATGGACCTTTGGTCTGACCTACTATAGCAAGACTTATTTTCTTATGTACTGAATTGGCAAGACAGCAGATCTGAGATACCAGTACCCAGAGCCAAGATCTACAATATTTTTCTTAATGATAAAAATCTTCCACCTTACCAGGTCCACTGTCAGGGTAATGAGTTATCCAGACAAAATTTAATCAGAGTATGGGGTAAAATATTTAAATGTCAGGTTTTGTCCGGATAACTCACTAGGACAAAGCCTCTGCATATCAATTTCCTTATGTTTTCTTTTCCTAGTATTTGAATTTGATCCTTACAATTTTACAACTGGTGGAAGGAAGCTTTAGGAAGAATATTTAAAAAAGAAAATAAAATTTCCATAATTTTAATCTAAAATTGATTCAGATACAAGTAGCATTATATTACTAATTACCTCTTCAGTCTCCATGTCCCTGCCCTCCCTCTCCCCTCCCTTCATTCCCAGCACTAAGCAAGCTACATTTCATGTTCAGGTTTTCTCAATTTGCAGGCTTGCTTTTTGTCAAGTAAATGCCATCAGATATCTAGGATGCTATCTCTCTCTCTGCCTTCTAATCCCAGCTAAAAACCTCTCTCTTTCAATTAGCCTATCTTGCATCTTAACTACTCTGTCTCTGTTTTCCATTTACAGTGCAACTTTGCACTTTTTCATTCCTTGTGCTTCCATCATTTCAGGGTACCCTCATCAAGGTATCAGATAAAACACAAAATATTAATACATGTTTTTATTTAGCAGCCATTACTTTTAACAATAATGTGGTTTAAATTAGGATAGGAAGTGAATAGAGACAGAAGTAATCTATAAAATACATTTCTCCACCAATCATTTTTCATCTCCTCCTTTCATTGCCCTCTGCCTTTCTATCATGTAATTAGGAAACTTAAATCTTTCCCAAGAACATGGAGCTTGGAAATGCAGTAGTTTAAATGTAATTATGAAATAATTAATGTATGGATGCCTTTAGCTTTATGAAATATTAAACAGCAATAGCTTCTTGACCTGTTTTTGCCAGTGATTAGCACAGTAGCATGATACAAGTGAATCTCTAATAAAAAGTTTTATAGTTCACTCACATAGTACCAGATGTTCAGAGTGGATTACAGTGTTGCGCTTGGGCGGAGCATGGAAGGAGACAGAGGCAGTGTAGGGCTTCACCACTGGAAGCCTGAGGTCCCCCTGGGAGGAGCCCATAGGGACCCGGGCCACTTGGACTTAGGTGGGCCTCGCAGGGTTTCCTGGGAGAGGGTAAGTCCGGCGTGCCCACAGATGCTAGAGGAGCGCTATCAAGTTCGAAGCTGGAAACAGGTTGGAGGAGAGCGAACCAGAATAGAGTTGGCGATGACAAGGCTAGGAACAGCACCAGAATCAAGCAAGGTCAGAGTCCAGCAGTCAGTCCGAGGAATGGTCAACAAAGCAAGGGTCAAGATCCAGAGGTCAGGCAAGGTCGAAGAGCAAGCTGAGGTCTTTGGCAGGCGACAGGCAGGCAGGTCAGGAACAAGCTGAGTTCTATACCAGAAGAACAGTCCATGGTAAGACCGGGGAGACGAACACCGAACACTGGAACAAGCAGGGCTAGGAAGCAGGAACAAGCAGGAACGGAACTGGAACAGAAGGTTCCTGGAAGAGTCTAGGAACAAGCAAGCAGGAACACAAGCAAGGGCAATCTCAGGAACAAACCGACCCGATTGCCAAGGCAAGGAAGTGAGCCCAGGAACTTCCTTTTAACATGAGTTCAATCAGGGTGCGCCGCGGAACTAGGCCCTGCCCTGGAAGCTACATCAGGGTGGCTGGTCTGCGCACACATGCGTAGGGGCGTGGCTAGCTGCTGCAATGCTGAGGCCCGGCATGAGGCCTGGCATGCAGCCGAAGGCCCGGTGACCACTGCCACGGGCGGAGCCTAGCTGGACTTGCAAGGGCCGCGAGGGAGACAGGACCAGGAACAACTGTGGAACCCCGAAGGTGAGCGGTCCCATGCACGGGACGACCGCGGGTGGGAGCGTAACATACAGCACTTAAACATCAACACTTAACACAGATATGCTACACAAACAATATTAAAATAACATGTGAACATTTATAACAGTTCAAAAAATTGAACTAGTTAAAAGCACGCAAGAAGAAAATAGCTTTTAACTTCTTTCCAAAACCTAAAAATCATTAATCTCTTGCAAGTCCATGGGTAAGGCATTCCATGGTCACTGAAAATACCTGTTTGCATGGGATAAATTGCAGTCTAGGACTATGCTATTTCATAGAATTTTAAATGATGATTCACCACATGAAAATCTTTTTTTTAGGAAAATATGTCAGCAATATTTTTGCAATAGCTCTCAAAGATCATAATACTCTAGTCATAAGCGAAACAGAATTCTTCTATTGAAAACATATCAAGATTTAAACACTAAGAAATAAAAATGAGAAAAAACTACAAACATCTCTACGCAGACCCATATATGCGTATATATAGTGACATTGAGAGCTAATGCAATATCTTACAACCTATGCATATCAGATACACGCAGATTATAAAGTATGTGTAGGTCTACCCCAAGATACACGTGTATGTATGGTTGTGTGAATACGGCATTGCACTGAAAGCACGTATTTTAATGCACTGAAAGTGCGTACCTTTCCTACCTGTTTTATAAACATGCATGCATGAAAAGAAATATATTTGCTCTTGTAAAATCTTGATTTATACATTTTAAATTGATAAAAACATGCTTGTGTATTTGAAATCACAAGTTTTCCAATTCCTCCACCAGTTCACCCATTCTCCAGGTCACTGAAATGGTGTCATTTGGCTTGCAAGTGCTGAAGGAAGAAGAAGACCAAGAAGACATTTCCAGGCCTGAGCTCTGAGGCCTGGGACTAACCCTGGGCTGAGGCCCAGATGTTGGGACCCAGCCTCCTAGTTGAGGCCCCGGTGTTACGCCTGAGTCTGGGCCTAGGCCCTGATATCAGCCTGGGTCCTGGCCGAGGACCCAATATCAAGAGCCTGTCTAAAGGTCATGTTGAACGTCATTCCTAAGTCCAGACTGAGGCCCTGGTGTCAGGATCCAGCCTCTGGGTTGTGTTGTGGAGTTGGGCCTGGCCTGAGCCCTGGACTAGGCTGAGGCCCCGGCTTTGGGACCAGGCCTCTGGGTCAGGACATGGTGTTGCGCCTGAGTCCAAGCTGAGGCCGTGGCTTCAGAACCTGGCATCCGAGCTGGTCTTGGCATCAGGCCAAGGCCCAGGCATCAGGAACCAGCCTCCATGTCAGACTGAAGCCTCAGCCTTGGGTAGGCCGAGATCATGGTGACCTACTGCTCCCTTGACCTACACAAAGCTGAGGCTTTGACCCAGGCCTAAGCCAAAGTCAGTGGATCCTCACTGGATCGGGTAAGTGGGGTCTGGGGGGAATCTCGGCCCTGGCATTTTTTTGGGTGGGTGGGCAGGAGACTCTGGGAGGTTTCATTTTCAGTTTTTGGCCATTTTTTTTTTAATTGCTTGTAAGCATAGGAACGGTAACTTTCAAGCAGATGTGCGCAGGTGCACATTGGAGCCTCTGCATCAGCGCATGCTCAGGGACATGGCAATTTTATAATTTGTATGCATACTACAAAATACAGTGGGCACACCCCAATGGGTGCCCAGTTTTAAATGGACGTGCGCCTATGTGTTTAAATGCCACTTTTACCACTTAAGTCAGGGAATTTTAAAAGGGGTGCATGTTCATGTCATTGCCTTTTTCACTAGTTCATCCAGTTATGAGCTAGGTCCTCCAAACCCCGCTAGTTTAATAGCCTGCACTTCCCCCAGTAACCCTAGACCCTTTAAACCCCTCTGAAACAGCCTGTTTTTTTCCTGACTTACACCTCCTCCATAATAGAAGTAGATGTACACTGCAGGGGACCTGGGCATGCTCCCAGGTGTGTGGGTATATACGTGTACATCTCTTGGCCCAGCTCTGGAATGTCCATGCCCTGCCCCTTTTTGAAACTCCATGAGATGTGTGCCTAGCCTGAGGTATGCACACCTCCGAGTTTTGAAAATAGGGTGGGCATCTGGAAGCCCGATTTGTGTACACATCCCTTAATTGATGTGCATGCTGAGGATTTTAAAATTCAACTTTAAGGCTCTCATGTGCATATTAAAAATAGTGTCAACAGGGCAGAAGCAATTGAGTATCACTCCTGCCATTGAAGTCCAGTGATTCACTTCAGGAAGGTTTGTGATGGGAAAAGAGTGTACAAAGCAGTCCAGTGGATAGGGAGCCTGGAAAAGCAATATTTTTTTTCTTATTGCAAATGTGGTTGGGGTTCCATAGTTAACATGTTAGGTGCATTCTAGAATGGGTGAGTGAGTTGCAAGGACCCAGATTTTAGTTGTCCATAGGGATTTAAATGATGGGGATGGGGTGCATTTACCTCCAGGCTACATGCCCCTTTAAACATCTTGGGTAGATGACATAAGAGCATTGACAGGCATGTTGAGTTTCTGCTGAGAGCAGCAGTTTAACCACATCTTTGCAGTGTAATTAATTTTCTTAGAGTAATGTGAATAGTGAACAATACATCAGTAGCATGGGATATACTTATTTTTTGGGTTCTTGCCAGGTACTTGTAGCCTAGATTGGCCTCTGTTGGAAACAGGATGCTGGGCTTGATGAACCCTTGTTCTGACCCAGTATGGCATGTTCCTATGTTCTTGTGTTGATCCTTTTTACACCACTTTAATATTCATGAACTGCTTTACATGTATTTATTTGCTGCATAGCTCATGCATATTTTTTGCATGTTGGGTGATATTGGCAATGCTTACACAAGCTTTTCCGATAAAGCACTATAAAGCAATTTTAAAATTGTGTTAAATGCTGAATGATGTTTAACATACCTTGCTGTGTTACTGCAGTTTATTTAAAAAGGCCTATTTAAAAAGGCCCCTAAGCTAACTGAGACAATGTGAGAAGCTGAAGCAAAAACATTATAGACTTCAGTGCTTGCCTTGACATACACACATTACTGCATACACAGGTATGCAGTAATGGAATACTGCATACCTGTTTGCCATTTGGCAATTCACATACTATGACTTGTGGACACTCAGCTTACTGCAAGCATGGGCATCAGATCTGCAACTCTTCACTCAACCCAATCTTCCTTGTTTCCCAGTCTTTGCTAACCTCTGGCCATACCTGGCAATCTACAGTCTTGACAAGAGTATCTCTGCTTTATCTGACCTACCCTTATATAACCTTCTCAACCTATTTGCTGCCCGTCAATTCATCACATTCTTTACAGAGTAATCTGAATATATTTTCAGATTCCCTTTGAAAGAAAGAATGAAAGAAAGAATAGGCTTCAATGGAAAAAAAGAACAAAGCCCTCATGACTAATCCTATTCACTGTCTCAATGGGTTTGATTCACCATGTTGGGAGTGGACCCTGCTGAATATATTCATAACAAGCCAAGGACCATATACTGCAAATCTGCACCACTGTGGCTTTCATGCAAATCCTCCTTTATGTAGCTGTCTAACAAAACTGAACCCAGGATGTAAGGAGGTTATTGCTTGGCTTTTTAGTTTTTGCACTTAATTTATAGTATTTTGTTACTCTCCCAAATAGAACAAATGTAAAAAAAAAATTGCATAAGAATTAAGAATGTTAGTTTTTTTTTTTTTTTATTTAAGATATACTACAATATATTTTATGTGTCTCAGTAATTTAGAATACATGTATGTCATGAAATAGCTAAAAATGATGCTGTATGAGATAAAGATATGTGGGTACCCCACAGTTTCCTCCTACTCTTTCAAGTTTTCAGTAGCTCAATCAAATCTGGCATTGGTCGGGCTATATCTCTATGAGCTCTCATTCACAATTACCCAGGATTATTTCCCCCTGTTTTATATTCCCTTCCCATATTTATTTATCCCTGTCATTGGAGCATCCATTCTTGTTCAGGGCCAGGCAGTAGGGTCCCTCGAAGAAGCCTCCACTCATCTGTCCTAAGTCCAGCCACTAGGTATTGCCATTGTGTGGTGACTGAGACTCCTCCCTCATCCACTCACCCCCCTTCCATGGACTTTAACTGGACAACCCAGCAAACATGAGGAGTAAATGATGAAGGCGGAAAACTCCTTTTGCATCAGTTAAATTGATGTTAAAATGCTAATGTAACATTTATTTTCTTTTTTCTTTTTCTTTCTACAGAAGCATTACTAGGTACTGAAGATTCTCCACCCTGAGATTTTAAGCCCCTCTTCTTCAAAAGGTTAATGTAAAAAAAAAAAAAAGAACAGAGTGTAACTGAGTTCCTGATAATCTTTAATGTTTGTGCAGCAACCACGCTTCAAAAGCCAAGGGATACACTGGTCTGGTATATCAGTAATATGTTGCCAGTTTCAAATCAAGGGGCTTTCACCAGCTCGGATCCACTTGGTAAGTGCTCTTTGTTTGTTTTCACAAAGTTATTTAACTATCCGCCATTTCTTTCCAGATAGAAAAATAAATTATATATATAGAACATAAATAACTTAATATTGAAAATTGCATTCCAATTGTGGCATTCTTAGCAGATTCTGAAAACTTTTACTGGATCATCATAAGATTTACGTAAAAATATTTTATAAAAGTTTTCAAAACAATATAGGTCCCTTCAGATGTCAGATCAGATATTTTCACATCTGATGATGTGACCTATATTGTCTCAATAGCTAACATATAATATTTTTTAATAATACTCACATAGATCCAATTAAAGCTATCACAGTCTGCCAAGAATGCAGTTTGCCCCAGAAACCAAATCTGCCATACCAAAACAGCACTAACTCCTAGGACTCAAACAGCGATAATCCTAATAAGGAAAATGTAGCACAGTAAATATTACACTAGTCTTTAGAAGGCCAATGCACCTCCTATTGAAAACAGAACAAGCTGGATTTCTCTAGGCCCCTACACAGATATTACAGAATCTCTCACTTTGATCACACATGCAGAACACAGACAAATCCTCACCAAATACAGAATAGGCATGTGCATTCATTGCTCCATTTGTTAAATTTGTTTTGGCAGAATACATGTATCTGACACAATTCGTTTTTGTAAGCAAACAATCCATTTGGCAGATATGCGCATACAGCTGAAATAAATCAAATGGAGCAATGAATGCACATGTCTAATACAGAATAAGGAATCACAAATTAGATATAGAAACATGCTAAAAAAAAAATTAAACTGGAAATCCCAAGAGGCCAGACTGCAGTGCAAAAGTGGAAACATAAACTCATCATCATTCCCCCACAATGCTGTCTCCAGTACCTACCTTGTCTTTTCCAGATACTACCAATCTTAGCGTAGAATAGGGCCAAAAATGCACCTTCATCATACCTTGAAGATCCGCCTTTCTGTCCGGCACCTCCCTGACTGCCCCAACTCTCTTTCTCTATTGACCCTGGTTCTTTTTCCCCTACCGTTCTCCCAACCATCCCTCTCATCCCCTCCCTTTGCACACCATCTTTTTGAATTTGATCTCCCCTACCCTCTGCCCATAATGAACATAAGAAAATAAGAACATAAGAAATTGCCATGCTGGGTCAGACCAAGGGTCCATCAAGCCCAGCATCCTGTCCCCAACAGAGGCCAAAACCAGGCCACAAGAACCTGGCAATCACCCAAACATTAAGAAGATCCCATGCCACTGATGCAATCAATAGCAGTGGCCATTCCCTAAGTAAACTTGATTAATAGCCATTAATGGACTTCTTCTCCAAGAACTTATCCAAATGTTTTTTGAACCCAGCTACACTCACTGCACTAACCACATATGCATAATGCATAGGATCTCATCTTTCCCCCAAACTCTTCTCATCATCCTCCTTAGCCCACCTCTCCTAGGCTCCTTATCCTCAATCTGCCTTCCCCCTGACAATCTTCCAGCATCCTAGCCTCTTCTCCCCACTCTTCTGCCTGCACAGTAACATAAGAATTTTCAGCATTCTTACTTTCCCTCTCCTCCTTGTTTCCAGACAGCAGACCAGCCCTCCTCCAGCCATCACAATGGAGATGTAATAATGTCTGTGGATAAGAATGCTCCTGAAATAGAGTGCTTATATCTATGAATGATGATTTCCTTGTTTTACCTTTCCAGTAACATAGAACCACAATGCTAGAAAAAGACCATATGACCCATCTAGTCTGCCAAGCCGCCCAATTAATTTAGTAATCTTTCTTTTAGAGAGTCCCCATATTTATCCCATGCTCTTTTAAAATTCAGACACTATTTTTGTGTCCACCATCACTTCTGGGAGGCCATTCCATGCCTCCACCACCTTCACCTTCACTGGAAAGAAACAATTCCTAAGATTACTCCTGGGTCTACTCGTTTTCACCCTCATCCTATGTCTCCAGGTTTTAGATCCTTCTTTCCATTGAAATAGGGTTGAGATATTTAAATATCTTTATCATATCTTCCCTATTTTACCTTTCCTCTAGGGTGTACATGTTTAGATCTTTAAGTCTGTTCCCATATTTTTTACAATTAAAATCACTGAGCATTTTAATAGCCGCCCTCTGAACCAACTCCATCCTGTTTACATCCTTTTGAAGATTCTGTCTTCAGAACTGAACATAATACTCCTAATGAGGTCTCATCAGGGATCTATACAAGGGCAATATCAATTCCCTTTATCTTCTGACCATTCCTCTTCCTATGCAGCCAAGCATCTTTCTAGCTTTTGCAGACACTTTATACATTTGTTTGGCAACTTTAGGATCATCAGACACAATCATTCTTTTATGCTTAGAAGAATTTTGCCTTCAGTACTCTATATCTCCCTTGGGTTTTTGTATCCTAAAAGCATTACTCTGCACCTTTTAGCATTAAATTTTAGCTGCCAAATCATAGACCATTAGTGCTAGATCCTTCCTCATGGCTTCCACACCTTCCTGTTGTGGGATATGCATTCAGATAAACTGAATTTGCAAAAGAAAACAAAAAGGGCAATTCATTTCTTTTGTGGACCTTAAACAAAAATGAAGGCCTTTACCCCCTGAATTAAATGAATCCTATTGTTTTATTCATTTAAAAAAAAGGTCCTCTCGACCCTACACCTAGGCTTGAGGCAGGGGCCTCACCTAGGTATAGACTGCAGCCTGAGCATGATACCAGGGTCTTGGCCTAGGACTGGCCGTTATGCAGGGGCCTTGGACTGGACCCGAGCAAAGACCCTGACCCCCCAATAAATTTTGCAGGGGTCGGGAAATGTTCTGAACCCAACTTACCTGATTCGTCAAGGAACTGATGCCACAGCCTGGAGAGGCCTAACCTCAGAAGCCAGATTCCAATGCCTGGGTCTCAGCCTAGACCAAAGTCCAGGCCTAGGACCAGGCCCAATGCCATATCTGGTCCAGAGCTCAGACCCCAATGCCTGGGACTCAGCCTAGACCAAAGCTCGGGAACAGGCCTGAACCCAGGATCCAGTCTTGAGGCCAAGTACCAAAACTTGGACATTGGCAGAAGCCCAGGACCAACACTGGGGCTTAGCCAACTGGCTGGGTTCTGATGTCTGGGACTCAGAATAGGCCAAGGCCTGGGACCAGGCTTGACACCAGGGCCTGCTATGGATGCTGAGTTTCAACACCTGGGCTTTAGTCCATAAACAGGTTTGACCCTGGGGCTAGGCTCAGACTTTGGGCCCTGACATCTAGGCCTCAGCCCAGGATAAGACCCAGACCATTTCCCAATGCAGAGATCTGGCATGGAGGCTAGATCCTGAAACCTGGGCTTTGACCCAGGGTCAGGCACAGGCCCAGAGGCTGGAGTGCAGGCAGCATAGATGCCGTCCTTCTTCTGTCTTCTTTCTTCTTCAAATTATGTCATCTGCTGGTCATGTGAAAGAGAAAATTAACTTCAGTGGATCTTCCTCACTGAGGGGTGCCATTTTGTAGTACAGCAGTTCAATTAACTGCTGCAAAGCAAAATGGCACCCTCCACTGAGGAAGATGCGCTGAGTTAATTTACTCTGGTATATCCCCAGCCTCCGTACATGGCACCGGTGTAAGGCCTGGGATCAGTGCTCTGGCTTACGCTGAGGCCCAGGTATTGAAACCCAGCCACCTGGTCAGCTTCCAGCATCAGGATCTGGCCTCCATCAGGTCTGGACTTGGGCTCTAGCCTAGGCCAAGGTCAAGGCATCGGGACGCGGCCTCTGGGCTGTGACATGATTTTGGGCCAGGGTTTGGGCCTTGGTCAAGGCCGAGGAGCAGACATTAGGATCTGGACCCCGGACAGGGGCCCGATGTCAGGCCTGGGCTCAGGCTCTGGCCTAGCTTGAGACCCAGGTGTCAGAAGCTGGTCTCTGGGCTCAGTCCAAGCAATGGATCTGGGAACGGGCTCTGACCTAAGCCAAGATCCAGGCATTAGGACTCAGCCTCTGGGCTGAGCCTTGGTACTGGGTTTAGGTTCGAGCCCTGGCCTAGGTTGAGGCCCAGATGTTAGGACACAGCCTCCAGACTAGACCCCAGTGTCAGGACTGAGCCAGGCTCTGGCCTAGACCAAGGAGCATGCATCAGGATCCATCCTCCATACTGGGCTTGGCATCATGCCTGAGCCTGGGCTGAAGCTGAGGTCAAGGCCCCAGATCTAGCTGAAGCCCGGGAGTCAGGACCAGTGTCCAGGCTCAGCTCCAGCAATGGGACAAACCCAGTCAAAGGCCCAGATGTTGGGACATGGCTTGCAGACTGGGCCCTGGCATTAGGTCTGAGCCTGGGCTGAGGTCAAGGCCCCATCATCCGGCCCAGACCCTATCATCTGGTGAAGCTTAAACATCAAGACCCAAACTCTGAGCCAGGTTCCAGTCTCAGTCCCATTCCAGGTGCTGGTTCTGCCTTGAGCCTGTGCTGATGCCAAGGTTGAGTCCCCGCAATCCAGCCCAGGTCCCAATGTCCAGCCTAGGCTGAGGCATTGGGATCAGGCTTCCAATCCTGGGCCTTGTGTAGGGCCTAAGCCAAGGTCATGGTGACCTACCATGGCCTAGGCCTTCTCAAGGCCAGGGCTTAGACTTGGGCCTAGGCCTTGCCAATGGATCCCCTCCATACTGTGTAAGTGGAGACAAGGGAGAACTTTGGCTCTGGTATTTTTCTGAGTGGGATTGGTGAGTGGTAGGGATAAGAGAGCTTAGGAGGTCCCATTTCTTTTTTCTTTCCATTTTAGTTTTTGGGGGGTTTTAATGTTTATTTCATTTTTTAAAAAACAAAATGAATTAAACTTGAAACAAAACATAGTTATGGGCAAAAAAATACTTTAATTTGAAATGAAAAATGAAATGGAGTTTTTTTTACCCCTGACTGTCTACCCAATGGCAGATTTTGGTATCATCAGCACAAAGATAAAGCTTTCCTAACATAGTACCATAGTAATTTGAACAGAAAAAGACCAAATGATCCATCCAGTCTGCCATGAACCCTGAAAATCCTTCTGCTATGCTGCTCACGAAAATGTTGAAAAGAACCCTCGCTCCTAATCAGAGAAAACTCCATTTACCACTACCATTTGTCACCCATTCAGCCAGTTTCTAATCCAGTCATTCACTGTAAGTCTAATACCAAGTGCATTCAATTTTTTTACAAGTTTCCTATGGACCATGATACCAGATGCTATGCCGGAGTTGCTTCAGACTAGAGGATTAGGGGTATTATACTCCACCTGCCTTTGCCCTTCACTTTTCCCCTATCAATTCATAAGGAAGTACACAGTCTCCTTACTGTATGTAATCACATATAAGCCTTAGAATTGTATGCTCCAAAATATGATTGAAAAGCTGAGTTAGTCTAATCCACGGATCACAGTCAAATTTTAGACCAAAGTATGATTGCTACACATTGAGGCCAATGTGGACATGCCATGTGTAGCTACCTATTAGTACATTAGCAAAAATATAAACTAGGTATTATGCTAATTATTTATAATGGTTGACTTTCAATGTGATATTTATGTATTAATATTACAGTGGAGGTGTAGGCCAGTGGTTAGAGCAGTGGAGGAGTAGCCTAGTGGTTAGAGCAGTGGGGCTATAAACCAGGAGACCAGGGTTCGAGTCCTGCTGTTGCTCCTTGTGACTTTGGGCAAGTCACTTTACCCTCAATTACCTCAGGTACAAACTTAGGCATTTTTGCATGTGTTAAGGGCTTATCGCATGGGAAAAGCCCTGTTAACGCATGTGATAGGTCCTTACCACATGCGAAAACATGTTTAACACATGCGATAGCACCATATCGTATGGTGCGATGCAAATTTGGAAAACAGGAGGAGTTAGGGGTGGGGAGTGGGCTGGGTTTGCCTGTCTGTGAAGAGCTATTGCACAGACTTAATGCCGATTTTAACTACACCTTTTTGATTTGCGTTAAGCTGTGCGATAACTGCCGTGACCGGACGGTAAGGTTTTATTGCATTTCACGATGTCTCCCCCAAGGCCTATTTTAGGTGAAGAGAGAGAGAGAGAGAGTTAGAATGTATCTGTTTATAATGATGGGAGCATGGAAGAGTTTAATGTCCTCAAACATCATTGGCCAATGTTATCTCTCTCTCAACCCCCCCCCAGTGTGTGTATCCAGGAAATACAACAGGTCTGGCACCTATCACAAAGTCTGATAATGTTATCACAATTTGCACTAACTTAGCTCTTCGCATAGGTAATTAGCGCAAATTGTGATAAACTGAATATTTGCATAAACCACGCCCCTTTTGCTATCGCATGCGATACTTACCAATTTTGATAAATCTAGGCCTTAGATTGTAAGCCCTGTGGGGATAGGGAAATACCTACAGTACCTAAATGTAATCCACTTTGAAGCACTGAAAAAAAGTGCAAAAAGCAGAATATAAAAAAAAATCTAAATAAAAAATGTACTATGTTCTGTTTTAAATCATTTTGTCAAACATGAATTATCATGCCCTGTTTGTCTATATTTGAGGAAACATGTTCAGCATGGAGTGAGTAGGAGGGAGGGGTAAATGACTGAGAGAGAAGAGAAGGGGTGAGTGAAAGGGAGGGGTGAGTGACTGAGAGGAAAGGAGTGAATGATTGAGAGGGAAGGGGTGAGTGGGTTTGAGTGACTTGGAAGTAAGGGAAGAGGGGCTGAGTGAGTGAGAGGGAAGGGGGAGTGAGGAAGTGGAAGAGGGAATTAAAAAGAGAGGGTAGAAGGTGTGTGTGTGTGTGTGTGTGTGTGTGTGTGTGTGTGAGGAGAGAGGAGAAAACTTTTGTGTTCCCTGATCCCTTCACCTCCTCTCCCCTAATCCACTACAATCTCAGGGTGACTGCATATCCAAAGTTACCAGGAATAGAGAGGGGGGAATTTTTTATCCTTCTTAGTTTTATTGCATTGAAATATTGTATTGATTTTTTGTTAATGTTTGAAGTTTTTTTTTATCCTTGTTGTTCTTATTAGTTGCTCTATTTGTCACCTGTTTTAAAATATTGAATTTTATTAATATGCTTTACAATTATAGTATAATTGATTTATATTTCTTGATTTTGTTTTATGAGGGATGGTGATGTTTCTGTTCATGTGGCTTTATTAGGAGAAGACAAAACCTTTCCCATTATATTGTTAGTTCTTAAATTGGTTATGTTTTCTCACACAAATAGAATAAAGAATGAGACTGAAGATAATAGCCATATTGTGTTATTAATCATCAAAATGGTTTCAGGAGGAGAAAACCTGCATAGAGCAGCAGTTACTACTAGAGATGTGAATCGTGTGATCGATCGTCTTAACGATCGATTTCGGCTGCGAGGGGGAGGGAATCGGATCGTCGCAGTTTGGGTTTTTAAAATATCGTGTAAATCGTGTAAATCATGTAAATCGAAAACGGCACACTAAAACATCCCTAAAACCCACCCCGACCCTTTAAAATAAATCCCCCACCCTCCCGAACCCCCCAAAATGCCTTAAATTACCTGGGGTCCAGTGGGGGGGAGGGGAAGGGGGAGGGCGGGAAAACCGGCACACTAAAACAATCCTAAAACCCACCCGACCCTTTAAAATAAATCCCCCACCCTCCCGAACCCCCCCAAAATGCCTTAAATTACCTGGGGTCCAGAGGAAGGGTCCCGGTGTTATCTTTTACTCTCGGACCTCCTGTGCGTTGTAGAAATGGTGCCAGCACTACCTTTGCCCTGTCATATGACAGGGCAAAGGTAGCGCTGGCGCCATTTTGTTTTTTTGTCCCCCGACGGCAGGAGCGTAGGAGATCGCTCCCGGACCCCCGCTGGACCCCCAGGGACTTTTGGCCAGCTTGGAGGGCCTCCTGACCCCCACAAGACTTGCCAAAAGTCCAGCGGGGGTCCAGGAACGACTTCCTGCACGCGAATCGTTTTTCCGTACGGCAGGCGCCATTTTGCGCAAAATGGCGCCAGCCGTACGGCAACACGATTCGACTGCAGGAGGTTGTTCCGGACCCCCGCTGGACTTTTGGCAAGTCTTGTGGGGTCAGGAGGCCCCCCCAAGCTGGCCAAAAGTCCCTGGGGGTCCAGCAGGGGTCCGGGAGCAATCTCCTGCCGCAAATCGTTTTTCCGTACGGAAAAATGATTCGCGTGCAGGAAGTCATTCCCAGACCCCCGCTGGACTTTTGGCAAGTCTTGTGGGGGTCAGGAGGCCCCCCCAAGCTGGCCAAAAGTCCCTGGGGTCCAGCGGGGGTCCGGGAGCGATCTCCTGCGCTCCTGCCGTCGGGGGACAAAAAAACAAAATGGCGCCGGCGCTACCTTTGCCCTGTCATATGACAGGTCAAAGGTAGCGCCGGCGCCATTTCTACAACGCACAGGAGGTCCGAGAGTAAAAGATCACACCGGGACCCTTCCTCTGGACCCCAGGTAATTTAAGGCATTTGGTGGGGGGTTCGGGAGGGTGGGGGATTTATTTTAAAGGGTCGGGGTGGGTTTTAGGGTTGTTTTAGTGTGACGGTTTTCCCGCCCTCCCCCTTCCCCTGATTTACGATTTTTTGACGATAAATCGGGGGAATTGTTATTGTATCGCGGCTCTAACGATTTTTGACGATTTAAAATATATCGGATGATATTTTAAATCGTCAAAAAACAATTCACATCCCTAGTTACTACCCTTAACATAAGACACAATGGTAACCCTTATGAATAGCAGTTAAGCCTTCTGGGCAGACTGGATAGACCACTGGGTCTTTTTCTGCTACCATTCACTATGTTACTATATTTCTATGACCTTTTTCTTAATATGTCTCATTGAATATCTATTCAGTAAACATGTCCCCATTCCCCTAAAGGGAAATGACAGATAATTTTTTTAATAGTTTGTAAAATATTTATTCAATATATATTATATATATATACAATGTTGTTCATTTATTGAATCTGAAAGAAGTGTATTTCTACCTCAAAAGATAGCTGTGTGGATTTTTAGTTGCATTGAGGGAAAGCAATTTTCAAACAGTCAAAGGGAAAGCCAACATTCGCTCTGAAGCACATAGTTTAGAGGTATATCTTCCAAAATAGGGAAGTTAGAACATCCCAGCAGAGTTGGTGTGTTTAAGGGTAAAGTAGCCCATAAGGACCATGGACAAAAAGCACCCAGATAAGAATAACTCTAAAATATATTCAGGCCTATCCTGTAAAGTGCGGCCGCGTTTACCCTGCTCCTAAGCCGCGTTTTACTCACTTTCCGGCCGCGTTATCCCTTCCTGCAATCCCGAATCCACTATAACTTACTCCTACCGCGTCCTAAAATCCCCGGCCAACCCCTTCCGCACGCGGCATGGATATTGCATGCAAATGAGCGAATTAGCTATTCCCTAGCATCCCGTAACCCGCGCCCCGACTATCGCTATCTTTCCCTGCCATTTTGTCGCGCGTTTAACCTGCAAACTTACCGCCTACCCTGACCCTGCGGTAGAGGCAGGGGTTAGGGTAGGTGGCAAGCTTTTCCCCAGCCCCCGCTCACCTGCCCCGGCCGCGATCGTGGGTGCCGGTCTCCGTGGCAGCCCCAGTCCTCTTCCCTCCTCCCGAAGCAAAAAAAAAAAAGCGAAAAAAACATTGCAGCCCCCCTCCGATGTTCAGAGGGGGCTGCAAAAAGTAAGTTGCTTCGCCGCTGTCAGTTCTTCCCTCCTCCCGGAGCTGCTTTTTCAGCCTTGCTCCAGGAGGAGGGGAGAATAGACACTGACAGCGGCGAAGCGAAAAAAAACCAAAAGCAATTTTGTTTTTTTTTCAAAATTATTGGTTTTTTTCCAAAAGCGACAATTTTGGTTTTTTTTCCAAAAGCGACTTACTTTGGGATCTGTCAAGATCCCAAAAGTAAGTCGCTTTTGGACGCCTGCACAACTTACTTTTTTTTGCAGCCATCAGCAGGAACACATGGCGATCGTGGCTACCGTAGCTCCTCCCGACGAAGATGGCCACCTGCACGGGGGAAAGCGTGCAATTGGCCGCTGAAGACGTGACGTCACGACGTTTGGCGTCACGGGATGTGACGCCACGTCTTGAGCGGCCAATTGCACGCTTTCCCCCGCGCAGGCGGCCATCTTCGTCGGGAGGAGCTACGGGAGCCACGATCGCCAATTCGCCATGTGTTCCTGCTGATGGCTGCAAATAAAAGTAAGTTGTTGCAGGCGTCCCAAAGCGACTTACTTTTGGGATCTTGACAGATCCCAAAAGTAAGTCGCTTTTGGAAAAAAAACAAATTGTCGCTTTTGGAAAAAAACCAAAATTTTGAAAAAAAACCAAAATTGCTTTTGTTTTTTTTTTCGCTTCGCCGCTGTCAGTGTCTATTCTTTGCTTCTCTCCCGGAGCAAGGCTGCTTTTCGCGCCCTGCTCGGGAGGAGGGGAGGGGGGACTGGCAGTCCCGACTTCCTGGTATCTGTCATTTCAAATGACATTTGAAATGACAGATACCAGCGTGGCGTGAAGCGTTAGGCCCGCGCACCCAGGATACCTGTAATAGGTGCTCTCTCCAGTAAAATGGGTTGCGCGGGCCTAAGGCTTCACGGACGCGGTTTTACATTTACATAAAATTAATGTTCAGGATCGAGCGGTAGGTGTGCTGCACTGTGCGTGCGGCAACCGTGGGTGCCGCAGGCACTAATGCAGCTCTTCTACCGCTCGGTACAGGATAGACCCGATTGTTTGCTAACAGGCAGGTTGTGAATACAAAGAGAAATAAATGTACCAATAAAAAACATACTTTAAAATGTCTATGTGTAATTTGCCAGAAGTCTGAACAATAAAACTGGTGAGTTAGAATGTATCTGTTTATAATGATGGGAGCATGGAAGAGTTTAATGTCCTCAAACATCATTGGCCAACGTTATCTCCTCATGCAATTTTTGACATCCCATATGGTTCGCCTTTCACTGTGGCAAAATCCTCCATTATTATTTGGTACACTCAGAATTATGTGCCAGTTGTTCTGAGATCCCACCATCCATCACTTCCTTTGGCCACCATACCTGTGGCCAATGTTCACTGTGTTCTTTATCTCTTTCACTAACCATCTTCTGACATCCTCACACTGGATACAAATTCTTAGGGTTGTGCATTCGTATTGAACATAAATGTAAAACGCTACTTTTTTTTTTTTTTAACTTAAAAGTGATAAGACATATAAACGATCGGATTTCCAACTTATTCAACAATCCCCCAAGCTGGCCAAAAATTCCTTTTGGGCCGAACGAGGATCCCGGAAGCGACCCCGCGGGGAATCACGTGAAGTCGGCGCCATGTCGCAGTGACGCGGCAACACGTGATTCCCCGCGAGTTCCCTCCGGCACCCTCGTTCGGCCCAAAAGGAACTTTTGGCCAGCTTGGGGGGTGTCAGGAGGCCCCCCCAAGCTGGCCAAAAGTTCCTTTTGGGCCGAACGAGCGTTCCGGCGCGAACCCGCGGGGAATCACGTGACGCCCGCGTCACTGCGACGTGACGCCTGACGTCACGTGCTCCTTGCAAAGTTGGTCAGAAATGGAGTCCTGACCCCGCTGGACCACCAGGGAGTTGTGGTAAGTCTTGGGGGGGGGGGATTAAGGAGGGTGAGGGGTTTAAATTTTTATTTGCACATATGGACATATACTCAACTCATTGAATTCTGTTTATGTCCATATTGACCGCAAATGGGACCCCCTTTGGACATATGGACATATGAACTTAAACTTTTGCTCTGCACATCCCTACAAATTCTGTTGCTCTACATTATGCCTTTCCTCAGGGATAGTCTATATTATAGTTTGTCCTTGCCCTAAAATGTATTTTGGCAAAACCGCATGCACTCTGAAAACTCACATAATAGAACACCAGTCATGAAGCTGGTCATTTTGTGAACAAGCTCCACTGGTATCATATTGGTTCTCTATTCCCTATTCCCTCACTGATTTAATCTTTGTAATTGATGCCATTAGCCGCTTTCCTTGGGGCAGCAATTTCTCTGCACAATTACTGCAGAGGAAACAGCAATGGATTTTTATTTTGCAATCCCTCTTCTACATGGTTTAAATGCCAATATAGAATTGGTACATTTTTTATAATGCTGGCACTGATCATGTGGTAACTGTAACTATAGCTTCTATGCTACATCTGTATCTGTATTTCTTTTACATACTGAGTCATATGGCCCAGTTTTGACTGGTCTGTTCATGGTCAAGTGATCCTTCATAGGACTGGACATAATACTGTTTTGGCACCAACGTCTAGCCATTTAAATATTTGTATTCAACCAGTATCTGTAAGAACTCCTGTTATTACTATGTATGAATCCTGAAGATATGCCTATTTCCATATGCTTATTTCCTTTCGCTGGTTATCTTAATCATTTTTCCTCACTTTTATGACTAATGTTTATTTGTTTTCTTTATAGTGTTTTGAGCTATTGCCTGCCCAGTACTTCCCAACATAGCCTATGTTGGAGAAACATGGTGTCCTTGTCATGGGACTTAATAACTTCACTAATGTGCTTTGGAATTTTGGAGTTCTTCACAATAAAGTGTTTATAATTATTTTTGAATACTCCTTGGAATATTTGGTTGGGGATATTAAACTCTTCCATGCTCCCATAATTATAAACAGAAACTTCCTTGAGCATAGGTTGTTACTCCTACTTGTTCTTGAGTTAAACTGTATGACAGTCTATGAGGACATAGATTTAAAGGCATGTTAGAATGTGATGGAAGGAGGATTACCAATGGGACACTGGGACATAGATTGAATGGTAGAAGGGTGGCATTATATGTAAGATATGACATAGAGTTAAGCATGATAAAAATCCTGCAGGAAACAACATACAATGTGAAATCCTTAAGGATTGAAATTCCATGTGTAATGGTAAAAGTATAGTATTGGGTGCATACTACCAATCATGTGGCCAAAATGAAGAAACAGACTGAAATACTAGCTAAAATTAAAAGAAAATAAATTGGTAATCCCATAATAATGGAAGATTTCAATTACCCCAATAGTGACTGGATCAATGTCTTATTGTGACAGGCTAGAGAAGTTAAGTTTCTAGATGCCTATAAATGACAGCTTCATGGAGAAGATAGTCCTAGAACCAATGAGAGGAGCCGCTACATTAGATCTAGTTCTTAGTAGAATGCTCGGCCTAGTGCAAGGTGGTTACTCTGGTGGGTCTGCAAGCAGCAGCAATCAAAATTCAATCAGTTTTGACATAATTTTTAGAGGGAGGACATTAAACTAAGCTACTTCAAGAGCATATAACTTTAAAAAGGAAGACTACAATAGAGTGAGGAAAGAAGAAATAACTAAAAGGAGCTGGGCTAGGATTAAAAGTTTGCATGGAGCATAAACATTTTAAAAAAATATCATTTTGGAAACTCTGATAAAATGTTTTCCAATTATTAAAAAAGGTTGAAGGATGACCAAATGACTACCAGCCTGTTTTAATGGTGAGGGAAAGGGAGCAGTTAGTCAAAGTTAAAAGGGTATCATTCAAAAAATAGAAAGCAGATTCAAATGAAGAAAGTAGGTAAAAGCAGAAGCATTAACAAGTTAGATGTATAAAAATAGTTAGACATGTCAAGAGAGACTTTGATACAAAGCTTGCCAGTGAGGGAAAAACTAATAATAAAAACATCTGGGGTGCTACTTGGGTGTAGGGGTGACCACTTAATCCATAGTGGAAAAAAACAAACAAAAATGCTAGCATCCAGTGGCCATTCATTCACTATCCAGTCTCTACTGGTGGTAATGAAGAAAACAGAGTTCACTTTGTTGGTTAAAGTAAAAATGTATTTACAGAAAAATAAACTCCCAACCAGTATAGAAACATCACACAGCATAAAAATAACAATAGTCAGAAAACAGTGGTTTCTATATCCTTATTTCTATTGTTGTTCTATCCCCTGTTGTACCACCATCCAAGTTTAACAATCCCTTCCCACTGGAGGTTAGGATATTTGGAAGTGCCAGAATAAACTGGGAAAATAGAAATTACCACAATCAAGAACTAGCATCCATGACTAACATAGTCTCAAAATCTCTTCATCCTTTCGTTAGTATTGCAGCTTGGGGGGGGGGGGGGGGGCGGCAACCCTTCCCTTCCCTTTAGGTTTATCCAATGAAAAAACCACCAACATGTCAAAACACTAGTCCATAGTTAAGAATCTAGAAGAATCTCCAAAACAGCTTTCCTCAAAACCTGTCTTGAGATCCTGAAGTGAAGTCTATCTCTGAACTCCTCTTCATCCACCTTCCCTCTGAACACTGAACGTGCTCATGGGGATTTTTATTTCTCACTAAAAGGTATGGTTAATGCAAGGGGAAGATTCAAGAATGCAAACTCACTCCCACTGCCCATGATGAAAATAACCTGGGATTCAATTGGTGATGGGCAAAGCCCCCATCAGAGTAGTGTGTTGTGTAACCCAGGGCACACAAGAGTTCCTGGGCCCACTTTCATACCCGGACATCTACTTCTCCCTCTCTTTCACTCCACACACAGCTCTCCACTGCTCCAGGGTGCCATGGTCTTTTCCAGCAGGGAGGAGGATGCGCTATTGGGTCCCTAGGCGCATGAGGTGAAGACACACCTTCACTCTCAGCACTCTCTTTTAGCACTCACTGTCTGTTGGCTCAGCTTGTGGGTACCCATTTTGTAACCCCAAAATAAACTTGAAAGCCCATTCCAAAACATTAAATCAGCGTCCATGAATCTTCAGAAAAGGCAACCACACAAATTCTTAGTGCCTTTTCTCGTTTTGATGTTATCTGAACCAAAAAAAGCTATGGGCTAGACACCATTTCAAAACTCACACTTCTGGATGACTGAACGTGGGCTACTGGCAAAAAGGCCAGGTCTCAGTCTCTCTGATGGCATACACAAAGCATCAGGTCTGCAGAGTGTAAAGTCCAAAACACCTTGGTTCTTCTACAAAGTTCAATTCTCTTCTCTTGGACTTCTGCAAATCCCACTTCAGATGGTAGTAGGGGAAAGCAGCATGCTATCCCAGGTTCAATCAGGCAGAACACAGAAAACAAATCTTCTCCTCCTCACAAAACTCTCTCCATTTCTTCTGTTCTGTTCCCTACTTGATTAAGCCCGGGGGGGGGGGGGGGGGGGTCTACATAGGGACTCCTCCACCCTCCTCAGCTTTTCTTCAACTCACTCACTCTTTTCTGCTGACTCCTACAACTCCTCCCTGCACATGCTTTAACCCCAATTTATAGGGCAGAAATGATAAATCCCAAATTTTTTGAAAGCAGGAACCTTTAGGGACAGTCTAAAAAATAAAAATGCTCCAATTCCCTTCGTGGTGTCAAAAAAGGATACGTTTATTAGTAAGGGATTGGTGTATCCCTTACAGTTCCATCAATTGCAAAGACAACACCCGCTATTATTGAATTCAGAGAAGGCTGGTAGTAAAGCTGGTAGTAGATGATGAGGAGAGGACCCTCTGGAGTCCTCATCATCCACTCAAAGAAGCATAAGCAGCAACAGAAGGTAGTAATTCTAATTTTCTGAGTGAAAACTGGGCACGCCAGAATGCTATCTATGCCTTCTTCTCCCAGACTGCACACTGACAGGGAATGGCAGCAGTTCCAGCAGTGGTACACTATCTGGATAGAGGTTGGCTGTAATGCACATCCAGGTGTAAGATAAGAGCTATACTTTGATTCACATCTTAGCAGAGTAGGCCTGAAACACATGACAATTACTGGCAGCAGCAGGGGGGTTATGAAGGGATCTGATAATTTTGCACACTTGCTGCACCTGGCAGCAAGAGAGGTCCTGGGACCTGGTGACAAGGAAGGCAGCAGCTGTGTTCTATGTTACAGAGGTACAGAAAATAGCAGGATATTTTAACTGGAGTGTGAAGGGCAGGCAGCAGCTTCATGAGAAGTAGGTAGCAGCTGAGCACCTGCTCACCAGCTTATTCAGAATGTAGGCACCAGTTGGAATTCCACCTGTCTGTTGATGAAGAGGTCAGTGCAACAATAACAACTCCTCCATGAGTTATCTGTGGATACCAAGATCAAGGTGGATTTGCCCCTTGGCATGTGAGGTTTGGTTACAGATGAGGCAGATGATACAAGTCCAGAAACTACTAAATCTAGTTACACATAATATTCTAGCACAGTGTACCTGGTTCCAGCACTGGTTCCTGCTTTTGGCTAAGTTAAAAATCTAATTTAATCTAATTTTACTCTGTATTTTCCCAATATAATTTGATTTCCCTCTGCTGATTAGAATCTGTTCTTGTGGTGGGCAGGATTCTTGTTTTCCAATAGACATTGCTGAATTCTCCAGGACCCTCGCTGGACCCTGGTGGTCCAGCGAGGGTCCTGGAGTGATCTCACATTCGGGCCGTCGACTGCCAGTATTCAAAATGGTGCCGATAGCCTTTGCCCTTACTATGTCACAGGGGTTACTGGTGCCATTGGTCAGCCCCTGTCACATGGTAGGAGCACAAGATGGCGCCAGCCATCCATTGCTCCTACCATGTGACAGGGGCCGACCAATGGCACCAGTAGCCCCTGTGACATCGTAAGGGCAAAGGGCCATCGGCGCCATTTTGATTCATAGCAGGCCCGACGGCCCAGAGGGAGAGTTCGCCCGCGGGACCCTGCTGGACCACCAGAGCTTTTAGTAAGTCTTGGGAGGGATTGGGATGATGATGTTAAGAGAGGTAATCCAAAGGACCCAGAGGCAGACATCTCTTCAAGTGCCTGTCCCCTGGGTTTCCTTTCCTCACTCCAGGCGTCCTCTCCCTTTGCATCCTGGAGGCTTACCAATTCCAAAGTAGGTTCTTGGGTAACCCCCAGTTCCTGTGCTGGTCTCAAACCACCAGCTCCGGGGGGGGGGGGGGGGGGGGGGGGGGGGGGGAAGACGGTGTAACCGGTGCTTCCGGGCTTAGTGAGATCTCTTCAACCAGGAGGTCGGGACCTCACTCTAGGTCCCCTACCTCAGTGGTCTTCACTTCGGAAGTACTTGGGGACACTGCGAAACACTCCGCAATGGTCCTCTGCATTAAGTACACTGTCGAGGTAACTGAGGCAAGCTTTAGTTTTGCTTTTCTCTTTGTGTGTGACATCTTTTCACAAAAATAGGAAATCTTTCAATGAGAAATAAAGCTTAGGGAGCCAGAGCAGAGCATACGCCTGGCTTTCAAGGGTCAGCCATTTTGTCTCCTTATTTACCCTTTCAAACAACACTAAGACTAGGGGATACTCCATGAAACTAGCAACCGGCAGATTTAAAATAAATCATAGAAAGTAATCACTCAGCGCACAATCAAACTATGTAATCTCCTGCTGGAGGACGTGGTTAAGACAACTAACATACCTCTAGATTTATCAAAATACTATGAAATATAGTGGAAATAGCACCCACAATAAAAAATAGGGGGCATGGTTAGGCTAATTTCCCTGCTCCCAGGCCACTTAATTAATGTCTGCAAGGCAGGATACATTTATCGCACCTGCCCTATTCTTCACTTCATGCACTGATTAATACACCACAGACATGTTACCGGGAAAAGGTTTTTATCGCATATGCCATTCAGGCAGGAGAGAGAGACTAGTGTTAAAGCCCTAATATGAAATGATAAATGACCCTGATAATGGGGTTCAAAAGAGGATTGGATAAGTTCCGGAAGGAACATCCATTAACACTTAGGCAAACCAGCACTTATCCCTGGTAGTAAGATAAAAGAAATAGTTTAAGTATTGGAAATCTGCTGGGTACTTTTGGCTACCGTTGGAGATAGGATGCTGGGCTAGATAGACATTTCTTATGTTCTAAATAGACATATTAACACACATGACATTTTGGGGGTAATTTTGTATTTGCGCTCATTAGTGTAAAACCTGTAAGTACTTTCTACTCGCATATTAACACCCATTTTCAAAGGAAAAGTATGTGCATACTCTTCCTTTGAATATTATCCCATCAAAACTACCCACATGCATTTGTATCACTAATGTGTATACACTGAGGGCCGAATTTTAAAAGGGTTACGCATATAAGGTACGCGCGTAACCCTTTTAAAACCCCCCTGCAGGCGCCAAGCCTATATTGCATAGGTTTCCGGCGTGCGCAAAGCCCCGGGACGCGCGTAAGTCTTGCGGTGGGCGTGTCGGGAGCCATGAGGCGGACGGCGCGTCATCGGGGGGCATGTCGTGGCCGTGACGCGGTCGGGGCGTCATCCGAGGGCTGTGCCGCGGGCGTGGTTTCGGCCTGGGGGCATTCCGGGGGCATGGCTGCAGCCTCCGGACCAGCCCTCGGACCGGAACACGGCACACGGCAGCCACCCGGCATGCGCAAAGTTACGCCTGCTTTGAGCAGGCGTAACTTCTGCGACAGAGGTAGAGGGGGTTTAGATAGGGCCGGGGGGTGGGTTAGGTAGGGGAAGGGAGGGGAAGGTGGGAGGAGGCAGAAGGAAAGTTTCCTCCAAGGCTGCTCCAATTTCGGAGCGGCCTCGGAGGGAATAGGCAGCGTGCGCTGGGCTCGGCTCGTGCAAGTTGCACAAATGTGCACCCCCTTGCGTGCACCGACCCCGGATTTTATAAGATACGTGCGGCTACACGCGTATCTTAAAAAATCTGGTGCACTTTTGTTCGTGCCTGGTGCGCGAACAAAAGTACGTGCGTGCGTAGAATTATAAAATCTACCCCTGAGCTTTTTGGGGAAAAAATTAGGCATATACTTTTGAAAATGTAAAAGTATGTACATAATTCGAAACCCTAACCCCACCCAACTCAGAAGAGCAGGTCTTCAAAGGCTAGGTATAAGTGCATATTCACAGGTCTCTCTCTCTCTCTCTCTCTATATATATATATAGACCTGTGAATATACTTTTACTCACATATTTAGTAGGCAATTTTTTTTAAAAGCCCATTTCTGCAGATAAAATACCATTTCATTATTGAAAATGCTTCTGAAAATTACCTTCTAAGGCTAAACAGTATTTTATCCGCAGAAATGGTCTATTATAAAGTGACCTGTTATAAAACTGCCCACCTGTTATGTAGGTAAGCTTACATGGGTATGTCCTGTAGACATATACCTGGACTGTGCAGAGATGTTCTCAGGGACAAAGCTGGGGAGGGTTTGGCACTTAAGCACATACTTTTGAATTTTCAAAAGAATAAATGCATAATTTTAAGAAAAGCTTCTGCGTTCACAATATTAGGTATAATTGTCTGCAGGTGGGCTAGCTCTCTAATTGAAAGTGCATTCATTCATTCCCTTTGAAAAGTGATACATCTTCACATTTTTGCCATATCATTTATGTGGACTGTTACAAAATTACCCCCCTGTTAAAAAATTACATCAGATGTATATTTTACTGACTTGTCAAATCTGTTAGTGCAAGCAAAGCTCTCAAGGTCTCCGACAGCCCCATGTAAAATTAGGATAGAAATAATCATGACTTTGATTTTCCTTCCTGCATTAGATCAAATTGTCACTAAAAGCTGCCTTATATGAAACAGGCCTCTCATTTACTATATCACCAGCATCTCAGTTCTGAAGAAGTAAATTGAATCAGGAGCGGTTAAGCATGAACAAAAGGAGAATAAGTATAATAAGTCGGATTCACAAAAGATGAAAATCTTTTGATTCAAACATTAATGTCTGCTTTCTCATCCTAAGTTTAATATACTTAGAAAGAATCTGTAAATGTTTATGACATATTGAGTTTCATTTTATATTGCTTTTCTAAATATAACATCTAATTTCCTGCACATTTTGTCTGTATTAGGTAGTGGAAGAGAGTTTGATGAATATGAGAAAGTAAAATAAACCAAAAAGACAAAAATTAGATTATATTTATATAGTTGTGATGCAAAGGCCAATGTATTCCAATGACCAAAACTATACAAAATCTGAATGAATGCTCAGGTTAAAAGTTTAATACAGATATATCACAAATTGAATCTGTTACAACATCTTAAACCATTTCTCAATGCCACTGATTTCCTACCGTTTTACAGGCACTGTTGTTTACTAGTATGGACTATTGTAATTCATTACTCATTGGCTTACCTAACTACATTATTCATCCATTACAAATCAATCAAAACTCCGCTGCTCATCTATTAACTAGGACATCAATGTATGAACACATTACTCCAGTATTACATCAACTTCACTGCTTGCCAATAGCATTCCAAGTTCAGTATAAACGTACTACAATTATCAACTCCCTTACTAACAATGTACACTCCCCATGGATAAATGCCATCATGAAAATAAACACTCTGGTAAGATCTCTCCATTCAGCAAATCAAAATCTGTTGGATATTCCCTCCCCTAAAATAGAACGTCTCAATGAAAGCAGGGAAAGAGCTTTCTTGATAGCATGTCCAACTTTTTGGAACTCATTCCCAATGAAATTATAAACCTAAAAGATCCTAGGTTCTTTACAAAAGCACTGAAAACCTTTCTCTTTAAACACGTGTTTCTCTTTAAACAAGCGTAACACCGAAAACCTGCCCCAGCGTGCAAAATAGGCTCAGCGGCGCGCACAAGCCCCGGGATGCACGTATGTCCTGGGGCTTTGAAAAAGGGGTGGGAAGGAGTCGGGGTCGTGGGCATGGTACCAATCCGGGGGCAGTCTGGGGGCAGTCCTGAGTCTCTGGCACAGCGGCCGTGATGGAGGTTTGCGTGCCGGAAGCCGGCCAGCGCACGCAAGATACGCCTGCAAGAGGCAGGCATAAAAAATAAAATAAGGTAGGGGGGATTTAGCTATGGCTGGGGGGTGGGTTAGATAGGGGAAGGGAGGGGAAGTGGGGGGGAGCAAAAGAAAAGGTCCCTCCAAGGGCGCTCCGATTTTAGAGCGGCCTTGGAGGGAACGGGGAAAGCCATTGGGGCTCCCCTATAGCTCGGCGCACGCAAGGTGCACAAGTGTGCACCACCGTGCGCGCGCCAACCCCAGATTTTATAACATGTGTGCGGCAGTGCGCGCATGTTATAAAATTGGGTGTACATTTGTGCGCGCAGGGTAGCACACACAAATGTACCCCTCGCGCATAGGATTAAAAATCTGCCCCATTATGTTTTTAGCTTTTGTATTATGTGATGTATGTTAAAAATTGTTTGTAATTTTTTAATTCTTTTTTTTAATTAATTATGCTTGTTATTTTGTACCTTACCCTAAACATAGGAAGCAGGTAAAAAATGTTTTTAATAAAAATAAATAAATATGACTACTTCTCTAAGGGGTCTTTGTACTAAAGAATGATAGCACTAACACAGGCTTTTAATGCACATTAACAACCGTATTAGAGAATGAACAAGTTTACAAAGTCCTAACATGCATTTTATTGGAGCTATCACACTTGCATTACAGAAATACCAACATCTATGTACATGCTATTCAAAATATATAGGCTCTTAAGTTTAAGATTTAGATAACTAGATCTTCCTAAATTCAAATTCTCCCCTGCTTAGTGTTTAAATTTAGTTTCATATATTTACAAGGTCCATAAATTTAGATGTCTTAATAGTGGTCAAGGCCAAAGTTGGTGCTAGGTTGGGAGAAAGGTGCTCTGTTGAATTCCAGTGTTGGGCACCTAACTAAAGTGCCTTTATTTATTTAGAGATTTTTATATACCACGGCACGTTCAGAACAGGAGAGGCAATAGCTAGAAAATAAAACAGAGGATATACAATTCTGGTCATTGCACTTCAATGAAAATAGCAGAACTAGAAAAAGTACAGAGAACAGTGACAAATGATGAAAGACAGTGAGGCAAAACAGGTTTGGACTCTTCAACCTGAAAGATGGCAGAGAGGAAGTATGATATAGCTCTATGACATCTTGAGTGGGATAGAATGGATAAAAAAATAGGGAATGGTTATTTACCTTACAAATAGTACTAGGACTAGGGAACACTCCATGAAGCTAATAGGTAGCAAATTTAAAACAAATCAAAGAATGTATTTTTTTCAATCAGTGCACAATTAAAATATGGAATTTGTTGCCAGAGGATATGGTAAATGCAGTTAGTATAGCTGGGTTTATAAAGGGTTTGGGTGAGGGGGTGCTATAATGCAATTGACCAAGATGGATGCCTGAGCCATGAGCTCCTCTCCTCCAACTGAATTTTTAGATTTTTTTACAAGCTATTGTGTGTTTTTTCTGGTGATTTCTCCACCAGTCTGTCTTGCACCTGCTCTGGATGGTGGCAAAATGCAAAACAATGGATCTGAAGGCATTCTCTTTCAGCAAGCATACCACAGAGAATTTTGCTGATGGGAGAGGGCAGGCCACAATCAAGCCTGGAGGGCAGTATTTTGATAGTACCTCATCTGCTCTCCTGCTAAGTTCAGGACCTGCTGACTTACTGTCCAGAGAAGGACTATGGGGCTGGTTTATGGAGCTCAGAAAAGATATGAAGCAACACAAGCTCGACCTTCTGGCATCTATACCGGAGGTGTGTGATGACTTCACGGCCCTTGGATCTTGTGTTGATGAGCTCGACACAAGGGTAAGCCAAACTGACATTATTAACACTCTGTCAGTGGAAGAGCAATCAGCACAAACTGAAATTGCAAGTCTTACAGAGAAGCTATAGGATCTAGAAATCCACTCTCAGTAGTGTAACCTAGGATACGAGAAGTGCAGGAAGATGTAGGGTATAATGACGCTGGAGCCATCATGGCAAAAATATATTCCTTCATACTAACCTCTCATGTTGCAGGGGACTCTGCTGCTGAATGCTCCTCCTCACCTGTTAAAATTGAGAAAGCATACTGAGCGCTTGGCCCTAGATTGGACAACCGAGCCAGATACATAATCCTATTCTTGCATAGCTTCTCTCAAAAACCCTCATTTATGAAACAGTGAGGAAGCAATCTGAGTGGATCTACGAGGGTAATACCACCACGATTTTTAATGATCTCGCACCTTAAACTCTTTGCAAATGCTTCAAGTCTCGAGAGCCCTCCAGGAAGAACATATTCACTATAGATGGACATTCCCATTTGGCTTGCAGTTTGTGATTAAGGGAACCTCCTATTGTGTAAAAACCATATTGGAAGCCATCAAGGCCTTTAACCAGGCCAATCAACTGATACCATTTGCAGTGCCAATTGCTCCAAAGACAGTAACATTTCCTAGAAGCAGTGTGCAGGCACAGGAAGGCAGAGGCTGCACCGGCAATCCAGCACTATCAGACCAGGGCTGAGGACATTGATAGGCTCTCTGATTTACAGTCTGTTTAACTATGCTACTCCGTTCTCTATGCCTGTTAACTCTATTGATTAGGTTCACATCTACCAGAAGGTCAACATATTATAAACTTTTGTTCTTATGTTCTTAAACTGTTCCTGCTGGTGTTTGATGTTAGGCTTAAGCATTTGCTTTTCTTTTTTATCTTGGGCATTGGGCGTTCCAAACAGGGCTTTTAAATCTTGAGCCGCTGCAAACATCTTGGCGTACCAGACAGGGCATTTGAACATCATGCTACTGCAAACACCTAAATGATAAGTGTCCTTTTCTACGATTATATGGCGTTTAATTATTATTATTAAAAGTTAAAGGAATACTTTCAGAAAATTGAAAAAAGTCAAAGAAAAAATTAATTGAAATTTTTTTTTAAAAAAAGCAAGAATAAGTTTGAATCTCCTTCACAAGAACTTTGGTGACAAACCCGATGATTACATCAAAATTTGATGCAGCAATTTATTTCACACTTGGGCATTAGAAACATGTCCTTATAAGTGAACTAAGTCAAACACATTGTTGTGTTTGTACCATTGCTCATTTATGAGGGTTTAGTCTAAATTTCAGAAACTGTGACAGCGTGCTTTATGTGGTGGATTAGTTTTTGAATATTATTACATTGATACCACTATTTCCGGTTCTTTGTTCTAAATTTCTTTTTTTATCTGTCAAAATTTATGCTTTTTTCCAATTTGCTTCACATGGATCCTTTCAATTTTTGAAGGAAGTTTTTGTCTTAAATAGCCTCTTTCAACTCACCTTTCAACAACGCCGGCAATAGTTTAGCCTTCCTTCCACCTTTCTTAATGAATGGAATTCATCTGTACTGTACTTGTAAGGTATTATTTTTAAACAATGTCCATGCCCTTATTGATAAGTTGCAATTGTATAGAAATGGACTCATTATACTCAAATGTAGGATTTGTTAAGGAGCATTTAATCCCACAAGGTTTAACAATGTCTCATAAAGGACAAAGATTATCTACACAGTGAAGGACTTAGTTAATTATGTTGGATTAACATGTGCATTAATGCAAGTGTGTTAACAGTAAGTAGGAATCTATGCTTCATCAAGTGGCAATCTATAAAAGTTCAATAGTCCTACTATTGGGGCTAATATTTCCTCACCATGTATACTTGAACTCAATATTCAAAACAAATGAGGAATACCAAATTTCTCACTCAATTTTTCAAAATTTTTTCATAACTCAGGGAATTAGTATCAGAATGTTTTGTGCTCAGCTCTTTAGGGCTCTTGCCCTTACAGGGCTGCAACCATATTCATGGTAAGAACAGCACGTAGTTGTTAACCTCATTTACCAATTCCCATTAGACCACAATTTTTATTTATTATTGTTTTAAAACTACTCATTAATTTACTAAATCACTTATCTTTTAAAAATGTTCCATGTAAACCCCAATTACTTCCGTCACCTCCTCTCGTGGCTCAAAACTGGATGTGCTCATTAACACCCGTTCAGTGTTTCTGTTTATGTGGCTATTAAAAACTTTACAACCTCCCAACATTGCAATGTTTCGGCGGCTCATCTCGCCTGCTTCAGGGGATTCTTCTCATTTAGTTGGCCGCTCACGGCTCCACCCTGCAGCACAAAAACCAAACGGCGTCTCCACGCTTTTAATAGCCACAAAAACAGATACACCGAACGGGTGTTAATGAGCACATCGGCTTTTGAGCCACGAGAGGCGGTGACGGAAGTAATTGGAGTTTGCATGGAGCATTTTTAAAAGATAAGTGATTTAGTAAATTAATGAGTAGTTTTAAAACAATAATAAATAAAAATTGTGGTCTAATGGGAATTGGTAAATGAGGTTAACAACTAAGGGCCTCATTTTCCAATATTGGATTGGTATCGTATGCGATACCAAAAAGGGGTGTACCTTGTGCTAATAAGCATGTGTATCGCGAATCAGCTATGCAGAAGGCTATTATCGCAAGTTGCACTATTAGCCCAATTTGGGCTACATTGCCAGTATGACTGCAGACTCAGGGGGAGAGAGAGAGAGAGAGAGAGCGAGCGAGTCTTACCATAGTGCCTCCTCCCTTCTCACGTTATGGTAAGTCAGTCTCTCTCTCTCTCTCTCTCTCATACTGAAACAGGCCTGTCAGGAGACATCGTGAACTGCGATAAACCTTTACCGGCCTGTAGCGCACAATGTAACGCAAATGAAAGAGGTGCAGTTATTGGCCACGTTAGGAGCCGCGCTAACAGTGCGGCTGTTTCGCGGCACACGATAAATCCTCCATACTTTGAATACGAAATTAAAAATTTGCATTCGCAAATCGCGTTAACTGCTGTTAGCGCATTTTGTGGAATTATCACACACGGTTATTCCTTGGAAAATGAGGCCCTAAGTGCTGTTCTTACCATGAATATGGTTGCAACCCTGTAAGGGCAAGAGCCTAAAGGATTGAGCACAAAACATTCTGATACTAATTCCCTGAGATATGAAAATATTTTGAAAAATTGAGTGAGAAATTTGGCATTCCTCATTTGTTTTAAATCTATAAAAGCTGACATGGTTCTGAAGTTGTTCTGGCTACTAAGGCACCGGATCATTGGAGTCGCACATCATCAGGATTATAAAGCTATGGAGGTTGCAGGGAGGTGCCTGCAAGGAGGGAAATTAAGGCAGAGGTGTTAGTACATGTTTCATACGCCCATCACACTGCTAGGCCTCTCAGAGGAAAAAGTGGTTAAAAGGTTCTTGCTAAGCTCATTGACAATTATAGCTTTATATGATCACCATTAAATGACTAATCTTTTGGCAGGTCAATCTCATAAATACCTAACTTTGAGCTTGTTTTATGTTCTCACCTCAGATTCTTCTCAAACCATTGAGACTATAGTTGGCACAATGTTCCATACAAAAATGTATGAAAAGATGAGTTAGAAATTACATCAAATGCACTACTGTGAATATTCTATACTTTCTGTGTAGTCTACCATATCATAGCCTATTTTTTCCAGCTGAGAACTCAGGATTTGAGCCTCCAACCTTTTGGCTTCAAACCAGGGTCTTTATCTCTGAGATAAAGCAACAGCTCATTTAGCATTTCTTGTAGGAGAACAAAAATAATCTCAGTATGCTGAAAGTGCCTACATATCTTTATAATTATGCTGACATCATTTTCTTTTGGATCAATTGTTCTCTCCCGGAAGCAGATGTCTTTGAAGTGTGAGCCACATCAGAATTTATGAAGACTCCAGTTGGAATTTATAGACCACAATTACTACTACTTTTCATTTCTAAAGCACTATTAGACATACACAGTGTTAGTCTGAATTGAATTGCAAACTCCATGAATTTACAATGTAGTCAAGACAAACATATTTGACAAACAAAAAACTGCAAGAAATGTATTTATTATAGAGAATGTTAAAGATTAGTTGTAGAGATCAGTCCCAACAGATTATACAATTGGCTCTACAGTTTCTGAGTATTCTGAGCTCAGGAAGCACAGTTTTGAAGATCATCTAAATAAAATAATTTTTGTGCACTAGAGACTAGTACATTTGCAGTTATAATCTCTATCACCTGATCAACACTTCTTTTTCCAGCTCTAGGTGTCAAGATGTTAATTACTTTCTTTCCCTTCCTGGAACTAGCTCTTTCATTTGAATTACGAAGTAGGGGTCTTAGGATAAAAAACTTTTGTGTCATTTATTTCTTTGTTTCAGTGGTGAGCCATTTAGGGTCCACTCCAGGATTGTTTCGGGTTTGTTTGTTTTTTTTTTGTTTTGTTTCACATTTTCATTAAAAAAAAAAACACACAACCCATAACCTGTCCCAACCCTTCCCGTTCATTACTATATTTAACCCTCTCCATCAGCTAACCCCCTTTCCATCCTTGCCCACTCTCCCGAACCCTCTGGGGGACTACTGGTGCCATATCATGTGTCAGGGGCTGCCCAATGGCACCAGTGGCCCCTATCACAAGATAGGGGCAAAGGGTGGCTGGCACCATTTTGACTAATGGCAGCCACCAGCTCCAGAGCAGGAGGTTGCTCCCAGGCCCCCTGCTAGACCACCAGGAAATTTTTGGGGGGTCAGCTGGTGGGGAGGGGGCATAATATTATAATAATTGGGAAGGGTTGGGTGGGTTCTGTTTTTTTTTTTTAAATAAAATGTTGCTTTTCTGGCTATCCAAAAAAAAAATCAATAAGAAAAACAACACACAATTTTATCTTTTTTCCTACCATTTTTTTAAATTCCAAAATGAATTAGGAAATATTACTGGTATTTCCTATTTTGTTTCAAATGAATGCCCGCCCCTATTATGAAGCTTTCACAGAGCTCTTGAGATCTGATTTTTTTTTTCTTCAAATTTTACAGGATAGTTAATGCAAGGAAATTATTGAAGTCTACAGATGGCAACACTTTGCTGATGACTTGGTTTAGAAAAAAAAAGTATGACCTACAGAAAGAGGATACTTCCTTATTATGCTGCAAGCTCTTTCCCTCTCACGTTAGTGAATCCAGTTCTTCAGATGGTAGTCAATAGATATTGTTGTGGTGGTTTTCACCAGCTTGAGAAGTCAGACTTTACTAAAGAACTCTTTCAGGGTATTATATATATTTGTTAGAAAGAAACTGGAGAAAATTTTAAGTGCTAGTTCCCAATCTGTAAAAAAATCTCATTTCAAATATCATTTTAGCTTTGCACAAGCAAAGATAATCATTAGGGATGTGCATTCATTTGCGATGAAATAGGAAATAGAGATGATATTTCCTATTTCGTCGCATTTAGGGGGGTGACGAAACGATAAGAAAACCCATGAAACTTTGCATGGTTTTCTTATCATTTTTTTTTTTTGGGGGGGAGAAAGAGCACATTAAAAAAAAAACAAACTCAAACCCACCCCAACCCTTCAAATTTAATTAATTGCAACCCCCCCTCCTGACCCCCAACCTTCCCCCCCAAGACTTACCGAAAGTCCCTGGTGGTCCAGCGGGGTCCCGGGAGCGATCTCCCCCTCTTGAGCCGTCAGCTGCCTCTATTCAAAATGGCTCCGATGGCCCTTTGCCCTTACCGTGTGACAGGGGCTATCGGTGCCCTGTAACATGGTAGGAGCAATGGATGACCTGCACCATTTTGATTACTGGCAGTTGATTGCCCGAGAGTGGGAGATCACTTCCAGGACCCTTGCTGGACCATCAGGGAATTTCGGCAAGTTTGGAGGAGGTTGGAAAGGTTAGGGTGGGGGGGGGGGGGTTTACAACCCTATACAAAAGACGTCGCAAGCTACAATTTTTTCATTTTTCTGTGCAAGAAATTATTTAAGGCGATGGACCATCATACCACCCTGGGTTGGTTAGGCAGTAAGCCAAGCTTTCAACCACAACGGGTCATGTTTAATCATCGGTCCGTTACAGTCTTTAATTCCTCAAAATGCTGCTTTATTATTAAATCAATTTTTCTTTCTTGCTGCTTTATTATTAAATCAATTTTTTATGTTGTAAAAAATATTTTTAATTATGACGGTGTTAAAGTTAGTAAAGGACGGTGTTTGCCTTACTTGTGCTGAGCGCCTCCGCGCTTCCAATTTCATCTATAGCGCTACCGTGCTTTGCAGATCAAGGTTGTTCAGGAATTTCTTTAAGTGGATGAACTTCCGATATTAAAGATGCTTGCGCAGTCCGACGTACGTTTCGCTTTGTGCTGCTTCAGGGACTGTATCCACATCGGAAAGTTGTTGTGCCTGAACTTAAAGAATGCAAGGTTTAATCCCCGTCAGGCCACCCCACTGATTAGCAGAGCCATCAGGAGACACTGGGCAATCCTCCAAGAAATTCATCCTTCATTTAATGAACCTATTCGGATAGCATACTCCCGAGGCCGCAACATTAAAGATCAGGTGGTACATTCTAGCCTCTATGAGTCCTTGAATGTGGATGAACCTGTCAATAGTTGTATCAATTGCGCTCACTGCGCTTTGAAATCTCCATTAACCACAATGACATTACCATCAGGACGGACTGTGCCTCTGCCTCAAGCTACGTGTAGAACTTCGTTCGTAGTATATGCTATCATCTGCCCATGCCCACTAATTTATGTGGGCATGACCAAGCGTCCGTTTAGAATTAGACTAACTGAACATAAATGTTGCCTTAACACGGGCCGCATCGAGGAACCACTAGTAGCGCATTTTCAGGATTGCGGTCATATTTTTTCAGACATCAAATGGACCATTTTAGAAGTCATTAAAGCACATTGGAGAAAAGGTGATCGGGTTAAAAAACTTCGACAAAGAGAACAGCGTTGGATTTTCCAATTGCATACAGTGACCCCTGGAGGCCTCAACAAGGAAATAGAGTGGATTCACTTTATGTGAATCCACCCGTCTGCCAAATCATGCACACAGGTGTAGTAAGGTAAATTCACTCACCTGCCAAATCAAGCATACAGGTGTAATAGGGTGATTCTGCATAAAATCATGCCAGATCTCGCGGCACTTCAGCAGAACGCCGACAAGAGGACTAGGCGGCTGAATGCGGTAAGTCGTGACTTGAAATGCTTTAATCTTTACAATCCTTTTGGGAAGTGCACATATGACTTTAAGAAGTTTTGGTGCACAAATCGTTTTTGAAATACAGGTAGTGTCATGACCATTTTTATTTTAAAGGGTATTAATTACCATGTGAACTTGACGGGTGTCAAACCAAGGCATTGAGCACCAAGTAAAAAATTCTGACGGGGATTAAACCTTGCATTCTTTAAGTTCAGGCACAACAACTTTCCGATGTGGATACAGTCCCTGAAGCAGCGCAAAGCGAAACGTACGTCAGACTGCGCAAGCATCTTTAATATCGGAAGTTCATCCACTTAAAGAAATTCCTGAACAACCTTGATCTGCAAAGCGCGGTAGCGCTATAGATGAAATCGGAAGCGCGGAGGCGCTCAGCACAAGTAAGGCAAACACCGACCTTTACTAACTTTAACACCGTCATAATTAAAAATATTTTTTACAACATAAAAAATTGAAAAAAAGAAAAAATTGATTTAATAATAAAGCAGCAAGAAAGAAAAATTGATTTAATAATAAAGCAGCATTTTGAGGAATTAAAGACTGTAACGGACCGATGATTAAACATGACCTGTTGTGGTTGAAAGCTTGGCTTACTGCCTAACCAACCCAGGGTGGTATGATGGTCCATCTCCTTAAATAATTTATTGCACAGAAAAATGAAAAATTTGTAGCTTGCGACGTCTTTTGTATAGAGATAAGTGGAGCTCGTTGCATTTTTGCAATTAACGTTCCTTTATAGGGGGGTTACAACCCCCCATTGTAATTAATAAAATTTTAAGGTTTGGGATGGGTTTTCGGGTTTCATTTTGGGGGCAGACAAAACAAAATCGGCCCGAACCGTGGGAAAACAAAATTTCCCGTGGCGGGCCGATAACGAAGGCCGAACCAAAAGGTTCAGCTGAATCACATCTCTAATAATCATTATAACTGCAGCAGTATTCCTAATCCACATTATCAGTTTTTGACTGTACAGTGTCCTTGATGGTCCAATTAATTATGTTCTTATCATATGATTTTTGGGGTAATTTTGATACATCACATAGTTAGCCAGTGTCACCTGCCACTACACTGTCCTTCCAGTTCAGCAGGATTTCACAAGTGGTAGACTTTGGGTATATTCTTTATCCAGTTCCTCCACCCTATGTGCCCTCATGCAACTCCAGATATAATTATAAGATTCACTCACTTTGAGGTCAACTCATTTATGTTCTGGCACATTTAAACACAGAGAGTGCAGGTTCCAGACATGAGGTAGTTGAATACATTCAAAGGAATCCCAAACTGCCAGCACATCAATAGATGACAATCCTGTCTGATGCAAATTATTCAGTCCTGCATCAGGCAATGCTGTTCTTATCTTAGAGAATTCTCTAACAAAGGAACTAATATAACTCCATGGTACTCATGCACTTACAAGTGAATTTTAAAAGCCTGGCGCGTTGGGGATATGTGAATATGACGAGCCAGCCTGCGACAAGCAGATTTTAAAAGCCACATGGATACATGGATATCTTCCACTGCGTGCACAAACATTTTTTCCAAGAAAAGGGTGGAACATGAGCATGGCCTGGGCAGGACATAGACGTTCCTGTATTTCACATAGATATTAGCTCGTAAATACTGACACACACAAGCACGCACCAGAGTTCCCTACCATGTAACATTACATCTGCTATGGATGGTGTGTAAAAAAAATAAACAGTTCAGCAAGGTTTTAAAGGTCATGGTTAACAGGGGAGAAGGTAGACTATTTAACTAATAGGGTAGTATGTCCTATACCTTACCTGGGTGAACTGGGAAACATGCGCACATATGTGCCCGTACCCTAGTTTAAAAGTTATCATTCCTGGGTCTGCCAAGCTTTGGCAGAAGGGGGTCCCAGAAAAGTAGCTTGCATTGTCTTCCCTGGAGCCTACAGATTGATCTACAGAGAGCTGGAGGCTACTAAGATCATATGCTGAAAAGATGATGTTGCATGCTCTAATGCCATCTCACAAAAAATAAGCATACTCTTTTATAGCAGCCAAAACTACCAAACCTTGCCACTAGAGGCCATTAGAATACCATGCTCTTGATAACCATGAGCTACACCAGCAAATCTGAGCATAAATACATTTTCAAAAGAGACTTCTGCGCATGAGATCAGAATAGATGGTACTACATCAGTATGGTACAGTACATCAACAAGGGTCCCTCAAAGGTTGGCCTTATCAACTGCCCTCTTCAATCTCTATTTAACCCCCTTGTGTAAATTATCTAGTCTTGATCTAAATTACAAATTATATGGAGAAAACATAGAGTTCTTCATTCCTATTACCTCTTCTTGGTTATTTGCATTTAAGTTTCCGTCCATTTACCTATTACCAATTAAACAATGGTTATTTCATAATTGATTAGTTCTAAATATCAACAAGACAGCAATTCTTGTTCATACCATTCCATTTCCCCTACAAGTAATATTCCTACTGAACTTGTTTTTGAAGGCTGTTGTCCCTCCATCAAGATCCAGGCCCAAAATTTGGAGGCGATTATAGATTTTTCTTTTTCTATGCGCATACATTTGAAGTCGGTGATTAGATCTGACTTCGTGAAGTTGCATTTATTATGGGGATTACAGCCATTATTGAACCCCTGAGAATTTTTAATCACTTTGCAGTCACTTTTCCTCACATCATTTGTTTATTGCAATTTGCTATTTTTCGGATTTCCAGGGAATTCATTGAGAGCCCTACAAATAATTCAGAATAGTGCGGCACATCTCCTACCTGATGTTCCTTTCCGGGAGCACATCTTACATTGGTTACCAGTTCAGTATTGTATAAAATATAAGATATTAAGTTTGATCCAAAAATGTATTCATGACACAGCTCCTGTTTGATTAAATTCCATTCTTTCCATTTATAAGCCCTCCAGATCATTGAGGTCAGTCAGTAAATGTTTATTGGAGGTTTCTTCTCCAAAACTAGTTAATTTGGTAGAAGTTTGAGATCATGTATTTTCAGTGTCGGGACCTCTTCGCTTAATAATATATATGCTATCTTTTAGAAAGATGCTAAAGACATACTTTATAAAAGGGTCTTTGGTACTTGATGCTATTTCCCCTTGACTCAAGTCCTTGTTTTTAATGTGGTGTACTATGATACCCTTAAGAGTGCTAGGATTACAATGAAGTTCTTTTGTACTATTGTTAGTGTTAGGTGATGCATACATTTTAATAAATGTAAATGTTTTAGTGTAAATATATTTTGATCCTTTCCAGCATCTTTATTTACTAGCATAATGCTTTTGTACACTAATGTGCTTTGGGGCCGATGCAATAAAATTTGCGGAAAGCGGGCGCTGACTTTTCGGCACCCGCTTTCTTAGTGCACGCATGGTGCCCGCAAGGGGGGGGGGGGGGGCGCCATGCAATAAACAAATTAGGGGTTCGCGCTAGCAAGGAGGCGCTAGGGTTGACCTTAGCACCTCCTTGCTAACGCGACCCTGTAGTTACTGGCGGTCTGCCTGTTATGAATACCGATGCCGATAAACTCAGCATCGGTTTTTATAACTGCAGTCAGCCAGTTATGAAAAGCGACACTAACTTTATCGGCATTGGCTTTCATTACTGCAGCCGGCCGGTTATGAAAACCAACGCCGAGCATATCGGCGTCAGTCTTCAAAGCGGCTGGCATAGTTTTTTTTTTAACTTTAAAAAAAGTACAGAAAAGCAGTTTTTTCTGCTTTTCTGTACTTTTTTCAATGTGCTCAGCTATTAACGCCTGCTCCAGACAGGCGTTAATATCTGAGCAATAAATGTGCATCTGAGACGCACATTTATTTTTATCAATTTGGAGTGAATGAGTAATAGGCTCATTCACATGCATTTGCATGTGATGAGCGCTAACTCATTCACTCCGCGTCGGACACGCATTAAATAGGCGCTAATCCCCCTATTGCATTAGGGGTGGATTAGCGCCTATTTAACCCGCTTCTGACAGCGGGTTAAACAGTGCGCTTGGCTGAGTGCATTATATTGCATCAGCCCCCAAGACCCTTAACAGGCTATCTATGTAACCTGACAATGTTTTGTATTGTTTCTCTTTATCTGTTTCTGTCATGTCTTATTGATTGATTTATTATTATTTTATATGAATGTTTTATTGTACTTCAACTCTAAACCACCATCAACACCTCACCTCAAACTATTAGCTGGCCCTCCTATATATATGTATAGTTGACTACTATGAAGGCCTTTTAAGTAGTCTCTCTTTCTCTCTCTCCCTAGAGGAAGGTTTGCTAGTTCTGCCTACAGATTTGGAGACTTTGTCATCAGTGGAAAACCCCAAGATATTGGGAGAAGTTTCTGGAAATGTTCAACCTGGCTTGAAGGAGCAACTGCTGAGATGACAGAGGTATTTTTTGCCTTGGGAAAGCCCCAAGTTATTTTGCTTGCCATCAAGGGCTTAGTGAAAAATTTGTCTACATAAATTTCATTAGTTTCCTCCTGCTATCATCAGATAAATGACTTTTAGTTTATGAGAAGAAATTGTAAGATAGTAATAAGAGACAAACATCTGGAAGAGAACAAGATGGCTCAGACTTTTACATTATAAAATGGAAAATCCTGTGCATATTTTTAAATCCAAGAACTTGCATTTGATCAATTTCTCCAAGCTAGGCCTGATTCCACCTTAGGAGATGCTTAAAAAATATCTGTTAGCAAATCTCAATGATCCTTCTTAGTCTGTTTCTCCCATAGCAAAAGCTTTTTATTTAGTATCCTCAAGGAAAATCCTCAGAAGGGAGGAAAAGGGTGGAAAATCACCAATTTCTGCAGACAACTTGGATTTAACATCTTTTTTTAGAATCCACTGGAGAACACATGAGAAACCTTCCATACTGATAGTGAATTTGGTCTTGGAGTTTGACCAAGACTAGATTATAAGATTGTTTTTCAGACACAAAGGGCCAGATTTTCAAAGGGGTACGCGCGTAAGATACACGCGTACCCCCCCGAAAACCTGGCCCAAACACCCCCTGCGGGCACCGAGCCTATGTTGCATAGGCCTCCAGCATATGCAAAGCCCCGGGACATGTGTAAATCCCGGGGTTTTCCTGGGGAGGGCGTTTCAGGGGGCATGTCACGATCCACGCGTCATCGGGGGCGTGTCGAGGGGGCGTGACGCATTCAGTGCGTCATCCGGGGGCGGCGCTGCAGGCGTGGTTTTGACCTGGGGGTGTTCCGGGGGTGTGGCCGCGGCCTCCAGACCAGCCTCCGGACTGGAACATGGAGCACGGCAGCCGGCCCGGCGCGCGCAAAATTATGCCTGCTTTGAGCAGGCGTAACTTTCATGATAGAGGTAGGGGGGTTTAGATAGGGCCGGGGGGGGTGGGTTAGGTGGGGAAGGGAGGGGAAGGTGGGGGGAGGGGGAAGGAAAGTTCCCTCCGAGGCCGCTCCGATTTCGGAGCGGCCTCGGAGTGAACGGAGGCAGGCTGTGCGGCTCAGCGCACGCAGGCTGTCGACCCCGGATTTTAATGGATACATGTGGCTACGTGCATATCTATTGAAATCCTGCGTACTCTTGTTCGCAACTGGTGTGCAAATAAAAGTACACGTGTGCGCAGATTTATAAAATCTGCCCCAAAGAATTGTTTTTCAAATGCAAGATTTTTACCCAGATGTGTAATATGTGAACCAAAACAGAAATAAATTCTTACTCATAAAATGGAGAATATTACAAATTGGAGTTATGTTTTTTTCTTAAATATACTTCTAAATTATCGATAAAATATATCAGAATATAAATATGGATTTTTTTTTCAAGCCTAGTCAGCTTGCATTATTTCTCAGCTTTAAGCCAACTGTGGGCAAGTCTGCTCTTTCTGGAATTTCTGAGTTAGAGGGTTGATCCTCCCTTATTAATATTGGCTGATCCTTAAGAATTGTTATCTATGAATTGTAGTTGATAATTTATTTCTTGATATTGCATCTGCTCCCATCCTGACAATTTAGTGGACTTTTGTGTATTTATTACTTTCTTTCATTTATTTATTTGCTAATTTTGTTAGCATTTGCTTTTTACACTTTGCCCTACAAGAATTATTCATGGAAATCATGTAAAATGTAATTTTTAAAAGTTATCTTTCAAGCTGTATAAATTATCATTAAGTGTCATTAATTAAAATATTCTGTCAATCTGCATTTATTTTATGTGCATGTTAAAGGTTACCACAACAATCTGCTACAGCTCCATGGAGTTCAGTGGTGCCAATCACAGGTTGCCATGACAACACTGGCAAATATGGAGAATGCTGTAATTTTTGTGAAGTTTGTGAATGCTGGCAATATGCTTTGATTGTGCAAAACAGAACACCTTTATATGTGCCCAATATTAAACTCATAAACTGGTGAATGTTTCTTGTCATACTGGCATGAAAATATCATGCAGTTCATCATAGACTTCTTAAGTATGTTTGAGTTCCAATGAAGTTGATACACTAGTACAAAAGAAAATCAACTAAGCAAAAAATTATGGTCCATGCAACAATCTATTTAGTGTTCTACATTGTTTAATAATTATATGTCAAAATGAACATGTCATATTTTGATATCACAATCTACATAAGGTTTTACTGATATATGAAAACAGAAAACAACAAACGCTGGTGATTAACAGGCTCCTTACATATCTTTTAGCATCAATCAGTATGAGACAGAATGGGTAAAATATGTCTTGTTATACATAGTGACCCACATAGACTTTGATTATTATCATATATGAACAATATACTTTTGCTTTGCTGTTTTGTTTTCATATTATTCCAAAAGGGAACCAGGCATATCATGCTCAGTCTCTTAAGGTGAGCTGTTTTATATCCATGAAGTTCTAGGTAAGATTATGGGGCCGATATTCAGCCACTGATGCAGCTAGTTAACAGGGTCATTCATCAAAATGCATTATGGTGTTATCACGGTCATTAGGGCCCTAACACCCGCGATAACACCATAATGCTTACAATATTAATCATAATGAGTGGTGCAAATGCAAAATTTTTGAATTTATTCAAAGGGGTGGGATTGGGGAGGGGTTTGGGTGGGATCAATGAAAATGAGAGGCATTATTGCACGATGCAATAGTGTATTGCATGCTTTTAATGCCAGAAATAACTACTCCTTTTTTCCTGGCATTAAACTGTGTGATATGCCTGAAGCGACATATGAGGTCCAGCTAGTAACTCGAGGTGAGGTTTTGGTGGTGGTCTAGGGTTTTGGGACCAGTTTTACATGCACAGTGATACATACGAACAGCACAGTATACATCAGTGAAGATTTGACATGATTTGGAGTGAGGAAAGTCACACAAAGATGATATTTTTTCAATGTTCTCTCACTCTAGCTTGATGGACTTTTTATCAGGGTGCTATTAAGCTAGGACAAGAGAACCAAAACCTCACCTCGAGTTACTAGCTGGCCTTCTTATTGTGGTAGAAATAGTTGACTACCATGAAAGCCTTTTAAAGAGGTGCTCTCTTTCTCTCTCTCTCTCTCTCAGCCCAAAAGCAAGAAATACCTGTGTGGGTACATTGCAACTTGTGAAGTACAAATATTGTGGGGTGCAATAACTTTAACACATAGCGTGATAAAGTACCTATGCAAAGTGCTAATATAGCTCATGGCTGGTATCTCTTAAATTATCGTAGCCATGCTCATTTTACCTTATCATTAGTGATATTCATGCAAAAATTATCACATTTTGAGGAATCTAGGCCTTAATGAGGATATCTTAAAATTAGACAATTATGTCTAACTGGTTAACTTTAGGACAGCCCTATGAGCCATTCAGAATTAGCCACATTGGATAAGTTGCTAAATTTGGCTCGCCCATAAAAGCCTCCCACCCGCCACTGGACTGCCTCCTAATTATCAGGCCAAGTGCACCATTTAACCCCCATTTGGCCACACGTTTTTGATGCGCTATTATTACCCCTTATACTTTAGGGGTAATAGCGCATGGAAAACGGGCGGTGAACCCCCCTAAAACTAATAGCGCTCATCAAATGCTAATGCATGTTGATGAGCCTATTAGTTAGTCACCCGCAATACAGAAAGTAAAAGTTTGTGGCCAGGCCACAAATTTTGCTCTCAGAAATTAATGCCTGCCAAAGGCAGGAGTTAATTTCAGACGGCACCGGGCAAGTGTTCAGAAAAGCAGAAAAAACAGCTTTTCTGTATACCCTCCAACTTAATATCATAGCAATATTGTCAGAGGCCCCCCCCCAAAAAAAAGTATTAAAAGAAAAATCTGCCTGCGTCTCCTGGGTTGGAAAATGGATGCTCAACTTTGCCGGCGTCCGTTTTCTGAACTCGTGGCTGTCAGCGGGTGCGACAACCGACACCGGTAAAATTAAGCATCGGCTGTCAGACCTGACAGCCGACCTGACAGCCGCCGCTTCCGCCAATGAGGTGCTAGGGAGGCTCTAGTGTCCCTAATGCCTCCTTATTAGCGCGGGCCCTAATTTAAATAAAGAATTGTGCGCCCAGGAGAGGTGCCTGGGCACACGTTGGGAGAGCAGGTGCTCATCTTGGAGCACAGGCTCTCCCACGGACTTTATTGAATGGGCCTGTATGTGCCTAAATTATAGGTGCATAACTCATTATGCACCTAGGGGCGGATTTTAAACCCCCTGCACACGAAAATCCGGCCAGATTTACACGCGCAGGGCCCTCCCGCGCCGGCGCGCCTATTTTGCATAGGCCGCCGGCGTGCGCAGAGCCCCGGGACTCGCGTAAGTCCCGGGGTTTTCAAAAAGGGGCGGGAGGGGCGTGTCGGGGCATGGCCGCATGACGCGGCGTTTCGGGGAGGGATGCGGCATTTGGGGGCGGGACCGGAGGTGTGGTGCCGGCCCGGGGGCATGGTCGAGGCCTCCGGACCAGCCCCCGGGTCGGATGACGGTGCACCAGCAGTCTGCTGGCGCACATAGATTTACGTCTGCTTCTAGCAGGCGTAAATCGAAGAACAAAGGTAAGGGGGGGGGTTTAGACAGGGCCGGGGGGGGTGGGTTAGGTAGGGGAAGGGAGGGGAAGGTGAGGGGAGGGCGAAAGAAAGTTCCCTCGAGGCCGCTCCAATTTCGAAGCGGCCTCGGAGGGAACGGAGGCAGGCTGCGCGGCTCGGCGCGCGCAGCTGCCCAAAATCGGCAGCCTTTCGTGCGCCGATCCCGGATCTTATAGGATACGTGCGGCTACACGCGTATCTTATAAAATCCAGCATAATTTTGTTTGCGCCTGGTGCGCCAACAAAGTACGAGATCGCGTATGTTTTAAAGATCTACCTCCCCGAATTTAAGTGCAGATGTGATGAATATCGTCGGATAGCCATTTAGATAGATATCATTTCATTTATCCATCTAAATGGTTCTGAATATCGGCCTCATGAGTTATGTTCCCCAAGTCTTCTCTTTTAGTATGTATAATTAGAGCACAACATGTGTGTATCTTTTAGTAGCTTACTTAAAAATAGCTATGCTAAAGATAAATTATGAGAGGACTGAAGTCCTCACTATCTATTGGATGGGGGGGCATGTGAATTTACTCAGAAGGATAAAGAGCTCTTGCTGCATATTTTGAATTCTGAACTGAATAACAGCAAGGATCGTCTATTCACTTAAATAGAAGATATCTAGGTCCATTTTGAGAGTTAGATTCCATGATAAATGACAGCAAGAGTGGAAGAGTTTGGTTTTCCGCGGGGAATCACGTGACGTCGGCGCCACGTCGCAGTGACGCGGCGTCACTTGATTCCCCGCGAGTTCCCTCCGGCACCCTCGTTCGGCCCAAAAGGAACTTTTGGCCAGCTTGGGGGTGTCAGGAGGCCCCCCCAAGCTGGCCAAAAGTTCCTTTTGGGCCGAACGAGCGTTCCGGCGCGAACCCGCAGGGAATCACGTGACGCCGCGTCACTCCGACGTGACGCCGACGTCACGTGCTCCTTGCAAAGTTGGTCAGAAATGGCGTCCTGACCCCGCTGGACCACCAGGGAGTTGTGGTAAGTCTTGGGGGGGGGATTAAGGAGGGTGAGGGGTTTAAATTTTTATTTGCACATATGGACATATACTCAACTCATTGAATTCTGTTTATGTCCATATTGACCGCAAATGGGACCCCCTTTGGACATATGGACATATGAACTTAAACTTTTGCTCTGCACATCCCTACTATTTACTTTTATGGCAGTGACTCAGCTTTACCATTGTAACATTTTATAGTGGATGGGTAATCTGTAGACATTATGAACCTGCTTCCACTTCCCCCCTTAAGAAGAGTGACAGTTCTTTTGAAAAATAGCAGACTTAAGAAAATGAAATTGTTCTAAGTAAAGATGATTTTGTCTATAAATTATTCAGTATAAATCAACCTTATTTTGTATACTTTCAACTCTCTTTAATATGCTTTTTCACTTATTTTGGCTTTTAAAGGGGTAATTTTGTCACTGCCTGCATTAGTGTAAAGTCCGCTGGTGCTTTTCACCGACAGATGTTACACCAGTTTCCAAAGGGAAGGTATGCCTTTAAAATGTATCCCATCAAAACTAATTGCACACATTTACACCTTCTAATGTATGATAGTTTGCCTTTTTTGTTTTGGGAGGGGGGTGGAGGGGGAATACACACATACTTTTGAAAATGCAAACGTAAACCCCCTATCTGCAAACATGGCCTCAACCCACCCTTGGGCATGTCTCTGCTCATTGCAGATAAAAGTGCATCAAAGGCTTAACACAGATAGTTTCCTTTTTCTTTAACTTTATCTTTATTACATTTTAACAAATTAAATACTAGAAAAACAGTAAGGAAAAAACATGAAACATATCGGTCTTACAAAAAGCAAAAAAAAAAAAAATATAATAGCATTCCACCAGAGATGTCATAAAGGTGCATCTTATATCAAGCCAACAATTATTGGGGAAGAGGAAAATAGGAAATAAAAATAATTAAATAAGTGCCAAAAATACCTCATAGATCACTGTAAATAATCTAGCATTCCGGTACCCTCTCTTGGGGCCACTCTGCATCCTTCAACCCAACTGTAACAGGCACAAGTGACCATTTTGGGGTTTTCCCTTTGAAAAATAACTTCAGATGAGCTGGGTCCACAGAAATATATGTATTGCCTTCAATCTTAACTATACACTTGGAAAGAAATCTAAGAAACAATGAAGTTCCAATAGTCTACGCCATAGGACACATCCCAAGAAACTGGTTAGAAACCATTACTGAGATAGGAAATAAATAAAGCAATATATTAATTATGTGTCCATGAAAACTGGAAATAATATATTGAAAAAACAATTTAAAATCTCTCTCCACATCTGATACAAAAAATGTCTAATAAAGTGGCTCTATTTGTAGTTTCTTCCAATGATATTTCTACCTGGGTTAAATTCAGATTGTCAAGAGAAGTCAACACATCCATACCCTCCTCGTCTTGGCTTGTCTGAATGAAACCAGGGATTTGATACATCTTAATTAAAGATAGCAATATCTCAGGAGAAATGTTCACAATTTTTAAAAAATAATCCTTCAGCATTTCTCCTGCAGCTATCAACCTGATCTGAAGAAAGTTAAAAAATGTTAACTTCTTATGATGGATTGCATTTTCTACTTTCTCCAACTGACTTCTCAAATTGAAATTATCTTTGATCAAAACAGCATTAGTCTGTCCACGTTCTTGTACTCTCAAAGAATAATCATTGATTTTAATATGACAATCTTGTATTGTCCCCTCATGACAGCCCTAGTTTTGTCAATAGGCACTCAATATGCTTGTGCCTGGGGGCAGCAGGCTGGCTAATATATGCCACCTTCCAGCCCTACTGAATTTGATTCAGCAGAGAACAGCTCTCTGCTACCCTGTAATAGACCTTTACAGCATGGGAGTCCGGGGAGGGGGGTGGGTGGAGGCAGCAAAATCCTAATCCATTCCTGCTTAAGGTTACCTCCACCCTGTGCATCTGATTCCACATCTACTGGTTGGAGAATTCTTTAGATGGTTTAGACCCAATTCAAAGAGTCCTCCCATGAAGGGAGGAACAATTACAGGCTTCAACAGCACTGTGCTTCCACACACACCACATTAAACCCTTTGCTAACCAGCATGCTTGTCGAGGGCTCTCCAAGCTCTCCAGAACTGTCTACCACCCCAGTAACAGATGATAATCCACATAAAACTGATGGGATTTGCACTTCAACTCCTTTGTCTACAACTGCTGGAGTTTCCTGCACTGCCACTTCAGTTGGATGCTCTCCAGCAAGTGACACAAACACTTGCAGCTCCATGGCCTCTGAAGGTTCCGGAGCTGGAATATGTGCTTCGGGACTCAAGGAGGCCTCCAGGTTTTGCTCTGCACAAGCAACATCAGGGGAAATTACAATTGCAGCTTTGGCAGGTAGGCCTACCATGCCACTGGTTAGCACCACAATACTGTTAATAGGTGACAAAACCAGGACTGAATGTAGTTCCGGTTAAGATTTAACTTCTGCCTTTTGATGGCCATCTTGAAAACAATAAGGAAATAAAAGAGACACAGAGTAAATGATGGAGCAACTTAAAACGGCGCCATCTTGCTCCTCCCTCAACTCGTATATTTTCACTTGCATATCGGGCAGGCAATTTTGTAAAAGACCATTTCCTAAGTTAAAGAAATGTTTTACCTGCAGAAATGCCTTTGAAAATTACCCTTTTAATGTTATGAAAAAGCATTGATCAAAGGAAAATTAACAAAAATAAAATAAAATCATTGAAAATATGCAGTATATTGCATTCCTGCAGAGCATCACAATTTCCACACTTCAGTTACATCTGTGCTTACTTAGAGGTGAATTTCAAAAGCCCAGCACGCACCAAAACTGGGAGAAACATGAGTATGTCAGGTCGGCGTGCTTTGAGCGGATTTTAAAAGCCACCCGTTTACACGTCTATTTCCTGGTATGCGCCTAAATGAAAAAGTCCAAAAAAGGGGCAGGGAGTGGGCATAGTATGAGCAGGATGTGGGCATTCCTGGATTTATGAACGAAACCAGCACGTAAAACTTATGGGCCAGATTTTAAAAGCCCTGCACGCGTAAATCTGGCTGGATTTACGCGCGCAGGGAGGTTACGCTCGCCGAGCCTATTTTGCATAGGCCCGGCGACACGCGCAAGCCCCAGGATGCGTGTATGTCCTGGGGCTTTGAAAAAGGGGCGGGAAGAGGGTGGGGTGCCTGTCCAGAGGCAATTCGGGGGTGGGACGAGGCCTCCGGCACAGTGGCAGGCATAAAAAACAAAATAAAGGTAGGGGGGGGATTTAGGTAGGGCTGGGGGGCGGGTTAGATAGGAGAAGGGAGGGGAAGGTGGGGGGGAGTGAAAGGAAAGTTTCCTCCGAGGCCGCTCTGATTTCGGAGGGAAAGGGGAAAGCCATTGGGGCTCCCCTAGGGCTCGGCGCGCGCAAGCTGCACAAGTGTGCACCCCCTTGAATGCGCCGACCCCGGATTTTATAACATGTGCACGCGGCTGTGTGCACATGTTATAAAATTGGGCATAGATTTGTGCGCGCTGGGTTGCGCGCACAAATCTACACCCACGCATAGCTTTTAATATCTGCCCCTATGCGAACAAGCATGCGCTGGGCTTCCCTACCAAGTAACTTAACTTTTACTATGGATGGTATTATGTCCTAAAACAAAAAACATAGGCATGTCAGCAGGGTTTTAAGGGTCAGGGTTATGAGAGAAAAAGAAGGCTATTTAAATAGAGGGGTTAGGAAATCCTATCCCTTACATGGATGAACTGAGAATGAAGTGGTTTAACTGGTAATTGCATCGGCACACGTTTCTATTAAATTCACCCCATCTACATGGTAGAGGCAGCATTTGCAAGCAAATGTGTGTGGTCTATATAAAATTGTGCACAAACATATGCATGTTCAGCTGGCATTTGTGTGTACATGAGCGCCTGTCGCCGATATTAGTTACATTCCCTTTACTGAAGTAATCACAATATAATCCACTAATATTTAAGGTTAGTATTAGATGTCTGATAACATAGCAAGCAAAATAGGTATTTCTAGATTTATAAAAGCAAGTCCAAAATAATTTGAATAATGAAAACATCAGAATGCTCACCCGGTGCTGACAGAAAGCGAAATGTGACCTAAATTTCTTACAAGTGTCCCTGACAATAAAGTGCTTTAACAATGTCATGCAGGAGAAAGAAATCTTGAAATTACTGCAAATCTAAAAAAAAAAAAAAAACCCCAAAGAAACTGCTGTAAATGCAGTTTGTTTATATCATGAATTGAACAGGTAGAGAATGGTTGTTCATATTTTGTACAAGAAACAATAAAGCGAGTGAAACAGATGTCACTAACAAAGTAGGGCTTGACGAAGCAGAAGAGCTTTGAATTTTGCAGTGTGACCTCTTCTTGACATCAAAATGTAGGAATCAATCAAGTATGATAATACTGTATTTTTAGAAAGCAATGCAGAAGCCATCAGTGAATAGTCTGTGCTATGACTGAAGGCTGTTCCTTCAAGGTTCTTTCTCTTCCTACCTAATTACATTACCCAATGATAATGGCTTTTCATATAATATGGCATATTTTCATGAAAGACTTTTGTGGAGTTTTAACATTTAGCAGCTGGTCAATGGAAAGGCTTAAGGGCATCTGCAAAAGAAAACATGTAATATAATACCCCATATCATGACAAAGATGGCATATGAATTTAACTGTACTTTTAGAGAAATCTTTTCAACCTATGAAGTGATGAATAATGGCAAATACCTAAAAATATAAGAACATAAGAAAATGCAATACTGGGTCAGACCAAGGGTCCATCAAGCCCAGCATCCTGTTTCAAATACCTAGCAAGTACCTAAAACTAAGTCTATCCCATGCTACTAATTATAGTAACAACTCTTTGTTGCTTGGGCTCCCAGCGGTCACCATTAAGCCACTTCAAATGTTACAGAACTCAGCCGCTAGGATTTTAACGAATACTAATAAGAGGGATCACATTACACCTATACTCTACAACCTCCACTGGCTTCCAATTAAATTTAGAATCATCTACAAAGTGCTGACCATCATGCACAAAGCCTTCCATAAACTTGATCCAATCGATCTCTCTTTCCAGATTCGCCCTAATTCCTCCACAAGACCTAAGAGAAGAGCTTACCAAGGTTCTCTCTTCATCCCTGAAGTTAAAACATCTCTAAGGAACAGGGCCTTTTCTTCCGCAGGTCCTATTCAATGGAACATTCTCCCACCTGACCTCAGACAGGACCCCTGCCCAATTTCATTCAAGAAAAAACTAAAAACCTGGCTATTCAACCTAGCTTTTCCAGAAACAGCATTTTAGTTAACACATTCTCTCCTCTTTTCGCTACATATCTCTGTTCTTTCCTCACCTCAAGATAGGCTTGTTTTATTTCTGCTTTCATATTTTACTTTTCTTTTTTCTCTAATTCATTTCCCTTGAAGAGCCCTCCTATTACCCTTTGGTATTATTCTGCCTTTCTCCTCCCTTTTTTCTCCTATCTTTTTCACTTCATATCTTCTGCTTCAACCTAATAGTATCTAAGACCAATTTAATGGAATCAATTGCTTATTGTGACTGTATTGTTTCATAATTCAATTTGTTGTTCCAGGTTCTTTCAAGGTTAATGTTCAAGGTTCAATGTATAGCCTACAGGCAAGTTTTGCGTTCTTTGTAAACCGGTTTCATTTGTATCTAATGCAGGAAGATCAGTATATAAAAACCAAAAATAAATAAATAAATAAATAAATAAATAGCAGTGGCTATTTTCTAAGTCAACTTGATCAATAGCAGGTAATGGTTTTCTCCTCCAAGAACTTATCCAATCCTTTTTTAAACACAGCTACATTAACTGCACTAACACATCCTCTGGCAACAAATTCCAGAGTTTAATTGTGTGTTAAGTGAAAAAGAAGAGCAAATGTTATAAAAGCTGAAATTTGATATGGTATTATGTTCATAAATATGCAGGAAAAGAGGAAAACATTTTCATTGGCCTGGAGAAAAAGTATTTGGAGCAAGCAGAAGAAACAAAGACACTTTTGTGACTGGATATAATACTGTAAAGTAAAAATTATTACTCAGAAAAATTTATGATCAAGGATACAGTGCCAGAAGAAAAGACAGAAAATCACAAATGCAGCTTGGAAACAATTTATTGAACGGAAAAAAATTACTATGCATAGAGGTGTCACTAATAGATGATAAGGATGTGCAAACCCAAAAACTAGGGAGAATAAGAAGGGGAATCTTGGGGGGAGGGTCATTTTTGTTTCATTTTAATATATATTTTGGTTTGATTCATTTTTGAAACCAAAATAAACATTAAAGTAAAACAAAACATAAAGCAAACAAAAAAGGAGTCCTCCTAGACCCTTGCTACAGCTTCCCTGGCTTCTCTGGTCTCTTGGGCTTTCTTTCATTCCTACAATTCCTACTTCTTGCCAATAAGCTAGACTCTGGGTCTATTCAGCATTGAGCTTGGGTCTGGTCCAAAGACCACTTTATGGAACTGGCCTTTGAGAGACTGTGGCATTGGGCCTGGGTTTGGGCCCTGGACTAGGCCAACGCTCAGGCATTGGGTCCTGGCCCTCAGGCCAAACAGCAGATATCCAAGTCTGTGTCTTCCGCAGAACCTAGATCACTGTGATCTATTGTAGCCTAGGCCTACACAAGTCAGAGGCTTCAGGACTAGCTGGCCCCAATGCCTAGGACCAGGCCTAAGCCTCGGCCTTTAGGCTTCGGCTGCAGTGGGTCACCACAATCTTGGCCTAGGCTCTATGCAAGGCCCAAGCTTAGGCCGTGGACTAGGCCTTGTCTGCAGATCCCCTTCAGACCAGGTATGTGTGGGCCGGGAGGATCCTGGCCCTGGCATTTGTTCAGATAGGAGGGATGGGTGGGAGGGAGGCACAGAGACTCTGGGAAGCACTGTTTCTTTTTTTTCCCCTGTTTTTGGGAGGACGATTTTCAATATTTATTTATTTATTTATTTATTTTAGCTACGAACCAAATAAACATTTCACAAAACATTTGTGAGGAAACAAGCCCCCTAAAAGCGAAAGATTAAATTAAATCTCCTCCCCTCCCCCCTCTATAGTTGAAGATAGTTCCCTCTTCTTGGGGCTTTCAAACTGATGAAATTCTCCACTTGGCCTATAATTTTTTCTATTGTGTTTTTGAGGACATTTGTGGCCACTCTTCCAACCCTGAGAAGGAGAAGATGAGGAGAGCTGCAGAGATCCTGTGCATTATCATGAGAAAAAACTGTGAATAAGAACTTCTTTGATATATTTGAGAGCACCCATTTGGAGTCTTCACCCTGGGGGGAGAGATACAATTCTGTGCAAAGTCTGAGACCTTATATATTTTTTTTACCAGTAATTTATAAAGGGATTTTTTTCTGTTCATCTAGGATACTCCTGTCCACCTGGGAAGCCTTGCTTTTACATGCCCCAGAGAAAGATGTTTTTCTGCCACAGATAATGAGAGATCATGGCACAAATAAAGAAAATATTGGAGTTCTATGATTTTCAGCTGTGTGCCAAGAGCTGATGTGAACTGTGCCACTTTGCTATTTAAGAATTATTGGCAGTAAAGAATTATTTTGGACACTCAAACTAAGCCTCCAGAGTATTTTGTTGGCACCTTCATCTCTTAATGATGAAATTGTACTGATACCTCCCCAGAACAGTAAACTGAGGGACACCCCTGCCACCTTGGGCCTTGTAGGATCGATTCCTCCCCTATACTGGAAAAGAACCTTGCCCTGGGGCCCTGGACTGTGTTGGAGTGGGAGAAAGAAAGAGGTAGTGGACCTGGGACCCTTATGTTCACTTGCTCTTTAGGCTTGCAAACTGGAACAGGGGGGTTACACACATATCCATACAAGAAATAACGCTGGCTGGCCATCAGAATGGCGCCATTTTGATGTCACTTTGGTGCTAGCTAGTAGAGATGCGCTTCAGGTTTTGCTATCGTGTCGGGCTTCATTTCGGGGGTCCCCCACGGGAATTTTGTTTTTCCCGCAGTTTGGGTTGTTTTTTTTTGGGGGCCCCAATTTTTTGATTAGTGCACACTAACTCCCGATAGTGTGCGTTAAACTGAAAAATGAATTTTTCCGAAAACATTAATTCATTTTTCGGTTCTCCCGAACCATACCGAATTGGGCAATTTCGTTGAAATTGCCTAATTCAGGAAAAATGAATGCATATCCCTACTAACTAGGAGTCAACCAATGCCATTTTTAAAGATACTATGCCATGTCAGGAGAGAGTGGGTATCACTCATGCTCCATTATTACTTCAGGACCCCCAGAGAAGGCATAACTGGAAGCCAGGGAGGAACCAGCTCCAGCTCATTTAAGGGGGCAGGAAGAGGAATGGAGGGATCTGGGAATGCCTTGGCTAAGCTTGCCTCAACCCAGCTGGGCACATCCAAGCTTTGGCTTATTGGCAGGAGGGAGTCTTTTTTGTTCAGTCCAGCCTTCTAGATTCTAGTATCTCACCTTTGTGATGGGACAATATTTTTTTCTAAATTCTCAGCAAATTGTGTTCATTACTTGATAACAACATACACTACTTGCTAATATAATAAACACACAAAATGTTTTGGGTTTTTTTTCATAGGCACCATGATTTTTTTTTAACTTTCTCTTTATTAAATTATTGTTTATAAACTTACACAAACATTTACAAATTGTTTAACTGAACAGTGATGGGTTATGGGTCCACTCTTTCATTCAGCAGATAGGAGAACGTCTTCAAGACTATTTCAAAGAGTGGACCCATAAAACTACAGACATTGCCCAAAATGGTTATGCTTTTGAACTAGAAGACCCAGTAAAAGAAAAATTCACGGTGTCACTCTGTATGAATCCCATAAAGAAGATTGTGATACAAGTCATTCTAGACAAATTGCTGCAGCTTCACTCAGTTTGCTGCCTTATCAAAAACAGTGGCTCAGATATTATTCAATTTATTTCATCATACCAAAGAAGGATGGAATTTAGCAACCAATCATGGTTCTAAAAGGAGAGAACAAGGGTTTAAATGCTCATTTCTGGATGGAAAGTCTTCAGTCTGTCATGTTGATGGTCTAAAAGGAAGAATTCCTGTCATGTCTGGATCTCAAAGAGGCATATTTCTATATCTCAATAAGGGAAACTCTTCAAAAATATCTTTGCTTCTGTATAACTGGAAAGCATTACCAGTTCAGGGCACTTCCTTTCAGGCTTGTAACAGCTCCATAAACCTTTAGCAAAATAATGGTGGTAGTACCAACATCCTTAAGAAGGGAAAGTATAATGGTTTATCCATACCTGGATGATTGGTTGATCAGAGCAAGTCTCTCCAAGTATGTATTAGTTGTCATGATTCACCAGTTTGTGTTTTAGTCCCTGTGAAGGAATTAGCATCTTAAATCATAGGATCAGAACACAATAGGTTACAAGTAAGAGAAAAGGAAAGATAGTTGCATAGGAAACTACATTTCCCAGATATTCATGCCTAGTCTTTGGCAGGCAGCCAACAGGGAAGACTCAGGATTGGATGTAACCTCTAGTAGCTCATTAATAGCATATCCAGTTGTATAAGAGAGGCTTCTGCAGTAGTATGGGGAAACTTCATGGGGAGTCAGTGTTATGGTTTGTGGGTATGTGGACCCTTGGCCCGAGGTGCGAGTTGTAACAGCCCTTGGGGAGGAGCCCCACAGGTCCGCACCATCAGGAGATGAGGTACTGGCACAGAGGGGAGCTCTGGGCACAGTGATAGAGAGACCCCCAGGGACCAGGAGGTAACCCCCGTAGGGTGACAGACAGTTGGTAGTTCCTGGAGTGAGCCCCTGAAGAGAGAGGTGCCAGGCGGACCACAGAGCGGTAGGCGCGGGAATAGCCGTGCAGATGGTTCTCCGGGAGGACAGCCTCGGGGGGGGGGGGGGGGGTGTGGAGCTGCAGCATAGTGGGCGTAGATTAGGAGGTGCAGGCCAACCTACAAGGCAGGGAAGCCCAGTCCCGATCTCAGCTGATGTCATAGGCTGGAGACCAGAGAGCGGAGGAATGCCGGCAGTATAGTAGAGAAGCAGGCCCGAGGAGCAGGACAGCTGACAGTCATTGGATAAGCAGGAGCACAGCCCCGTGGAGCGGAGAGGCTCTAGGTAGTATCTTGAGTAGTAAGCATGGCCCAAGGAGCGGGAGAGGGCAAACAGTCTTGCTAGAACACAGGCACAATGCTGAGAGGCAGGGAAGGCTAGCCAAGGAACTCACAGGTTGCCACAGTGTTCCAAGGGAGATGCGAGTAGCAGGAGCCAATGCAATCATTGAGGCGCAGAGGCCCAGAGCCAGCCTGAGGAGCGGAGTAGGCCAGAGGAGCAAGTCCCCGTAGGAGCGCACACTGACCCCTGAGGAGTGGGTGCCAGACAGAGTCCAGGGGAAAGGCATGTAGTCTCAGGAATACAAGGCAGGAGTTGAGGACTCCTTTGGAACTTGTTGCCAAGTCAGCTAGTTGGGGGCAAAGGTGGAGATTAAATACAGGAGTCCAATGACATCATCAAAACGGGGATGCCCCCGAGGTTCCCGCCGGAGGCTTCAAAGGTGGGGCCTGTGACACGCACGCGTGCTGAGGAAGGCCCGACATCGAAGTAGGAAGTAGCGGCATCCATGCCACCATGATGAGTCCCGAGAATGTGGTGGTGTAGGCAGGTCCACGCTGCGAATAGACCTGAGGAGGGCAGAAGAGAGTTGCAAGAAGTGAGTACTCGCGGTTGCAGCCATCTGCGACCAACAGGCATAACAGTCAGATAGGCAGAAAGCCATGGAGGCAGTCAATTTAGGGGAAGATTCTGAAGTAGCCTTTACTAGGCTCAGTCACTAAGATAAGTGAATGTTCCAGGCTGAAAAAAGGAACCTCTGAACTGCTTAGTTTGAGTAAAGAGAAAGGAATAGTTTTGCAGAGGTGTTTAAGAAAAACTCACAAGAGGGAGAGATGAAAAGACAATTAATAGGACTATACTTTGTGTCAGATTTTGATGAGTTTTGTACTGCTGAGTACTACACAGTTTAGGCTGCAACTCAAATAGACTGTAAAATATTAATCAGAAAGAAATAGGAGGAAAACATCTAACTACAGCCATGTGAATTTGCTTGTGATTAGCCAGCTAAGTCTCTGAAATTCACAGAGGTACTTTTCTTCCTATTTAGTTGACAAACTGTATCTGGGAGCTACCAGAAGAAGAAGTTTCTTTTATCCTCAGGCCGATACAGTGCACTGTTAGCCTGCTATTGGACGCGTGTTTTCTCTTACCCCTTATTCAGTAAGGGGCGGAAAATGTGTGTCCAACCCGCGGCACCTAATAGCGCCCTCAACATGCAAATGCATGTTGATGGCCCTATTAGGTATGTGCACGGGATACAGTAAGTAAAATGTGCAGCCAAGCCGCACATTTTACTCTAAGAAATTAGCGCCTACCCTAAGGTAGGCGCTAGTTTCTGCCGGCACCGGGAAAGTGCACAGAAAAGCAGTAAAAACTGATTTTCTGGGAACCCTCCAATTTAATATCATAGCGATATTAAGTCGGAGGTCCTGAAGGGTGTAAAAAAGTAAAAAAAAAAAAAGAAAAAAAATTTGAAATTTGGCTGGCGGCTGTCGGGCCGAAAACTGGATGCTCAATTTTGCCGGCGTCCAGTTTATGAGCCCGTGGCTGTCAGCGGGCTCGAGAACCGACGCCGGCAAAATTGAGCGTCGGCAGTCAAACCCGCTGACAGACGCTGCTCCGGATCAAAAGGAGGCGCTAGGGATGCGCTAGTGTCCCTAGTGCCTCCTTTTGCCCGTTTCTACCGCACCACCTCATTTACATACTGAATTGTGCGCACCGGCGAGTGGCCCGTGTGCATGCCGGGAGAGCGGGTGTTCGTCTGCTGTCCCACGTTTTTACTGAATTGGCTCACCTGAAAGGAAAAAACATTGAGGTTTACAGAACAAGAAGCTTTGACAAAGTAACTAACATTATTGTGGAATCACCTCAGACTAGATTGGCTTTGAGTGGTTAATCCCTATACCAAGTTTCATAGAGAAGAAGTTTGTCAGCCAATAGTAAAATGCTTGGGGTTACAGGTCCAGTGGACCATACAGAAGAGGAGCCCCTAAGTGGGAGCTGTAATTGAATAGAGGGAAGTTACCTGAGAATAACAATGAGAAAATCAGAGGTGCTATCTGGTTGTAACCTAACTAATAGGAGAAGCTGCAATTTTTTTTGTTTTGTTTTGTTTTATTTTGCTGGAATCCCAGAGTAAGGACTGTAATTGTTTACCAAAGAATTGTTTTCTTACTTGAAGTTTAAAATTGTTATAACTATCAATGAAAGTACACATGCATAGCTTGAAAATAAAACAGCTGAAGGAGTATCTGTGGTGTCTGAACTTTTCTGATATTAATGGCCAGCAAACTGGTCAGCAGGTTAAATGACCAATTATTTATGCCTGGAGTAAAAGAGTCACCAACCCTAGCTACTGAAGCTAGCCAGTATATAGAGCAAGGATTAAGAGACTGTTAGCCTGACTAATGTCCGAGAAGTTAATGTCTTTGGAACAGGCTAATTTAAAGCAGTGCTTTAAGAGTATTGGAATTTTGTTATGGGATACTTCTGAGACTGATATAAAGGAAACCTCCTAGTATAAGAGGGTAGAGAGTCAGCTCCCAGCCCAAAAGGGGGTGCTACAAACATTGGACAAGATACTGCTTGACATGCCTCCTATTTTGAGGAGAGTAAGTCTATGCCATGTTGATACTGTAATCCCTCTGTTTTGTTAGAGTTTACCTTGTTACAGATTAGCCTTACCCAAGCCAAGGACAGTTGCAAGCTTCAACCCAGTATACTTGATTGCTCTTAGGCTCTCATCTCATTACACAGTGTGCTCACCAGGGTTTTGGAATTGTTAGAAAAACTAGGTTGGAAGGTCAATAATGCAATGAGCAATCTTCAGCCATCACAATCGATAGAATTCCTAAGAGCTCATTTTAGAACCAAGCAAGGAAAGATCTCATGAAAAACGAATAGAAAAGATTATAGGCCAAGTGGAGAAGTTCATCAGTTTGAAAGCCCCAAGAAGAAGGAACTATCTTCAACTATTGAGTACCATGGCAGCAATGACAGATTTAGTGCCATGGCAAGCTCATGAATGAGACCATTTGCAGAGTGCTTTACTATCATGATGGTGAACTCAGCAACAAAATTATGACTATTTTCTACCCTTTCCTCTCTTGGTCAAATGGTGTCTTCAGTGATTGATAGACAAAATAACCCTTACAAGAGGAGTACATTTAAAACCACCATCCTGGATAGTAGGTACAACAGATGCTAGTTCAATAGGATGGGAAGCACACTCTCGGGATCAATATGTCCAGGGGCTGTAGATGCAATTGGAGGGTGAGGCTTCATGGTCAATTAACAAGTTAGAGACCAGAGTGATTTGATTAGCTTTACTTCCTTTCAAACAAATTCTGCAAGGAAAGGAAGTAAGGATAATTTCAAGTAAAGCTAAACAATGCAATAGCAGTCGCATGCATAAACAAACAGGGAGGAACATATGCTTAAGGGCTTTCAGAAGAGACAAAATGTTTCTTTGCATGAACAGAAGACAATTTACAAAAATAACTGTGCTGCACATTGCCGGGAAAGCAAATGTGAAAGCAGATTATCTAAGTAGAAATCCTAGACCCAGGAGAGTGGGAAGCAAGGAAGCCTTTCATTTCATAGTCCAAAGATGAGGAATGTCACAGAGTTAATGGCAACTCGCAATAATGTAAAGGTAAAGTGGTTCTTCATTCTTCACAAAGAGACCAGATCAAAAGGAATAGATGCACGTGTTCAGAGCTGGCCAAAGTTAGAGTGAATGTATATGTTTCTCCATGGCCCATGATAGAATGATTTCTACAAAAGGTGGAAAAGGAGAATGCACAAGGAGTGCTAGTAGCTCCAGACTGGCCGAGAAGACTCTGGTATGCAGATTTGATAAGAGTAAACATAGATTATCCCCTACAGTTTGCATGAGTCCAAGGTCTTCTTCACCAGGGTCCATATTCAAAAGATAAACAGCAAAATAATTTTATATAATTAATATGAATAAGCTAAACCTCAAGAAAGAGTTCCACAAACAGAAGAAGAGGGAGGAAAACAAAAATGAGTAATAACTTCAATGAAAATAAATCAGATTAAAGCCCCCACGGTATCAGATTTAAGCCATTACAAAGTTAAAGTAAAAATGAAAAAAAAAAACAAACCCAAGTATCAATGAAAAAAAGGAGACAAAAAATAAACTATCATGAAAATTATTCTATTTCTTATTTATTAAAAAAAATTTGATCCCACTTATCTACACTAGTAGACAAAATTGAATTAAGCAAGCACTAGATGGATTTTAGGAGGTTTTTCAGGTTTGTAAGAAAGTCTGATAGTAGTTTAGGGTCTACAAAAATATAATGAGAGAACATAACCCTTATGTACAGCATAGCACATAGCAGGATTAAGAGCAAAGATTGATAAATAAGTTTGACACAAGCTGGTCAGACAAAAAATATCTGGATATATTATTATTGTGGAGCTTATAAACTCTTTATTCATTGCACGGAAGTAAAGATGCATTATCAAATATTTGACTAGCTCCAAGATAAGTGATAGTAGAAGAGTTCCATTTGACTCTGCCGTAAGAGACAATAGCTCCAGTTCTTGAGAAACATAAATTGCCTTAGCAATAGGTGGCAAATGCCTCAAGAGAAAAAAACTAAACATTGCATTAAATAGTTTTTAAATTATTCCAGTCAAAATATATTAGAAAATTATGGAAAATTGATAAGCTTTAAATTCCTTTAATGCATTATATCTTGAAGACTCTCAATTCTTCTAGACATTATAATATTATCTTTAGCCAACACAGTCTTAAAAACTGCCTAGCCATCAACTTTCTGAAACAGAATTGTATTGGATTCAACCAAAGACTGGACAGTACCTTGTGTTGTTGTAGATTTTCTGGTAAGGTTCAAAAATTAGTTTTGAAATCCACCACATTAAAAAGTAAATTTCTCTGAAGATTCTGGATAGACTGACAACAAAAACCAGGATAATTTCTCCTTCCAGTTGCTTCTTCTCTGGGCCTCCTTCAACCACAAGTTGACCTAACTCCAACAAAGTAGCTCCCATGGGCAAAAACCATCTGTGATGGCGGACTCCTTGTCTTGCGCTGGCAGGTTCAAAGGGGAGCATGGGCAGAAGAGTTTCACAGTAGAGGGGGTGGAGGCTTCAGAGCCAGAATTTCACACATCATATCCAGCTTGTGCTATCCCACAACCCAACAACTTGGTGGAGGCTGATATCATCTTGGCCGTACAGTGGCTCCTCCCGCAAAAAAAATCAATCTTCCTAGAGAAACCCAGTCATCCCACAGGGCAAACAAAGTAGTCAATCTGACCAACCATGGCATCATCAGAAGAAAAGAGCTAAGGAGTTTGCTTGTGATTCAACATGGCAAGTAAGAATCAAATCAAACAAAACGAGGAACACAGAAAAATCACAAGGAGCCTCCAACTGAGTGATCAGCTTGCACACTGTCTTATTGACTCCTTCCAAGAGTTCAGGCACCGTGCATTTGTTTTGGGTAAAAAATGAACAAAAACAAAAGTGGGCCATTGTAGCTTAGATTACATATTTGTATTATATGATATAATATCCCTAATAAATGAGTGTCACAAAGAATATGGGATTCAAAAGTTCTGAGAAAGATCCAAATCATCAGGCTGCAACATGCTACACTAACAAAAGAAATCCTTAAATTCATGAGGTTGATATTCAAAAGCCATTTAGATGGATAACTGAAAAATTACCCATCTAAATTGTTACCCAGCTATATTCAAAGCCATATGCAGCTAAATTCTACCCGCATAATGACTTATGTGGCTAGAATTTAACCAGATAAGTTGGGGTATTCAAGGGGTGGGCAGGAGGCATTTTCACACGGAGCAGAGTTAGCCGCAATTCTTATGTAGCTAACTCTGATATTTGGAGTTATCCACTTAACCTATGATTGGCTCATAGAGTTGTCCTAAAATAGCCGGTTAGACGTAACCAGATAACTTTACGATACCTGGGTATATTCAGCGGCATGACTGTGCCACTTAATATACCCTGCTAGCCAACTGGATATGTTTATCTAGCTAATTAGCCAAGCCACACAGCAACTAAAAATTGACCTCCATATGTTCAAATAATAAAATGAAAATCAAAACAGAAGCATAAAAAATGTGGCGATATGAAGAAAACAGACATGAGTGGCATCAAAATGAAACTTTTATAGAGAACCCAAAGTATTTCTATAGATAACTGGGGAAGAGCATACATATAGGTAACACATCACCAACCAGGGCCTCATTATCTAAAGTATCGCAGGCCTGCGATACTTTAGAAAAATGCAGTAATGAGGGGCGGGGGGCCGAAACGGGGGGGGGCAGTCCTGCGCTAGCCGGCAGCAATCGCACCTCCGCGGTGCGATCGCTGCCGGCATCGCGCCTCCGCGGTGCGATCGCTGCCGGCATCGCGCCCAATAACTCCACCATAGAAGGTGGAGTTATTGAGCGCGAAATAGACAGCGAAAAGGTAAGGGCCTTTTCGCCGTCGTCGCAGAGTCGGCCCCGGTGACGCCCCGACTCCTCCTCTTCCGGGGCCGACTCTGCCCTGATGTAGGTAGCACAGGCATGCGCTACCTTCGCTAGCTATCGCAGGCTTGCGTTGTTAGCGCAAACCTGCGATAGACTTGGAAAATAAGGTCCAAAATCAAAACAGAAAAGTTCTGAAGAAAAGTACATGAAAATGCCGTAGAGCACAAAAGCGAAGCAGAATGGTTACACAAGATACAGGAGAGCATGAAAAAGCAAACATCAACATTATGAAATGGCCACATGCAACAACAAAACATCTCTCTACCAGGACAGGCAAACTATAAAAATTAGTTGATAAGATGACCACAATGATTAATAAAAGGAAGAACACTTTTTTTTTTCAAAGCGAGATTCAAGTAATATATATAAACTGTTCACTGGAACAGATGAAGATAGAATATACAATCACAGCGTCATGGAAACAGAACAGAAGGGTAATAAGAGAGGAGCATGTGGAGCCAAACATCAGCTAACGCTGAATAAAGTCATCCTGGACAGCTGTAAGAAGCACTGAAACCTCAGAATTGACTTTAAAGAAAACATTTGATAGCATCCTACATTCTTGGATAATAAAGCATAAAAACAATAATAAGGGGCATGCATAATGAAATGAAGTAGATTAAAAACTTCTTTTGACATTAAGGAGATATGCAAGGCCTTTGTGCCACATTATTTAATATAGCATTAAATATTTGTATTCTCTGCGGACAATGAATAGAAATTTTGCCAAACATTTTTATGACCCAAAATTTGAGTGAGCTGACCATCATCATAACAATGTTTTTTTTTTCTGCATTGTAAAAATGTAAGCTAAAAGTTCAACAAACAATTGTAGAGTGAATTATTCCTTATCCAAATGTGAAACATCATTTGTACAAAAATAGAATTGTGTAATAATTTATCAGGGAAGAAAAATAAGTAGCTTAATTTTGAAAGTGATTTCTGACAGTAAAGAAATGTTTTATGAATAGAAATAGCGTTTTACAAAATTGTCCATCTGATATGTGGGTAAATTTGTGAGCATATGCCCAATTTGTCCCTATCTTTTAATTTAGTTAAGTTTTCCTGGATTTAGTGGAGGTGGCTCTTTGTGTCAGAGTTGGGGGCTTATCAACTTTATAAAGCATGCAAATAAATTTCCTTGACAATTTTCTGCATACATAATAGCAGATATAACTTGTGCAGATAGATTTGGTGGGATAATTTTCAAAGCAGCCCCTATGCATATATATATGTTTGGAAAATTGGTATAACTTACATGCATTTTGGCTGAATATCTCTCAAAGGACAATTTTCAAAGCCATTTCTGAAAGTAAAATGGCATTTTACATTCAAAAATGGACAGTTTAAGAACATTAAAAATGCCATGTTGATCAGACCAATGGTCCACTGAATCCAGCCTACTGTGTTCAGCAGTGACCAGTCTAGGTCACTTGGAAATATTCAGTAAATCCTAATTGTGAAGTCCATTCCTTATTGCTTGATCCCATAAGAATGAAGCGACATGGGTTCATAGTGGACAAGAATTTGAAATTCTCAGTTTAGTGTGCGGCAGCAATCAAAAAAGCAAACAGAAGGTTAGGAATTATTACAAAAGGAATACAGAATAAATTGGAGACTGTTATAATACCCCTCCAGAGTGAGGCCGCACTTAGAGGTGAAATATAAAAGAGATGCGTGGGAGATGGGCGCATCTAGCACATGCTTGTATCCACCTGATGTTATAAAGTGGGGGATGCTCATGCATGTGTCAATGCGTGTACATCTCGCATCAATGAAAAAATGGGAGCGGTGAGGACAGAAAATGGACATTCTGGGGCATGGCCAAGAGATGTGTACACACGTATCTATGCGCCAGGATGCATGCCCAGGTCCAGTGCCACGTAATTTTGCTTCTGACATGTAGAGGTGTAAGTTAAAAAAAAAAAGATAAACATTCCTGAGGGGTTTAAGAGGTTTGGGATAACTGGGGGAAGTACAGGCTAAAGAACCAGGGCAGTTTTGAGGACCTAGCTGTAGACAGGTCAAACTGGTGGATGAACTGGTGAAACTGGTCATGATGTGGATGCGTGTCTCTTAAAAAATTCCTCCACTTGCGTCATTCAAATCTGACGTTATACAGCTGTGCATGCCCACTTGCAAAATTAGGCACACCCATACACATGGTTAGGCTATTTGTTGACATATGTGCATGTACATTACAAAATTGCTGCATCTCTGGGCGTGTGCCGACTATCATGTGTACATGTGCACCTGTGTGCCCATTTGAAAATTAGAAACTTAGAATACTATCAGGCCAATACAATACTATACGCTGCGGAAAGCGCCCAGCTCAGCATGCGATTGGATACGTGGTTTGGACGTGCGTCCATAACCCCCGATGCAAAAAGGGGGTTAGTGATTCCAAAATGCACATCCAATCAAATGCGTAGCTAATAGTGCTCATCACATGTAAAATACATGTAAATGAAGCTATTAGCTGGTCCCCACGATGCAAAATATTTCCCACATATTCAATGCGCCCTTGCAACTTGTCAAATTTTATGCCAGTCCAGGGCTGACGTAAAGGTCTACCTTGATCAAGGGCGCATTCTAAAAAACCCAAATTCCTGCTTTCTGCGATTGTCAAGATACTAAGTAGGAGGGACCACAGAAAGTGGAATTATTACAAAAAAATGGTTAGTGAAAAAAAAAATTTCTAGGCGCCCAATATACACCCACAATATACACAGTTCAGGCCATGTATATTGTGGTTGTATATTGTGCTGGTAGCGTGAGAATATGGATGCTCGTATTAAGCATCCATTTCCTAACCCACTGACATCCACCTTTCCTGGGCACCCAATGCGAAGGATGCACTAGGGACACACACTTTCCCCTAGTGCCTCCTTTTAACTGCAGCATATAATTTTAATATAAAATTGGTCGCCCAGGAGAGGTGGATCGACGTGCGTTAAGAGAGCGGGCGCTCAATCGTGAGCACCCATATAACATATGGTGAACAGAACTGCACATTCATCAGCCTGCATAGTTGCATTGTAAAAGAGTACAGAGAAGAGTGACCAAAATGATAAAGGACATGGAACAGCTACCCTATGAGGAAAGGCTAAAGAGTTTGGGTCTATACAGCTTGGAGAAGAGATGTTTGAGTGGGGATTTGATAGAGGTCTATAAAATCATGAGTGGAAAAGAATGGGTAAATGTAAATTGGTTATTTACTCTTTCAAAAAATACAAATACAAGGGGGCACTCCATGATGTTTGCAAGTAGCACATTCAAAACAAATCAGAGATAATTATTTTTCACTCAAGGCACAATTAAGCTCTGGAATTCATTACGGGAGGTTGTAGTTAAGGAAGTTAGCATAGCTGGGTTTAAATTCTTGGAGAAAAAGTCAATAAACTGGTATTAATCAAGCTGACTTAGGGAACAGCCACAGCTTATCACTGAGTGATAGCAGCATGGGATCTAGATACTATTTGAGATCTTGTCAGGTTCTTGTGACCTGGATTGGCCACAGTTGGAAACAGGATGCTGAGCTTGTTGGATACTCAGTCTGATGGCATTTTCTTACATTTGTTTAAACTCAGCTATGCTACTAGCCTTGTGCACATTCTCTGGCAATAAACTCTACAGCTCAACTGTGAGGTGACTAAAAAACACCATTTATAAATTTGATTTTGATTTGCTATTTGTTAGTTTCCTCTAGTCCTAATATTCTTTCATAGAGTAAAAATAAATCCTATTAACATTTTCTACAACTGTTATGTTTTCTGAGTTGTTGGATGTCCCCGTGAGCTGACACACACCCTCCCAAATGCCTGCAGCAACCACCGCAGCCTGGCCACCATGGACAACAGGCCTCACCTGCATGGCACAAGGATGACACCACCCTCAATCTTTCTGTTCTCCTTAAGCGTGCATGCATGCCAGTCTCCCAGCCTTTAATGGCTCACGGTGGGAAAAGGCCGCAGTGCCCGCTGATGATGTCAGAAACACCAGCCATATATTGGGTTCCTCTGGCTCTCCCACCTTGCCTCAGCAATGGATCTCCTGCTAAGCAGAGTGTGTTGCTTCTGCATTCCTGCATTTTCTGCCTCATCCAGCTTTGCCTTGACCAGCCTTGTTTCATCCAGTCTTCCAGCCTGGCCTCTTCCAGCCTTGCCTCACCTTGCCATATCTTGCTCCTGCTCCTGCCCCATCTTTGTAGCCTCACCTTGTCTCCCTGCCTTGTCTTTGTCCTTGTCCTCTGAATCTTGTCTTGCCATGACAATCTAGTCCTGTCTTGTTCCTTCGCCTCTTGTCTGTGTCTTGGCCTGTCTTTCCAATTCTGACCTCAGTCTTGGACTTAGACTTATCCCTTGCTTGCTGCCTAGAATTGACCTTAGCCTTGAACCTTGACTAATTCTTGTGTGCACCAGCTCCGACTCTTGGCCTGTTTCTGGACTCTCTCTAGACCCTTTGAATCACCTAAGTCCTGCTGACTGCTGGAACTCAATTGCTCAACCCGCAGGGGAGATGGCTGGTACAGGCAGTGCCAGTGCCAGTGCCAGTGCAAGGGGATTAGGCGCCCTAGGCTCCTTCTGCCTTGTGCCACCACCCCCCCCCCCCCCCACGGTTGACCCCCCCCCCCTAGTCATGCCAACACCCTTCCCCCCCAGATTCAAATCTCCACTTTTCTTTGCTGCCGCCGCTCGCAACCCCCATGCCTCGCACCCCCTAATGGTCAGCACCCTAGGATCAGACCTAGCTTGTCTAGTACTTCCACTGGCCCTGGGTACAGGTAAAGCTCTAGCCTGGCCTTTGTCAAAGTGCATTCTCCAATTGCTGGCATAGGCCTCACGGGGTTTCCTCCGAGGCAGTGTCAACTGCGCTGCAGCATGAAGAGCTCATGCCCACTCCACACCTTACACAACACTCTTGATTTTGCTACCTTCTCATAGCACCTCTTTGCCATCTCTCCTCTAGACTTAAAAGCTCTAACCTAATAAGACTTTATTTATAAAGGAGCAATTTCATCCTCTTTATTATTTTCATTGCCCTTCTATGCATTTTTTCTAGTACTGTCAAATCTTTCTTGGGATGTGGTGACCAGAACTGCATACACTACTCAAGGTGTAGTGCCATGATGGATGAATACAGAGGAGTTTTTATATTCTTTTTTGTTTTCTAGTCATGTATAAATAATTCATGTTTGATTTTTTTGTCCACTGCTACCCACTAAGATGAGAATTTTAATGTGCTTTCCATAGGGCCTCTAAGATCATTTTGCTAAGTAGTAATTCTCAATATGTGTAAGGAATGCTCTAATTTTCCACCAGTTAGACTACCCCTTGACTTAGTCAAGAGTGAACATCCAACATTTTTCAGACCATCCCTTTGGCCTAGACTCCTCAGGTGGTTGGCATTGGTCAGTTCAGCCTTATAAAACCTGGACAAGCATGCACAGAAAGTGGTTGTTGATTTTGGTTTGGAGTGAAAAGAGGTTAGTATCTGGTGGACCCATATAGGCCCCACAGCTTATTCACTAGGGAAAGGAGATTTTGATTTTTGAAGAAGAGTTTTGTTTCCTTGACCTGACCCCACTTGCGAGGGAAGTCATCCCTGCCTGAAGGAATTAGGATAGAGTGCTGTCTTGTCAAGACTGGTGCAAGAGTATTTGAAGTCCTAGGCAAACCATTGGTCATGCACCCCTCCCCCAACTTAACTCTCCTTCCTATTGGCAGCAGTGGCTGCAGAAGAAGGTTCCCTCTTTTCAGCCCTGTTTCTCAACCTGCTGTTAGCAGTCTGACTGGGGTATGCAGCTGCCCAGAGTAAAGAGATTGGAAGTTGAGAAGTGCTATTTTCTATTTTTGTTGGTAGAAAACCCTTTTGCCACCAATTTCCTGTAAGGAAAGAGAAAGAATAGGAAGTGTGTTTTGGACTTTGTTACCTGAGGTCAAGAATCAGTGGGTACCATCTGAAGAGAATAAAACCTGTCTTTATCAGGAGCCCATTTTTTTTCCAGTTATCCAGAAGTATGGGTATCCCCAGTATCCCCTGAAACTGCTTCAGAAGGAGCTAGTATAGACCTATTTGTACATTCTGGAACTTTTATTTTGTGAACTGGACTTTGAACATTTTCTTGTTTATTGTAAACTTTATTTTACATTCTCATATCCAGTGTCATTCCTGTTCCTTCTATGAGGTGTGAGTACTAAATGTAAGAGATTTGAGAGTCTGTGGAAGATCCCCACCCCTGGAGCTTAGGGCCCTGGAGGCCTATCCTACTTCCTGCCAGAAGAACCCTGGCACTATAATGGCATGTTGGAATGCAAGAGTGGACAGAATCAGAAGTCCAGGTAGATAAGCATCCCCAGGGACTGTTGTATGCCCCTGTATTCCTGGAGGTCCTGAGAGAGGGGGTTACATATGGAAACCAGAATTGTGTTCCCATAGATAGGATTTTTTCCCCATGTTTGAAAATTGCTCACTCTCAATGTAGGTACATAGGTATATACTTTTGTTTTCATTTTTAGTGCAAAGCCCATAGGTCAAATGTACCTATGGGCTTTGCACTATGGGCATCACTATGGGCATCAATGTGGGCAGTATGATTTCTGCTCACTTAGACTTTCAAAATTAAATTGATTTAATGTAAAATATATTAATTACTTGTCCTGTACAGCTGACCAATGTGATGTACAGTTAGTTAAACCTTACATAAACATAAATATAGATGGCTAAAACCCTCCACAAATATAGGTGATGAGCTTCTGAACTTAGAGTAGACAGGCACTTGATTGTTTATTTATTTGAATATGATGACCCGCCTCGCCCAAAAACATCAAAGCCATAAACAGTAAAAATCAGAATATATAAACAACTTCTTAAATTTATACAAAACAAAATACAATATTCACACAATGGTATATTATAAACAACATAAGCTAAAACCAGCTGTAAACAAGGCTGCTATTTACCCTGAAGACCCCCTATTAATACCCTCATATGAACACCATGAATTCAATGGACTAAAATACAGTAAACATTTGGTCACAGAACCAAGCCTTTGCTTTTTTTCTGAAGCTAAGGTCGTTTTTCTCCCCTCATAATTCAAGTGGAACGGAATTCCAAACTGATGGTGCAAACCAGGTAAATGTCATGTTTCTGTGAAAGATAATTCATTAAAAGTAATTATGTAATGGCAAAGTTAGCAATAAGTACTGCAGGGATCTTAAAGCGTTTTCAGTCTAACAACAAGACACCAGTTCAGCCAAATGTTTGGGTATTCCCAAGTTCAAAAATAAGGAAATTAATTTTCAAAATAATTTCTATGGATACAAAAAGTGCTTTACCTAGAAAAGGACTTTTTAAAATCTATCTGTCAGATATGCAGGTAAAGATTCAAGCATAGGAGGTAATTTTCAAAAGGATTTACGTGCATCATGTACAAATAAATGGCATTCAATGCCATATTCATAGTTGATATCTGCCAGTTGGGTAAGGCAAACATTTATTTATTTTTAACTTTTATATACCGACATTCCTGTATAAAATACAAATCACACCGGTTTACAATAAAACATAACTTTGGCTGTGAGCGTTACATAGAACAAACAACAAATTATACTAAAAAGCATACATTACCTTTGTCAGAAATGTAAAACAATTATTAAGAAGAAATTGTTAACAAGGGATAAAAGATAACAAGGGGAATATTTAAAACTAGGGGATGCACGAAGGGGTGCACAAAGGGGAATGCCCCATTGTCGCGCCCCTTCGGCACGCGACGCCTGCTGGCTTGGCGCTTTTAATGGATCAGTTCCGTGAGCGATGACGTCGGGGGAGGGGCGGGTCCCTCAGACCTTTTATTCTTTTCAAATTCATCATCTCTTCCCAGTTTCAGCGCTGCTTTTTTTCTTTTTTCAATTTTTTTGTCTTTGTTTACCTCAGATGTAATCAGGTGAAGAGGACAGGAGATAGCACCAAGTCCTGGGGAACCCCATAGTTTACTGAAGGGTTATCTGAATGCTGATCATTCTACTGGACAATTTGCATTCTCTCAGTCAGGTTTGAAGCAAAACAAGAATGGCTCTCCCCAAACCCTATTTCCACAAGGTGCCTAAAACAAATTAGGTTGAGGGTGTCAAATTCAGGTGCAGGATGAGGGAAACCCAGGCCCTTATTTCCTTTCCAAAAATTCCAGATCTCAGTCAATCTCTTGTCTCCAAGCAACTGCCCTATTATTGACAGGCTGCACAGCAATTAATTGCAAGACAAGTATTTCTGCTTTTCTTTGTGGTTTTATTGCAGACTAGCACTTTCATTAGCTGACCCTTTGTACAGAGGCCCAAGATATCCATAACCTGATGATCTAAACCAATCTAAAATTCCACACAGGCATGGGTTGAATAGTGCCAAAAGGGAGTCCCCTTCCCTGTTTGCATGCATTCTAACCTCATCCACTGAAGCCAGTAGTACTGTCTCAGTTCTGTGCCCTGCACAAAACTCTGATTGACAGCATGTGAAAAATATTTTCTTCTGTCAGGTAATTTAAGACCTTGCAATAGACGACCTTCTCAATTACCTTTCTTAAAAATGAGTGAGAACGATAGGGAGTTTTCATCTAAGCATTAGATTTCTTCTGCATGAAGAAGCAGGGGAATGTCGGGTTAGATCATTAGTTAATAAAGAAAGTATTCCAAGGACATTAGTTGGCTTGCCTTTATTTATTATTTTTAAATCCTGTTAAGAAAGTGCTTTTGGATGCAATTTTGAAAGGGATTCTCCATAGGTAAACTAGTGTTTGCCCAAGGAGTTGGCCATTTTGAAAATTGACTTGTCTGTGGATAACAATACATGATCTTCCAATGGCACTCATACTTCCCCCATGGGGGAAATGGAGGGAACTGAGGAATGAGCTGGGGTAGGCCAGAGAAATAAAGCATAAAGAATTCATTTTGAAATCCCTGCAGCTGTTTTCTGATGTTTTACCCCATATACTTTGCATCTACAAGAAATGTAGGGTAAAAACTCCCTACTGGCAACAGTCTGTTTTGCTTTTCAATGGGAAATTCAAGGGAGAGATTTCCTTTGAAAAAAAAAAAAGTTATGCAAGCCAGCAGTAGGCCTATAAGAACTGTAAGATCACTGAAAAATGGACATTGTAATATTCATCTTTCTTTATGGCATGAAGTCTTAAGATATTCTGGGAATTATTTTGCATAAACCAGCCATATGTGAGTCAGTGCATTTTTAGTCTCCTGTATACTTTCAGCAATTTATGTGCATACCTTCCCTATGAAAATTATCCATTGAATACTACCCACACACAATTACACCTGCTTTGTGCACATAGTTTTCTGGTAACATTTTAAAACATATGTCTGAAAATGCAAACTTATACATCTAATTGTAAATCTTTCCCCAACCTCATCCCCACCCCCATCCCAGGACTGCATCTGCTTACCATGGGTCAATTTATATTCATACAGGGTGACAAAGTATATACCCAGGGACCCCAGAAGACCTTAATAACAGGGCCTAGTGATCTGGCCCCAGTCCAGTTTAAGGCAAGGAATGCTGGGTACAGGCTATCTCCTCTGGGCCAGGGATATAATGTGGGCTGAAAGCAGAGCAAAAGGAGACTCCAGACCCTATGAGAGAAAAGCTGGTGGATTGACTGAGAGTAAAAGGGAAAGGCAAGTTAGCTGACCTGGTTGAGTTTGTTTTATTGAGTTGGAAATATGAATGTGGAATACCTTTGGACTCTTTGCCCTGTAAATAAAGAACACAAAGAGAAAAAAGCCTTGATTGCTCATTCCTGTGCCACAAGAACATGCACAAGCAGAGGTTTATCTACATATCAGGGTTGATTTTAAGACCCGCGCCCGCACATCCATGTGTACGCGGTTCTCGGCAAATAAAGCACCGTTTTATTCATAGAAATGACTTTGAAAGTTTCTGTCCCTAAGTTCTGTTATCCTGTTTTGTACAATTAGCAGCAAAAATATTGAAAACCTATAAACAAAAGATTAAAAAACAAACAAAGCTTTATTTTTGGAAAAGTGATGTTAATTTCGGTATCTAATATGTTAATTAACTAGTATTAGCTTCCCAACATAATTTTTCTCTGCTAAAATACAAGCAGCAAAATCATTACTGTATCAGTATACTAATAAAAGCACAGAGCAATAAGAATTTTAGAACTTAAAGAGATCATTATTCAGGGCATATATAAGTTTTGGTCTTAACTGCAAAAATTGTGGGATTAAAAATTCTAGCATACTGTGGATTGTACAGCTAAATAATTATTTTATGTATTTATTTATTTATCGAGTTTTATATACCTTTGTTCGGTTTCGCCATCACAACGGTTTACAAAGTTACGATGTTTAACAGTGTTTCCAAAACGGTTCATATGGTTGCTAACATAGAAGATATCATTTATTAACTTTGTTTGTAGATTAATCAAAACATATTACAGAACTGAGTAATAATCAAAACGTTCTTGGGTCCATCATTTTGCCTAATGTTACAGGAGGGGAGCGGTGTTTTAGAGTCAGTGGGTGAGTTGGTAGGCTTTGGTAAACATCCATGTTTTTAGCTCTTTTTTGAAAGTTTTTAAGTTTTCTTGTATTCTGAGTTCTATTGGGAGGGTGTACCAGAGTTTGGGGCTTCCAAGTGAAATTGCTCTCTTTTTGTTATGTGGCGGGCTCGAAGGCCTTGCATTCTGATTCGTAGCGGGTGTTTTAGTGTGCCCATGGGCCTCAGCCCGACCCCAGATGGATCCAGGACCGAACCGAAGGTTGACGGTATGTTCCACTATGGCTGACGATCTTACCCTCCTCCAGGCCTGCAAGCTCCCAAGGCCAACAACAGGATGATGTTGGAATGTGAATGGTCCTCCGACCATTCCGAGCCCTTTCGGACTTGCTGCATGAAACAGCATGGAGCAGCAGGTCTGGCCTGAGGTCGAGGGCAGACAGGTCTTGACACGAAGACATGACAGCAGGATCGATGCAACGGCATCGCGGACGAAGACTTGACACCAAGGCTGATGCAGACAACATCAGAGACGAAGGCTGGCACTAGACAAGACACCAAGGTAGCTGAAGACATGACACCAGGATCGATGCAACGGTATCGAGGACGAAGACTTGACACCACAGCTGATGCGAAGACATCACGGACCAATGGTCGATGCAACGGCATCCCGGACCAGGGTTGATGCGACGATATCAGGAACAAGATGTGACATGATACCAAGAGTGATGCAATGGCATCCAGGACGAGACGAGGAACTTGACTAAGTCCAGACGAGACGAGAAGCTGGGCAAAAGGACATTGGCACTGTCTCTCAGGGCGCCCTACTCAGCCCACCTTCATGGGCGGACCAAATGGCCTGGTTGCGGACCATCCTGTCCCACTGCGTGCCCTACACAGCCCGAGGAGGCTGGTCACGGACCACGCTGAGAACGAGACCAGCGCATGGAAGGATCCAGTCGAAGCAGAACTCCAACGATGGAGCCAATGTCATCTGAAGCGCCACCAATGGCTGGCAGAACATGACGGCTCAGGAGCACAGGACACACATCCACCTGTAGGCTAGTCCATGCTCGGGCAAGACATCATCCGAGGGACCCCTGGCCTAACAGGTACCAGAAGGCTCAAGAGCGCTGAAGACGAAGACACAGGAGCAGGACATCAAGGAACCCAGAACATCAGGAAACGGAGGATCAAAGTGAGACACCAGGACACCTGGACAGGGACCTCAGGCAACGAAGACATAACTTGACATGGCGTGACAACAAGAACTCCATGTAGAAGACGAAGAAGACCTGACGGAGCTCTGGCAGGCAGGAGCCTCCAGAGAGAAGTAACTCAGATGCAAGGTGAAGACTGAATGATGGAGCAGCCCTTTATAGGGCTGGAACAGGAAGTCCACTCCCTAGGTGGGGGCAGCCACACTTCCTGTGGCTGGCCCTTTAAATCTTGAAGAGAGGCACGCCGGCACCTAAGGGAAACAGGAAGAGCTGTGCAGGTCCGCAGACAGCGGCCTGCACCAATGACTCCACACGCAGACACAGGGCTGGGCCTGGACGTAGGCCCCGAAGATGGCAGTGGCTCCAGCCGCTGCAGACAGCCTCGAGGGCAGCTCAAGCCGCCAGGAAAGACTGAGACTTTTGTGGCCTCCAGCCACGAAGATCAGGTGACGGCAGCGGTCCCGGCCGCGCAGGGGACGGCAGAAAGTCCGCGGCTCCAGCCGTGGCAAAGAGGAGCAGCACGGGTGGCCTCCAGGCCGCAGGGAAAGACACAGTCCATGGCTCTGGCCGCGTTGCAGGCCCGACTCTGGCAGCACCAGCCGTGTCGGGCAGAAAGCAGCATGGGGTGAGTGAGCCTGCTTGCAGGAGGACCCAAGGGCAGCAAATTCATAACACTTTTGAGTTGAGGTGAGTTGTTTAGATTGAGAAGTTGGGATCTTTAATAGTCCTTTATTTGCTGATCTGAGGTTTCTGTTTGGAGCATACAATTTGTGTATGAACTTAGCCAGTTTGTTTGTTTTCATATATTATTTTATGTAGTATGGAAAGTATTTTGTATTCGATCCTAAATTTTATTGGGAGCCAGTGTAGAGATATAAGTGTAGGAGTAATGTAATCATGTTTTTTACATCCAGTGCGTATTCTTACAGTTGCATTTTGCAGGATCTGGAGTGGGCGGATGGTATTAAGAGATAAATTGAATAATATGGAGTTACAGTAGTCCAGATGGAGAAGATGAGTAGTTGGACTGATCTGAAATCGTTGGGGGAGAGGAAAGGTTTTAATTGACGTAATGTTAGGAGTTTGTGATATCCGTCTTTGATTTTAGCTGTGATGTGGTTCTTGAAGGATAGTTTTTTGTCAATTATGACTCCAATGTTGCGTGCATGATTGACTGGAGTGATAGCCACTTTTTGGTTTATTAAGTTGAGTGGTGGTAGTTGAGGAGTGTTGTTCTTCCTATCCAGTATGATTATTTCAGTCTTATCAAAGTTTAGTATGAGTTTCAAGTTGGTTAGTAGTTGCTTTATTTTGTTTAGGTAGGTGGCTGTTTTTTTTGTAGGTTTCTTCCAATGAGTTGATTATTGGGATTAATATTTGAATGTCATTTGTGTATATGAAGTGGGTCAGGTTAAGGTTTGATAGGAGGTGGCAGATCGGAAGGAGATAAATGTTGAAAAGTGTTGCTGATAGCGTGGATCCTTGGGGGACTCCGTTGTCTAGATTTATTTTTTTTGAAAGGGTGTCATTGATCCATACTTGGTATGTTCTTTGTGATAGATATGATGTGAACCATTGTAGGGTTTTTTTCTTTTGCACCAATTTCTGATAGTCATTCAATCATGATAGAGTGGTTTACCGTGTCAAAGGCTGCCGATAGGTTGAGAGGTACCAGAAGGTAGCTGTGGCCATTTTCGAAACCATTGAGTATGGTGTCATTCAATGAAAGCAGCAATGTCTCCGTGTTCAGTTGTTTTCTGAAGCCAAATTGTGTGGGTAGTAGGATATTGTTTTCTTTAAGGTGGTCACTGAGATGTGAGTGGAGGATTTTCTTAATGATTTTGGCAATGAAGGGTAGGTTTGATACGGGTCGGTAGTTCAGTGGATTTCTGGATCAAGGTTGTTCTTTTTCAGTATGGGTTTGATAATTGCTGATTTTAGGCATTCTGGGTAGTTTCCTTCAATGAGGGATAGGTTTATGATGTCAGTTAAAAGTTTAGTTATTGAGGGTTCGATATTTTTAATCGTCGTTATGGGAATGGAGTCAATAGGGTGTTTAGCTGGGTTCATTTTTTTGATGATTGTTTGGATTTCCAGTGATGATGCAGTTTCAAAGTTGAGCCAACTTAATGTTTGAAAGTTTTGTATTTTCTGGTCTTGTGAGTTGTTGTTGATATTGAGGTTGTTATTTATGAGGTTTTTTATTTTATCATTAAAGAATTCTGCGAGGTCGTTACTTGTGATCTTGGAAGTTGAAGATAACTGGTCATCATTGAATGATTTGGTTAGGCTTTTTAAGATAGTGAAGAGCATCTTTGGGTTATGTTAGTATTTGTTTATTTTAGTTGAGTAGAAGTCTTTTTTTGTTTTGTGGATGAGTTTTTTGTATTCTGCTAGTTGTGCTCTGTATGCGTTAAGTAGTGTGGTTGATTTATTGTTGTTTCTCCAAGTTTTCTCTTTTTTTTCTGAGTTCATGTTTGGCTGATCTGAAGTTTTCATTGTACCATTGGTTCTGATGTTTTGGGTTTTTATCGTTTTCTTTATCATGGGGTTTATCTTATCTTCTACTGTTTTAATGATGGAGATCTAAGAAGAAGTTACGTTCTCTGCATTTGATAGGTCTATGTTTGTTAGTTCTGTTTGTAAGTATTCTTGAAGTGTTTCGATGTGAAAAGGTGGTCTGTATGAGAAGGATTTAGGTGGGTTTTTTATTGTACTAAATTTACGATTTGAGTATAAATTTGCATGGATTATAGAATGGTCCGACCAGGGTATCTTGGTGATCTTTGTTTGGTGGTTATTCCACATGTTAGTATTTATGAAGACGAGGTCGTGTGTGACCTGCTTTGTGTGTTGGGCCATTGATGATTTGACTAAGACCTATTGATGAGAGCATGTCAATGATTGAGGAACATATAGGGGAGTGGGGGATGGTATCTATGTGTATGTTGAAGACACCTAAGATGATTATGGGTTTATTGATGGATATTTTTGTCAAGAAGAATTCAATAAGTGGTGAGTAGTTCTCATCCAGAGTATTTGGGGGGGGGGGGGGTGGACAGTATATCAGATAGATTTGTAGTTTAGGTGAGTCAACTAGTGTAATTTTCAGAGGGGTGTAGTTATTAGTTGGGAGTAATTTCATCTGTAGGTTTTTTTTTTATGAGTAGCATTAGGCCACCACCTTTCTTTTTTGTTCTGGGGATTGAGAAGGTTTTGTAGAAAGGGTTGTTGATTTAGGTGATTAGTACTGTGTCTGTGTTTTTTATCCATGTTTCCATGATTGCTATGAAGTCTGGCTTGTCATCTTGAAGAAAGTCATTGATGATGGGAATTTTCTTTATTATGGATGGTGCATTAAAAACCCTCCCAGTTGATATTCGCTTGGAGGACAATATCAACAGTTTCAAGAAGCAGATAAAGACCTGGTTATTTGAACAGGCTTTTATTCAAGTCAATTGATCCTTCTATCTTCTACTAAGATCATATAGTGGACGAGCGATGAAGAAATAGTTATAATATCTAAAGGACTTAGATGGGAATAAGGGTATAAAAAGAGGGGTAGGAACAAGTGAGGTTGGGTAAGATAAAGGGGATGAAGGGGAATGGGTTATCTAACTTTTTAGAATTATTTTCATATAATTATATTTTAAAGTGCTTTTAAAAGTATTTTAATTTTTTATACTGAAGTACTATGTATTTTAGACCAATATCTTAGCGAAATAATGTAAAATTATAGTGACAAGTTTATTATATGTGTTTTTTAATTTTGCTACTGCAAATTCCATGAATGTAAACCACCTTGATATCTATGTGAAAGTTGGTATATAAAGTTGAATAAATATAAATAAATAAATAAATAAATGATAGTGCTAAGTAGCTGCTGTATGTTTTTGTGTTGTTATGAGTTAGGTAGAATGTTGGTATTTGTGGTTTTTTTATTTCATGCTTGTGTCGTTCGGGTTTATATCTAATTTCAAATAATTTCTGTGGTTCGTGCTGTAGTCAGGGGGTTGAGGGTTTGTCATTTCTTGGGTAGTTTGGAAAGAATTTTTTTTTTTTAATTATTTTAGTGCTTATTAGTGTTAGCACTAAGGTTTGCACTAAGGGGTGCACAAAGAGGAGTACCCCTTTGTCGCGCCTCTTCGGCACGTGACGCACGGCGCACAATGATTGGTGGTCGTGTCCGATTTAATGGTCCGCGGCTTGAGCAGATGACGTGGGGGGTGGGGGTGGGGTGGGCCTCCTGATTGTGGACTTCGCGGATGTCCCTGGTTTTTTACTTTTTTCAGGCACTTGCCTTTTTTTCTTTTCTTTTCCCTTCTTTTCCCTGTGGGCACCTGGCATTAGGCCTCCTTGTGGCTCGGGTGTTTTTGGTCACGTCCAATTTAACTAGATAAAACTTAGGGGGCCATTTATCAAATCACGTTATGGCATTTGCACATGCATTAAGGCATTTTTGCATGCATTAATCGCCTTTAACGCATGCAATAGCACCATAACGCATGGTGCGATGCAAATCTGAAAAAGAGGAGGAGATAGGGGTGGGAGTGGGCTGGGCTTGAAGCCCACCTAGTAACTCGAGGTGAGGTTTAGGTATTAGTGTAGGGGTTAGGGGCCACTTTGACATCCAAAGTGAGATGTACGAACAGCACAGTGCTCTCTTGTAAAGATTTGATGACATTCGGAGTGAGGAAACTCACCCAAAGATGAGATTTGTGCAATGTTCTCTCAACCTAGCTTGATGTTACCCAGGTAGAAAATTCTGGCTAAAGTCTGTTGCAAAAAAGTATCTGCAGGCTTTATCCAATGTAGGCTGTTTGAAAATTACCTTTTTAATGTGCAAGCGCTAGGTAATGATATCCTTATCACTAACCAGCTGAATATTAAGGAGGGAAACTTCCAGTTAGGAAGGAGCAGGAAGGGTGGACTTTGGGGTTTTCTTGATCATTCCATTGAAGGTGAATAGGTCACTGAGCCCCTTTACTTGTGTCCAGGAAAGGATGAGTGATGGGGAGGGAGGATTAAGGTATGCTGGACACATGTTCTTATTCTGAAGGGGCAAGGGATGGAAAGGACCATGCTGCCACTTGAGCTGGCAAGTAAGGAGAAGTGGGTTTCTGGGCTTGATGGGTGTTGAGGGATGAAATTCTCTGTGCTGTCCAGCCCAAAGTAAAAGGGTTATTTTACATACAGGATTTTGAGATTCAGCATGAGCACTAAAAAGTTGATTCCTAGATGGAGGCAGGTACTCATTTTTAAACTTTAGTGGGCCCACTTTAAATAGCGGAAGGAGGAAATCATTTTTCTTAAGAACCCACTAAATCCTAATTTGCTTATGAACTACCCTTATCTGCATTGGCATCTATTCCCATTTTAGCATGCACCTAATAATGTTCTCTGATTCCAGTTTAGCTTGCAACCTATGGTCTTAATACATAGTTTGCTATTCTGGGTACATGCAAAATAGGTTTGGCATGCATGCTAACCTTTAGTGTACTGTTCCTTTAGTAACCTTTTACATGTGCATAAACCAGCCATGTATGGGTAAATGGATTTTCAGTCTCCTATATACTTTCTTAATGTGCAAAAATGGTGTCATAAAAAAATAAGAGTTTCAGGTGATGTATTGGATATATGCTTGCACCTTATATTTTCAAAAGGTACACAAACACCATGCCATTAATGAGCTAATGTCTAGTGGGAAAGATTTCTGTAAAGAGTTCCCCAAGAGTGCTGAACTTATGAGTTTACTAAGGCTATGCTTCTTTTGTAGGGGCATGAAAGTGGGGCCAATATTCTTATGTTCTTATGTATTGAACCATATGTGCACAATTTCAGAGCAGAATTACACAATATTTTATAAACTGGTGAAGCTCCTGATGTAATGCCTATAAAATTCTAGCATTAATCTCCACATGTCCACTTACACCTACATGTGCTACACCATGGATGGGTTTGAAAGTTGGGATCTATGCGTGCTTGGTATTCATTTGGTGCCTATGGTCCAATCTACCCTCTACCACAGTGGTCCCCAAACCTGTCCTGGAGGGCCACCAGCCAGTTGGGTTTTTGGGATATCCACAATGAATATGCATGAGAGAAAATTTGCATGTTATGGAGGCAGTGCATGCACATTTTCTCTCATGCATATTCATTGAGGATATCCCAAAAACCCGACTGGCTGGTGGCCCTCCAGGACAGGTTTGGGGACCACTGCTCTACCATATACCCAATCAAGTGTGATTCACTGACTTGAGTCACGGGCCTCAACATTTTGATGACTATTTCTTGAGTATGCATTCCTTAAGAAAAGATATTAGGAAACTCACTTGCGGGCGGATTTTAAAAGCCCTGCTCGCGTAAATCTGCCTGGATTTACGCGAGCAGGGCCTTGCGTGCCGGCGCACCTATTATCCATAGGCCGCCGGCGCACGCAGAACCCCGGGACGCGCGTAGGTCCTGGGGTTTTTAGAAGGGGGCGTGCCGGGGGTGGGGCCGAATGACGCGATGTTTTGGGGGCAGGGCGCGGCGTTTCGGGGCGGGCCCGGGGGCGTGGTTTCAGGCCGGGGCGTTCCGAGGCCGTGGCCGCGCCCTCCGGAACCGCCCCCGGGTTGGGTCTCGGCGCTCCAGCAGCCCGCTGGCGCGCGTGGATTTATGTCTCCCTCCGGGAGGCATAAATCCGTGGATAAAGGTAGGGGGGGGGGTTTAGATAGAGCCGGGGGGGTGGGTTAGGTAGGGGAAGGGAGGGGATGGTTAGGGGAGGTAACGGAGACAGGCTGCGCGGCTCGGCGCGCGCCAATCCAGGATTTTAGAAGATACGCGCGGCTACACGCGTATCTTATAAAATCCAGCGTACTTTTGTTTGCACCTGGTGCGCGAACAAAAGTACGCGAACGCGCTTTTTAAAAAAATCTACCCCTTGGTGAATGTACAACATTACACCATGTTACCTATTACACTTCAGTGCAAGATGTGAGACTTCTATACTCCTGATCAAACAACATTTTGCACTTGTGATCTAAGAATATCAGCTACAGCAGGTTACAGAGCCAAAGGTACTGCAAACATGAAATGATTGTACTGCTTTCAAGAATGCATCTGTTATGATCTACTTCTATAATTTGTAAAAAAATAAAATGGTAATTCAATAATACCAGAAGAGTTTAATATTACCTTGAAATACCATACATTTAATTGATTTCTTCTGCAAAAAAAACTTTGAAGTTCTAAATTACCATATCTGGAAAAGCATGGTGTCTTTAATTGTCTTTATACAGTTCTGTTATTGGTCAAGCATGAAATAAGATTCATGTATCATCCACCTGATTAATGTATTTACAAATGTATTTCAACTCTTTATTCTAAGCTACCTCTATTAATTGATATTTTTTGATATGACCTAATACCGTGAGGGTAAGTTTCATTAAGCAGGCTAGTGGAAACATATGTGGGTACTTTTGTACCTGCATAGCTTGTAGTGAATCATCAAAGAGATACTTCCCAGGTGGGTTTCCTTTCAAACTTGCTAACACTTAATACTTTTGCAGGCATTTAATATGTGCTAACTTACAATACCACACAATAACACACACATTTTGCAATTGATAAATATATGTGTGTGAGTTATTGTGCTAATTTTATTGTTTGAAATACTTTTGAATATTTTTTATATTCTTTTCCATTGTGTAATAAAACTTGAAACATTACTCATCTTTCAAATCATTTAAAACATTTGTGGTGTTACCCTATTTTAGGGTTCTCTGATGGATCTGTGTGTGTGTGTGTGTGTGTGTGTGTGTGTGTGTGTGTGTGTGTGTAGAAGGAAGAGGCAAATATAAGAATATACATGTATAATTTTAGCCAAATATTCAATTTTTTCCACAGTCTAACATTTGTATATGCAAGCGGGTGCACAAAGATTTATGCTAGTATTTTATAAACTGTGTGGGAGGATCTGTTTCAGTACATACATATATTTGTAATGCAAGAACACGCATTGATTGAAGAATCTAAATATGTACACCCTGGAGGAAAGGAGGAGCAGAGGTGATATGATACAGACTTTCAGATACTTGAAAGGTTTTAATGATCCAAAGGCAACGACAAACCTTTACCATAAGAAAAAAATCAGCAGAACCAGGGGTCACGATTTGAAGCTCCAGGGAGGAAGATTCAGAACCAATGTCAGGAAGTATTTCTTCACGGAGAGGGTGGTGGATGCCTGGAATGCCCTTCCGGAGGAAGTGGTGAAGACCAGAACTGTGAAGGACTTCAAAGGGGCGTGGGATAAACACTGTGGATCCATAAAGTCAAGAGGCCGCCAATGAAGAGTGGGTGACTCGCCAGAATGATGGCTACTGCCTGGAGACAATACCCTTAGTCAATAAACATACACATGGTTACTGTGACTCCAACATCACTCTAAGATTCAACAGCAAGAGGAAATGTGGAAAAAAGGATTTGCACTCACAAAGACGGGAGTAGCTGGCTTGTTACGGCGGTTACTACCCCAAACCAAATATCCAAATTACTACCTCCACCTTCCTCTATTCCTGATGCCTTTCAACTAGCTTGATCACTCCATTCTTATACTTCACTTTCAATGCATATCCAGCATAGTTCTCTGCTTCAACAGCAGGGGAAAAGAAAAACTGTTACTTCACACATCCAGCAGAGCTCTCTGCTTAAACGGCAGGGGAGAAGAAAAAAGGGTTCGCACTCACAAAGCGGGGAGTAGCTGGCTTGTTACGGCGGTTACTACCCCAAACCAAATGTACCTGATACTTCACTCTCGACGCATATCCAGCATGGCTCTCTACTTCAACGGCATGGGAGAAAGACTGATACATCACGAATTTCCAGCATAGCTCTCTGCTTCAACGGCAGGGGAAAAGAAAAACTGATACTTCACGCATATCCAGCATAACTTCAACGGCAGGGGAGAAGAAAAAAGGATTCACACTCACAAAGCGGGGAGTAGCTGGCTTGTCACGGCGGTTACTACCCCAAACCAAATGTGCCTGATACTTCACTTTCGATGCATATCCAGCATAGCTCTCTGCTTCAACGGCAGGGGAGAAGAAAAAAACTGATACCTCACGCATATCCAGCATAGCTCCCTGCTTCAACGGCAGGGGAGAAGATAAACAACCAATAAGGGCTGTATAACATAATCTGGGTAAAAACAAATAAGCATGGGTGTAGCTTGCTTATTGCGGCGGTTACTACTCCTACTACCTCTAACTAATCAAGCTAGATATTTCACTTGGATGCAGCTCCTCCACCGCTCTCTACATTAATGGCGGGGGTGGAAGGGAATTAGAACCAAGAGCTAAGAGAAACAGATAAGTATGGGAGAAGAAATGAGGGAAGCTTGCTGGGCAGACTGGATGGGCCATTTGGTCTTCTTCTGCCGTCATTTCTATGTTTCTATGTTTCTATATTTTTTTAAAAATATGTAAAATAAATGTGTAAAATATTTTATTCACACAATAAATGTAAGAATTTGTATCTAATAACTCAGCATCAAAGATGAAAGCAGGTATTTCATAATGCATGCACATGCTTGATTCTAAAATTACTTACTTGTGTTCATACTTTGAAATATCAGTTCACTAACACTTACACCATTCACCCTAAATTCCACCAGTTCACTCTAGCCCTCCTACCCCAAAACTGCAGACCAAAGAGTCTGATTTTCAACTGCATGAGTCAATTAGAGAATTAAAATTATATGGACAATCCCTTAAGTTCTGCAGGTTTCATAATATTAATTTGCATGAACATAAAAACATGACATAAGAATTGCCATACTGAGTCAGACTGAAGGTCCATCAAGCTCTTAGAGTCATTCATCAAAGTGCATCAAGGCCCAAACACACGTTAAATGGGGTCTAACACATGTTGCGTGCACAATAAATAGTGCAACTCAAGCTAGCATGCAAATTTAGTATACATGCGGGAGGAGTTAGTGCAAATTAAGCTGTTCTACTGCATTCCACGATAGCTTAATGCACACTAACGTAGGATTTAATGTCAGAAATAACTACACCTTCTTCTTTACGGTACAAGAGAAAAACATTTTTATCGCAAGCCCGTGGCTGTTATCGCACGATAAAAAAGAGGTCTTCTATCAGACACACCTATGAGGCCCTCCTGGGCTAATAAAAACCACCTGTTCCTACCTGGTCTGTCTTCCTAAACCCATAATGTTTATAGCAAGTTTACTTGTTGGGGAATACTGGATGCTTCAGAAGGATCGTCTCAGAAAACAACAAGAACAACAACTACAAGAACAGGCAAGAGAAGTTCCAATCCCTCCTAGGGAAATCAGAACTCAAGCCACTTGTCCCACAGGGAGAGGCCCACAGCAGTACAGGGAGAGGCCCACAGCAGCACTTGGCACACATGTGGGCATGGCGGAGGAGATACAGGGAGCACATCTTTCCTTCATGAGCCTCATTGCTGGGCATGCCTGAGTATTAAGTAATTAGCAAGTATCACCTCAGCTCTCAGGGCTATCCTGGAATTATATGAAGAGATCTGAGGAGATCTGGATCCAGTCACGGAAAGGTCTCATTCTGTGCTGGACCTCACCAAACTATTGGCCACCCTGCATTTCATGGCAACTGGCTCCTTCCAAATGACAGTAGGGGTCATGGGGAGAATATCCCAAACCACTTTTTCCTGCTGTCTGGACCAGGTCAGAACAGCTGATCTGACCACATGAATTGCTACATAGCATTTCCTCGGGACAGGCAGGACTTGATGGAATTAGAGAGAAGATTTTATGACATCACTAATTTTCCCAATGTTCTGGGAGCTATCGACCTCACTCACATAGCCATCATTCCACTCAATGACAGGGAGGAGATCTTCCACAAAAGAAAGCTCTTCCACTCTCTCAAATTGCAAGTGGGTTTTGATGCTCGATTGTGCATTTTCAAAGTGGTGGAAAAGTACACGGGAGCTGCGTATGATTCCTTTATATTTAGGCAAACAGGCCTGTGTAAAATTTTTGAGGATGGCCTCTATGGCGATGGGTGGCTCATAGGTAAGAGAAATGCTTCTTTCTCAATTCCATCTCTGGCTATGTGTTTGCAGCAAACGGCACGGACATGGAGGACACTGTGGGATATGTAAAAGCATCGCTGACATAACAAGTGGCTTGTTTAGTTAGGTCTGCATGACCATTGCACCATGACCTAGCTTTCTTTCCCCATGCTCCAAAGGCCTGCTAATCTTGTGAGGCCAAACAATGCCCTTGCCATAAAACTTGGTGTGTGAGTAGGCACTACACACTTTCTAAAGGGTTCATTTTAAACAGTGGCCTTTTTCCATTCCTCCAATTTGAAGCAGTTGAAATCTCACTGGTTAATCACAAATTTTAAATATCCAAACTGTCATATGGTAAGGGCCCTTTGCCCTTACCATATGACAGGGTATCCATGCCATTGGCCGGCCCCTGTCACATGGTAGGAGCACTGGCTGGCTGGCGCCATCTTTAAAGATGGCCGCCGCCGTCGTAAAGATTTGTCATAAAGAATATTCCGATTCACATCACCCCCAATCAGATTTTCCCCCCTCTAGCCGAAACCGATTGTTAAGACGATCGGGCACACAATTCACATCTCTACATGTGTGCCTGTTAGTGTTGGGTCAGCCAGGATGTCAGACACAGTTTTGTCCATCACACAGGTAAACTAGAAGCAGTGGCCTGTACATTTTGGGGCCTAGCACATTCTCTGTGACACACACACAGATTCTCTGTGAATCACAATTTGTTATTTATGGAGGACATACTGCAGAGTAGCCAGGGACTTGCATATTCAGTACACAAGGTTGAGGTTTTTCTGCTAGGCCAGGTGTGGCAGCTCTGATGTACTGCTTCAAGGTCTGATGACTGCTACCAACGAGTAACCTTAGCTTGGCTATGAGGGGCTGTCACACATTTAGTGGAATCCCCAGATGAAGTTTACCAGTCAGGATGATCTGCTATACTGGTCACATAGTATCACAGAAAAAGATGGCATGTACCTAGGGTAGGGAAATAAGCTTTTAAACCACATGCTAAGCCAAGTTCTACTGTCTTATAGCATGCTGTGATTTGGCAGCCAGATCTCAAAGTGACTGTGGTCTGAATGATGCCCCCATTCTGTCTTTAGCACAGGATATTTGGGATATGGTTGAAGTACCTGGTTCTCACCCCCATTGCTATTCCAAACATGCCAGCAGAGACGAAGTACAACAAGGCCTTATGTTCTACCTGCTGTGTCATAGAACATACCTTTGGAGGTTTCAAAAGTAGATTTTGCTGTTTGGACAAAATGGGGGGAGCATTAATGTATGCCCCACCCAAAGTAGGAGATACAGAGCTCCTCTGCTATGTATCCATAATCTCTCTCTACACCATGGCATAGCAATGGAGATACTTCAGGATCTACCCCCAGAGCCCCCATATTCACCCGCACAAGCTGAGGACACCATGCTAAGTGGTAATTAGGAAAGCCTCATAAAATGCTTATTTGCATGCTAGGCCTCAACTACCCCTTCCCCACCCATGGAAGGGAGGTCAGTAGGGTGTTTGCAGATGCTGTCTTCTCTATCATCTTTCTTTCATTCACTGCACCTTTGTTTGGGTCAGGGTAGAATAGAAACCATGTATGCCTACTTAGGGTTCATCCTGACAATGGAGCAGTAGACTGAACTTGAAATATTGTAGTCAAAGTAAAGATAATACTAAATACATGTGGCTGGCCTCATGTTTTCTGACTGATATTGATTCTAAAAGAGGCAGGTGTTACAAGAAAGTTTGTGTAGGACTGCCAACACTGTGTGCATAGCTTGGCCTAGCTTGCTGCATTTTATTTATTTATTTATTTAACACTTTTCTATACCGACCTTCATGGTAGAGACCATATCAGGTCGGTTCACATCGAATAGGGGAACTGAACTAAGTACAGTAACCAAAACAAAAGGTTGAACATGAAAAAGCAAAGTTACATTTAACAGGGAAATTAACTTGGAGGCATAGACTGCTGGAAGGAAGGAAAGGCTAGAGATAGCGGAGAAATTATTAGTATAATTAGTATAATAGGTGGACCTATCCCTAGAACTCTGTCCTAGCCCTCACATTTGGATAAGATAGTGTCTTAGGTGTGATGGAACTCCAGTGGGGCCTTGAACATGGAGAGCAACAGCTCTAGCAAGTCTATAAATCACAAGTAAGTCTGAAGTTTAAAGTCACAGCCTAAAGCTACAGGTAGACAGTTTAAGGTTTCAGTCAGAGAGTTGTCATTTTACAGCCTTATCCCATTACTGACAACCATATGACTGTAAAGTTATGCACCTGCACTTGTGATTCTTTAAGTCAATGGGCCTGCAAAAACACTCTGACAGCACTGCCTTAGTGGTTTCAGGCCATTGCTGACATCAGAGTGCTCACCTAGCAGGCCTTCAGTTCCAACCATTAGTAAAGCAGCTTTGCAACACTGTGGCATCCCCACAATGCTCACAGGTCATTCCAAGCTTGCATACCTCTTTATGGGTACATGCACCCATACACCAATGCACCCTGCTACATCTAACTAGGAAAAATGTCAACTATCATGTATAGATGGTGAGAGTCTTGGCTGATGGGATGTCATGTTGGTTAGCTTAGCTTCTCAAGGAGTCTTCACAAGGATGCTGGTTAGACTGCGTGAAGGCAGAATTTGGAATCAGATGTTGTCATGCCTTCTCTTGTGTTTGCAAATTACCTCAGAAATGTCAATATCACATTATAGTTTCTAAAGACTCTAAGAGCACCACATGTCTCCTAATAAAAGGCTCATATCATTGAACCTAACGCAAAGGTGTGTTAGAAGCTATTTGTCTTGCCTCACCCATAACAGGTAAACTTTCTCAAATTCGGAGAAGTGACTGTGCTGCAAGGCCCTTGGCCAGTCTAGCTCAGGGCTAGTCATGTGGTAGTGTTGTAAAGATGTTTTTTGTTGTTTTTTTGTTTTTAGATATGCCATACTTGGTCAGAACAAGGGTCCATCAAGCCCAGTATCCTGTATCCAACAGTGGTCAATCCAAGTCACAAGTACCTGGCAAGTACCCAGACAGATAGATCACAAGCTACTATTGCTTATTATTTACCATCATAGCAGTTTATGGATTTATCCTCTAGGAAATTATCCAAACCTTTTTTAAACCCAGTTAAACTAACTGCTGTAACCACATCCTCTGGCAATGAATTTGAAAGCTTAACTATGCGCTGAGTGAAAAATAATGTCCTTCAATTTGTTTTAAATGAGCTATTTGCTAACTTCATGGGGTGTCCCCTATTATCTGAGAGAGTAAATAACTGATTTACATTAACTTGTTCAAGTCCTTTCATGATTTTGTAGACTTCTATCATATTCTCCCTCAGTTGTCTCTTCTCCAAACTGAACAGCTCTAATTTCTTTAGCCTTTCCTCATAGGGCAGCCGTTCCATACCCCTTATCATACCTAGAAAATATGCAGAATAGTTTGCTTGCTGTGATAACTAGTATCAGTTACAGTCCTTATGGTATATGTGGCAACCCTTAAAGCACATAGGCTGAGGACTCCTGGGGGAAACAGCTTGTAGAATGTTCCATTTCCAAGGTCAGTCATTACCTTTCTGGGGTTTTATTGTTGGAGGCCCTTGCAAATCCAGATGGCTGGCAAGACTTGTGGCCAAGCTGAAAGAGTTGCTGCCCTATATGCTGTATCTAATGTGGTGTTTGTCACTTTTAAAGTTAGCAGTGAGCAGGGCAGATCTGCTGATAGACTCACAGTCATCAGCTCTGTGTATAGCATAAAGTTTAGAGAAGCTGTTTTCAGCTGATGACTTCAGAAGCCTACAATCTGCCTCATTTGCAAACCTGGCCCTGTGCTGAATGTATGGGGCGACTGTTGGCATGTTGGCTTATGCACTTTCTGTGTTGTTCTGTTGCAAGGCAAGCATTTTCTGCCATCTGAGGGCTTGAGGGGCCTTTGTCAGAAACTCTGACAAAGTGCTTATCATATATGCTTCTTGCAGATATTGGCATGTTGGCAGGTATACCAAATCTTCTGTGCATAGTTTGAACTCTGACTCCCTCAACAGTTAGGGACCAGGCAGCCATAGACATCAATTATGGATGGTTACGGACATGCCAGGAACATACTCATAACCCATGTATAGGTCCATAAAATGCTGGAGGGAATCTGTCCCCCAAACAGTGCCAACACATATGTCTGCCTGTGTACATCAGTGTAAGTGAGGTGCTGTGTTAGCCTTGGTCTATATCTGTGTCTGGGGGTGATGTTGGTTTCATTGTTCTCACCATTTCCACACCTATTCATACCCTAGTGCAGGCAGTGTGGGTGCATCCATTTTGCACAGCCTGTCTTTTGACACAAGTAATCCTGTGCTTACATTGTTTACAATGGGTGCCTCAGAGATATGATTGTATTGTATGGGGAGAAAATGGCCTCATTCTTACTCAAAAAAACATTCCACCTACAGCTCACACTATTTATTTCTTGTGTTGAGGGGGGGGGGTGTGTGAAACTTGACAGCAACAGACCTCAGATATGGTGTGTCTGATTTCTTGAAGAATAAATATTTCTCTGAAGTGTACCCCTTCAACCCCTCTCACCCCTGGACCCTGATGCTTTTCCACCCAGTACTTGTAGTTGGCCTAATTATCCTGTTATTTGGGGGAGTGCATGGTTCCAAAAGCTTCAGTTGCCAGAGAGGGTTAGCTGTTTTGGAGGGGGTGCTTGATGCCTGCTAGCACGCCTATTAGAGGTTTCCTTTTTTTAAACTATGGCCTACTTACCCTCCTCTCTGTAGAACAGATCCTAGACACTTCACATAAAAGCTTCCACACCAGGCTACATCTTTTGTGCCTTATTCTGCCAGATGTTTACACTGTCAGGTTACTCCTACAAAGATGCTGCCATATGTAGCTCAATATGTTTTGTGTGCATCCATAGAAGTGGTGGCACATTTCTGCAGCTGATTTTAGGGAACAAGTTTAGCAGCCAATTTTCCCCACATCACTTGTCCTTTACACAACCTGTGCATTATGCACTTCTTTCTACTTCCAGGCTGCTCTAACACTATGTCAGCAGCTGTGTGACAACTGAGGAGGAGTGAGGGAGTTGTGTAGGTTAGAGAACCCTGACAGCCCAAGAGCAGACAGCTATGAGACCTGCAGTTGCTTGAGAGCAGGAGGACCTCCACAGACTGGCTGCTTCCCCTGTACTGGCCTGGCATTTAGATCTATATAATTCCTGTGTGAACTCTTGGGTTGTCGGGTTTCTCTAACCTACACAACTCCCTCATTCCTCCTCAGTTCTCACACAGCTTCTGACAGTGTTAAAGCAGCCTGCAAATAGAAGACATTTTGTTTAGTGTGGAACCTAAAAAGGGTTTTGCCCAGACTGCCTTTTAGGTGGAGTGAGGATACAAGTAAGGGGCCCAATGTTAATTAAGTCTTGTGGGGTGATTCATGTAACTAGCCCTTAACACCACACAGATTTTACATGTACACTATGTACTCTCTGACCCAGATTCCTGCAGCTACACATTTATGTTCCCTAGAAATAAAACACGCCAAGGGCTTTATGTCATTTTTAAGTAGCCCTCTGATTGAAGACTTTATCATGATAGCATTCAGTGCCAGAACCAGAGTTGTTTGGTCAGAGGTTATATATCTTCATTATGTTATAGGCCAATGGTTTGTAATAGATGCACTATTTATTTTATTTATTTATTTATAACATTTATATACTGATATTCTGAGTATAATCATACTGGTTTACAATAAAACAAGAACAATAAGATAATATAATCATAAAACATATTTAAAAAAAACACTTAAATATTCACATTCTTAAAAATCAATAAAAAAGTACAAAAAATAAATACTAAAATATGCAAATATAATGATAAATAAATCATCATTCATCACTTATTAACAATATACTTCCTCTCCAAATGCCTACCTGAAATGCCAAGTTTTTAAATCCTTTTTAAAGTATGAGATTTTGCCTGCAATCTGAGTTCTATTGGAATAGAATTCCATAGTTTGGGTCCGACTATCGATACAGCTCTGTCTCTAACTTTAGATAAATGTTCTAATTTCACAGATGGAATAGACAGAAGTCCTTTATTAGCTGATCTTAAGTTTTGCTGAGGGGTATGACTATGTAAAAGTTCATTTAGCCATTCAACTGATTGATTGTATAGTGACATGAATTATGCAGAGAACCTTATAATCTATTCTGAATTTGATGGATAACCAATGTAAATCTATTAGTATCAGAGTAATTTGATCAAATTTAGTACCTCCATTAAGCACACGAGCTGTAGAATTTTGAAGAAGTTGAAGGGGCCTTAGAGCATTGTTTGGAAGACCTAATAGAAGTGCATTACAATAGTCTAATTTAGCAAAGAGTAATGCCTGCAGAACTGTTCTAAAGTCTTCGTGGGTCAGGAGAGGTTTTAGTTTTTTTTAAAGATATGCAGTTTATAAAAAACATCTCTAATAATGATATTAATGTTTTTATGAAATTTAAATTTTAAAATTAACTCCTTTTTAAAAGGACCCTTGCATAGCTAGACATCTGATTGGTCTCCAACATAGTAAAGACATAGCTACTGCATCTCTAGGCAAACATTTCTACACCTATTCTAATGAACTGCATATGGAAGTTAACACTAGATAGCTAGTGTCCATCTCACATACATGCCCATCTGCCCAACAGTTAGCTAACAGTATTCCCTCTGGAGAAGGCAACTAGAGCCAATACTGAAGCTCCACAGTAAGGAGTTTCCTGTTTAGCTCTTGCTGTCTTCTTTGGAAGCATACAATCAGATTTAGCTTGTATGCTGTAGGCCATATGGTCTTCCCTGCCAGTGAAGTACCTAGTTGGAATTCCAATGGCATTCTAGCATTGAATATCATGTGGATTCAAAACCTTTGACCTAGTGAACCCTTAATAGAAAAAGCATACAATAAAATCAGACAAGTAGAAAGCATTCTTTCAAACCTGTGTCCATTTTATTACACAAAACATTTCAACAGATTGAAAGCATGTCAACGTCTTTGGTAATCACATTCTGCAAGGTCAAGATTTGCAATTGAACATGACACTGTAAATGAAATGACAGCACATTGAGTGTAGACCTCTACATATATTGTTACAAATGGTAATATTACATATACAGTATTAGCATCTTATCCATTTGTACAATCATGATTACAGCAAATAACATAGAAAGCAGAAGTGGCACCCCATTGCTCCAGTACAGCTCTAATGTTAGTGCTGATAGCAGCACAATTATGTGATGTTAACCAACAGACCCTCAGATAGTCCATGTTGAAAGAGTGTTCTCAAGGGGACAGTGTAAGGACCAAAGCAGCAGATTTCAATTGAAGGCCCCAGACAGTCCATGTTGAAAGCATACACTCAAGGGGATAGCCTAAGGTCCAAATCAGCAGAGTTCAAGTGAATGCCCCAGGCAGTCCAAGTCTTGTCTTAGGTATTACAGTATAGCAGTTCTGAACCATCATGGCCCTTTGGTATGCCATGGCTTGTCATTTGGGGTTGGCATGTCTTTGGGAGGCCTATCCCTGGGTCATCTCTCAGATCAGAGACTGCTATATTGTGTAGAGTCTTGGGATGCTGGGGAAGGCACAAGTGGAGGCTCCAGCATTCATTGTAGAATCTGAGTCAGGATGCTGGTGATGTTATTTATCAAGGTGAGAGCTTCTGTGTGGGCTGCCATCTAGTCATGCAGGGCCTGGGTCTGCCCTTCCACAGCCATCCTCAGGTGCACTAGGCTCTGCCAATATGTGGACACCATGGTTCCTTTCCAGCTGGTCCAGCTGCTTGTGCATTGAGGCCTCTATAGTTTCCAGTACTGGTGCTGTGCTCGTTGTGGCCAGAGCATAGGTGATGGGGCTGGTGAGCTGCTCCAGCTCAGTGCCTGCTGTCTCATGCTGGCCATGTGGTGTGCTGGAACAAGTTTGTGCAGGCTCAGCTGTGTCCCACTGCAGGCTGTGTTCCTCCATGAAGCTTGAAAGGTTTAAACTCACATTGGGGGGCTTGCTGAGCTGAGGGCTACCAGGATCTGGATGAGTAGACTGCTGCTGCTGCTGCTGCAGCTCCTCTTTCTCCTCTATGCTGAACTGTGTCTATGCATTCATAAGGAATGGGGCACAAAAAAGTGTTGCTGCATGGCTGGTCCCTGACTCTTCACTGTTGGCCCCTGGTGCTTGATGGCTGGGACTTACAGAATCCTGGGCGAGAGCTGTAGAAACAAAGAAAACATAAGTACCAAAGCCAAGAGGTACATACATGCACCATTTAGCATGAGATGCACACTTTGCATGTCAATTAATTTGAGCATTTTATGCCAAATGATGTGCACAACTGTTGCAGCTTTGACATGTATAGGTGATGTTAACTTACAGTTCCAGCTCATGTGGTGTCCAGTTGCTCAGCCATTCCCTCGAACACATTTGGTCCCAGCCATTGGACGAGGTGCTCATCATGAGCATGAGCACAATCAGACAATGTGCTCCTCTGCTGGTCTGCTGTATGTATTTGTTGAAGTTCGCCATCTTTGTCTTCAACCGGGCCTTTATGTCCCAGTACTCGTGAGCCACCTGCTCCCCTCTGCATTTCATGCTGCTGCACTTTGAGATAGCCTGGGTGATATGTGAAAGATCTGGCCCTAGGATGCCCTCGAGGTCTTGGCCACACGGTTGATGAAGAGCATGGTATAGTGTTGCAGGACCCCAGCAATGTTCATCTTATTCTCCTTCGGGCTGAACTTCAACACCCTCAGACAAATGTGCCCTGCTGCCTGGCTGCCTGAAGTGGATGGCACTTATGCTTCTGGAGAGGTGTCCTCCCTTTCCTGACTTGCTCCCACTCCCCTCTATGCTCCCTTCCTCCCCTGTGCCCCCATATGCCCTACCAACTCCCCTCTCCTTTTCCTTTCTGTGTATCCCTAGGCTATCAACTTCCTTCTACCGGACTTGCCTGCCTATCTGCTTCCCCCTCCCACCTCCTTCTTTCCCTTCCCCCCTCCCTATCTCTATTCCTGTCCCTACTCCTACTCTTCCTCCTTCCCTAGCACTCTTGACCTCATCATCACTCTGTCTCTCCTCTTTTCATGCTTCTCCTATCCTCTCTCTCTCTCTCTCCCTGCCTCATGCTCTATCCTTTCCAATCCTCAACACCACCATGTCTCATCACTACTCCTCCAGCTCACAATCACACCTCAACACTCCTCCTCCACTTTACCACCATGCCTAACCTCTCCTCCTCTGCCTCACCAGCATGCTTCACCCAAACAAAGACAGACAGACAAACAGGACAAACTAACAAAAACTTTCACACAAACAGATCAAGATAATAGATAAAGGGAAAGGGAAACAGATGAGAAACAAGCCACAGGACACCTCACTCAAAACTCACTAAATACCTACAACCCAACTACAACTACCACCAACTTACCTACTCTCCTCTCCTCTCTCCAAATTCCTGATACACCCTCAAAGAGGCAGCTACAGGAAGCCTGTATATATAAACCAGAAAAATAATGTGCCTGCACAAATCAACGTGAACGGAGTAAAATAACGTGCACACTGACGCAACACGCAACATGATAGCGCAATGTGCTTTGTGTAAATTAGCTATACGATGTGGTACACAGAAAATTAGCCTAACTATGCCCATTTGTTTATCACGGGCGCTTTTTCTGCTATATTTATAGCATTTTAATGATTCTAGGCCTCAGTAACCTGTTTCCAACAGTTGTCAAACCAAGTCAAAAGTACCTGGCAGCATCCCAAATAGTAAATAGATCCCATATTGCTATCGCACATTGATAAGTATTGGCTATTCCCAATGAGGTTAATTTTAAAAGCCTGGGGCATGCATCAACTGGGGGTGCACGCACAAGTCAGTCTTGCACATGCTGACCAAATTTTAAAAGCTGTCCAGATGCATATGTATCTCCCGCTGTGTGCACCTCTCATGCAGTTTCAAAAAGTGACATGATCTGTGCATTTTGGGGCATACATGTGCCAATGTGTGTCTACTTGGTTAATAACAGTTAATGGACTTCCGCTCCAGGAACTTGTTCAAACCTTTTTTTAAATCCAACTACAATAACTGCTTTAGCCACATGCTTGGGCAATGAATTCCAGATTTTAAATTGTGTATTGAGGGAAAAATAATTTTCTCCAATTTGTTTTGAATGTACTACTTACCAACTTCATGAAGTATCCCCTAATCTTTGCACTTTTTGAAAGAGTAAATAATTGATTTACATTTACCTGTTGTATTCCACTCGTGATTTTATCAACCTCTATCATATCCCCCCCCCCCCCCCACCTCAGCCATCCATTCTCCTAGCTGAATAGCCCTACCCTGTTTAGCCTATTCTTATAGGGGAGCCTTTCAATTCCCTTTATAATTTTGTTCACCCTTCTCTCTTCCAATTCCACTATATCATTTTTGAGATGAGGTGACCAGAACTACACACAGTATTTCAGGAGCGGCCTCACCAGAAGCGATACAGAGGCATCATGATCTTTCTCCATTTTATTCTCCATTCCTTTCCTAATAATTCCTAATATTCTTTTTGTATTTTTAATGGCCAACACACTGAGTATAGGATTTCAAACTATTGTCCACTATGATGTCCATATCCTTTTCCTGGATGGTAACTCCCAATATGGAACCTAAGATCGAGTTACTACAGTGTGCTTATCTTTCCCCATGTGCATCACTTTGCACTTGTCCACATTAAATTTCATATGCCATTTGGATGTCCAGTCTTCCGGTCTTTCAAGATCCTTCTGCAATTTTTCACAATTTCTTGTGATTTAACAACTCAGACTAAGTTTGTGTTTCTGCAAATTTTATCACCTCACTCATTGTTCCTCTTTCCAGATTAGTTATAAATAAATTAATAAGCATAGGTACCGGTACAGGTCCCTGAGGGACTCTGCTGTTTATACTACCCTACTAAGAAAATTGACCATTTAGTCCTACTCTCTGTTTCCTATCTTTTAACCAGTTTGTAGCATACAATAGGACATTGCCTCCTATCATGTGACTTTTTAATTTTCTCAGGAGTATCTTCTTGGGCTCTTTCTAAAATGTCTTCTGAAAATCCAAATACACTACATCCACCGGCATACCATAAACCACATATTTATTAAATCTCAAAAAATGTAGTAGATTGGTAAGGCAAGATTTCCCTTCTGCAAATCCATGCTCGCTATATCCCATTAAACCATGTCCTTCTATATGTTCTGTGATTTTGTCCTTTAGAATTGTTTCCATGATTTTTCTCTGCACTGAAGTCTGACTCACTGATCTATAGTTTCCTAGATCAACTATAGAGCCCTTTTTTAAGATCAGGTTTATATTGGCCACCATCCAATCTTCAGGTTTAATGGATGATTTTAATGACAGGTTACAAATTATTAGAAATAGATCTTCAATTTCATTTTTTAGTTCTTTCAGAACTCTGGAGTGTATATTATCTGGTCTGGGAAATTTTCTACTCTCTAGTTTGTCAATCCACCTGATTACAATTTCTCTGTGATTTGTTTCAGTTCTTCTGAATCATAACCATGGAATACAATTCTAAGCACAGCTATTTCCACAATATTCATTTCAGTAAACACCAAAACAAAGAATTAATTTTGTCTTTTCCTGATGGCCTTATATTCCCTAAGTACCCCTTTAACCCCTCAAAAATCTAATCAGCCTAACCAACTCTCTCACAGGTTTCCTGCTTAGGATATATTTTTTAAAGTTTTTATTATTAACTTTTGCTTCTATGGCCAGCTTCTTTTCAAATTCTCTTTTAGCCTGCCTTATCAATAATTTACATCTAACTTGCCAATGCAAATGCTTTTTTCTATTTTCTTCAGATGGATCCTTGGTCTAATTTTTGAAAGAATTTCTTTTGACTAAAATAGCCTCTTTCACCTTTAAACCATGCAGGCAGTCATTTGACTTTCCTTTCAGATATTTTCAATTTGTGGAATACATCTGTACTAGGCTTCCAAGATGGTACTTTTAAACAATGATCACACATGATGTAAACTCTTATTCTATGTACTTCTAAATACCTACCCAGAATGCCCCAGACCATCCCTTTTTCTCCTTAACATTTACCATCATAGTGTAGATATACACATATCCTTGAGGTTTATAAAATAGCATGTATGCATGTACATTATATTTATGCACATATATACTCTGGGGTAGATTTTAAAATGTGCGTGCAGGTGTAGATGTACGTGCGCTACCCGACTTGCACACATGTATGCCAGATTTTATAACATGCGTGCGCACGCTATGAGCCACACTGCCTTCCCCTGTTCCCTCCCCCCTAGCCTGATCTTCCCACCCCTTCCCCTAACCTTTCTCCCTCCTCGCCCTACTCTAACCCCTCCTGAACTTTGACATCTTTTGTGCCTGCCTCCGGGCAGGCACAAGTTGCGCACGTCAGCAGCCTGCTGGTACGCAATCCTCTGACACAGCGGCAATGGATGCTATGTTGGAGGCCTCTGGCCCCATCCCTGCTCTGTCCCTGGACCACCCCGCCCATGCCCTGCCCCTGGACCGCCCCTTTTTGCAAGCCCTGGGACTTACACGCACCCCAGGGCTTTACACGCGTCGCTGGGCCTTTATAAAATAGGCCCGGCACAGGTAGGGCTTTTAAAATCCAGCCCTATATGTGTAACTCCTACATAATTCTATGAAAATTCCCTCATATGTACAATATATATACTTGCCTTTTAATTGAAAACATTTTCCTGAATCAGTGTTCATGGGTAATTAAAGGAGCTCTACTTTAGATGGAAAACATACAGATTATCATTTACATAAAATCATACTAAATGAGTAGACTATTTTATTTAAAATAAAAAAGTATAACCTGCATATAATAATATGATTTTTGTGGGATATAATGCAAAACTCATAATATTATAAAACAGATAAACAGATATACAAGTTAGCAATAAAAAGTATAAAACAAATGAATCTGTGAAAGCTTCATATTGTGTCTAGAAAATACATATTACTCACAGGGATGTGCAATCGCTTTTCCCGAATTAAGTAATGTCAATGAAATTGCCTAATTTGAAATGGTTCGAGAGAACCGAAAAATGATTTATTTTTCCAAAATTTTGAAAAATTCACACTCCAAATAGTGCACACTAACCTGAAAATTGGGACCCCCGAAAAAAACAAAACACCAAATCACGAGAAAAATGAAATTCTCACGGGGGGGGGGGGGGCAAAACGAAGCCCAACACAATATTTTTCCCGAAGCACCTCTCTAATTACTCATAGACAACCATATGGTCTAGGAGATCAAGGATAACTCATATACTAACCAGCTGGAAGAAAAATAAGAACAAACAGGCATTTTAAAGATCTAGCTCAAAATCTTGCTGGAATAAAACTGTTTTTCATGGTTTTTTGAAAGATTGAGTGTAAGTCATAGCCCATAGTTGTTCAGGTAAAACTTTCCCTAATGAGAAGCCAGCAGTAGAAAAAGCCCAGTTAAGGGTTTCATCAAGGTGGACAAGGTAGAGAGAGGGTATTTCCAGAAGCCCAAAGTGAGCTGACCTCGAGGATCAGGGTGAATTATAAATGTGCAAAATAGAGCTAATCTATGTCAAGGATATGTTATTCAAAAGTTTATGAATGAGGATGACTAATCTGAATTTAATTCTCCATTGAACAGGGAGCCAGTGCAAGGAACTAAGAATAGGTCAAAACCCATGCAAAGAATTTTGCATGAATTTTAGGGTTCTAAGAGAGCTGATAGCCAGTGTAAACATCATGTGAGCCCAATAACAGTTTTAATCTATGTAATAAACATAATTTATAAAGCAATGACTTAACTGTAGCTTTGATTTGGGGACACATGGATGATTAGCATCAAGGACCAGAAATAAGTTATGCATTTGCATCTGTACTGATAACTTACAGACTTCAAAGTTAAATACAGAGGAAGCATCAGAAAAGGGAAATCTACTCAAAATAGTCAATTCTGTCTTGCCAACATTCAGGCTGATACTGTAAAGTGAGCAAACTGTTTAACACGCTGTTGGACAAGCGTTTTGGACATGCGTCCACAACCCCTTATAGAATAAGGGATTTAGCACGTCCATAACATACATCCAAACCCACCCAAAACTAATAGCGCTCATCACATGCAAATGCATGTTAAAGAGGCTATTAGTAATTCACCCTAAATACCGTAAAAAAAATGTGCACCAGACCCGAACATTTTACGCTCAGAAAAAGTGTACAGGAAAGCAGAAAATACTGCTTTTCTGTACATCCTCCAACTTAATAACCTAGCAATATTAAGTCAGAGGAACCAAAAAGCTAAAAAAAAATAAAAATAAAAATAAATAATAAAATAAAAATGTGCAGGCGGGTCAGATTAGGAAAATGGATGCTCAGCTTTATGAGTGTCCATTTTTCTAACACGTTATCATCGAGTTTGGAAAACAGATGCTAGTAAATTTGAGCATCTGTTTTCTGAACCCACTGACAGCCACCTCTCATGGGTTTCCACAAGGATGTGCTAGGGACGCACTATTGTCCCTAGGCCTCCTTTTTAGCCTGACCCCTCATTTAACTACAGTATCGCGTGCCCAGGAGAGGTGGTTGGGTGCACGTTGGGAAAGTGTGCGGTCAACACTGAGTGCCCATTTTCCCGTGCACTTTACAGTATTGGCCTGATTGAGTGCAAGTTTATTCAAAATAGCCAATCCTTTATAGCAGTAAAGTAAATGGAACAATCTCAAACATCACAGATCACAATAACATTGGTAAAAATAAATGAAAATCATCAGCATAAAATGTATAAGTTGTTTCTAAACCCATAAAGTGACAGTAAGATAGTGGAGCAGCCAATAATGTCAAGCCATGGGGGATTCCTGTAATACTTTTGTGCTATGTAGAAAGAAGAGAAACAATTCTAATTTGTTATCTGCGGCCAGATAAATTGAAGGAAAAAATGTTCAAGATATCTTAAAGGTATATAAATAGGAAAGAAAAATCTTATGATTTAGATATATATCCAAAGGAATCATTACATAGTTTATTCCCCTATCAAATCCCCATCTAATGTTATCTAGACTAGATAACAAAGTACTGAAAATTTTTCTTAACTTCAAAATGATATTGGTCAGTGATGGAGTTATTGTACATTAAATCTGTCAGGTGGTTTAATACCACAGTTATAAAAATTTGTTAAAGGAATGGAAGGGATAAAATAGGATAATAATAATCAAGAATAGAAAGATGGGCAGTTGTTTTCTTTAAAATTGGAGGAAAAAATGCTCACTTCAGAGTGGAAGGCAAACATTTTTCAGAATGAGAAAGATTAACTTTATCAGATATCTGAATATTAATGTACTCATGAATAGCTTTCAGCAGGTTTGCTATACATGGACTTAGAGGACAGGATGACAAATTCCTTTTACTGATAATTTGCACTATTTCTTTCTGAGTTGTTAAGGTAAAGTTGTTTCATTTTATCTCACCCATGCTGAACTCATCATTTGGTACTTCTTTGTCACAAATAAATCTGTTACAGATATTAGTCACTTAGGACTTATTCACCAAAGGTTTTCTCCCATTTTGTGTCTATGCAGAAAATGCTTAGTATATAGGACCCTTTATTTTAAAAATGAGGCACAAAGTTCTCACAACAATATGGACTGAAAGCAGAGTTTTGTCATTTACTAAACTTTGCATTTGTACCAATAAGATGCTTGACTGTTTGAGAAAGTTGATGTGAACTCTCCTGCTCAGCTGGAAAGCAGTATAAATATATGATATATTCAGAAAACAGCAGGAATATGGTAAAGTCTGATGTAATGCAACACATCACTTACTCCATGCTATATTAGCAAAAATTCATTATTTATAGTTAATAAAGAAATTTGATAAGATTTTAGCCAATAAAAACGGAGATACAGCCCAGAATATATAAGGCTGGATTTTAAAAGGGCCATGCACACAAATACCAGCAGGTACGCACGTGGCTGGGCCTGTGTGCGCCGCACACATTTTTTAAAGGGCCCGGCCTGCCGGGAAAGTGGCTATTAACCACTGTCCCGGGAAGCGCATGCTGGCAGCCGGCCGGCGCACAGAAACTGCTTCTGTTCCAGAGGAGCAGTAAGTGGTACGATAAGAAAATTTTGGGTAGCTAGGTAGGGGTTAAGGGTAAGAGGGGAGAGGGGAGAGGGGAGAGGGGAGGAAGGTTAGGCAGGGATGTAGGGAAGTTCTTTCCTAGTCTGCTCCTTAATTGGAGCGGACTGGGAAGATCTGGGGAAGTCCGATTGTGTCACCGAGCGTACTATTCAAAAATTCACCCCCCCCCCCCCGCACATGCCGCCCATACTCGCGCGCCAGTCCAACAGATTTTATAACATGCATGCACCATTATATTGCCCCATGAACTCTGACAAATGTCTATACTCTTCAGTAAAGTGATTTCTTCAAGTTCATATGGACAATCAATGATACAGGAGATTTAGAACTAATTTGTTCTCCCAATTGTTTTTCTAACCACTAAAAAGCAACTAATATTTTTTTCTTGCATCAATGGTTAATGGTTCAATAAGATCATTTTACCACATCATTGCCTTCCTATTACAGAATGTGTATATGAATGACAGACAAGTGAATGATATAAGAGCCTATTTGGTAACATTAGCACCTGAGAAGATGTTATTAAAGAAAATATACTTGCATTTTCCTTAAGAAGAGGGAGAGCTCATTTTCACTTGTTTTTACAACAAAATGTTTACATTATTATACAGACCTGCTGTATGTGTAATATATAATACCGCAAGAAAAGTCCAGAAGAAGAAGCTAAATGCAAATGCTAACAAAAAGCACAATTTAAATGCAGACTTTAAGTAGCCCAAACAAAACTTAATGGTGAACCAGAGCTCTAAATTGCCTTCCTTCTGCAGGCTGCAAGGAAAGAAGAGCTTCCCTTTCACCAAAATCACTGTGATATAATCCTGGGTACGGTATCATAGATTACGTGGCTGTTTCAGTAAAAGGGAAGGGTTTTTTTTTCCCTTTGGCCCGCAATATGAGGGCACATTAGAGCTTTGTGATCACCAGTTTCATGGGAATTTCAATGTTATAACAACAAATAATCAGTGGTAAAATGACTTTGTTGTAACAAACAGGAGAAAAAGCAGAGGGAATTTTTCCTCTGATTTTTTTTTTTTTGTTTGAACAATAAAATTCCCAGGAAAAGTAAAATTACTGAAAATGAAGGTCCCTATATTTTATCCATACGTGTCCATATAAGCATTTCTGTTTCCGTAATTGAATAGTCAGCTTTGAACTCAGATTTCTGTCTTCAGTTCCAGACGTTTAATCTAATAAGGACAAAAGACCCTGCCCCCTTCCCCCCCCCCCCCACCCCATGACCAGTAGACAAACGTTACAACAAATAAAACAATAGGCTGAATTTTAGACAATACAATATTTGAGATAAACCTCCAGTCAGCTGATTAAGCAAATGTGAATGTCTAAAAAAATGAATCTAGTTACCAGCAGACATGTTATCAAGATTTAAGATTAACCAAAGAATATAGAATGGTCACCTGTTTTAGGATCAACAGAGAAATATGGCTGTCCCTGAAGAATGCTGTATACCACCCTGGCACTGTTCCCATAGGTGGGGTCATCTGCATCGGTAGCTGTTACCTGTAGAACAGAGGTACCTGTGTATCCAGGAAGACAAAATGTAATTGATATAAGTTAGGACATATGTTCTTCTCAAGCAATTAAATATCAAAGGGATTTTATTTGGGGGTCATTCATAGATCAAATCTGAAACTTCATGTTTTTTGGGGGGTGTTTTAACAGCCAAAAATCTAACATATATGCATGTAAAGGGAAAACGACATTGTACAACTCAGTTGACTTTGTAGAGAGGATTCTCCTAATATAAAAATTGTATTCTGTATGTTTTCCCTGAATCTCTTCTCTGAACGTGAAGGATGCTAGGCGTGGATTAGTAAAATGATAGAGGGTATCCATGGTGAACAATCACAAAATGATATCTACTGATTCTATATGCAGCCCCCCACTCCCCTCATATTTAATGGCAGTAGTACAAAACAATGTTTTGCTCTCAGTTTTTTTATCCATGCCTACTGGATAACTGAAATGATCTCATCGGAGACATAATATTTTCAAAGAACAAACCAAACTGTTTTTAACTATTGAAAAATTAGTTGAATTTTATTAGGTATGAAGCAATTTGGTTCCTACTTACAAAAAATTTCAACTTGTGAAATAAAGAGTGTGTGTTTTCAATTGACCATACTTGGATAACTTTTTTTCTGACTGTCTTTAGTCAAAAGGAATATTTTAAATGTATGGCATACTTCGTTTCTTTCTATTTATGTTAAACTGTTCTAAACATTCCTCATGATGATGATTCAAATGTAAAAAGTTCATCCAATATACCAATTTGCCACTCTCAAAAATGAGAAATGTAATTAACTTCAAAAAATAAAAATAAACCTAGTAGGAACTACGTGGCCAATGTACTAACCCAAGCGTGGGAACATAGGAATGACACAATACCAGCTCATTTAAACAAGGTAAAAATATCTTCATGGGGTTTATTTTTGTGAAAAAAAATCCATGTGAAAATATGGACTTGCAACTTTGCATGATTTTCCGCATGTAAATGTATTATGGAGAAATTGCTAATGAATTGATTTACTTGGCTTTCCAGCTCATTAGTGATTTAATATAATTTTTGTGAACATCTTTGCAAATACAAACTTGCATGTAGAAACTTGGAAAAATAGCAAGCATACCAAACTAAATTTCAACCATGCACATTATTTTCATATGCTATGTGGGATCCAGTTTGTTCATAAGTTACTACATCAGCCTTTATGAAAGATAGCAGTCCATCTCCTTTGAAAAATTGCATACTGCAAATTATGATGAGTTTTTTCAAGTTTAATTTGGGGTAGAATCTCCAAATTAGTTTGTTTTGTGCATACCTTGACAGGAATTGGATCTCACATGTAAGCCAGGGCATGTTGAGTATGACCTAAATCTCTCAGGTTTACTGCTGGTACTCATCTTAATGCATGCATTGTGCTAGTGACAGCTTCCCTCTGGAATTCATATGTGCAAGCAGCATACCAAGGGGCACTTGGAATTGTAGTTTAAAATATCTGGTGATGCCCATTACATATGGTACTATTTCTGTATATTTCTGCCTCCGTTTCTTGGTCTCTAACCGCATTGCTTGGTACTTGATTATCATCAGCAGTATAGTCACTTTATTCTGAAATTTCTATTAGTAATGCTGTTCTTGTGCTTTTCCCCTTTACCACTGTCCAGTTTTCCAACATCAAGCTTTTTATCGGTTGGAATGGAAATGTCCCAGGGGATCACAACTTCTTCATTCTCTGCAGTTCATTCAGGGTCATGATACCAGTGTTTCAACTGTGAAAGCCCTCCTGTGACAATTTATTTCTTTCAAAAAGTAAAAGTCGATGCAATAGGTATCCTCACCTGGTGACCTTAAATCTACTTCTTTCTTAGTAAGGGGAAGTTGTGAAAAGTTTTAAAGTGATAGGAAAGATAAAAGGTGGACTTTAGTCTTAGGACCTAATTCACTGAGCTTTTTTTTCTCAAATGGTAAAAGGGTCTTAGGCACTTAGACTCCGAAGATAAATCTGAAGTGCTTAATGAAGCAGTTTAATAAAAACTTAAGAAACTGCTGAGACTGAAAATTTGTATGCATGTCTCAAATAATTTGCTGCACTGTTAGTCCCAACAGGATCCATGCTGAATGGAAACTTTAATAAGAGAAAATTAGGGGAAGATTTATGAATGCTTGGCATACTGGCCTAACTAGTTGAATTGCCTGGAGCTTTAGAGAGGAATCAACATATTTGCAATCCATCAGGATTAACTCCAATAGCATTCTGCTCAGGAAAAGAGCAATTTTACCTGCAACATAACAAGATTTAGGCACTAGTCACTATGTAATTTGATAAAGATTTTACACCCATACTTTAATAACACTCATTGGTTTCTGCTTGTCATTGTAAATAGCATGGAGTAATTTAACATATTTACAGTATATGCTGCCTTAAAGAAAAGCAGAAACATAAAATATGGCAGGAGAAAAAAGACTGCCTGGTCTGTCTAGTATGCTCTCGTGTTATGCACATTATTGTGATTGCCACGTTAATGTACTTGAATATGTAGAAATAAGGGTCAAAATACAAGTCGTAGATGATTCCTTTTTATTGGACTAACTTAATACATCAAAAGCTAAACTCAATTCAGTGAAGAAACAGCATAGTTAGTGTTTACTGGTAAAACTATTCCTATCTCAGACACAAATTACTTCAGTCTTTAAAATCCGCTATTAATGCAGATGTGAATTCACCCCTATAAAATTCAGCTTCTATTACTTAAATTATGTATTAGCTTAGCATTTATTATTTGAGATGCTTTGCCTTAGCCCAACCAAACCTTGCAATAAATGAGTAATAGATTTCCAGTAGCATCCACATTGAACTTTCTTACAACCCATTTGAAATCAGTATCAAACCAGTTTCCAGAACAGTACACAGTAGCTGAAGATAATTCATTTTGCATTTGAAAAGCATTTTGATATATTTCTAAGCAAGACCTAGATTTATCAAAATGATATAAATATTGCAGAAATAGTGCTCACAATAAAAAAAGGGGCATGGTAAGGGTAATGTGCAGCCTGAGGTATCACATAGGTAAATATCACATACGGCATTGTTTCATTGCACGCAGCATTGTGTCAGCACATGCATTGCGTCATCACGTGGCGCATTGTGTCAACTCATGCCACTTAATTTTTTCAGTTTATATACACAGGCTTCCTGCAGCTGCCTCTTTGAGGGTATGTCAGGCATTTGGAGAGAAGAGAGGAGACTAGGTGAGTTCTTGGTTGGAGTTTAGTGGATAGTGATTTCTGAGTGAGTTGTCTTGTTGGTTACTGTTTTTCCTTCTGTTTACCTTGATCTTTGTGTTTTGTCTAGCTGTGTGTATGAAAGTTTGTGTTTGTCACGTTTGTCATTTTCTGTGGAGATGTGAGGAGGTGTGTGGAGGAGGAGTGAGGTTGTGTGTGGAGGTGACGAATGGAGGAGTGAGGAGATGTGTGGAGGAGGTGAGTGGAGGAGTAGAGGTGTGTGGAGGAGGAGGTATGAGGAGGAGTGTGGAGGAGGTGAGTGGAGAACCTGAGGAGTGGAGGCATGAGAAGGTTTGTGGAAGAGGAGTGAGGAGATCTGTGGAGGTGGTGTGTGGAGGAGGTGTGTGGAGAAGTGAGGAGATGAATGGAGGTTTTGAAGCGGATGGAACATGAGAGGAGTGGGGAGAGGAGGGGAAAGAGGGAGGAGAGGAGGCAGGATTATGAAGGCATGGGTGCTAGGGAAGGAGGAGTAGGAGTAAGGACAGGGACAGGAGTAGAGAGAGGAAGGAGGAAAGGAATAGGAGGAAATGGGAGGGGGAGGGGGAAGTGGATAGGCTGTGGGGATGGAAGAAGGAGGAAGGCAGGCTAGTAGAGATAGTCAGAGCAGGGGCAGGAGGAGGGGAGAAAGAGAGGGGAGAAGGGAACAAGATGGTGAGTGAAGAAAGGGAGGACACCTCTCCGGAAGAGGAAGTGGTTTCTCCTTCAGGCAGCCAGGCAACACCACACCAGCATCTCAGGAACATACAGGTTCAGCATCATGGAGAACAATATGGTGATTGCAAGGGTCCTGCAAAATTATGCCATGCTGTTTGGTAACTGGGTGTCCAAGACATCCAAGGAAGCCAAGGGCCAGATCTGGTGAAACCTAACTCAGGCCATCACCAGGCACATTGGAGTGCATGAAGTGGGGAGCAGGTCACTCACAGGTACAGGGATATCAGGGTGCAGCTGAAAGGCAAGGTGGCAGCCAGAAACAAGTATGACAGTGGACCGGAGGAGGAGTCCCTTATCCCATCGTCCTTACCCCCATGGAGGAGCGACTCATGGAAAAGCTGGGACAGGATGTCATCAAGGGCATGGATGAGTGGCTAGACACCATGCGAGCCACAGCTGGCAAGTTCACCTTTCCTGTAAATGGGCAGGCAGCAATGGGTATACACATCATTTGGTATAAGATTCTCAAAATGCCAACAAGCAAAGTGCACCTCTGATGCCAAATGGAAAAAGGATACTAGCTGCCATTGGTACTTATGTCTTATGTTTTTTTTCTACAGCTTTCACTCATGAAGTTGCCGGTCCCACCAGGAAGCCCTAGGGTCCAGCAGGGCACCACTAACCTTTCACACATCCTTCCTCATGGATACACAGACCCAGGTGAGTGATGAAGAGAAGGAGGAAGAACAGCCACCACCTCAGGAACCATTGGCAATGCTGCAAACCCTGGGTTCAACAAGCCCACTCAATCTGTTCCTCACCCTCTCTGAGTTAATGAAGGAATAGAGCCTTGATTGGGAGCCAGCATACTAAAGTGGCAGCCCAAAGTACCATGGCCTCAGCAGGAACAGCTTACAAGCTCGGTAATGCCAGAATTGGAGGCCCAACTTCCAGCACTGGCACCATGACCACCACCAGGCCCTGCACCAGGTCTGGCACCAGCACCAAATCCCCACCTCCAACGCACGAGTCCATACATGAGCAGCTGGACCAGCTCAAAAGGAGGCATGGGGTATACCTGAGGCATATACAGGAATATCTACTGTGCCTCAGGAAGGCTGTAAATAGGAAAGGCCAGATTCTCTATGATTAAACCGCTGACAACGCCCAGAATGTAACCATGCTGGTTGGTACAATGAACAACATGATGAATGTTCTCACCCAGAAACTGCAAAGGATGCCCAAGCAATCATCTGAGTCTTCCCCAGCATCAATATAGTCAACCCCCCCTCTGCAGTAGCCCTCGTGCTGACGGGCACCAGAGGGGTAGGCCCTCAAAATCCATGCCCCTGCCAAGTGGCAAGCTACAACATGGCAAAGGGCCATGAACAATAGAGATGAGCTTTGTTTTTTTGTACCATGTCATTTTTGAGTCGGACGCTTCGGGGTAAAGTTTGTTTTTCCTCGGTTAGTTTTTGGAAAAACGAACAAAAAACTAAGTAGGGAAAAACAAAACGGGCCCAAAAAAAGACGTGGGAAATCAAAGCTTAAAAAACCCACCCCAAGCATTAAAATTTACTATAATACATTAAATACAATCCCCCCCCCACCATCCCGATCCCTCCCCAAGACTTACTAACATTCCTGGTGGTCCAGCGGGGTCCCGCAAGCGATTTCTCCCTCCGTGCCATATGGCTGTTGGGCCTGCCTCGCATCAAAATGGCACCAATAGCCTTTGATCTACTATGGTCACAGGGGCTACCGGTGCCATTGGTCAGCCCCTGTCACATGGTAGGAGCAATGGATGGCTGGTGCCATCTTGTGCTCCTACCATGTGACAGGGGCTGACCAATGGCACCAGTAGCCCCTGTGACATAGTAAGGGCAAAGGCTATCGGTGCCATTTTGAATACTGGCAGCCGACGGCGAGATCACTCCTGGACCCCTGCTGGACCACCAGGGACTTTTGGCAAGTCTTGTGGGGGACAGGAGGCCGATAGAACAAAATGGTGGTGAGGTCTGTAATAAAGATGAGATGGACCTTTACTTTCCATTAAAGAGCATCTGGAGATTTTTCACAGTAGTGACAGGAGTGACAACAAGAAGTCCCTGAAGCAGCGGCTCATGAAACGTGGACACGTCAGACTCTTGAAATCTGGACTCCAAAGCGTGGTAGCACAAGTTTAAGGGAAGTACTCATTTCCATAATTTAAAAAAATAATAATTACAAAACCGTACGAAAATTGAAAAAACAAAATAAGAAAATATGCTGTTATGGACCGATGATTAAAGAAAGACTCGTAGCAGTGAAAGCACAAGTTGTATATTTGCCAACCGTGGGTGTGTATGAAGGTCCTATATCACTAGTAAAAAGAAGTCATTAGAGGCATAAGAATAACACTGCTATTAAAGATTATAAACTTTTGGATATAACGTGATTGTCAGAAGGTAATTGAAGTCTCCCATTATTACCGCACTACCAATTTGGTTAGCTTCCCTAATTTCTCTTAGCATTTCACTGTCAGTTTCACCATCTTGACCAGGTGGGTGGTAGTATGCTCCTCTCACTATAGTCTTCCCCGACACACAAGGGATTTCTACCCATAAAGATTCAATTGTGCATTTAGTCTCATGCAGGATGTTTATCCTATTGGACTGTATGCCATCCTGGACATAAAGCACGACACTGCCACCTGGGTGTTCCTCTCTGTCATTGCAATATAATTTGTACCCTGGTATAGCACTGTCCCATTGGTTGTCCTCCTTCCACCATGTCTCTGAGATGGCAATTAAGTCTATGTCATCATTCACTGCTATACATTCTAATTCTCCCATCTTACTTCTTAGACTTCTGGCATTAGCATACAAGCATTTCAAAGCTTGTTTTTTGTTTGTATTTTCATTCTGCTTTTTAATTGATAGGGATAAGTTAGACTTTTTTAGCTCAGATGAGTTTTAAATTACAGGCACTTGGACTACTTTTCTTATTATTGGAACCTCACTGTCAGGATGCCCTAATTCTAATAATTCATTAGTATCCTTTGAAGATACCTCTCTCCGAACCATGCGCTGCTGAGCAACTGTCGGCTTTCCCCTTTGTTCTGTGTCTTGGCATGCCCATATGACAGTAAGCAAACCTGTACTAGGTATATCAATAAATATGTAAGTGTTTCTCAGCTATGCAATGAGGCAGTAAAATGGGAAATATGTCAATGAAACCATAAACTCTCTACCTGTAACTTTAGGCTGTGCCTTTAAGCTTCTGAGCTCTTTCAGATTGCAGCTGTAGCTGACCGTGCTCGAGGGCCTGCTGGGTTGGCATCACACTAGTGCCACTATTGCATCCACATGTGAGTGCTAGTATGGGGTCCGCTGGGGAGGGTCAGCAATCCACATGCCACTAGCTGGCCACAAACTCTCATGACACACATGCCTCTTACTGTTATTATCAGGCTGAACACGATATGCCAGTCACATGTATTTGATGTCATATTTACTTTCACAACTTTTTTTTGTGTATAGTCTACTGCTCCATTGTCAAGACGAATCCTAAGTGAGCATATGTGTTTTCTGTGACACAATAACATACACAGAGAAGCAGTAGCTAACAGTGTAATGGCCTCCCTTCCCTGGAAGGGGATGTAGTAGGTGAGGCCCATCTGGCAAAGTATTGTTGTATAAGATTTTGTCGAAGCTGGCTGCCATGCAGCATGGTGTCATGACCTCGTGTGGGGACACATGGAGGATCCAGGGGAGATCTGGAACAATATCCATTCATAGTCTATGGTGTAGAGTGAGATTATGGAAGACACAGCAGAGCAGCAATATATCTACTACTTTGGGTGAGGCATACATTAAAGCTCCATCTGTCTTGTCCAAACAGCGAAATTGACTTTTAAGAACACTGAAGGTGCATTCAATGACACAGCAAGTAACATATAAGGCCTCACTGTACCTTGCCTTTGCTAGCGTGTTGGGAATGGCAATCGGGGTGAGAAGCCAGGTCCAGCAATTGTTCCAGAATCTTCTGTGGCAATGACAGATTTAAGCTATCAATTATAGCATTGTCACTTGCAGATCTGGCTGGCAAACCAGTTCATCCTCTAAGACTGTATAAGGTAGGCTGTACCTTTCCTTGCATCTTAAAGTCCATTGGGCCTAGCCTAAGTACATATTATATGGCTGTGGGCCAGTATATATGCAAGTTAGCAGTAGACAAAAGTAGCTCAGCTGTTCAGGACTACTACATCGCATCTGGGTATTCCAACAATTGCATGCCAGGCACTCACTACCAAGCTAAGCCTACTACTGTGTAGCAGGCTGCCAACCTTGAAGCAATACATAAGAGCTGCTACACCTGTGTTAGCTGCAAATACGGTACCTGATGGTATGATTTTGAATGTCCCTGCCGGCTCTGCAGTATGTCCTCCATAGAAACCCATTTGTGAGCCCTGACACAGGGAACATGCCACAGCAGCAACATGCATAGGACACTGCTTTGTGCTGAGGTATATGAGGATCAAGACAAACTGTGGGCGACAATCTGGATGATATCTCATTAACAGACCACACATGATCGTGTAGTGCCAACAGTGTGTACACTTCAAGCTTGTCATTAACCAGTGAGATGTAAATCGCTCAGAATGGGAGGATAGGAATAGGGCCCTTTTGACAACGATCATGAGGAAAGTGTATAATGCCTTTTCACACACCAAGTTTTAGGGCCGGGCAAAGTTTGCTGTCTCTGGATTTGCAGGCGTCTGCAGCATGGGGTGAAAAACACCAGGCCCTGGGCCAATGGCCTGCTGATATTAGTGTACAAGCCACTTGTCAAGGCAGCAATGCTTTTCCTGCCCCCCAGCCACCCCCCATTTATGTGCTGTTTGCCACAAACACATAGGCTGAGATGGGATATAGAAAGAAACATCTATCTTACCTACGAGCCATCCCATCATGGTACAGGCCATCCTCAAAATTTTCAAAGAGATCTGATTACCTAAGAATAAAGAAATCGTGTGCATCTCCTGGGAACATGGCCACCACATCAAAGATGATCACTCGAGCATGACAGAGCACTTGCACGTCGATGAAGTGGAAGAGCTTTCTGTTGCGGTATGTCTCCTCCCTGTCATGGGGTGGAATGATGGCCATGTAAGTGCAGTCAATAGCTCCCAGAACATTGGGAAAGTTTGCGAAGGCATAAAAGCCTCTCTTCAAGTCCATCAAATTCTGCCTGTCGCAAGGAAATGCTATTTATTTATTTATTTATTTTTAGATTTTTATATACCGGTGTTCCTATATGAAATAAAGATCACATCGGTTTACATTGAAACAGAACATGAAAATTGCCAAAAGGCATTACATAGAACAAGGTTATGAAACTTGGAACAGTGTACATAAGTTCAAAATTTAACAATAACGTTGTAACATTGATGACCAAAAGATAAAGGAGAAAAAAAAAAAAAAAAGACTTAAACAATTAAGTTGACAGGTCTTATTGAGCATAAAAATTATAACGTATAAGTGAGAAAGTCTCAAGTGTCCTGCAGCAAGAGATTAGATACCGAAGTAGGTAGTGGTATGGAAAATGGGGGTTTGTGAAGAAGATATGTTCTTGCTGGTTGGAGGGGAAAAATGATGATCATGGTCCTGGAAAAGCTTGGCTAAAGAGCCAGGTTTTAAGTTTTTTTTTGAATGAAGAGTGGCAGAACTCAAGCCGAATGTCTGGTGGGAGCGCATTCCATTGAATGGGGCCTGCTGTAGATATGGCACGTTTATGATGCGAGGATTTTGTTGAAGGTACATAGAGTGTGCCTTTATATGCTCCTCTGATGGGTCTAGAGGAGGAGTGAGGGCGTAGTTGGTTACATAATTGAAGAGGAGAGATATTGTGAATGGATTTATGAATTACGGTGAGTACTTTATATAGGATCCTTTGCTTTATAGGCAGCCAGTGGAGGAGCTTGAGAATGGGGGTGATGTGATCTCTTTTATTCGTATTGGTAAGGATTCTGGCTGCAGAGTTCTGTAGCATTTGGAGGGGTATGATGGATGAATATGGAAGGCCAAAGAGAAGCGAATTGCAATAGTCGACTTTTGATAGAATAATGGCTTGTAGGACCATCCGAAAATCTATGTAGTGATTAATGCGGTCAGAGACTGCTGTGATGACCTGGTTTAGACAGCATGAAAAAGTGGTTTGGGATATTCCCCCCATGACCCCTACTGTCATTTAGAAAAAGCTGCTTGCCATGAAATGCAGGGTGGCCAACAGTTTGGTAAGTCCAGGCACAGTGTGGGAACTTTCAGTGGCTGGATCCAAATCCACTCGGATATCTTCATATAATTCCAGGATAGCCTGAGAGCTGAGGCGATACCTGCAAACCACATAGTTCTCTGGCATGCCCAGCAAAGATGTTCATGGAGGAAAGATTTGCTCCTTGTATCTCCAGCGCCATGGCCAACAGCATGCTAGGCACTGCCCTAGGCCACTACTCCTTGGGGCATGTGGCTCTGCCTGTGCTGCAGGAGTTCTGAACATTTGTCATCATCTGTAGCAAGCCTGCTGATTCATCCTGTATCCCGCAACAATTAAACTCGCCACAAACTTATAGCTTTAGGAAAGTCAACCAGGAAAGAACGGGTGTTTTTACTGGGCCTGGAAGACCTGGCAGGTGTGTCCGTTATCCTTCCTATTTTTATCATGAGCGATAAGCGCTGCAATAATAACGAGATCCACGATATCAGCCATGATAAAACCTTTCCCACCATACCACAAAAAAAAAATGGTGTAGTTATTTCCGGCTATAAATCCCGCGATAGTGTGCATTACTCTATCTCATGCTGCACTAGGAGCCCCTCATTTCCATTTACTCTGTCCAAACTTCTCCCACTGGAATACTAATTTTAAATTTGCATACTCATTTTGTGATGCAGTCACGATGTAACTGCGCGTGTTAGGGCCCAAACGCGCATGATAATGCCCTAACATAAAATGATAAATGGCCCTGCTAATTTGGTAAGAAAGTCTTGTGGGAGAAAAGTAGTGGTAATGGTCCTTAATACATAAGATCACAACCAATACTTTTCTTCCATAAGGGTCTCTTACCAAATTAGACAATGATCACTTTGTCTTATCCCTTTCCATTTCTATCACTTTTTGGGATTTAACTCCAAAATTTAGGGGCCGATGCAATATATATGCATACAAAGCAGGCGCTGAACATTCAGTGCCTGCTTTCTTAATGCACCCCCAAGTGCCCCTCCTGAGGGCACCATGCAATATCTACTTTATAAATGGGCTCTGACCGATGGCCCGCAAATGCGCAGTAGAGAGCAGCTCTACCGCGCATGCGTGGGCGAGCACGTTGGTCAGAGCGGAGCGTGACCTGCTAAAAAACATGGTGCTGGGAGCAGCAGTAGCGGTGGCAGCGGCAGCGAGGAGCAGTAGCGGCGGTGGCGGTGGCGAGAAGCAGTACCGGCGGCGGCGAGGAGAGCGCGAAGAAGGGACCCCCAGAGATCTTCCGTCTGCGCCGTCCGAGGGTGACTGAGGGGGAGGAGGGGAGTGACTGAGGGGAAGGGGGGGAGTGACTGAGGGGAAGGGAGGAGGGGGAGTGACTGAGGGGAAGGGGGAGTGACTGAGGGGAGTGACTGAGGGGAAGAGGGGAGAGACTGGGGTAGTGATGGGAGGGGGGGTGACTGAGGGGAAGGGGGGAGTGACTGAGGGGAGGGGGGGCAGAGGGATGTGAGTGAGTAAGTGGGAAGGGTAAGAAGTTGTGGAGAAGAGAAAAAGAGGAAGTGGAGGAGGGCTGAGGGAGAGGGAAGGGTTGCGGATGAGCTGAGAGGGAATTGGAGGGGATGAGAGTGAGGGATGGGATTGAGAGAGGGTGGAGAGTGACTGAGGGGAGGGGGAGGTGAGAGTGAGGGGATTGAGGCAATGGGAGACAGAGGGTGAGTAAGACTGAGGGGAGAGAAGGGGTGAGTGACCGAGGGGGAGGAGGATGAGTGACCGAGGTGAATGAGTGAGGGAGAAAAAGTGTAGAAAGGTGCTGTGGTCGAAAATGGACTGAAAAGTAAAATTTAATGTAGCCCGTTGTTACGAGCTTAATGGCTTGTTTAAATTAAATGGTACTGCATTGGCCACTTAGCAACTGAAATGAAAAAGCAGACTAGAAATAGGATAGATTGTGAATTGTTAGGACCTTGAAGAGGAAGTGGGTGAAATATTGGTATTTAATTATGAAACAAAAGTTGCAGGGTTTAGCTAACTGATACCACAGAGAAATTCTGAAAGCAAAATATACATCTTGTAATCAGATTATTGAAAAAGCAGAGAATGCTTCTAAGGAATTGTTATCTATAGTAAATAAAGTGTTAGATAAAGAGTTGACAAATGGACAGATATGATTAAATAATAATTATACCTATCAGTAATAATTTGGCCCATTTTTTTCTTCTAAGGACAATAATTTACAGATTGATTTTGCTTCTGAAAGGTGTAAAATAGGATTAATGACATCTGACCAATGTAAGATAGAGTCAGAGAATATCTATAACAACCAGCAGTTGGTGTCATTTCATGTTCTCTGTTTTAGAATTTTAAAATATCTTGGCAAGTAAAAAAGCAACCGTTTACATCATTGTCCCTATGGTCTTTTAATTATCTTGCTAGATATGGTTCTAAAATACCTTTTAAAAAGTATTTATTTACAATATTTATTTATTTACAATATTTATATAGCACACTATTGTTGCGCTCCTCCTGCGGCTGGAGCCACAGGAGGCACTTACCTTCTTGGCCCGGGCCACCGCTGCTCCCTCGCGTCCTGAAGGCCACCCTGAAGCCTCTTTCCCATGGTGTGCAGGCCGCACCGCCGCTCCTACCTCCGTGGCTGGGGCCGCTGACATCACCCGCTTCTTTGCGGCCAGGAGGCTGCATCCCCGGTGTCCTCTTCAAGGCTGGAGCCACCCTCTGTCCTCTGAGCATGGCCCGGAGGCCACCTCTCATGTCAGGGCCTGCCCTGAGGCCCAGCTTCCTCCAGCTCCTGTGTCTTCAGCAGCAGGGAGGCCGCTGTCCAGGGTCCTGCCCAGCTTCCTCTGGGGTGGTCCCACCTCTCTTCCCCTGACTTAAAGGGACATCGCAGGTATGGTCCACCTGGAACTCCTCCCAGGGAGTTGCCTCTCTGCCCTACAAAAGGGCTCCTCAGTCAGTCCATCATTGCCTTGGCATGGAGCTAGTCATCTAGGACTAGTCCTCCCTAGGACTCCTCTGCTTCCTGTTCCTGCCTGGTGCTCCTGTTCTTGGATTCCATGTCTCATCTTCCAAGTAATTCTGATGTCTCATCTTCCAAGAGATCCTGTTGTTTCATCTTCCAAGTGGTCCTGATGTTTCGTCTTCCAAGTGGTCCTGATGCTTCGCCTTCCAAATGGTCCTGATGTTCCGTCTCCAAGTGTCCCTGACATCCTTGTCTCCTTGGCTGTGCAGGTCTCCTGTTGATCCCAGCTTTTAACCTCCCTTCCACTGAGTCCCGCCTCAGTGGTCCGGCTCCGAGTCCCATCTCTGGGCACATGGCTCCGAGTCCTGTTTCCGAGCGTCTTCCTTGAACTGTGTTCGGGTCTTCGGAACTCCTTGCTCTTGCCTCTGTCTCCTCAATGTGTGAGTTCCAAGTCTTCGTCTTCATTCCATAATCCAAGCTCCAAGCTCCAGTGCCTTTGGCCTTCATTTCCTTACGCCCTGCCTCATGTCTGGCCTGTCGCCTCTGCTGCTTCCTGTGGCAGGTCCGAAAGGTCTTGGAGTAGTTGGAGGACCACTCAGAGGCCAACCTTGCGTGGTTGGTCTCACCAAGGCGGGCAGGTCGGCAGGGGTCTGGCCATCTCCACTCCCAGACAAGCTTTGTCTTGCCGCAGGGGCACATACCTCTCACCCCCTAGCACTCTTCCCGTCCCAGTGCAACAACTGTCTAGAAATCTAGGTGGCTTACAGATAAAAAGTCATAAAATCATAGTATTAAAATGATAAAAATGCATAAAATATTAAAACATACATGCTGTTAAAACGGACATAATAAAATAAAATGCAACTGAGCTTAACCAAGACTCCAGTTCTGTGAGTACTTCTGCTATGCATATGATTCAGTAAAATGCCAAATAAAATAAATATGCTTTTAATTGATCAATGAATGCTTGAGCAAGGGCTTTATCCTGCTTTCTTTTGTGTTTCTATTATTATCACGATCATGATCATGACAAAAACTTCTAGATTGTGCAAACTACAGGCTGGTTGCTTACGTTCTTTTTTATATTAAATTTATTGAATGAGTGGTTACTCCGTAATTATCAGGTGGGTTTTTTTTATTAGAACAGTCAGATATTTGATCTTCGGTAAGCAGGCTTTCAAGCAAATCACAATAGAGAGATTGTTTTATTATGCTGTTAAACATGATGTCATGTGCTGGAAAGTCAACTGTGGTTTTCTATTGGAATTCAGCTTTTGTTCTAATTCATTATTCTGTCCTTTTGGATAAATGTAAGGGATTAGGCCTGGTGGATTTGATATTGCAGGGGATTTTCTCTTTCCTGATTGGAAGGTCAGCTATGGTAGATTTTAGGGATGCTTTGTTTGCTCCCATATTTTCCAACCGTGGAGTCTTCTAATGTTATCCTTTATCCCCCTTGCTATTTAAGGGCTAGATTCATCAAAATATTGATTGTGATAGGAAGAGGGGCCTGGCACACTATCTAGAAATCTAGGTGGCTTACAAATAAAAAATCATAAAATCATAGTATTAAAATGATAAAAATGCATTAAATATTAAAACATAAATACTGTTAAAACGGACATAAGAAAATAAAATGCAGCTGAGCTTAATCAGTTCTGTGAATACCTCTGCTATGCATATGATTCAGTAAAATGCCAGATGAAATAAATATGCTTTTAAATGATAAATGATTGCTTGAGTGAGGGCTTTATCCTTCTTTCTTTTGTGTTTCTATTATTATCACGATCATTATATCCTTTATCCCCTTTGCTATTTAAGGGCTAGATTGATCAAAATATTGCAACCACTAGGAGAGAGAGAGAGAGAGAGAGAACCTCTCTATGTCTTTGTAGTAGTTAGCTATTTATGCTACTATAGGAGGCTCACCTAGTAATCAAGGTTATCAAGCTCATCTTTGTGTGAGTTTCCTCATTCCAAAGGACATCAAATCTTCACAAGAGTGTACTGTTCTGTTCATACATTTCACTCTGCATGTCAAAGTGGCCGCTAACCCCTACACTACGACCTAAACCTCACCTCGAGTTACTAAGTGGGCCTCCTATAGTAGCATAAATAGCTGCTTTCTATGGTGCCACCTGTAGAGGTTCTCTCTCTCTCCTCCCCCCTCAACCCTAAAACACAATTTGTAAAAAAATAGCAATTTACATTATGGGCATATTGCACAGCTTAATGGCACTGAAAAAGGTATGCTTAAAATTATGTGTTATGGCTTTGCACTTTGTGAAGCCAGCCTACATTTACAAAGCCCCCGACTCCTCTCCTTTTAAAAATTAGCATTGCACCATGCGTTATGGTGCTTTTCGCATGCAAAAATGCCTTAACGCATGCGAAAATGCCATAACGCAAGTTGGAAAATAACCCCCTAAGATTCCATGCTGACTGTGGGGAGATTACACCATTGGCAATGGCTACGGTTAAAAGGGTATCTTTATGCAGATGATGTGCAAATTGTAGTACCAGTAAGCAAGGTTGAGCCATGGCACTTCCACATGTAAATGAAAATTTGGTAAGGTGTCTAATTGCTTTCTACATAATAATCTGGCAATTAATACCAAGCATGAAAAATAGATTAAATGGCTTGGCTAATGATAGACAGTCAGGAGCTGATGCTGTTAGATTTGTGGTTTGGGTAAAATATAGGGGCATGAAATATACATATTTCAATACAGCTGCAGCCTATTATTATCCGGTAATATCTCTGTTTATCTTTTTATTTCAATGTGGGAGGCCTTAAGGTTTGATGGCTTGATAACATCTGCCCATTTTATAGCATTAGGTTGTTCAAGACAGACTTCCATTTAATCTATTTTTCATTCATTTCATTGTTCAATTTAAGACTCTCATTTTGATGTTTAGGATTCTGAGAGGTAATGGCCCTGACTATCTTAAAAATAAACTAGCTTTGTACTGCCCGCATCAAGAAATAATATCAGTCCAAGGTTCCTTTCTTTCTGTTCTTTCTTTTAAAGATTTGGATTGAGATTCATTGAGAGTTACAGCTTTCTTTCTTGCGGTTAGCCCATCCTTATGGAACAGATTATTTATAGATATCAGAGCAGAACAGAAGTACTACATTTTTTGAAACAAGGTAAAAATATTTTTTCTCCCATTACTGATAAGTCTGGAACCTGATATTAATTGATTATTTCAGAATGTTAGGTTTTGCTGCCTTTTATTTTATTTTAGTTGGTGTTAATTTAGTTTAATTTTAGGGTATGGGTTAGATTAGTAAGGATATTAGGTAGGGAAGAGGGTGAGAAGTTTTTGATATTAGGTGGGAACATTTGAAGCAAGGGGCATTTGGCATGGTTGTTAGTGTCAATATTCATTTTGTGGAATAATATTGATGATTGTTGTGTTAGAGAATTATTATTTATTATTTAAAAGAACCTATAGTGTTAAATGCGGACGAAGTGAATCCAAGCCAAGAAATCTCTCTCAAGGAGTCCCCCAAGGATCCTCACTTTCCTCTACATTATTTAATATTTACCTTACACCACTCTGCCGGCTTCTTTCAAAATTGGGGTCTTCAGCACTTCATCTACACAGATGATGTTCAGATACTCATACCTTTTACCAGCACAATCACGAATGCCCTGAACACTTGGAATGCAGCTTTATCAGAAATTAAAACAATTCTTATGGACAATCAATTGGCTATCAACACCAATAAAACTGAGCTGATCATTATTTCACCTCCAAAAAATGCAACACTGAGCAACAATGGTCTTACTCAAGACATCCCCTCCATGACTCATCAAGTACGCAGCCTTGGCATCATCATTGACAGCAATCTCACGTTTAAAAAATTCATCGCTGAAACGGTTAAAAATGGATTCTTTAAGCTACACACACTAAAATGTATTAAACCTCTTTTATACCAATATGACTTCCTAACAGTCTTATAAGCAACTATTTTATCAAAGATTGATTACTGCAATGCACTGCTACTAGGTCTACCTAAAAATACAATTCAACCTTTGCAAATGTTACAAAATGCAGCTGCCCGCATCATCACTGACACAAGCCACCATGAGCACATCACTCCAGCACTTCAGTCTTTGCACTGGCTACCCATGGCTTCCAGGATAATTTATAAATCCATGACGCTTATACATAAAGCCATTCACAACAGAGATATGTACTGGTTCACCGAGCATCTACAGTTCAAAACATCAATCCGCCCAACTAGATTCCAACATTTAGCTAAACTGAAGATCCCCGCGCCTAATCTGACCAATTTTTCCTCTACGAAAGAACGTTCATTCATCATTGCTGGATCCACAATATGGAACACCATGCCCTCCGAATTACGCCAGGAACCTTGCCACAAAAAATTTAAACAAAACTTAAAAACATGGTTATTCAAAAAAGCCTACTATTAATGAACTGAGTCCTCTTCTATTCATCCTAGTTTATTTCCACAGACGCTCATATTTTGACTTTTATTTTTTCTTATACAAAGTTCTATATGGTATTATATTATTTCAGTTATTATGTTTCATTGTAAAGCGCTATGCTGAATTAATGTTTGAATGTAAACCGAGGTGATGTTACCTACGTGCCCCGGTATATAAAAATCTGTAAAATAAATAAATAAATAAATTATTTTAGATGATCACTAGCAAAAAGTACCCAGCATTTCTTGGGGTGTCTGGTCTATAACAGCCTTTGTGTGTTTGTGTGTTATCTGTGCCTGTGCCTACCTGTGTGTGTATATGCCTGTGTCTTTGTGCCTATATCTGTGTGTGGGAAAGGGGGCCTGTGCCTTTTTGTGTGTATTGTGTGTGTGACGGCACCTGTGCATGTGCCTGTGTGTGAACCTGTATGTGTTTATGTGCCTCTTTGTGAGTTATATGTGTGTGTATGTTTGTGCATGCCTGTATGCTTATATATGTATATCTTTGTGTGTGTGTGTGTGTGTACATGTATATTCATGGGTTCTTCTATATGTGTGTGACAGGACTTTGTAGACAGAGCATACTGCCTTTAAAAGTGCATCTTCTACTGTTTAGGGCAGCATCTGGTGGCCACAGACACAAGCCTTTTATATATAGAGATATCAATCATTTTAAGGGGTTGGGGGCATGGATTGGAATTTGGATAACATGAGGGGTAGGATTATTAGTGCCAGTTTTATAAAACCAATGGTGATTTTGAGGTTTGTACTTGGTTATATGATGGCTATGTGGATATTATCTTGGCTTGGATTATGTATATTGTATTTGTATTTATTTATTTAATTTAAAAAGCTTTCTAACCTGCACATTACAAGAAGTTCATGGCAGCTCACAAAGTATTACATCCATAAAAACACAAATAAAAAGAAAACAAATTAGGGGGAGCAAAAAATACAGAGCCAATTAACCTTTCTATGTTGCAGTGACTCATTCTTTGAAAGCGAGTATAAAAAAATAAACAGGCTGATGCAATACTGGCATGTGTTAAAAGGGTGGTCATGATTGAGCACCTGCTCCCTTAATGCACTCTGATCCACCTCTCCCGGGTGCCTGATTTAATATTTAAATCGGGTACTGCAGTAAAAAGGAGGAGCTAGGGGAAATTGTGTACAGCAGGCCCCCAGGAGAGGTGGCAGTCAGGTTAGGAAAATGGACACTCAATTTTATGAGCATCCATTTTCCTAACCTGTACACAGCCATGGGCCAGGAAAATAGATTCACATTAATTAAGTGTTCCTTTTCCTAACCTGACTGCCAGCACCCAGTATTTTCTGCTTTTCTATCTTTTTTTTTTGGCTCCTCAAGAATTAAAGCCTGTTCTGAGCAGGTGTTAATTTTTGTGGATTAAAATGTGCGCATTGAGAGCACTTTTTTTTTTTTTTTGAATCGGGGGGAAATAGGTAACAGCCTCATCGATATGAATTTACAAGTGATGAGCACTATTACCTATGCGCTCGATTGGAAGCACGTTTTGGATGCGCTAACCCCCTGTTTTGCTTTGTGGGTTATGGACACACTTCCAAAACACACGTCCAATTGTGAGTTGAGCTGTGCGCTATGGCTAGCACATGGTAATGCATTGGCCTGTAACTTTTTAAAGCTTTCTTGAAAGAGGTAATGACTGGAGCAGCATCAAGGGATTCTAGTAGAATATTCCATGAATGGGACCCAGAGACAGAGAATTTATAAGATACGCGCGTAGCCGCGCGTATCTTCTAAAATCCTGGATCGGCGCGCGCAAGGCTGCCGATTTTGGGCAGCCGGCGCGCGCCGGAGGGAACTTTCTTTGGCCCTCCCCTCACCTTCCCCTCCCCTCCCTTCCCTTACCTAACCCACCCCCCCGGCCCTATCTAAACCCCCCCTTACCTTTATCCACGGATTTACGCCTCCCGGAGGGAGATGTAAATCCACGTGCGCCAAGACCCGACCCAGGGGCGGTTAAGGAGGGCATGGCCACGCCCCCAGAATGCCCCGGCCTGGCACCACGCCCCGGTCCCGCCCCCAAAACGCCGCGCCCCGCTCCCAAAACGCCACGTCATTCGGCCTCGCCCCCGACACGCCCCCTTCCAAAAACCCCGGGACCTACGCGCGTCCCGGGGTTCTGCGTGCGCCGGCGGCCTATGGAAAATAGGCGCGCCGGCGCGCAAGGCCCTGCTCGCGTAAATCCGGGCGGATTTACGCGAGCAGGGCTTTTAAAATCTGTCCGTTGGAGATTAGAGGTGAGCCATGCAAAGCAATATAGATTCAGTAAATTGAAGATTAGAGTTAAGATTTTATATTCAATCTTCCAGATGATTAGCAGCCAGTGAAGACGAGAAAAAACGGGAATGATGTGATCTCTGTGTTGGGCACCAGTAAGAATTCTGGCACTTACATTTTGAATGACTTGTAGCGATTATAATGTAGATAATGGAATACCCAGATGTAGTGAGTTACAGTAATCTGGAATATTCAGGATGAGGCATTGTAAAACTGTATGGAAATGACAATGGTGTAGTAATGGCTTGAGATTCTTCAATAATTTATGAAAAATTTACTGTTAAGGAGATGTGTTGCTTTATAGAAAGTTTGCAATCCCAAATTATTCCTAAATTACAAGCAGCTTTCTGTATATTGAGTTGTTGTCCATCACTGGTAATAAAAGAAGGTTGCTGAGCTGATGAAATTGTGATTGAAGGTAAAAGCAAAATTTCAGTTTTTTTTTACATTAAGCTGCAATTGATGATGAGAAAGCCAACATTTTACTGCATTGATACAAATAATTATTAAATTGATGGTATCGGTCCAGAAAACTGTATATGGTACATAGAATTGAATGTCATCTGCGTACACATTATAAATGACTCCCAAACAGGATAAAATATTGATATATGTGTGAGTTTTGTTGTAATATCTTTTATGTTTAACTGTGAAGGAGTTCAAAGAGGCGTGGGATAAACACTGTGGATCCATAAAGTCTAGAGGATGTGAATGAAGTGAAGAGGCATGGGGGCGGCTTGCAGGAACGACGGCTACTATCTGGAGATTAATATCATAATTCAATAAACATACACACGGTTAATGTGACCCTAACATTGCTCTATGCTTCAACGGCAAGAAGAAATGTGAAAAAAAAGAATTTTCATCCACAAAAAAGCAGGGGAGTAGCTTGCTTGATACAGCGGTTACTACCCCAAACCAAATAAGCCTGATACTTCACTTTCAATGATATCCAGCATAGCTTTCTACTTCAACGGCAGGGGGAATGATGAAAATATCTCTGCTTCAATGGCAGGGGGAATGATGAAAAGATGATTTATATTCAGAAAACAACCAACAAGGACTGAGTTGCACAGGCTGGATAAACATGCGGGGGAGGTTCTTGCTATGATAGCGGATACTACCCCTAAACAATTAGCTAGGTACTTCACTTAGATGCACCTCCAGCACTGATACCCCTAACCAATTAGCTAGATACTTCACTTAGATGCAGCTCCAGCACTGCTAACTACATCGATGGCGGGGGTGGAAGGGAACTAGATCGATGGCAGGGGTGGAAGGGAAATAGAACAAAAAAGTCACTTACAAGGGACAAGTGTAACAGATAAGTATGGGGAAAAAATAAATTAAAAAAAAAGTGAAAACTTGCTGGGCAGACTGGATGGATCGTTTGGTCTTCTTCTGCCTTCATTTCTATGTTTCTATGTTATCCACTGCTTTTGACAACCCTTTGGGATCAGGAAAGTGATTATCAAGAACTTTTAAGTTAATAAACAAATAAATAAAGACTGTACTGTATCTCAAATCATAGACTTTTCTACATTTTTATTTTTCTGTTCGCATCTTGGGTACAATAAAGTGCATAGCAGGGTTTGTATAACACCATGTAAGCATTTAAGAAACTAGATAGATTATTAAATTTTCTGTTAAAATAATGTATAACTAATATTCATTGCAGTAGCTTAAGTAAAGTAAGAAGGACCTAATACCAACTACTACAGAAGAAATTACAGTTTCTCTACCTTTTGTTAAATGAAATAATGATAGGAGTTTTCAGAGGAAGAAATGATATTACACTAGGACTAGCAATGAAAATAATTAGAGATAAAATTAAAATCTAACCTTTCTGTGCTTTGCATATTAAAAGATTCCTAGCATTTACTGAAATCTGCCCTTCAGAAATTGTTTCTTTTGCTATTCTGGATACAAATTTAGTCATAAAGGTGTCAGCTCAGTGTTTTAGACTTGAATGAAATAGATGAAACTGACAGAACATGAATCCATTATAAAATAGAGTTATGAGGCAATAGTGATTTGAACTGGTATGCTGGCAAAAAAATAACCAATTCACAAGTTGATCAGCTGCCAGACTTTCATAAAGTTCAAATTTTAGGGATAATGTAAAAAAAAAAAAATATGTTAACTAGAGTAAAATATTTATATGAAACGGAAAGTTCAAATAGTTGCTGAGTGACAGTTCAAAGGGTTACACACTATCACAAATAATCGATGGTCTGTTGTGGGATCAAACGGAAATGGAAGAAAAGTAATGCAGGTCTTTTTGTTTTCTGTTACTACTTAAGAGTACTACTTAGTACTGGCATTTTTTTTTTTTTTTGCCTCTGCATTAGTCCCTGTGAAATTGCAGGAGCAGAGGAGCTGGATTAGGGAGCAAGGTAGCTCTTCTCTGCTGTATTCTATCTGCTTCAGTCTCACCCCCTCTCTTCCTAATCTCTGTAGGCTGCTGCTTGGGAGGGGAGAAGCTGGACAGAGCAGGAAGCAGAGGGCTGTTCTCTGCAGGGCACTGGCTAATAGAGTTGGTGCAGAAGCCCCATATGTCATGACCACGGACAATACAGAACAGCACCAGAACCTGGCAATTCTCCACACTATTAAGTGATAATAGCAGTAATTAAATGTACTTTGTACATTTAATTACTGCTATTATCACTATTATATACTTTTTCTTCTTTATTCTCCTTTTAATACCTAGTGTTACTTGTTCAAATTGTTATTAAAAAAAAGTTTCCTGAATCTACATCTGACAAATGCATCTATAGGGAAGAGAGATGAGAAAGAGAGAAAAGCCCCAGTGGTACCTCTATCTCTCTTTCAAACTTCTTTCCCCATTGATGCTTTTCCTATACCATGACATTGGCAGAGGAGGCACCACCAGGTAAAAGCGCTGCTCTCTCATACCTCCTGCTGGTAGGAAGGAGAATGGTGGTGGTGGTGGTGGGGGGGGGGGGGGGGGGGGTGTCTGTGACTGAATCCCTGAAGCCAGTTGTAGGCAGTGAGGCTACTGTTAGTGAAACAGAGAAACAGAGAAATGATGACAGAAAAGTACCAAATAGTCCATCCAGTCTGTCCAGCAAACTTATGGTCGTATCTGCTGCACCATGTAGGTTACTCCCATGTTTATCATTTTCCTACACCATAAAAGTCAGGGCCCTTGTTGGTTGCTGTTTAAATCCAATTCCTTGTTGAACCTTCCTGTTGAAGCAGAGGTAAATGTTGGAGTTCCATCAAAGTATCAGGCTTATTGGTTAAGGTTAGGAACTGCCATATCTGCAAGTTACCCCCATGCATTCTTTTCTTCATTTCCATCCTTTAGCCTTTAGGGATCTACAGTATTTATCCCATGTCCCCTTGAATCCTTTCACTGATTTAGTTTTCACCACCTGTTCTGGAAGGGCATTCCAGGCATCTACCATCCTCTCTGTAAAGAAATATTTTCTGACATTGGTTCCAAGACGTCCTCCCTGGAGTTTCATTCCGAGACCCCTAGTTCTACTGATTTATTTCCACTGGAAAAGGTTTGATGTTTGTACATCATTAAAACCTTTCAGGTATCTGAAGGTCTGTATCATATCATCTCTGTACCTCGTCTCTTCCAGGGTATACATATTCATATCCTTCAGTATCTCTTCATAGGTTTTCTGATACTGATCCCACACCATTTTGGTAGCTCTTCTCTGGACTGCCTCCATCCTGTCTCTATCACTTTTGAGATAAGGGTTCCTGAACTGAACACAGTGGGGTAGATTTTAAAACCCCTACGCACGTAAATCCTCCCGGATTTACGTGCGCAGGGCACTCACGCTCCGGCACGCCTATTTTGCTTAGGCCGCCGGTGCACGCAAATCCCCGGGATGCACGTAAGTCCCGGGGCTTCCTAAAAGGAGCGGGAGGGGGCATGTCCAGGGGGCATGTCCGGGGGCAGGGGGCGGTCCGGGGCGGGTCCGGGGGCATGGCGATGGTTCGGGGGTGGGCCAGGAGGTTGGTCCCGAGTCCCCCGGCACTGCGGCCTGTGTTGGGGGATGCCGGGGCGGCGGGCGCAAGTTACGCCTGCTTCAAGCAGGCGTAACTTGCCCAACATAAATAGGGCGGGGGGAATTTAGGTAGGGCTGGGGGGTGGGGTAGATAGGGGAAGGGAGGGGAAGGTGGGGGGACGCGGAAGGAAAGTTCCCTCCGAGGCCGCTCCGATTTCAGAGCGGCCTCGGAGGGAACGAAGGCAGGCTGCGCGGCTCAGCACGCACAGGCTGCCGATTTTGCGCAGCCTTGCGCGTGCAGACCCCAGATTTTATAAGATACGCGTGGCTACGCGTGTATCTTATAAAATCTGGTGTACTTTTGTTCGCACCGGTGGCGCGAACAAAAGTACGTGCGTGCATATTTTTTGAAGATCTACCTCATTATGCTAGATGAGACCTCACCAAGGACTTGTACAAGGGCATCACCACCTCCTTTTTCTTACTGTTTATTCCTCTCTCGATGCATTCTAGTTTTCTTCTGGCTTTAGTTATCGCCTTGTCACATTGATTCACCATCTTCAGATTGCCAGACACTATCACCCCAAGATCCCACTCTTGGCCCATGCACATCAGCCTCCTCCCCTCCCCGCCCATCACATACAGTTCTTTTGGATTACCACATCCCAGATGCATGACTCTGTACTTCTTGGCATTGAATCCAAGCTGCCCAATCTTCCACCAAGCTTTTGTAAATCACTTTTCATTATTTCTTCAGGCATGTCCACTCTGTTGCAGATCTTAATATCATCTGCAAATAGATAAACTTTACCTTCTATCGCTTCCGCAATGTCACTCACAAAGATACTGAACATAACTGGTCCCAATACCGATTCCTGTGGCACTCCACTTAACATGGCTCTCTCTTCAGATTAGATTCCATTTATCATTACATGTTGTCTCCTATCAGTCAACCAGTTTTTAATCCATGCCTCCACCTTTGCGCTCATTCCCAAGCTTCTCATTTTATTCACAAGCCTACTATGTGGGATGGTTTCAAAACTTTGTTGAAATCCAAGTAGATGACATCAAGCACTCTTCCTTGATCCAATTCTCTAGTTACCCAATCAAAAAAATCTATCAGATTTGTCTGATAGGACCTTTCTCTGGTGAATCCATGCTGCCTTAGGTCAGCAATTTACCAGATTGTAGATAGTTAAGTATCCTTTCTTTCAGCAGCATCTCCATTAATTTTTTCACAACTGAGGTGAGGCTAACTGGCCTGTAGTTTTCAGCCTCTTCTCTCCTACCATTATTATGAAGTGGGACCATATCCGCTCTCCTCCAGTCTCATGGCACCACTCCCGTTTCCAGGGATCTATTGAACAGGTCATTTAGTGGACTGGCCTGGACATTTCTGAGTTATCTTAGTATCCTGGAATGTACCTCATCTGGCCCCATGGACCGGATGAGGTCCATTCCAGGTTTTCCAAGCTCTTCCCATACATACTGTTCTGTAAAAGGAGTTATGTCTAGCCCTTTCCCTTCTATGTTCTTGTCAACCAACAACAGTCCTTCTCCAGGGTCTCCTTTACACCAAACTAAAGTATTTGTTTAATATTTCCATCATTTCTTTGTGTGTCTCAACTCATTGCTCCTCGTCACTTTTCAATTTTACTATACCACTTTGGGCTTTTCTTCTTTCTCTTATATATCTGAGAAATGCTTTGGCACCTCTCTTTACCTCTTTGGCAATCCTATTTCTGCTTGACCTTTTGCTTTTCTGATTTCTTTCTTTGTCTCCCAGTTTCACCAGTTATTGTTTCCTGTGTTTCTCTTTTTGGGATCCTTTATACCTCCTGTATGCTGATCTTTTAGCCTTTATTTTTGCAGCCACCTCCATTGAGAACCAAATTGGTTTCTTTTTCCTTGTACTTTTGTTTTTCTAACATACAGATTTGTTGACTTTGCAATAGCATCTTTTAATTTAGTCCACTGTTTTTCCACCTCACCCATTTTCTCCAGGTCTTCTAGTTCTTTCTCCAGATATAGCCCCATTTTGTCAAAGTCCGTATTTTTTAAATTCAAACCTCAGGTCTTCGGGTGATTTCTTTGTATCTTATTTGTGATATCAAACCATACCATCTGCTGTTCACTTGTACTCAGGTGGGCACCTGTCCAGACATTAGAAACATAATCCCCATTTGTAAGCACTAGGACAAGTATCACATCCTCTCTTGTGGGTTCCATTACCATTTACTTGAGCTTAGCCCCTTGGAGGGCATCCATCATCTCTCTACTGCTTGTAGATTCTGCAGAAGGGATGCTCCAATTTACATCTGGCAGATTAATAAATTATTGCCTGGAACGGCTGTGTCCCAGTCATGAGACTCCATGAACCATGTTTCTGTAACAACACTAATATCCAGGTCCACTTCTACCATTAGAGCCAGCAGGTATGGGATTTTATTGCCCAGGGTGGGTGCCCTGATTTCCCCCACTGTCCCATTCAGGATTGCCCTGCATCTGAGTACTGGCACCTTTATTTCTACCCCCCCCCCCAAAAAAAAAAATAAAACAAAACACTAAAGAAACATATAAGCTATATGGGACCTCAATGACCAGCTGACTCACCCAGGCTCGCGCGATAGGTGCCCTCCCATCGGGGAGAGAGCCTGCTCGTCCGGATCTCGACCACCCCGAGGCCTCACGCGGCGAATAGGCCTGACTCTGAACATGCCCTCACGACCGGCTCACCCAATAGGAACTCTGCCTGCCTCGGACGCCACTTCCCAGAGATGGAAGGTAAGCCCATTTAAACAGGGGTTTACCTGCAGCGCCGCGCACCAGGCATCACACGCACGAAGGAGCTCAACCTAAAGAGCATGCCCCTTAGTGCGCCCCTTTGTGTGAACCTTACTAATACCCTGGATAAATGACTCTCTGCTTCCACAAACTGCACATTTGATTAATTACAACCCTCCACTGGCACAGTAACCACAGAAACCTCTTCCCTCCCATTTTGCCTCATAGAAACCTCAAACCCCCCCCCCCCCCCCAATCCCACACGCAAGAAATCCTTGCCTTCCTCCCTGCCCTCATTCCTCTTAAGCGAGTCCCACCCTAGCTTCTTCTCCCTCTTGGCCTTATTCTCTAACAAAGAGACAGTTACCACATTTACTCCTGGCTATTCTCATTATGATCACTCATCACATACCCATTCTCAAATACCTTAATTCTTCTTGTGAGACTTAGTCAAAACACACAATTCAACAGAACACTAATTCCCATCATGGCATCGCCGATCACTCAAATGTTAGGACTGATGACTTTTTCGATACTTCTACTGAACACACAATCTATCTTAAAAAAGGCTACCCTACTCTGTGATATCCTTACAGAAGAAACCCCTGACATATGTGTGATTACAGAATCATGGCTAAAGGACACTGACACCACCCTAATTAACCAACTACCTACAGACTTATACAATGTTTTCTCCATACCTAGGCATAAAAAGAAAGGAGGAGGACTCCTCCTTGTGGCCAAAAAGAAATATAATCTCACTCAACAATCTATCTCCCCCCCCTCCCCAACAAATTGGAGATTGGCCTCTTTAAATCCAAGGCACTCCAAATCTGCTTAATTTACGCTCTCCCAGGCATTCTGGAAAACAACCCATCAGCACTCACAGAATACATCACCAAACATATAGACATTAACACCCCTGCCATGATTCTCAGTGACTTTAACCTACACTTTGACCACAACCCACTAACTCCAGCTTGCGAAGCTACCCTGACCTCACTGAATGCTCTAGGATTCAAACAAATTGTATCTAGCCCCACACACAAGGCTGGACACACTCTTGATGTGATATTCACCAACTCGCTCATCCAATCAGATCTACCCCGTTGCACCCCTATACCCTGGTCAGATCATTACTGGATTGATACTTGCTGCACAATTAAATGCCCCTCCCACTCCTCCCATCACAAAAAAACTATATCCTTCTGAAAACATAGTAAGGTGGAGGATATCATTGACGTTCTCTCGGAAGACCTCAAAAAATTAGACCTCACAGACGCCAACATGGCTTCATCATCCTAGTTTCAGATTACTAGCAACATAGCAGACAAACTTTGCCCCATACGAACCAAAGAAATTAATATGGACAAGATAGACAAAAAACCATGGTTCACCCCTGATCTAAGAACAATGAAAACCGATCTCCATAAAATGGAAAAGAAATGGCTCAGAAACCAAAATCCAACCCTATTATTAAAGTTCAAATCCTTACTCCATAATCACTGCAAAGCCACAGACAAAGCTAAGAAAGAATTTTATGCTGCAAGAATCCACCAATTCCAATTCAACCCATGTGCACTCTTCCAATATGTCTCTAGCCTCATTACATCCCCTGACAACATAAACCCAAACGATGATGAAAATAAATGTGAGAAACTAGCCTCTTACTTCCACAACAAAATTGAATCTATCATGGCACGCTTCAATCCCCCCCCCTCTCCCAATAACTCTCTAACAACTAACAACACTCACAACGCCAACCATACCCTCATTCCACACTCAACCTTGCACAAGCAAACCTCTCATCACTCAGCCTCTCCCACAAACTTCGAAACCAAGCTCATAAATCTTGGGCCCACAACTGCACTAGAAATAGAGTCTATACTCAAAAAAATCAAACCTGCATTGCACCCCTCAGACATAATGCCCACAAAAACACTCCTCTCGATCCCCACCACTATAGCGAAACCCATCGCTAATATCCTCAACAAATCTATCACGTCTGGCATGGTACCAACCCAATTCAAGCATGCCATAATAAAACCTACCCTTAAAAAAACAGACCTTGATCCAGCTGATCCTGCTAACTATCGCCCGGTATCGAACCTCCCTTTCCTCTCCAAAATATTAGAGAAAATTATCAACAAGCAACTTACAGAATACCTCGACGAGCATCATTTGCTCTTCCCGTCCCAGTTTGGATTTCGTAAACATCATAGCACGGAAATGCTTATCTCCCTCAGAATCCCTCCTAAAAGACCTGGATGCTGGTCACTCCTACCTTCTTGCCCTTCTAGACATATCTTCAGCATTTGACACGGTCAACCACAACACCCTCATCACCTGCCTCTCAGAAATAGGCATTGCCGGCATAGCCCTACACTGGTTCCAATCATACCTGAGCGATAGGAACTATAGTGTAAAAATTGGTCTATGTGAATCCAAGCCAAGAAGATTATCACAAGGAGTACCCCAAGGATCTTCACTCTCTTCAACACTTTTCAATATTTATATTATACCTCTCTGTCAACTACTGTCGAAACTAGGCTTCCTGCACTTCATATATGCAGATGATGTGCAGATCCTTATTCCCATAAATGACTCTCTTCCTAATGCTGTGAAAATCTGGAACACTGCCCTCACAGAAATAAAAAAAAACTCCTCACTGACAATTTTCTGGCTATTAACACCAGCAAAATAGAACTACTCATCATCTCACCGCAAAACGATGCCACTTCTAATTCAACACCCCTATCCCAATACTGCCCGTCCACATTACAACAAGTCCACAGCCTTGGCATTATCATCGACAACCACTTTACATTAAAAAAATTCATCGCTGCTACTATAAAAAATGGATTCTTCAAGCTCCATACACTAAAAAGAATCAAGCCCCTCCTACACCCTAATGACTTCCGTACAGTTCTACAAGCCACTATCCTATCAAAGATTGAGTACTGCAACTCCATCCTTCTAGGCCTACCAAAAAACACCTTACAGTCATTACAAATGCTACAAAACGCAGCTGCCCGCATACTCACCAACACACACCGCCACAATCACATTACACCTGCGCTACAGTCCTTACACTGGCTACCCGTAGCCTCCAGAATTATATACAAATCCCTTACACTAATTCACAAGTCCATTCATAACCAAAATATGCAGTGGTTCTCCGAACACTTTACATTCAATAAAGCAAACCGACCAACAAGAACACAGCACCAAGCCAAACTCCGGACACCTTCCCCCAAACTTACCAAGCATGTATCTACAAGGGAGCACTCATTTACCATAGCAGGAACCACCATATGGAACAGAATGCCCACTAACCTGCGACAGGAGCCTTGCCATTGAAAATTCAAACAAAACCTTAAAATCTGGCTGTTCAAACACGCGTACCCATGACTTACATTACTCTTGATCTGCTGTTTCATCCCTTTTGCCCTCCCCTGAGACTCCCTTCCTCCCCTTTTTCATTTCCTGTTTTTGCCCCTCTAGAATAAGTCCACCTTTATATATTCATATATTCATGACTGACATTACCCTTGATATGCTGAATACATCATTGTTGTCCTCCCCTTAGACACCCTTTCACCCCTCGCCTTTCCTGCTATTGTCCCTCAGAATAAGCCCACCTTTGTATATTTATTACATGTATCTCAAATATGGTTCTATTTTTTGTTGTACTGTTAAGCCTGCTGCATGTATTTCAATGATAGTTCTCTAAGTATTTTATTGTAAAGCCTGTTGCTGCATTATTGTTCCTTGTAAACCGAGGTGATGTTCTGAACGTGCCGCGATATATAAAAATCTCTAAATAAATAAATAAATAAATAAATAAATACAATGATCAGCAAAAAACAGTATGATGTTAGTGAAAGCAGTGCCAAAACAAATGTGAGTTGATCCACCCACTTAAGAGCCCAAAAGAAGGCAATGACAAAGAACTATTTGGGATAGTTAGTTAAAAATATACAGTATGTTATTCTGAGTTAGGAAAATGCCTCCTGGAAAGCCCAAATAACAATGAATAAGTCATTAATGAACACACAGTATAATTAATGATTTAATTCCTTTCTGATTTGTGAAAAGCATTATCTACCACAATACATTGTTCCTTTTTGGACATGTAAATTCAATCTCATGATGTCAGCAAGATCTGAAATTGGGTGGAAGAAGTACGTTTAAGGAGTAATGTTAGCATTTTCTAAAAGAAATAAATCTATAAATGATTGTTCACAATTCAAACTCTGTCTCATTTAAATTTGTTTTGAAACACTTATATTGCTAAACTTCAGAGAAAATAATGAGGAAATATCAGCAGACAGGTTTATACAATGTGGGGATATTGAAAATTACCATAAATACCTGCAAATGCACAGCAATGGACAAAACATCAGGATCAACAGGCATGGAAGGAAAATAAGTCTGAAAACATTACTACAATCTTTTTGCCTACTTTTTCCCATATCTCCAATCCATTGTAACCAATATCCATCATTGATGGACATTTGTTCTGCTTATAGGGACAGTAAATTTGAAACCGTTGTGCAGGTGCAGGCGCACATTACATGGCCATTTTATAATTTGTGCACGTATATGCACGCATGTTATAAAATAACTTTTCAGTATGCACGTGTGCCGAATTTTAAGTGAGTGCAAAAATCTCCTTTCTACCATGTAGGGCAGAGGGTTTTAAAAAGAGGTGCACACCTACGCCATTGTCAGTTTACCAGTTTATCCACCAGTTCACCCAGTTAACAGCTAGGTCCTCTAAACCCCCCTGATTTGATAACATATACTCTCCCCAGTTATTCCAGACCCTTTAAAACCCTCAGAACTGGTGCAATTCCTTTATTTTATAATTTATTTATGTATTTGTTTGTTTGTTTATTTATTTACTTTTGCTATACAGATGTTCAGGACAAAGTCATATCACACCGGTTTACATCAAAACATGGGTAAGTTACATATAATAAGGGAGTAATCAAGATAACTTCAGGATAACCTAGTATAAAGATAACTTAGAACTTAACTCAGAACTTAACTCAGATCTTGAAGGACAGGGGTGCCAGGTTAGAGGAGATAGGAGAGGTAGGGAGGGGGTGGGAGGTTAAAAATAACTAAGTGACAATAGTAATGGGAAAGTAGTACTTAAGTGTAAATTGACTTAAAGAGAGAGGGTGATTGGGGCTGGAGAGAGGGGAGAGGGAAAAGGGGACAAGGAGAAAGGGGGAGAGAAACAGGAATAGTAATAGTGATTATAGCATGCTTCTGAACCGATAGCGGCATCGAGAGTCAGTGTTTGTGCCGCAACAGTTTAAGGAAAGGCTTGTTTGAATAGCCAAGTCTTCAATCTCTTCCTAAAGGTAAGAGGGCATCGTTCCTGACGTAACTCTGGGGGTAATGCGTTCCACTGAGAAGGTCCAGCTGTAGAGAAGGCACATTTCCTTATGGAGGGATGGAGAGTGGACTTAGTGAGGGGAGCATGGAGGGTCACTTTGTAGGCAGCTCTGATCGGTCTCATGGAGGTGTGTAGGTGGAGCGGGATTTTTAACTGGAGTGGGATTTTTATAACTTACACATCATCCATAACAGAAGTAAAGTTAGATGGCAGGGGACCTCGGTGCATGACGGGGTGCATAAGTATTGCACACATATCTTGGCCATGGTTCAATACTCCCTTGCTCTCCCCAGGCCATGCCTATGCCTATGGGTTTAAAATTGGCAGCAGACAGCAGGACAGATACCAGGCCAGGTGTCGGGGATGGAGGAAGACTAGGGAGTTTCAGAATCCATGCCAAGGTCAGAATCTAGAGACAGATGGGAAAAACAGGACAGAAAGAACAGACAGGCAATGTTCCCTCTAAGCTGCGAATTGCGTGGCCGCGCATAAGTTAAATTCCTGCCGCGCACATGTTTTTATCTGCCGCGCAAAAAAAAAAAGTTTAAATTTACGGATTTCAATGGCAAAATTGTAACGAGTTTCAGTAAGAATAGACATTTTCGTATAGTGCTACAAAATTTAAATTTTCTTATCGACAGCGCATTAGTCATACTTTCGTTCATTTCCATTTCCTGTTTTCCGTTTCCGGTTGATTGTGTGGTGTGGTGAACGGCGTTCACGAGAAAGGGTACAGGCAGACAGAAGATAGTGAAAAAATAAGTTGAAATGATAAACGTTTGACTAAGAAAGTGAGATTGAACTTTAAAGTCGAATGGCTCAAAGAATATGTAGAAGCCGATATGCCGTTCAGTCTGTCGATTTGCTAAGAAGTCAGCGTCGGGGAACACTTCGGGCATTGCTGAAGGAAACTACTGAAGAAAAGAAGACAAAAACTGAAATTTTTCTGAAAGAAAGTCTGCTTCCAGTGAAACGTGAATTCAAAGATGGCTCAAAGAATATGTAGAAGCCGATATGCCGGAGTGTGTCATCAAACAGCGAATGATTCTTGGAAATATTTTTAAGTTCAACTCGGAGAACTCTGTTGTCTGCGACATCTGCAAACATGCGAATGCTCATTCTGCTTTCGCCCAAGGAAAACAGTGGGACGAATGGAAACTGGATTATTTAAAGCGACATTTACTCCAGAAAGTTCACGTTCAGTCTGTCGATTTGCTAAGAAGTCAGCGTCGGCGAACACTTCAGGCATTGCTGAAGGAAACTACTGAAGAAAAGAAGACACAAACTGAAATTTCTGAAAGAAAGTCTGCTTCCAGTGAGGAGGTAAAAATTCTAATTGATAATGTCCTCCTTGCCATAAAATTGAATTCTTCAATGCTGTCTGTTCAGGAAATTCACAATCACATTGGAAAATATGTAAAAATACCGGAATCTTGGAGAAGTAAAAATTATGCGTTTGAATTTCTAGAGTGCATAAACTCAGTAATACAAAGAGATATGATAAATGATTGGTGCCAGTCGACATTCCACACTCTCATAATTGATGAGAGTACAGACATCACCGTGACAAAAATGTTAATTCTTATGCAAAATTTCAAAAAGAAGATGAAGCTGCTTACTGTACTTATTTTGCTGGAATTCTGAAGCTGACAGAATGTAACAGTGCAGCTATTGTGACAGCCATTACCAATTTCTACCAAGAGAACAATCTTGACTTGAGCAAAATGGTAATGTTCACATCAGACGGGGCTTCTGTGATGCTCAAGAACTACGATATGCTGATTCAATATTGCAGAGAACGGATAGAAGAAGACGATGACCCAATACACAAATACTGCTTAGACAAGTTGACAAAACCTGAGTATCATGTTACCATCTTTACTTCAGAGGAGCAATCTAACAACTGTAGAGGCATTCCAGATGACAAAAGCCAAAATAATGAAACTTCGATCACAGTATCTTGGTGACACCATTCATTTCTAAGGGGAAGTTCGTAATGTTATAGCAACGTATCCTTCTGTCAACACCACTGCTGTCATCCATTTCATAGAACGTGTCTGTGATCACTTTAGCAGTAGATTTCCTGAAGATGAACTTGGCGAATGGTCAGTCTTTGATAAAGATTCCTTTGCATCTGTTGAAAATGTTATGAATTTTTTATTTGGTTCTGACAAAATTGAAATACTGGCAGCTAGATACTGCACCTTGCTAAACAAGCCAGAAGTTGTTCTTAAGAAGAATTTAGTTGCTCAGTATGTGGACTTTAAATTCATCATGAGTGAAAAATTGGCACAAGGTGCACTGAAGAATTTTGACGACATGATTGTTTATATTAGGCAGCAGGATGGGTTTTCTGACTTAGGCCAATTGCTTGACATTTGTGGAACTTTCCAGGCGTCTAGCGCAGATTGTGAGAGAGGTTTCAGTCTCATGAATCAGATTAAAACAAAGACCAGAAATCGGCTAGAAGTCAACCATCTGGACAACCTCATTAGGATAAAACTATATTTAATGTCAGGACAAGCAGTTAATTTGGACGATGTGTATTCATTTTGGAAGAACTGCAAAGGACGACAAAATACTTCTACGGTTGATGTAATGTAATGTTTTCTCTTTCAGCTTTCTGCAAATGTTCATATTTGAATCATATGTTGAGAAATTGGATTTTCATAAGGCACTTGACAAAGTCCCTTATGAGAGACTCCTAAGGAAATTGGGAGGACATTGGATTGGAGGCAGTGTCCTGTTGAGAACTGAGTAACTGGATAAAAGATAGGAAACAGTAGTTACGATTAAATGGTCAGCTTTCCTAAAGTAGAAATGATTGTATCAGCTGGGGAAACATTGGTGGTAATTAACTCTGGCATCTCCCTCAGTGGATGTCACCATTTTGGCATACAGCACTTTTAAATGAACTGCTGTACACCAAAATGGCTGCCTCTGCTGAAGAGGGAGGCACCACAGTTAATTACCTCTGGTACATCCCCAGCGGATGCTGTCATTTTAACTACAAAGAGAGAAGACGGCTGAAGAGGAAATCTGAGGCCTGGGCTATGGGCTTGGGCCTGACCTTTGGGCAATTCCCAGGCAAAAAGATATGGCTTCTGGGCTGGGCACCTGCATCAGGCCTGGGTTCAGGTTGAGGCCCAGGTGTAAGGACCCAGTCTCCAGACTGGGCCCCAGCATTGGGTCAGGGCCCGGATTTTGGCCTAGGCCGAGGTCCAGGCATTGGATCTTGGTTCAGGCCGAGGAACCAACATAGGCACTTGTCCTCCAGGCCTGGACCCAGGTTCTGGCCTAGACCAAGGCCCAGGTGTCAGAACCTGACCTCCAGGTCAGGCCCCTGGCAACAAACCTGGGTCTGGACCAAGGACCAGGTATCAGAACCTGGTCTCTGTATCAGGCCCTGACTTCAGTCCTGGGTATAGGCTGAGGCCCCAGTCTCAGCCCTGTGTCTGGGTTGCAGAGTTGGATCCCCAAGAGAGCAAATAAGTGGGAACAATTTTTGGGGGGGTTTCAGTCGAGTCCTGGTATCGAGCCTCAGTTGATACTCTAGCTTTGAGCTTGAACCTAGGCTATAGTTACTGTGTCAGGCCACATCCTATGCATAGGTGAGGCCCTGGCTTCAGTCCTGGACTTAGACCAGACAGATCACTTTTTTTGTTTGTATTTGTTTTCAAAATGAAATGTGAAAGCAAACAAAATTCTGTCTGATTTTCAATCTTTTCATTTTGAGAATAAAATGAAACTAAACAGGACATTTCATCTCAGTTCCTATTTTGTTTCTCCCGAATACTCTTCCCTAATTTCCAGTGCTACTAAAACCTGAGCTATGTCTTTATACTTCTCTGATTTTGGGATACTGCTTAATGCCCTCATTTTCATGAGTTTTCCATATGAGGGAGGTAAGCAGGACTCGCAGTTTTAAATGCACATTTTGTGCATGTAAAGCTCCTTCCCGCATCGGCAGTAATGTTTATATGTACAAAATGTGTGTTCAAGTGTAGGTAAAACTGCATTCGACTGAATGTTCTTTATTGTATTGGTCTTAAAATCATTGATTAAGATTCTAACTTGTCTAATTTACAAATCATAATTAAAAATTGAGAAAATTTGCTTCAAAGGGAATCTTATTAGTAAAATATATGTTTGCATTTGATCGTGATTGGACGATACATCTGTTTCAGCTAAGTAAAGTTGTTCCTACGTGAGGATCATAAAGTCTTGGTCTTTTCATATTATTGAGATCTATTCAGACTTTATTTGAAAGGGGAATTTTGTTTATTAAATCCCTGCAAATGCCACATTCAGGTAAAAGTCAAATACATTTTATTTTGAATTTCATTACTTTGGTCTCCTCCTAAATAAAGCAAGATTCTGGAATATAATTTTTCTTACCTCTTTCCTGATATTTTTGGGAGTAAAACGAGTTTCTTTATATATGTAGTCTTTTGGTGATTATCAATGAATAGAAAAAAAACCCCACAATTGTTAGGAAAAAAAAAATAATGGATGTCTTATGGTTTTGAAGTTGTGTCTCAGCTCAAGGTGATTGATTTTAGTGACTAGTTGAATACCATTGTAAACTTGCCAATTTACCTTGTATTTCTGTTATATGATTTGTACTCTAATTAGATTAATCTTGCATTTGAAGGGTGACTGTCAGGTACTGTTACATAACATTTCATTAAAGATAACCTTGTTTAAAAAATAAAGAGCACCCTACCAGAAGGGTGTAAAGGACAAGAGATTGTGAGTAAACTAGAGATGCTAACACCCAAAAACAAAGGCCTGAAACATACATTTTCTCATGTATTTCAAAAAGGGCCTCAATGTTATGTATAAGAAGGAAACTGAATAGATTTTTGTTCTTAATCTGCATGTCTCCAAATTCTTAAACTAATATGAGTATTCAAATCTGGCTCATACAGTCCTGATTTTTGGGGGTTTTTTTTGCCTTATTGTTTCTAAGGTTTGTAGTTCTTTTTTTTTTTTTTCTAAGGAAAGCAGGGCTACATCTCCATGCATGCAATGGGGTAAAACTACCTTTCAGGGAAAAGATTTAACCAACTGGCAACTCTATTTGATAAACTTTATGCATTATGTAAATAAAACACGCCACACTAACAGAGAACACAATCATTAATTAAGTTAACTTGATGACACTTATCTAGCTAACTTACAAAGGATATTCATACCATTGAATATCCCCGAATAAATCACTAGTTAGCCAGACAAGCCTTATCTGGGTAACTTTAGACTTGTTTTTGAGTAAGACTAACTTATCCAGTTAATTTAACTGGATAAGTTTGAATATCACTACTTATCCAGCTAAGTACATGATTCACTAAGGGTTTTTTTCCATAGACCCTAAATGGGAGAAAAGCCTTAATTTATTTATTTATTTATTTAAATTAATTTATATACCGGAGGTTCCTGTATAATATACATATCACCCCGGTTCACAAAGAACAGTAACTATCGCTACAAATAGCGGTTTACATAGAACAGAATAAAAGAAGTTTTACATTGAACAAAAACAAGTAATAAGTTTTACATTGAAGTCAGCATGTGTAAATTTCTGATTAACAAGGAAGAAAAAATAGATCTGAATAACTCGTTGTGGGCTTGAAAAGACATTTCTTCGTGTTCTTGGCTCTAGGGGAAAGCTTGTTTGAAAAGCCAAGTCTTAAGTGTCCCTTTAAATGTAGAGTGGCATGGTTCGAAACGAAGGTCTGGAGGGAGCGAGTTCCAAAGTGAAGGGCCTGCTGTGGATAATGCACGTTTCCTCAGAACGGATTTCATAGGTTGTGGGGGGTGATTAGTCTGTTCTGATAGGCGGCTTCTGGTTGGTTTCACAGATTGTGTAATTGAATTTGGAATGTTAGGTTGAGAGGTGCGATGTTGTGTAAGGCCTTATGTATCATCATTAAAGACTTGAACTGGATCCTGTATTTAATTGGAAGCCAGTGGAGATGGTGGAGAATTGGGGTGATATGATCTCTCTTTTTGGCATTTGATAGAATTCTTGCAGAGGCGTTCAGGACCATCTGAAGTGGTTTGATGGTACATGCTGGAAGGCCTAGGAGGAGAGAGTTACAATAATCCAGCTTTGGGAGTATGATGGCTTGTAAAACCATGCGGAAGTCTCTGTATAGGAGGAGAGGTTTTGAGTTTCTTTAATGTTTGAAGTTTAAAGAAACATTCTTTTGTTGTGTTGTTGACGAATTTGTTGAGACTGAGTCTGTTGTCTATGATGACTCCCAGATCTCTAACTTGTTGTGTGGTGGAGAGCCCTGTGGTGACCGGATGTTGATTAGTGTTAGAATGTGAGGAAGGGGTATAGTTTTCCGGAGTTATAATGAGGATTTCAGTTTTGTTTTATTTAGAACCAAGTTGAGGCTGGTGAGTAGATTGTTGATAGCTGACAGACATTTATTCCAGAATGATATGGCTTTGTATATGGAATCTTCTATAGGGATGAGGAATCTTTGTATATGGAATCTTCTATAGGGATGATGAATCGGGCCCTACGTTAGCCAGCTAAGTAGCTCCTCCCCAGTACACCAATATCATGCCCACCACTCATCCAGCTAACTACTTATCAGGATAAGTACTTATCTAGCTAAATGGTGGCCACTGAACTGGATAAAGCTCTACTTATCCAGTCAAGTAGCACTAAATATAGGCCTCTAGATTTGTTGCTTTCCCTTTGAAAACTGTTTGCAACATATGCAGATAAAAAGTGCCTATGGGGTAGATTTTCAAAGGGTTACGTGCGTAAGATATGCACGTAACCCTTTAAACCCCCCCACACACACACACACGCGTGCCAAGCCTATTTTGCATAGGCTCGGCGGCACGCGCAAGCCCCAGGACGTGTGTATGTCCCGGGGCTTTGAAAAAGGGGCGGTCCAGGGGCAGGGCAGGGCCGGGGGCAGGGGGGTGGTCTGGGGGCAGTCCGGGGGCGGTCCCAAGTCCTCCGGCACAGCAGCCGTGCCGTAGGTTCGCACGCAGGCAGTTGGACGGTGCGTGTATGTTACACCTGCCAGAGGCGCATGTTATCAAATTGGGGGTACATTTGTGCGCGCCGGGTAACGGGCACAAATGTACCCCGCGCGCATAGGATTTAAAATTGGCCCCTATGTGAATTGCGAATTTCAGGGGCTACTCAAAATTGAGTAGCTTTGAGGAGTCAGTTGCATGTAAGCACTATGACTTAAAGAAAGTCAAATAGGGCAGAATAGAAAAATAGACAGAATCAGACACTGTACACTGATTTTTTCCCCCAAGGAATCTCTATAGAAATGAGACTTGAAAAATTCCTCTGGCTTGCCATTTTCATAGGCTAAGGGGCAGATTTTCAAAAGGTTACGCGCGTAAGATACGTGCGTAACCCCTGAAAAGCTGCCCCTTCCACCCCCTGTGCACGCCGAGCCTATCTTGCATAGGCTCGGCGGCGAGCACAAGCCCCAGGACGTGTGTAAGTCCCGGGGCTTTCCTGGGGAGCGTGTTGGGGGCGTGATGCAGCTTTTGCATCATCGGGGCATTCTGGGGGGCGGGGCCATGGGCGTGGTTCCGGCCCAGGGGCGTTCTGGGGGTGTGGCCGGGCCCCCAGACCAGCCCCCGGACTGGAAACATGGTGCGCCGGCAGCTGGCCAGAGTGGGCAAGTTACGCCTGCCTCGAGCAGGCGTAACTTGTAAAATAAAAGTGGGGTGGAATTAGTTAGGGCTGGGGGGTGGGTTAGATAGGGGAAGAAAGGGGAAGGTGGGGGGGCCAGAAGGAATTTGGAGCGGTCTCAGAGGGAACGGAGGATGGCTGTGTGGCTCGGTGCACGCAGGCTGCCAATTTTGTGCAGCCTTGCACGAGCCGACCCTGCATTTTATAACATGCGCGTGGCAGCGCGCGCATGTTATAAAATCAGGAGTAGATTTGCTCGCGCCGGGTTGCGCAAACAAATCTACTCCCGCCCACACCTTTTAAATCTACCCCGAAATCTTCTTTGGTTAATAAGATTGAAAATGGTACCAATATAAACTAGGAACTCAAGGACAAATAATATCCACTGATGATTATTGAATTCCTTCTGATCAGAGATGTAAAGGAGAAACTTCTCCTTGGCACTGCTTTTTAAATGAATATTGAGTCTTAACAAACCTATTTAGTTCTCTCTAATCACCCTCCAAAAATCTGTAGTTTGGAGGGGGCAGGTATTATATTAATGAAACACAATTGTAATTTTCTAGAAAAGAGAATATATACAAGACTGCTATTAAGCAAACTGTTTGGCCACTTAGGGCATTATTTTCTAAGGCTATCGCACGCTTGCACTACCAGCCTTTTCGCTGCCTATTTTGCACCGAATAACTACACCTTTTATGGTGTAGTTTTTCGGCGCATCGCCAGCAGCGATCGCACTGCAGCTGTGCGATCGCTGCCGGCTAGCACAGGCCCTCCCTGGCCCCTGTTACCACCGGATTTTCCAAGTTCTGCAAACTTAGAAAATCCGCCCCTTAGAGTGCCAACCTGGGCTGGAGGTGGGAGGAAAAGCCTCCCTTGTGATTCCATGGCTGCCTGTGGACCACATCCCACTGGCAGCTGAAATAGAGAGAAGGAGATGTCATGCAGATCCATAGGCAAAGTCCATCCCATATGTGGCTGAAGAACAGAGAAGAAGAGGCATGGTGGAGCTGTTGGCAGAGCCCATACCATTGAAGGCCAAAAGGAGGGAAGAGGTCAAAAGTGAGAGAGAGAGGGAGTACACATATGTGAGTGAGACAGGTATCATGTGTGTGAGCAAATGTGTGGTGATCATGTGTGTCTGAGAGAGACAGTGTGTGAGTGTATGACAGAGAGATAACATATATGTATATAAGTGATTGAGAAAGAGTTAACATGAATGAATAATGAATGGGAGAGGGAACATGTGTGAGATATGTATGTAAAAGAGAGAGAATGTATGAGTATGAGAGGGAGTGTGTAAGAGAGTATATGAGAGAATGATCATGTGTGTTACAGGTAATGTGTATATGAGAGAGTGAGGAGAAAATGTATATACCCCCCCCCCCCCCCCGGTATAATATTTGAAGTTCTGCCAATTTATACGTAGTTGTGTTATTTTTTAAGTGCTGGAAGTTAGTGTTGTTTTGGTATAGCATGTTTAGTATATTATTTTTGCAATTCAGTTTACTTATGGCTTTCTGAGGGCCAAGCTCACACCCAAAATGTGTTACATTAAGCTTGATATCATGTGGGTTACAAATGTCTTTTTTGGGTTTTTTGTTTTTGCTTTTTGCAGGGTTTTCAGTTGGCATCATGGCAATGCATGTAAATACAAGTTGTAAGTTATATTTTTACTTCAAAAGACTGTACTGTGAATGTCCTTTTTTTATGATAAATCTGTTAATATAAATTTATAATTTTGAATTGTGTGTGAAGAGGTCTGTGTGGGGCATGGGGTAGAGCACGTGGTGCAGTCTGCCAGGATCGCCCGGGGTACCTAATGTGCTTGCACAGGCTCTGAATACATAGAGAGTATGTGTTTCTTCTATGTGCTTCTCGAACATGTTCAGGAAATAAAGAGAGAATGAAATTATGCAAGATATGAAAAAATTCCTGGTTAACTAAAATTACCATTGAAATAGGAAAATTGTTTTTTTGTTTTTTTTTTACATTTGGGACTTTGAACAACAAAAATGAAATGAGGATAAAATGCACCAGCTGTACTGGTGGAAATAGTGTGCTGCTGTTTTGCTAAAATCTCTTTCAACATATTTATAAATTAATTAACTCAATTTAAAATATGTAATTATGTTTGTATAGCTCTAAGTGTACAATGTTTATCACCACAAAATGGAAACAAAAGCCGATAAAGCAAATTGGTAACTCAGATATGCTGGTTTTCCAATGCAAAGTGACTGCATCATTTGCCGGTACATTATTCTGTTCAAGAACTACAGCCCAGGGTCTGAGTCTAAATGCATGTTAAAGATGAATGATCTAAAATCAAACAAACTACAAATTATTATTCTATAAAAAGCCTAGGGCCTGTTGAAATCATCTTGAAAGTCATCAGAAATCATATCTTACCAATTGGGAATATAATATATCAAGTTCATGAAAGCAAATTATTTATCAGAGTTAAACAGAAAAGGTAATGTTTAACATACTGTTTAGAGAAGTAAACATAATCAAAATAATTCTAATAGTAGAAGAAATGATATGCAGATCAAAATATATTATATATAGCAGGAGTGGCTAATGCTGGTCCTTGAGAGCCACAAACAAGCCAAGTTTTCAGGATATCCACAATGAATATGCAAGAGGTAGATTTACAAACAATGGAGGTAGTACATGCAAATCTGTTGCATGCATATTCATTGTGGATATCGTGAAATCCTGACCTGTTTGTGGCTCTAGCCAGATAACTAATTATCTGGCTAGAACTTAGCTAGATAAGTAGGGGTTTTTCGGGGAGGAGTGGAGTTAGCTGGATATGTTATCCGGCTAACTTTGGTTGAGCCACACTGACCTGTGTCTGCACCACTGAATATACCCTGCTAGTTAGCTGGATAAAGTGATCCGGTTAACTAGCTGAGCTACACAGCAGCTGAAAATGGACCCCATAATTGCTAATTCTATGATATTCAGAATAAAATATTAATAAAATGTTGGTCTTAATTATATATAATTTGCATCATCTTACAGCCATATTTTTTATTAGACAAATAATAATTGCACTAGGACTAAATAAACAAATCAATGCACCATTATGATAAATTCCTGATGCATTGGTATTTTGATTACTAGTAGCATAAGTGAGGTGAAGAAATTAGATTTAAAAATAAATGTGATTATATGATGGTCCTATCTCAATATGTTGTATTCACAAATACAATCTTAGGAAGAATATATAATCTTAGGAAGAATATATATCCAGTATATTCAAAATAAGGATATGAGTCCACTCACATCATGTCAATAACAACAATTAGAAAAAAGGTAGATTGCAAATCTTTAGTCTGTTATCAAGAAAAATGACATGTAATAGTAGTCTGTAAATTGTGTGAGAGAAGTTTAATATTTCAAACAGCAAAACTGAAAGTCAGCTTAGTGAATACTTTTTTTGGTATAACTGTAGTTCAAAACTCAGTGCTGTACTCAGTTTTCAATGAGCATCTCAATAATCTCTCGATCAATTTGGTATAACTGTATAAAAAAAAAATAGATGGGTAAACTGAGGTTTACCTAAAAATAATGCACTGCTGCATCAGTGGACAAGTTTTAGGGCCACCCCATAGGCTCAGATGCTGAGGATACTGTAGAGGCCAAAGACTGTCATGTATATTGGGGGAAGGAGGGGAATATAATAGGAGGAAAATATTTCTAGATACTGGCCAAATGGTAAGCTGGAAATAGAAAGAAGGAAACTGCTGGGTCAAAAAATAAATATGTTTACATCCAGTTATTTAATGTTGTATAATATAGATAAAGAAAATATAAAATTGATAATTTGAGGACAGAGCTTGATAATATCCCATGTCAAGATATTAAACTAATATCTAAAGATAGTCTGGTAAATGTTTGAAGAAGTATCAGTAAATGAGGTGATAATTTTAATTAACAAATTAAACCCTGCTCAACATCCAAACGATTCAATTCCCATCTCAGTTTTAAAACAAAGTTCCCCTATAATTGCCCCATTCATAGCAGACATAAATAATACATCTTTACACTAAGGCATGCTCCCATTAAAACAAGCTGTTATCAAACCAATTAAAAAAAAAAAAAAGACTCTTGACCCAACAATGTTAAATAATTTTCGACCAATTTCTAACCTTTCTTTTATAACTAAGGGCCTCATTTTCTAAAGTATTGCAGGCCTGCGATACTTTAGAAGATGAGGGGCGGGGGGCCAAAACGGGGGGAGGGCCTGCGCTAGCCGACAGCAATCACACCCTCGCGGTGTGATCGCTGCTGGTTTCGTACCCAATAGCGCCACCATAGGAGGTGTAGCTATTGGGAGCGAAAGCTGCCGCGAAAAGGCACTTACCTTTTCGCTGTCCGCGGCGTCGGCGCAGAGTCGGCCCCAGTGGTGCCCAGACTCCTCCTCTTCCGGGGCCGACTCCGCCCCCATCCTGGTATCGCACACGATAAGGGACTTTTTGCATGCGAAAGGTCCCTTATCGCGTGCGAGCGGCGTGGAAAATGAGGCCCTAAGTTAACTGAGAAAACCTTACTTAAACAATTTATGGCACATATTGAAAATAACGATGTATTATACCCAACACAATTTTGGTTCCGTAAACACTTTAGTACCAAAATGCTTTTACTCACTCTTTCTGATACAGTTTTAAAAGGTTTTGATAATGGGCAACATTATCTAATGGTGCTCTTCAATTTGTCGGCAGCTTTTGATGCAGTAAATCATAGTATTCTGATCAACAGACTCTCTGAAATTGGTCTCAAAAATAGAACCCTGGAATGATTCTCTTCTTATCCTAATAACTGTTCATATCAATAACATTTATTCTGAAGTTTTTCCACTAGAAACAGGAGTACCACAAAGATCATCTCTTTCCGCCACACTTTCCAATATCTACATGTTGCCGCTGTGACACTACAGCTCAATTACTACATATACACAGATGACATTCAACTTATCATCCCTATAAATGATTCAGTTGATAAAGCATTCAAAATTACCTATATGTACTTGAATATTATAAAGCAATTGTTAAATCAAATGAAGCTCTGTTTAAATATGGAAAAAATGGAAATAATGTTACAAGAACGCAAATCATTACCTATGGATCATTGTAAACCCTTCATATTAGAAAATTCAACAATTACATTAGGAGACAAAGTAAGAGATTTAGGCATATGGCTTGATCCAGAACTTAGCCTCAAAAAACATATTTCTATAAAAATACAAGAAGGATATTACAAATTGCTAATTCTTAGATGCCTAAAACCACTACAGGGGAGGATGACCCGGGACCCTTGAGGGAGCTGGAGATGCGAGCCGAGCATGGACAGGACGTGCAGCAAATTAGAGTCAATGGATATGATTTCCATTTGAAAACTGGTAGAAGTTCTATCGATCAGCCATTAGTGGGCAGCAAGTCTTACAGACAGAACTGAAGATAGAAGCAGACAGACTCAGATACTAATACTACATACTGACCGTTCCCTTCTAGGAGCCTCTGCAGGAAATTTGCAGAACAGATGGCCTAATGATAATTACCTGTCATCATATTTTATAATTTTATGATCACACATAACTGCCATTCAACTGTAACCTTATAAAGAGTCTCAAAAGCATCAGTTTTTGGTCAGAGGGTTTGCAAATCTTTAATAATTATTTACCACACCTGTCCATGTTTGTGGTTTTCAGGTGGGCACGATAATGCATGTGCTTTCTTAAATCAATATAATCTCTTTTTCCTCCTCAGTTATTTTCTTATTAAGGATATTGTTTAAATTATACAATTTGATCTATCTTGCAAATCAAAAATCTCCACTAGAAAACCAGAGGGGTATGCTAAAGATAAGCAGTATTCTAATGAGGAAAAAAAAAACATCTTCCCCTCCTTCCTTACTATTCTAACCTCCCCTTACCCTCTTGCTTAAACCAAATGTAAAAAAAAACCAACTTTTTGCTATCCAGGGGTGTGCATAGAAAAAAAAAATGGTTTGCTCATTCGTTTCATGGGCACCACAATTTGTTTCTTTAGTTTTAGCCTCTCAAAAGATTATTCTATTTTGCATTTTATTTGTTCATTCATTTGCAATTAAAGCCAATGGAGGAAGCACTGCAGCCTATTTTGGGCTCCAGAATAGAGGTTTTCTCATCAATTCTCATGAATTTGTGGGAATATATCATCAGAGAGGGAAAAGTACTCTAAGGTACCTAGACCGTGCCAATCTGGCACTAAATGTGGCATGAATAGCCTAAGGAACCATAAAGGGGCAAAGGAGTAACAGCAGTGTCAGAAGTTTTCCAAGGCACTGTCAGAGGAGCAAAGAAGCAGAAGAGTGATCAGATCACCCTAAGCTGTAAAAAAGGGCACCAGCAATAGTGGCATGAAATCTTGAAGGCAGTACAAGAAGCAAAGCAGCACAAAGAATGGCTTCAACATCCTAAATCACCATGAAGTGGGACTAAAACAAAAAGGAGGCAGGAAAAACCCCAAGGCACCAATAAAGGGACAAAGCAGCACAAAAAGTTGTATCAGAACACCAAGGAACCACAAGAGGGTCAAAGGAGCCCTCCAGAGGTCTGGAAGAAAGTACCCCAAGGTATAATGTCTGGGAATGGCAACATGTCTGAATGTCAAAAGGACCCCCAAGGTTTAGCATGAAGCAGTAAGGCAGAGAGACATGGGAGATGTCTGTCTTCTTGTGGAAGTACTTGCCACATGTCAAATTTTGTACAAGAGAATAATCGGTCATCAGTATAATTATTGTGACACAAGCCTATATTTCATTTCCTACTTGAGCATATCCAGCATAGCTCTCTGCTTCAACTGCAGGGGCAATGTAGAAAAGCGTATCTATATATATAGACAACAACCAACAAGGACTAAATTACATAGTCGAGTAAACAAAAGCATGGGTGTAGCCTGCTTATTGAGGCAGTTACTACCCCTAACTAAGCTACATATTCAATTAGATGCAGTTCCAGCACTGCTCTCTACATTAATGGTGGGGTGGAAGGGAAATAAAACTAAAAGGTACTAAGAGCCAAGCGTAACAAGTAAGAGGGAAAAAAAAAGTGCATAGCTTGCTGGGCAGACTGGATGGGCCGTTTGGTCTTCTTCTGCCGTCATTTCTATGTTTCTATGTGTTTCTATGATCTTACTACTGGGTGGAATTATGAGTTTCATGTGAAATTTGCTTTCCCAATGAAACTTTAGTCACAATCAGAACTTATTTTATTTTATTTATTTATTTATTTATTTATTTAAGGTTTTTATATACCGGCATTCATGAAGCGATCACATCATGCTGGTTTACAAATAAACAGCGGTGCAATAAATACATCAAAACAGAAATAATGTGTCGAAGAAAGCAGTTACAATTAACAAGGACTATTGAACTGGGATCAGAGAAAATAAAGATAGTTTAGCAGAGACTAAATTTTTATAAATGAAATTAAAATGAAATGAAATTATATACAAGGAGATGAGGTACAGCTGCTGTGTTGGATATGTTGATGGCGAGATGCATTAATTTAAGTCCGAGAAAGCTTGCATAAACAGCCAAGTCTTGAGTCTTTTTCTAAAGGTTAGGAGGCAAGGCTCCTGTCTGAGATCGGGAGGGATGGAGTTCCATAACGGTGGGCCAGCTGTGGAGAGGGCTCAATCTCTTAAGGTAATGTGACTAGTGGTTTTAGTAGGGGATACATGGAGGGATCCTCTGTATGCGTCTCTGGTAGGTCTTGTGGAGTTGTGTAAGCGGAGAGGAAATTGTAGTCAATTGTGGTGTGTTGATGGATGATATTGTATATCAAGGAGATGTAATTGGTTTCTCATCAGTGTTGTTTCTAGAGATGTGATTTGGCCGAACCTTTCAGTTCAGCCTTTGTTATCGGCCCGCTGCAGGAAATTTTCCCGTGGTTTGGGCTTATTTTTTTTCAGCCACCCCAAAAGTTGAATTAACTACAACCCCCCTACCCTCCCAATCTCTCCAAAACTTGCCAAAAGTCCCTGGTGGTCCAGCAGGGGTCCCAGGAGTTATCTCCTGCTCTCGGGCCGTCAGCTGCCAGTAATCAAAATGGTGGCGGTGGCTGTTTGCCCGTACCATGTAACAGGGGCTATCGGAGCCATTGGTGGGCCTCTATAACATGGTAGGAGCAATGGACGGCCAGTGCCATATTTTGCTCCAACCATGTGACAGGGACCGACCAATGGCATTGGTAGCCCTGTCACATGGTAAGGGCAAAGGGCTACCGGCGCCATTTTCATTACTGGCAGCCGATGGCCTGAGAGGAGGAGATCGCTCCCAGGACCCCTGCTGGACCACCAGGGACTTTCGGCAAGTCTTGGGGGGTTGGGAGGGTGGGGGGTGTTGTAGTTAATTAAATTTGAAGGATTGGGGTGAGTTTGGGGTTTGCTTTTTTTTTAAATGTACTCTTTCTCCCCCCCAAACAAACGATAGGAAAAACCACACAAAATTTTGTTTTGTCAGCTCCCCCAAAATGCAACAAAATAGGAAATATCATCTTTATTCCCTATTTCATTGCAAACGAATGCAAATCCCTAGTTGTTTCACTGGTAATTTGTGAGAGATTGTATTTGAAAAGGTTTTACCATATACTGCTGTAAAATGTATCTTCCCTTTGTTGATTTTCAGGTGTTGTTTTAGTTCTGTCTCCTTTCTGAAACTTTTGCCACATACAGAACATGGCAATGATCTCTCCTGTGTATGTTTTGTGTTCTGCCTGTATTTGTTCCTTCTGACTGAGGGCTTTTATGGACATACCAGCAAAGAAACAGGGTGGAAGAACCAGGCTAGGATAGTAGAGGGGTAGAAGAAAATGAAGAACAATAACATGGCTGAAAAATAAAGGAAATACTTTTTTAACAATTTTTTTTTTTTTGGGGGGGGGGGAACAAATACCCCAGTATAACCAACAAATCAGCAATGGGAAACAAAAGGGAGGTATAAAAAATCCCATGCTGGTACATACTAGGCATGGCAGTAAGGAAGAGCAGTAGCAGCAAGATCCCTATGGTGTTATAAGGGTACTAGAAGGCAGGCAGAGCAGTAACAATCAGGCCCCTGTGGTGGCATATCTGGAGCATGGCAAGCAGGCAGAATGTTCACAGTTAGGCCCCTTTTGTGGTAATATGGCTCAGCTCCCAATTATGCATCTATAGACCCTCTAGAAACTTAAGTTCATCCCAAAATAACTTTCTGCAAGTTCCTACAATCAAAATGGCCCAACTAGACATAACGAGATGCCGTGCATTTTCCAGTAGCTGGCCCACAACTCTGGAATTCTATCCCACATCATATTAGGCACTTAAATAGCAGGACAGAATTAAAAAAAAGTTTTAAAAACTCTCTCTTTAAATGCGCTTTTAACATCAACAAGGCCATTTAATCATGCTTCTCTTGTATTGCCTTCTTGAACTGTGTCGAGCTCTACTGTTCTCATTCTATCCCTCCTCTAAGAGCTTTCAATCTGTTGTTCATCTTTATTTATGAATATACTGTTTAAGTTTCTTAAAGATTCTTTACTTTGCATTGTTTTATTTTGTGATTTTATGTATTTTCATTGTAAACCGCTTTGATTACATTTAGTATAAAAATGGTATATAAAATATTTTAAATAAAAAACACATGGGGCATGACAGGTAGGCAGAGAAGTTATAGAGCCCCTGTGGTGGTATATTTTGAAGCATGACAGGCAGGCAGGCAAAATGGATAAGTGCAAGGTGATGCATATAGGGAAAAATAACCCATGCTATAATTATACAATGTTGGGTTCCATATTAGGTGCTACAACCCAAGAAAGAGATCTAGGTGTCATAGTGGATAATACATTGAAATCGTTGGTACAGTGTGCTGCGGCAATCAAAAAAGCAAACAGAATGTTGGGAATTGTTAGAAAGGGAATGGTGAATAAAAAGGAAAATGTCATAATGCCTCTGTATCGCTCCAGGATGAGACCGCACCTTGAATACTGTGTACAATTCTGGTCGCCGCATCTCAAAAAAGATATAATTGCGATGAAGAAGGTACAGAGAAGGGCTACCAAAATGATAAGGGGAATGGAACAACTCCCCTATGAGGAAAGACTAAAGAGGTTAGAACTTTTCAGCTTGGAGAAGAGACGAATGAGGGGGGGGGGGGATATGATAGAGGTGTTTAAAATCATGAGAGGTCTAGAACGGGTAGATGTGAATCGGTTATTTACTCTTTCGGATAGTAGAAAGACTAGGGGACACTCCATGAAGTTAGCATGGGGCACATTTAAAACTAATCGGAGAAAGCTCTTTTTTACTCAACGTACAATTAAACTCTGGAATTTGTTGCCAGAGGATGTGGTTAGTGCAGTTAATATAGCTGTGTTTAAAAAAGGATTGGATAAGTTCTGGGAGGAAAAGTCCATTACCTGCTATTAAGTTCACTTAGAGAATAGCCACTGCCATTAGCAATGGTTACATGGAATAGACTTAGTTTTGGGTACTTGCCAGGTTCTTATGGCCTGGATTGGCCACTGTTGGAAACAGGATGCTGGGCTTGATGGACCCTTGGTCTGACCCAGTATGGCATTTTCTTATGTTCTTAAGTCCCCTATTGTGGTATATCTAGGGCCTGGCAGGCAGGTAATATGGCAGTAAAGCCTTTAAAGTGCTTTCATTCATTCTGTCATGTGCATTAAAAATCTGGAAACCCAAGCACAGGCATATTGATTTTAAAAAACACAAGCTTTTCCATCAACTGCTGTACCAGCTGCTTTTGCTCCTGACCCTCCCAAGCTGGCCAAAAGTTCCGGTTGGGTCCAACGGGGGTCCGGGAGCGGAGGCGCTGAGGAGCACGTGACGTCCGCATCACTCCGACGTGACGCCGATGTCACGTGCTCCTCGCAAAGGAATACAGGGATGGCTTCCTGACTCCCCGCTGGACCACCAGGGAGTTTTGGTAAGTCTTGGGGGGGTCAGGAGGGTGGGGGGTTTAAGTGTTTATTTAGGTTCAACGTATTCAACATAGCTATGTTGAATACGTTGGAACTCGCGATGCGTTTCTCCTCAAACCTTTTTTTTCTCTTTTAAAAATATAAGTTGCGTTTTACATATGCGTTCGAAACGAATGCACACCCCTAAGTGATAATGTCTCTGTACAGTTTATTGGTGAGACCTTATCTGAAGTATTGTGTGTGACAAGTATTAATACCGAGGTTAAGTGATTTGTTCAAGTTTTCAACATGAATGTTGCATTCAACGGCTTGCAGGATGCTCTTGTGAGCCTTTGCTTATACCTCCATGGTCAAGTCTGTCACTTGTTCCTTCAGCATGGTGGGATGATGCTGACACTTCCCCCCGAGGGAGGCTGCCAAGTACTATGCAGCCTTCTGCCTCTGCTGCTTTCCTTAGGTGCGCACATGCCTGATATGAGGTTATTTAAAGTAACCATGGCGGGAAAGTTTCTGCGGCCCCTATTGATGACATCATTTCATTGCCGTATATAAGGTCAGCTCTCCCAATGCACTCTTTCTCAGCAACATATCCAGCTACATTGTAGTGCATCTTATTTCCAGCCTTTGTCTACCTAGCCTGTTCCAGTTTTTATCCTCCCAGTCTGTTCCAGCCTTGTCTGCCCAACCTGTCTCTACCCTATCCGTCCCTCATCCTCTCCTTTGGAAGGATACCTGGCCTTCACCCTTGCTTGGATTCTCGAATCACTTGAACGCTGCCTGCCTTGATCTTTTCCTGGACACTCGATTTGCATGTACACTGCTTGCCCCTGACCATAGCCTGCCTTGGACCACAGCCTTAGTCTTCAGCAGAGATCTTTGCCTAAGGCCTGTTGCTCCTGGCACCCAAAGTCTCAACCCAAGGGGAACATGGGCTGGTAAAGGTGAATCTCTTGATTGGCCTCTGCTTTGCCTGGGTGCGCCTGCTGGTGGTAAGGAACTACAGGGCTCCTTCCTGCACGTAAAGCCAATCTCACCCCAGGACAAGGGTCCACAGACACAAATGTTTGCTGAGGTCAGGGACTCATTGGACTTTACCTCACTCCAAACCATACTTGGTATAGCTTGCAGGCTGCAGGATCAACAGGTTGCCTTGGAGCTCCTTGCTGCAGCTATGGATCGCCTCATTACTCTCTTGGACACCCTGACTTCACCTGCTACACTGCCTCCACCTGTATTGGTGCCACCACTTCCTCCAGCACCCAGTTGGCCAGTTCCTCAACTATGAGCATGACCCTGATACGCTGAGGATCCTAAGAGGTGTTGGGGATTTGTTAACCAGTGCAGAATGCACGTTCAGATGCAGGCTCCTCCATTCCATGATGACCAAGCCAAGGCAACCTATATCCTCTCTGTTGGAACAGTGCTAGCCTGGGCCTCTCCCCCTCTGGGAATGAGGGGACCCCATACTACTCAACCTCCATCAGCTCATGGTACAATTCAACTCTGTTTTTGAGGGGTCACGTCGAGGAACCTTGATGGCTTCCAATCTATTCCATCTTTGCCAGGGCTTTATATTCTTAGCTGGGAGGACAGCCTGGTCACCTTCTTCCTTGAAGGCCTCTCAGAGAATATTAAGGATGAACATGCCACCCAGGAGCTCCCTACCTCGCTGGCAGCACTTATTGCCTTAACCAGCAAGATAGACCAATGCTTGCAGGAAAGGGACTAGAAGACCCGTCCAGCATGCAGAAGAGCCAACTTTGCACCTTGCTTCCAATGACTGCTTTCACCTGCTACTGCCACACCCTCGGCCTCTCCACCTCCAGTGTAACTGATGCAGTTGGGCTGCTGCTGTCTAGCCCCAGAAAAGAGGCACCATCGCAGACAATTGGTCTGTACTGTATGGCTTAAGGCCTTCTCCTGGTTCATTGTCCCAAGAGGATGGGAATCTTAAATGCCTAGGATCATTCAGTGAGATGACCCTTGGCCTCATTGTCCATGCTCCCCAACTTCTCTTGCTGGTTACACTGGAACTGGTCCTGATGTGTTTCTCCACTCAGGTCTTTATGGACTCTGACTCTGGCTCTGGGGCGAACTTCATTCTGCTGAACCTGGTATGCCAACTGCAAAAACCCAACCCCCGGACATCTCCACCATTGGTAATATCCTCAGTCTATGGGAATTCTCTCCTGAGGCAGGTTACCTGGATCACGGTGCCACTAATTTTATGCACCAGCCTCGAGTACCTGAGGAAAATCAGCTTCCATGTTATTTACAGAGCCATTAATCCCATTATATTGGGCCTGCTGGGTTTCCAACAACATTATCTTCACTTTGATTGCTCCATCTTGGAGCTCGTCTGCTGGGGGTATGAGTATAAAGACTCTTGTTTGGTTTCCAAGGGACCTTCTTGCCCGCTGACCCAACACCAAAAGCACAACCTGAGGGGAATGTGGGTTGCTGAAGGTGAAGTTCCTGACTAGTCTCTGTTTCGCTTGAGTCTTGCCTGCTGATGATGAGGACCTGCAGGGTTCCTCCCTGAAGGCAGAGCCAATTGTAGCCCAGACCAAGGGCCCACAGACACAGCAAGGAACATTGGAGAGTATAATTGAATTTGGCTCTGCAGATTTGCAACTCTGTTCTTTTATCATTATAATACATTATCAGCCCAAATATGATGATATACAGGTCATTCTTAGACCTCAAAATACATTTTATATTTATAGTGAAATAAACTATTATTTTAACTGACAAGTAAAGAAACCTAATATATATATACACGAGTTCAATAGGTCTATTTTTGTTTAAAAAAAAGTATACTGTTTCTAATATTTCCATTTACAGAGCATGACAGACTTTACTGAACCAATGCAAACTGTTGTGTACCTGCTGAAAAATCATGTTACAATTTTGAAATGATCTTTTGTCAGCACTCAGTAAAATGCTAACAGGAAGATTCAGAGTGAGGTTGATGTAAGCCATAATTGTGTTGATGTACTGTACCAACATTTCAGCAAGCAAAATGATAAAGCAATGATTGTAAAGCAAGCAATTAGCAAAGCATTAAAGACAATTATATCAGCTGGTGAGACCCAGATCTTGTTTTTAAATACAAGGAACCTATTTACAAGAGTTATCTTGAAACATGTCAACAAATCATAATGCAAGTCACCAAGAGGTCAATATTCAGGAAGCTGCTCAGTGCACAGATTATCCAGCTACAGTTATCTGTATAACTTGTCCCAAATATTCAGTAAGATAACCATCACATCAAAACCCCCCTGATTAAACCTATCTAGCTAACTGTAGCCAGAAATCTTTAAACCTAACTGGTCAGATTTTGAATATGTCCAGTTAAGGTCAAAAAGTTATCTGGCCTTGAGTGCTGGTACCCTGCCTTGCAAATGGATATCTTCCAAAGATATCCTGTTAAGTGACATTCCTATAGTTAAAAAAAAAATATGTAGGCTTCTTGGCCCATTTCCCACTCCTCTCCCATCACTATTATTCTTTAAATTCCCTTCTGCCAGCACTTCCCAAGTGCCTCCAAAAATGAAAGATCCTGTAATAATGCTGCTAGTCCTCTCCCGTTCCTCTCCCTGGAGAATAAAACAAAAACTATGGGATTCTCATTCCGCCCTTTCCTTCTGCAAGGCTAAGCTAGGCTGAACAGTTATGCTGATAGGTTAATAGCTGTTCACAGCTATGCTGGAAGAGCTCAGGATCTCATCCTGTTGTAATACCAGGCCTGCAAATGGGGCAGCAATTGAAATACTTGGTGGGTAGGAGTGCTTGGGGGGGGGGGGGGGGTGTGGATTGGAGGGAGTGTGTAGCATATGGGAATGGATGGAAGAGGAGCCAGAATTTCATTTTTTTAATCTTCAGAGAGGGAAGGGGAATGGGGGAGAGGCCCAGCAGCATTATTTCAAATCCTTTCAATTTGGAGGGGTTTAGGCAAGCTCGGGCAGCAGGAATCTTAGAGGTCGATATTGAGAAGATAGTCAGGAAGCAAAATTAGCCAGATTAACTTATCTGGCTGTCTTAGGCTGGATATTCAACAGTGCCGGTGCACCACTGAATATAATTGGATTACTTTAAAGGTAGCCAGATAAATATAATCAGCTAACTTTAGACCTGTTCAATAGCAGGACTAACTTATCTGGCTAACTTAACTGGATAAGTGTGAATATCGCCACTTAACTGGTTAAGTTAACGGGATATGTAGCTCCTACCCATTAAGCCCATGTCCTGCCTACAACTTAGCTGGCTAACTACTTAGCTTGATAAGCGGCTATCTGGCTAAGTGGCAGGTGCTGAATGGGCCAGATATTCAGACATCACATCTCAGCTGAACAAGTACCTACTTATCTGGTTAAGTGGTGCTGAATATTGACTTCTAAAAGGTGGTGGTGAATATAGCCAGGAAGCTTGTGTTTTGTTTTGTTTTTTCTTTAACTATGGAAACACAATTTATCTTTTGAAGGTTAAGTGTTAAGTTATCCGGACACACAAGCTGGATAACATTAGACCTGCTCTGAAGCAGGTCTAAAGTTGTCTAACTAATTAACTAGGTGATGCATCAAGTCACGTTCGTACTCTGGGGCAAGGTCAGGTTGGCACTATTCTGGAGGATTAAGGGGTGTGGGAGGGGGTCGGAGGCCTGCACCCTAATTTTTGTATTTTCTGGCTTCTGGGGGGAGGGTTGGATATGGGCAGGTGGGGCTGGTACACTATATTTTCCTTGGGGGGGGGGGGGGTCCAGGACCCAAAGTAGATTTTTTTTGCATGGATAGGGGGCCACATGGGTTGTTGCCAGCTGAGCTTTTTAAATTATTTTTTTACTTTTTGGGGGTGACAGGGATGACTTGACTGGCAACCGCAGGTTGAGCTGGGGTTTAACACTGATTGCCACTCAATCTTCCCGTTTTGCCGTGACATTTATTTTTTAGGCCAGTGCTCCTGTGAGGTTGAGCCCATCATAGGGTTAATGGGCCTCTTGCTGCATTCTTTTGTGCCACGGGGTTTGGCTATGAGAGAAAAGTATACACCTTACAGCCATGATGCTTTTTTGGGAAAGAGTCCGCAATATTGCGGCAATACCCCCTGTGACAATGGGATACCTCCTGTGATAAAACATTGCGGCTTAATTCATCCAAGGCTTAGTCAGTTATGGTTAAAAATCAGCTAAGTTAGCTGGATAACATAAGACTTCTTCAAAACACCCCAGAAATGCCACTTTTTTTTATCTGGCTTGATTTTAGCCAGATAATGACTTAATTGGCTAAAATCTAGACAGACAAGGGGCTCAATATTCCAAAACTTGCCATTTAAATGGATAACTTGTGATTAATCCATCTAAATGACTTTGAATATTGACCATTAACTGTTTTGTCTTCTTCTACAAATCACATGCAGAGTAAAACTTCAACTACACCAAGCTAGAAGTTGTTATTTTTAACCTACATATACATATATACATATATGCATATAAATGTTATATTCAAACCACCTAATATGTTCCTAACAAACAGGCTCAACCTACACACTTAGTTTATTTTATTAACTTGTTACTGTACGATGTTGGCACATGATTAGTTTGTAATCTATACCACCCATATTGTTCATTATCGTGCCTTTATGTAAACTATTGTGATGGTAATCTAACTTAATAACGGTATAGAAGGGTTTTCAATTAAATAATTAAATAAATAAATAAATAAATAAATGTGACAATTTTAAAGAATTATGCCAAGTTACTTCATAATTTATTCCATTTGCCATTTTTAAATGCTACTTGTACATTTGATATAGTCTTAGTATTACATCTAAAGTTGTTACATTGCTTTAAAAGAAAGATGATATTATCTTGGTATGAAATAAGAATTGTTGCACACTCCGTCTGCGCCCAGCCCGAGCACGGGCCTGCTCACCTCGCTAGCTCCTCTGCAAGTCACGGGTCAGCCTCCCCAGTGGCAGCCGCGAGTTCCTCCAGGCCTAGGTGTCCTGCAACGGCAGTCGGCGAGCCTTCCACAATGCACCAGGCCTCACGCCGGAGTTTGGCATCCCCAGTGGCAATGGCCACGCCCCTATGTGCACAAGCGCAGACCGCCCAGCCTCTTATAAGGCCAGGGGCGAGTCCTAGCTCCGCGGCATGTCCTGATTGAACATACAATACAAGGAAGTCCCTGCCTGCACTCCCTTGCCTTGGCAATCGGGTCAGCACTGTAAGTGTACTAGTTTTCCTCCACATTCACAGTCTTGTATCAGTCTTGTTCCAGTCTTATTCCAGCATCCTACTGTTCCAGCATCCTTCTGTTCCAGCCTTGTCCAGCGTCCTTCTGTTCCAGCGTCTGTCTGTCCTGTCTCCCCAGGTAGTACCCTCGGGCTGTCTCTCTGGTACTGTCCTCGGCCTGCTCCTTGACCATTCTGTTTGCTGCCTGGATCCTGACCTCTGCCTGCCTTGTGACCTTGTCTGACCTCTGGAACCTGACCCCTGCTTCGTTGACTACATCTCGGACTGATCCTTGGATTCTGACCCCGGCTGGCATTGACCTCATCTCCTGATTCTGGCTCTGTCCCTTGTCTTGTCATTGCCTACACTGTTCTGGCCTTCCTTGCTCCTCCAGACCTACAGCCTTGTGTCCGACTGTGCTAACCTTGCTGTTCGTGGGCATGCCTCTCTACTACCTCTCTGGGAGACCCTGCAAGGCCCACCCTACGGCTCCACCCGAGGGGACCGCGGGCTTCCAGTGGTGAAGCTCATCCTAGCCTCTGTCTCCTCCTGTGCTCCGCCCCCTGGAGGCAGGTGCTTCCTGGTCCCTACCAGGTAGCAGTTCCAGGACAAGGGTCCACCTCCAAGTGCAACAAGAATTTGTTATGATTTTGTCTACTGTGCAGCCTCATTGAATTCAGATTCTCACTACTATGATGCCACTCCACCTGCAGAGGCCTCCAGTTAGCTCTTTTCAGAACAATCTGAGCCATCTTCTCAATGGCCTCCCAACAAAGCCTCTGTTCAACCAGGAGATCTCAGCGCGCTTAGCTTCCAGCCTTGCCAAGCTCCTCCTCAGTGTCTGCACCACATCCAACCTCCAGGCCTATGTAACTCAGCCTCATCAATGTAACCTTGCCTTCTTATGGAGTCACTCTTGGCTCTCTGACCTAGTTGCTGTTTCCCTGCTGTATGCCTTGTGGCCTTCAGTCCTTCTTTGTTCCTTTCCTTGCCTTATAACCTATGGACCTTCCTGCTTCTAGTATCTTGCTCTGTAGCCTATGCTAGGCCTTACCTTGTCTAGTGGCCTCTGGGCCTCTCTTTATAGCCTAGTGGCCTACAGCCTTTAGTCTTGCTGTCTTTGGGTTTATATGTTCTCTATTTTTTTACCCTTGGCTGCGTTGACTAAGTTCTCGCTTATAGAGTCATTCATCAAAATGCGTTATGGCGTTAACGCACACAATAACCCGATAAAAGATGTGTTAACGTCATCACACAATGTGTTAAGAACAATAACGTGAATGCAAAATTTTTAGAAGGGCTGGATCAGGGAGGAGTTTGGGTGGGATTTAGTAAAATGAGGGGTAATAGCATAACACATGCTATCGCATGGTTTTAACACCAGAAATAACTACATCTTTTTTCTGGTGTTAGGCTGTGTGATATGGCTGAAATGGCCATAACACAATTTGTGATAAATATTTTGAATTGAATAGCATTTTGACCATTTCTGGGCTTGGAAAGAGAGAGAGAGAGAGAGAGCACACACCTCTTGCAAGGGTGTCCCAGTGTGCAACTATTTATATCTCTATAAGAGAACCATCTAATAGGTTGAGGTGAGGTGCTGGTAGTGGTTTAGGGTTTAGGGGCCAGTTTCACATGTAGAGTGAGATGTATGAACACCACAGTATACCTTGGTGAAGATTTGACATCATTTGGAGTGAGGAAATTATCACGAAGATGAAATTTTGTACTATGTTATCTCACCCTAGCTTGATGGTACCCTGTTATTGAATCTATCAAGCTAGGGTAAGAGAACATAGTAGAAATTTCATCTTTTTGAGACTTTCCTCCCTCCAAATGATGTCAAATCTTCACCAAGGTATACTGTGGTTTTCATATATCTCACTCTACATGTGAAACTGGCCCCTAAACCCTAAACTACTACCATCACCTCCTCAACCTATTAGATGGCCCTTCTATAGAGATATAAATAGTTGTACACTGTGAGGCCCTTGCCAGAAGTTCTTTCTCTCTCTCTCTCCTTAGTGAAAAATAGGGATTATCACAGAGTATACTAAGTTTACTCTACCATGGTGTAGTCATTCTAAAATTTGATGAATCCAGAGGTTAGTCTAGTCTTGTCCTTATCTGGGTTTGTCAGCCCTGCCCAGGTCAATCTTTGTATTCTTGTCTGAACCTGTGTTCTGTCAATGCCTTGCCTCAGTCAGTGACTTTGTCTAGTTCCAACTCATGCCTTGCCTGCACTCCATGCCCAAGCCTCCAGCCAATAGCTGTCTCCAGACGTACCCGTCTGTCTAAGCCTTGTTCCTATCTGGCTCCATAGGACAGACTCACCATAGTGTACTGCCACCACAGAGAATTACTGGCCCCCAGATTCCAAGGGCTCAACCTGCAGGAAAGGGAGTGGCTAGGCAGAAGATTGGCCCTAGTCCTGCTCAGCATCCAGTCTTGCAGTCCTGTACCTGTACTATTCCTTGGGTGATGTACCTCCAGCTCAGAGATCCTGACATAATTGATTCTGAACATTCCTACAAAACCTGTTTTTAGATACATGTTTTCAAAATATGAAGACATTCATGGTCTTGCCAACGCAAACATCTCTGACTTTATTATAATTTCAGCCTCTATTTCATGTTGTTGTTGTTATTAGACTTTGATCTTTGATGCTTACATCATAATCTTTTGTTCTAAGTTACAAATTGTGTTATGCTTATTTCCTTTAGATCTTTCACTTTTACAAGGCAACTGTATATTTTCCCATGATTTTTTAGGCTACACAATTGTCTGGTTCAGAAGTGGTCTACAAAATAAAACAATGAAATATAATAATATTGGACTTTTTTCACCCAAATTTCAGACTTAAAAACAATTTCAGGCAGAGAGTTATATGTTAACATCAATGAATAAAAATAATGATGTGTTAAAAATGGAAAGATTTCTCAGAGGCCTTAAGAAATCTGAACAAGCCATCTTCATGCAGGTTTTTAGACTGACCCTACTCTAAGTTTTGCAATGCATTATCAGTTCTCTTTCAATCTACATGACACACATTTCACAGCATTGCTGATTCTATATCAATAGACCCTGAAAGGGCTGGATTTAAAAATTGGGTACCATTAGGTAACAGGCACTGGGGGGAAGATGGATCTCTCTCCCCAAAATCTTCAGAGGATGAGAGTAAGTCCCTCATTCCCACCAAGAAATCATTGGAAGATGTTGGATGGTGGGGGGGGGGGGGGGGATATAGATAACATCCTTGTCCTTCTTCCCCCTTGAAATCATCAGGAAGGAGGGATGTCCAACATCTTCCTCAGAAATGATTGTGGTGGAGGGAAGGAAGAAGTACTCACCTTTCCCCAGAAATCATCTTTGGTGGGAGGGAAGTACCCCCTTTCCCCTAGATATCATTAGAGGGTGTAAGGGCTCCTGACCAGAATGCCCCTTCTCCTACTAGCCTCCTACATCATGACATCATGTCTCCCTCTTGCCTTAGAACCTGCAGTATTAAGCAAAAGGCAGTCCTGTGCCAGAGCTGGCATGAAATGCTCATAGGCTATGTCAAACCTCTGACTCTTGCTTGGATTTCCCTGGTAACAGGAAGTCAGTAGAAAAGGAGGGGCAGGCCACCATGTGGGTCTGTAAGCATGCGTGCTGGCTTTGGCTCCATGCTGACTTTTGCTCCATACTATACACCAGAAGAAGGGGAACATCAGCTGCAGATCCAGATGCTAGCATGGCAACAGAGGTGTAGACAATTTGGTACCTGTCAAAATTTGGTGCTGGAAGCTAATGTCTGCATTGCCTATACCAAAATCTATACCTAGTCCCTAAATCTGCTGGCATAGAATTTCTGTTCTCCATCAAAGCTCTGAGGGTGGTTTATGAGGAAGTTAGGGCATCCCATAAGAGAGGTTCCATTAAAAGCAAACATAGTCCATATGCCTGTATGTAAAACATCACCAAAGCTAATGATTTCCGAACAACTGAAAAGCAGGTCGTTAAAACAAACAAAAAACAAACATTGAAATATCTGTATGCCAATGCCAGAAGTCTAAGAAGTAAGATGGGAGAGTTAGAGTGATGAGATTGACATAATTGGCTTCACAGAGACTTGGTGGAAGGAGGATAACCAATGGGACAGTGCTATATCAGGATACAAATTACATCGCAATGATAGGGAGAATCAACTTGGTGGGGGTGTGGCACTTTATGTCCGGGATGGTATAGAGTCCAACAGGATAAAGATCATATAAGAGACTAAATGCTCAGTAGAATCTATATGGGTAGAAATCCCATGTGTGTTGGGTAAGAGTATAGTGATAGGCATATTCTACCATCCACCTGGACAAAATGGTCAGACAGATGATTAAATGCTAAGACAAATCAGGGAAGCAAACCAATTTGGCAGTGCAATAATAATGGTATATTTCAATTTCCCCAATATTGACTGGGTAAATGTAATATCAGGACTTGCTAGAGACATAAAGTTACTGGATGTAATAAATGATTGCTTCATGGAGCAATTGGTTCAGGAACCAACAAGAGAGGGAGCTATTTTAGATTTAATTCTTAGTGGAACACGGGATTTGGTGAGAGAGGTAATGGTTGTGGGGCCACTTGGTAACACTGATCATAACATGATCAAATTTAAACTAATAACTGGAAGGGGGACAATAAGTAAATCTGCAACTCTAACACTAAATTTTCAAAAGGGAAACTTTGATAAAATGAGGAAAATAATTAGAAAAAAACTGAAAGGTGCAGCTGCAAAGGTTAAACGTGTTCAACAGGCTTGGACATTGTTTAAAAATACAATCCTAGAGGCACAGTCCATATGTATTCCACGCATTAAGAAAGGTGGAAGGAAGGCAAACGATTACCGTCATGGTTAAAAGGTGAGGTGAAAGAGGCTATTTTAGCCAAAAAAAAATCCTTCAAAAATTGGAAGAAGGATCCTTCTGAAGAAAATAGGATAAAACATAAGCATTGCCAAGTTAAGTGTAAAACATTGAAAGACAGGCAAAGAGAGAATTTGAAATGAAGTTGGCCATAGATGCAAAGACTCATAATAAATATGTCCAAAGCAAGAAACCTGTGAGGGAGTCGATTGGACCATTAGTTGACCGAGGGGTTAAAGGGGCTCTTAGGGAAGATAAGGCCATTGCAGAAAGACTAAATGAATTCTTTGCCTCCATGTTACTAATGAGGATGTTGAGAAGATATCAGTTCCAGAGATGGTTTTCAGGGGTGAGGAGTCAGACGAACTGAACAAAATCACTGTGAACCTGGAAGATGTAGTAGGCCAGATTGACAGATGTAGTAGGCCAGATACCGGATGGTATGCATCCTAGGGTACTGAAGGAACTAAAAAATTAAATTTCTGATCTATTAGTCAAAATTTGTAACCTATCATTAAAATCATCCATTGTACCTGAAGACTGGAGGGTGGCCAATGTAATCCCAATATTTAAAAAAGGCTCCAGGGCGATCTGGGTAACTATTCACCAGTGATCCTGACTTCAAATAGTGGAAACTATTCTCAAGATCAAAATCGTAGAGCATATAGAAAGACATGATTTAATGGAACACAGTTAACATGGATTTACCCAAGGGAAGTCTTGCCTAACAAACCTGCTTCATTTTTTTGAAAGGGTTAATAAACATGTGGATAAAGGTGAACTGGTAGATGTAGTGTATTTGGTTTTTCAGAAGGCGTTTGACAAAGTCACTCACGAGAGGCTTCTATAAAAACGAAAATGTCATGGGATAGGAGGCGATGTCCTTTCGTGGATTACAAACTGGTTAAAAGACAGGAAACAGAGAGTAGGATTAAATGGTCAATTTTCTCAGTGGAAAAGGGTAAACAGTAGAGTGCCTCAGGGATCTGTACTTGAACCGGTGCTTTTCAACATATATATAAATGATCTGGAAAGGATTACAACAAGTGAGGTTATCAAACTTGCTGATGATACAAAATTATTCAGAGTAGTTAAATCACAAGCAACTGCGATACATTACAGGAGGACCTTGCAAGACTGGAAGATTGGGCATCCAAATGGCAGATGTGGACAAGTGCAAGGTGTTGCATATAGGGAAAAATAACCCTTGCTGTAGTTACACGATGTTAGGTTCCATATTAGGAGCTATCTCCCAGGAAAAAGATCTAGGCATCATAGTGGATAATAGTTTGAAATCGTCAGCTCAGTGTGCTACAGCATTCAAAAAAGCAAACAGAATGTTAGGAATTATTAGGAAGGGCATGGTCATAATGTCATAATGCCTCTATATCGCTCCATGGTGAGACCACACCTTGAATACTATGTACAATTCTGGTCACCGCATCTCAAAAAAGATATAGTTGCGATGGAGAAGGTACAGAGAAGGGCAACCAAAATGATAAAGGGGATGGAACAGCTTCCCTATGAGGAAAGGCTGAAGAGGTTAGGGCTGTTCAGCTTGGAGAAGAGATGGCTGAGGGGGGATATGATAGAGGTCTTTAAGATCATGAGAAGTCTTGAACGAGTAGATGTGACTCGGTTATTTACACTTTCGAATAATAGAAGGACTATTTTATTTTATTTTATTTATTTAGCATTTTTTATATACCGACGTATAGCAGAGTTGCCTTCACTCCGGTTTACAATTATAACAACCTGTTACATTAAAAAGTTTTAAAACATTTACAATTAACAAGCTGAGAACTGTCCTATAATATTAATATAAACAAGGCAAGATATACCAAAGGATAGGTACATTGAAAAGACTGAGTTCAAGCATAATAGTAGAACAGTAGTAGACATCTGTAGGAGGCAGGATAAATTGTCAGAGGGGAGGATTGAATGATAGGAGGCTATGGAAGGCTGTGGTATTATGTTTTGAGATCATTGTGCAAGCTGTCATTATGAGATTGGCAGAGTAGCCAGGCTTTTAGGTCTTTCTTAAAAGATTTTGGATTTTCTTGAATGGTGAGGTACTGAGGTAATGAATTCCATAACTTTGGGCCGATGATAGAAATGGCTCTGTTTCTGGTGGAAGAGAGATTGGCATGTGGGAGTGATGGAGTCACTAGTTGTAGTTTACTAGTTGATCTTGTTGTGCGTGGAGAATAATGGATATGAATGATGTCATCAAGTGCAGTGTAGTCTGCTTTGTAAATTGCTTTCTGTAATGTTGAGAGGACTTTAAATTCGATTCTTTTCTCAATTGTGAGCCATTGTAATTGGTTGAGAACAGGTGTGATATGATCAGATTTTCTTTTACCTGTCAGGACTCTGGCAGCAGCATTCTGAAGAAGCTGTAAAGGTCTTAACGATGACTTAGGTAAGCCAATTAGCAGAGAATTGCAGTAGTCCAAACCGGAGAAGATTAGGGCTTGAAGGACGGTTTTGAAATCATGGGGGTGAAGCAGTGGTTTTAGGTGTTTGATTAGTTTGAGTAGTTTGTGAAATCCTTCTTTTGTTCTTGTAGAGATGTGTTTTTTATAATTTAGATCATTATCAACCCAAATGCCCAAGTCTTTGACGTTGTCTTTGAGTTGGATGAAGGTATTGTCGAATTGGAAAGGTGGAATAGTTTTTGGTCTGGCGTTTTTTCTGGCGATTAGTATGCATTCAGTTTTGTTCATATTTAAACATAATTTGAGCTGGAATAACATGTTTCTGATTGTATCAAGGTGTGAGGCAGCTCTAGACATTGTATCTTCGATGGAGGAGGAGATTGGAATGAGAATTTGAATATCATCGGCGTACATGTAATACGTTATGTCAAGTTTTGATAGGAGATGGCATAACGGAATAAGGTAGATGTTGAATAGAATGGATGAGAGTGCCGATCCTTGTGGTACACCTGTATCGAGGGGGATGGCATTTGATAATATGTTGTTGTAGGTGACTTTGAAATATCTATTTTTAAGGAAGGATGAAAACCAGCTTAGGGTTTTTCCAGCGAGCCCCGATGGATTCAAGGGGGCATTCCATGAAGTTAGCAAGTAGCACATTTAAGACTAATCGAAGAAAATTCTTTTTCACTCAATGCACAATAAAGCTCTGGAATTTGTTGCCAGAGGATGTGGTTAGTGCAGTTAGTGTAGCTGGGTTCAAAAAAGGTTTGGATAAGTTCTTGGAGGAGAAGTCCATTAATAGCTATTAATCAAGTTTATTTAGGGAATTGCCACTTCTATTCATTGCATCAGTGGTGTGGGATCTTCTTGGTGTTTGGGTGGTTGCCGGGTTCTTGTGGCCTGGTTTGGCCTCTGTTGGAGGCGGGATGCTGGGCTTAATGGACCCTTGGTCTGACCCAGCATGGCAATTTCTTATGTTCTTATGCCATCATCCATGCAACAATTCATATTCCTGATAGGCATAATTAATTTGAAACAAATACGTAAAATGCAATGAATGAGTCCATTTATGTTTCATTTGTAGACCCCTGTATTAAAAGAATGGAACCCACCAATCTAAACAAATATTTTCTTTTCACTGTTTTATATTTCTTATTCATGTCTATGGCACATTTAAAAGTGCAGCAGTAAGAAAGTTGCAGTGAGACTATTAACTACACCAACCAACCATTGTCTGCCTGAGGTAACACTATCTTACAGTCAAATACAATCTTTAAAAAGGAAGCAGAAATAGGAATGTTGGCATTGGAAAAGGCTTTTTCTGATGTTCACTGTTACAATCACAAAGAGAGAAAAGCACTGCTTTCTGTCCGTTCACCAGGAAGCGTAATGAAATGTAAATACAGAAACAGTGAATACTGATTTTTTTTGTGTCTGCCTATCTGATTCTGCACAGGGCACTTCACTGCTCATTTACATACAGACTGAAGTGAAGAGAAGTATACATACCTTGCCAGCTTTCTCAGTTTATTCTCTTTTTAACAGTTATTTTTATGTGTGCAAAAGTAGTCGGTCAGTAGGTGTATACACACATACATTGTATAAGTGTGTGTGTGTGTGTGTGTAAGAAACTTACTTGCACACACTGTGAGGGATAGCCATAGATTGATAAAAATTGAATTTATGCCACTAGCAAGCTGCTAGTGTCAAAGTCAATAGATTTAATTGTATCTCTCTGTTCAAATCAACGTAAAAAAATCCTGTACATATTCTTGTATAAAACCATAGGGGTAGATTTTCAAACCGCGCAATTTGGCGTACTTTTGCTGGCGCATCAGGCGCAAGCAAAAGTACGCGGGATTTTAGTAGATACGCGCGTAGCCGCGCGTATCCACTAAAATCCTGGATCGGCGCGCGCAAGGCTATTGATTCCGTATAGCCGGCGCCCGCTGAGCCGCGCAGCCTACCCCCGTAGGGGGTAGGCTGCGCAGAGGGAACTTTCTTTTGCCCTCCCCTCACCTTCCCCTCCCTTCCCCTACCTAACCCACCCGCCCGGCCCTGTCTAAACCCCCCCCCCTTACATTTGTCGGGGGATTTATGCCTCCCGGAGGGAGACGTAAATCCCCGCGCGCCAGCGGGCCGCTAGCGTGCAGGGACGCGACCTGGGGGCGGGTCCGGAGGGCGCAGCCACGCCCCCGGACCGCCCCGGGCCATAACCACGCCCCCGAAACGCTCCTGACACGCCCCGAAAACGCCACGCGGATCGGGCCCGCCCCCCGACACACCCCCCTCAGAAAACCCCGGGACTTACGCGAGTCCCGGGGCTCTGCACGCGCCAGTAGGCCTATGTAAAATAGGCGCACCGGCGCGCAGGGCCCTGCACGCCTAAATGCGCCCGGATTTAGGCGGATTTAGGCGAGCAGGGCTCTTAAAATCCGCCCCATATGTATTAGCAGTTGCAAAGCTTGATCCCTGAACTACATAAAATACTGAAATATTAAGCAATCCTTAGATGGACATAATACCACAATTCCAAGGTTGAAGAATTAATTATGAGTGGTAGAAAAGAGATATAATGCCGGGGTGGGCCAGGGAAGGGGGTAGGCCGGAACAGCGCCATTTGACGCTGTCCCAGGGAAGCACGCACTGGCAGCCAGCCGGCACGTGGAGATTACTTCTGCTCTGGAGCAGCATTAAGTAGCAAAGTAAACAATTTATGGATAGTTAGGGTAGGTTTAGGAGACAGGGAGGAGAAGGGAAGAGTGAGGAAGGATATAGTTAGGAGTAGGAATTTTCCATCCCAGTCCACTCCTTAACTGGAAAGGACTGGGAGGTAACTGAGGGAGGCACAATTGCGTTGCCACATGTATTTTTCTAAAATTTCCCCCAGTGCATGAGGAGCAGGCTACCCTCCCAAACGTGTGTACAGACATGAAAATCTGGTGCACATGTGCATGTGGGACCCGTATTTTATAACATGCATCTAAATTTCCCTGGCTCCTTTTTGGGAGCTACCACCAAGGAAGAACATATCATCTCTCCGAACAGTAGGTCCGTGAAGGAGCTGGCCATCCTGCCTAGTGCTATTACTTTGCTAATCTTCTACTTTGCTATCCCCTTGTGCAACACCACCGAGCTTGTGTTGCTAATCATGCCTCTGGAAATTTTTCCCCGGAAAGGAATTTGGAACCCCTAACAAAACCCCTGCAGGATCTTGACAGCTGCGTGCTGCTTGGGGTATAAATCAAGTCATGCCATCATACTGCCCAATTTAATTGGAGTTGGTGCTCTTCCATGCATCTCGCCCTCATTAGGCTTTATTAGAACTCCTGGCATTAAGCCTCTTCCTGCACCAAACTGCCAGATGGGACTCCATGCACACCGAACAAGCATGCCTGAACTTGCAATCCTGAAAATTGCAAGGAGACTTGTTGAAACGCCAGCATACCTTGTTATTGCCTGATGCGGGGAAAGGGGCAACCTGACTGTTAGGTTTATGGGATACCGACCCCCTCGCACCCGCATCTGGTGCCTAATTCTTCATGTGCCTCAGCCAGAGTCCCAAATCTTGTGTGCCTCATGACATGGACCTATTCTCCTCCATATTGTCCATAAAGCGCTCATCATAGTAAAACTATGCCCACCCCTCGTACTTCCTGTAAGCCTCGAGTATTGTATCAGCATAACTCAACATGGGCCCATACTGGCTTGGATCATTCTGCTTTACAACACTGGTTATCTGTAGGAAAACCCTGATCAAATTAACAATATTTCTAGGAAGTTTGTCCTATCTGCTCGCCACATCCCGACCTTGCTCCTTCTCCTGTCACCCTTCTTTCTCCTCTCTTCTAATAAGGTGAAAATATCTACATAAATATGCTTCTTGATCTTTCTATGCAGCACTCTGGAAATGCTCTCCCACAACTGTGACAATGTGGTAAGTGAAGAAGGTCCTCTATTTGCTTTCTCCGGGTCAGCCGAAGGACTAGACATGCCCTCATTGCTCGATGTGTTGGTGTTGGACGAAACAGAGGAATCACTGGAGCTAGACTCGTTCTGTGCAGGTCGCTTCTTGCTGCATTTCCTCTTCTTGCTCTGCGCTACTGGCCCTGTCTTCACCGCACCTTTGGAACCTTTACCCACCTCACTGTCCTCACTGCCTTGGGCCTTAATCGCCGCCAATGGAGTGCTGCCAGTTCCTTCGCTGGGTGAGAGTGTACCTGTCCCGGCCTCCAACTGCGGGAGTGGTCATTGTCCGGAGGTGCTCACTCTCCTCTGCTTCTCAAGTCTTGGCCCCACGTGGTGCATATGTTGATCTGGAGCCTCCTCCATATTGGTCCTTGCGCTGCTGCACTTCCAATGTCCCCGGTACGGCATCACCCTGAGCTCATTGCGCAATCTCCATCCAATCTATGCTGTCCGCTCACACGGCAGTGACCTGGTTGGCCAATCCTGCCACTGGAACCATTTTAAAGTATGTATGCCAAAAAGGTGGGATGTATGAATATGCTCCCGGGTAGCTCTGGTAGCCATGAGGCCATTGTGTGGCTGGGATTCCTTGAACCATCGGTACACTGCTCACCTGGATGCTTGCCCCCAGTGTCCACACCTGCATCTGTTGCTGTCCGGGCCATATCAGGCCTGGTGGGCCCCCAAGTCCCCCCTGAGTCGGGTGTGAAACATCCCCTCAAAGGCCTGCGGCAGCAGTTGCAAAACCATGTCCATAGCACCCAGACATCTTTGGTCCCTCTGGTGAGATCATGGTACCGGCAGGGCGTGCGTGTCCTCACAATATGTCTGTGTCATGCCTGCTGTATTGCCCCTAGCAGAGCGCACAGGCAAAGTGCCTTCCGACTGCACCTCTCCAGCCTGTTGGCTATGCCAGCCCCAAGATGTTGCTCCTCTCTCAAACACCCAGGACTGCGTTTGGATGCATCGCTCATGTCAATCCTCATTTTCAGCCTGACCCCTTGCACCAGCTCCTGCTCGGGCAATGCCCAAACATGCCTGTGGTGCCTCGGCCCATGCTGTCCCAACTCTGGCTTCCTCCCCCTTTTCTTTGAAAATAGCAGGTCTTCTCTTACCAGCCACCAGTCCCTTGATAGTTTGCTGCACTCCAGAGGGGGAAGTGATGGATAGTCCAGCCTCTGCACGGCCACGTGCATGCTATCCGCACCACTGAGTCTCACCGCTACTCTTCCTGCAACACTGCTGACCAGGGTGCTGATCTAGGTGGGGGAGGACAGGAATTCCTGGATGAGTCAACGTAAATTTGAGCAGGGGTCATGAAACAAGGAGGGGATTGAGCTATGGCCAATGAGACTGCCAATGTGACCACCGATGTGACCACTTATGCAACTGCCGCTGCCAAAATGGCACTTTGGATGATGCCAGGCCTTTAAGTTAGTCCCGCACATGTCATCACGAGGCTCTGCGAACCATCACCCCAATGACGCGCTTGCATGTGACCCACCAATGTGTCAGGGGGATTCGCGCTAGCGTCGGGGAACCATGCCCATCCCCCCTCCCCTCCCCCCTGGGTGGCAAGCATGGCACATGGAAGGACTCGGGTAGGAGACAGCAGCGGAGGACTCCCCCCAGGCACCAGGTTATCTTCGAACCAGGCAATGGCTGGGGGGAGGGCTCGGTTCTCCCTAATAGAAACTGTGAAGAATTTCTTATTATCTACTAATATGGTTATTCTGATAATATTTTGAAAGCCCATTTAATGCTTTAAGCTAAGAGTGGAGAAAATTGCTTATGATTATCTGTTCTTTCTGGTAAAAACTTAATAGCTACTTTTATTAGAAAAAAAATTCTATCCTAAATAATGTTCCAGTTTATATCTTTTTATAATTAAGCCATTTGAAATTCTCTTTGTTTCAAGGATTTCTTGTTCTCTGTTGTATTTATTAGTTAGACTGTTAAAATGTAGGCCAATGGTCAGAGCCTGTACCCCTGCTTCCTTGTAAGTTTAACAATAAGAAAGTGCATGATCAACAAGGAGGATTGGATACCATTTACATATATGATATAAGAATTAGAATTTAAACCAATTAGAAAAAATGTACCAATAAAAAAACTATTCCTATACCCTAATAACACGTATCTCTAGAGACTTCAGTAAATCCAGAAATTTCTGCCGTAGAAATAGTGTTTGTGATATTTTGATTGCGTTGAGTGTATGAAAGTGAGATCTGTAAGAATGAATTCATGTGTAAAATATGAAGGATATTTGCATGTTTTGGCCACATGGTCAGAGACGGTTGGAATTATGATTGGAACCCTATTGATGTTAATGTGTGTGATATTTATGCTTCTCATGAAAATCTTGATTGACCACTGATTATGTGTGTGTTTTACAACGAAGAAGAAGAAAATAAGATTTCTTGTTTAAGATGTAGCTTTTGTTAGCATTTAAGACTCTGTTTACTTTAACAATTGGAGATATTTGAAAAATAATTTTCTGCACTGCTTTATTTTAAAAAAAAGCAATGTTGTTTGATTTTAGTATTCAGAATTAAGCTTGTGATGCATAAAAGATAGGAGAATGAATGAATTAAGTAATTTACCTTTTTACATTGATCAGGTGAGGGCTCCCACTATGGTTGTAGAGGTTATACGTAAATTATTTTCTTTTAGATCAATATGACATGCAAAACAATTTGTTCAAAAGAATTTTAATTCTGTTTCTATTACAATTGAAATGTTATGATGTTTTTTTTTTTGGTTTTTTTTTTTTTTAAATCATCCTGTAATGTTAAGTTCTGGTGTTTGTCCTACTAACAGCAAAGCTGTCAAATTATGAATTTGTTATACTACCTTTGTTTCACAAATATCTGTCCATGACTACAGTTATAAATAAATGAAATTAAGAATACCCTTCCTCTGTCCATATTATTAAACATATTCTTTTCTCATAATAAGTTCAAATGGTGACAGGATAGACAAAACCTCTAGACTTTTAAATTCTAAAATACTGTCTTGTTTCACTGTTTAAAGTTGCTCTCCTATATCTGCATCCCTCAGTAATTTACTTTTCTCATTGTATTGGGAAAACAATGTACATTTGTTTGCGATGAAATAGGAAATATGGACGATATTTCCTATATTGTCACGGTTCGGGGGTCCCCGAAACAATAGGAAAACCCACAAAATTTTATGTGGTTTTCTTATTGTTTTTTTTTTTTTTGGGGGGGGGAGGAGAAAGGGCACATAAAAAAAACCCAAACCCACCCCAACCCTTCAGATTTAATTAATTACAATCCCCCACCCTCCTGACCCCCCCAAAAAAAAACAAAAACTTGCCTAAAGTCTCTGGTAGTCCAGCGGGGGTCCTGGGAACGATCTCCCCCTCTCGAGCTATCGGCTGCCAATAATCAAAATGGCACTGATGGCCCTTTGCCCTTACCATGTGACAGGAGCTATTGGTACAATTGGTCGGCCACTGTCACATGGATGGCCTGCGTCGAATCACATCTCTAGTGCATAAAGTCTTAGCAGGGAAAGATGAAGCTGCCCTGTTTGTCATTTTTTTGGATTTGTTACTTTTCCTCATAACCTGTTGGTCCAGGGATCAAAAGCAAAATAGTCTGATGTTATTCCTCTTTCAAATGTTGCTCTCTGCTCTAGATTTATGAGTCAAAATGCTTAGATAAGAATATTATTGCTATATTTACCTTTGTACTGTAGGAATGTGTATTTTTGTTCTAATTAATTAAGAAAGGTATATAAATCTATCATCATGTCATGTCTATATCCAGTAATGTAGGATCCTTTTCCCCTGGCTTGCAAAGCTAATATGTATCAAATGAGAAGAAAGTTTCTTTTTGTTTTTTTCTCTCTCTTTGACCTGGATTCTCCATTCTCGCACAGAATGATGATCCAGCGGTAACGGGGGCAGGCCTGCGAAAACCGGCTGCCATCGCACCACCATGGTGTTATCGCTGCTGGCTTTCACACCCAATAGCGCCACCGTGAAAGGTGGCGCTATTGGGTGCGCAACTGGTGGTGATAAAGTTACTTACCATATCGCCGCCAGCGAAGACAGCACCGAGTTCGCCTCTTCATCGCCCCGACTCCTCCCCTTGCCACCCCGACTCCGCCCCCGCTTGCTATCACACGCGCAGGCGTGCGATAGCATCTTATCGCCTTGCGATATGAATAAAAAATGACCCCCTTTATTTGAATTAAAGTTAAATTTAAAATGGTGCTCAGGATCTCAAAATTCTGGAATGTTTGGTATGTCATTAATTCAACAGTGCACTGTTAGAATTCAATGTGGTGTTTTTTATGTTTAATTTAGAAGAACTTGCTTACCTTATTCTATCTATTCGATCTCATATGGGAAAGTAAAAACAATAATTTTAAAAGATAATGTAAGCCAGTTGAAAATAATTTATGCTTCCATTCGCTGAATGCAGCATTATAATTTATGAATTATAGAACTTATTAAAAGAGACAAAAAGGGAAATAATACTCACAGAATGGTCTTGTGTAAGCAGATTTGGGGATTAAGCAGTATCACTTTTTAATAAATGAATAACAGCTTTTCCAAAAGCTATTTCCTGATGTGTTGACATAATAATGACCATAATTCAGATATGTTAACTCTGTCCTCCCCCTATGTAAGAAGTTTGTAAGTTAGAGAAATTACTAAGAGAGAAATCCACTCCATGCTTTACATCAATGTATTCTGAATACACTGAATTTATTTTTTCTCTTAGATCATTGAAAAAGATTTTTAAAGTGTGTGGGATAAGAATATTGGAAAATTATTCTTTCTTATATTCTTACCCAGTTCCTGAAATAATGGAAATCTTTAATATTGTTTTTTTCCTAATGCTGAAAAGACTGCACTATAAAATACCATCAGAATTGTTTAGATTACTCATGATCTTGCTAAGATAGATTCTATGTAAACAAGGTGATTTTCAAGATCTTTCTTAAGACAAGGAAAGAAAAAGGGGAGGGGGGCCGGTGTTAATGTTGTTTGTTCCCATATCATTCCTGTTATATAAAGGCCGGATTTTAAAAACCCGGCGCGTGTGAAAACGGGAGATACGCGCATGGCTGGGCCGTGCGCACACCGCAAGGATTTTCAAATGCCCGCAGCCACGTGTGTATCCCCCAGTACGTGAAGAATGGGTTTTCCAAAAGGGATAGGTTGGGGGCAGGGTCTGGGAGGGGTTTGGGCAGGCCGGGGCACTGAAGTGAGTGCCGGCAGCCGAATGGCCCACGCAACCTGGTACTGCTCCAGAGAGCAGGCACATTCTAAAACAAAAATAATAGGTTACTTGTGGGGTTTAAAGGGTCAGGGCAGCTAGGGGAAAAAGGAGGCAGGTTAGGTAGGGGGTTTAGGAAGTTCCCTGCCATTCTGCTCTCTAATTGGATATAAAAGGGGGCGGGCTTTTGCGTGGGTAGTGGATTTTTATAAAATGTGCGCGTCAGGGCCTTAAAATTTCCCTTTAAATGTTTAAGATTTATTCCATATTTTATATCAGTGTTCTGAAGATTTGTTTTAGTTTATTTCTCAGCTAAATTAATAGTTGATATATTCATGTATTTGGAAAGACTACCTTTATGAATTCCTATTACTTTTAAAAAGAAAAAAAAAAAGTTTTCTTACTTTCAAATTGTTTTGGACATGTGCTTTTAGTTTGGGTCTGAATGGAGAATAGCCCCAACCTTAGAAATTCACTCCTTGTTGCAGAGCCTTTTCCAAGCCTTTGACCTAAGTAGCCTTCGGGTCTCCTATGTATGGTCTCCGGGCCTTCCCTGTTACCTGTCTGATATAGGGTCTGTCTTGTCTATGATATCATGTTCCGTATGGTCCTGTGCTGTCCCTGTGCCTTGCCATTGTCAGTAACCTCAATTTTGTTCTGCTGTCCCGGTTTGCTTCAGTGTTCCATGCCTGCCTCCGATTCCTTTCTGATTTCAGCCCCCATTCCTGCTGCCTGCAGCTCCAGTCCTGTTCATTCAGTCTTACCTGATCCTGTTCCCTTCCAGTACAGATTCCAGTCAAGTGTTGTTTAAGTCCTGCCGGTTGCCAGAACCCAAGGGCTCAACCTGCGGAGGAGGTGGCTGGTATAGGCTGAAGATTCACCAGCTTAGTCTTGTCTGTAGCCCTGTGGGGGTTCCCCTGCCTAACTGGGTCTAAACCCTCAACAGAAATTATTGTTTAATGTAGAATTAGGTTCAAGTAGGAATTAAATATTAATGAATTGAATGAAATTATCTCTGGTATATGATTATTGCCATCCTAATGATTTACTTATGAATTAAGACAGATGGAGTTCATATTTCGGTAATAACCAAATAAAGTGTAACAATTTAAGATGCACCTATTTGAAATAATTTATCCTTTGCTAACAATAAGTTGTGATGACTAACATCGTATTACAAATCACTAACAAACTATTCTTCAGACATTTGAACAGATTCATTTCTGATACGGTTCTGATGCTCTTCTAATCTGAAGTCACCTCCAAACTAAAGTTCAAGAACATTACTACTCCTGGATCCAAAATACTTGCCTGGGAGAACACAGATGAAATGGCCAACTATTGGACTTTGATATGAAATGTTAGATTTTTTTTTTTTTTAAGGACATTATAATAAATGAAAGAATTGAATGGGTTCCTCTTTTAACATTGAAAGTACTTGACTCTATTAATTAAGTAATTATGACCTATCCTAATGATATCAGATGCATTGTACTCCAATTTATTTTTCTAGATGCCTGTAGTTAGAGTTAATCTTACAGAAATATTTCTTGGACTATTTTACATTTAAAGATTTAGAATTACAAATGATTTATAGTTTCATATATTCCTGTTACATTTTTCTACTTAAGCTAACATATTATAGATTTTCTTGATACCCAAAACACAGAATTCCAAAATTATCTTTTGGTCTGATTTCAAAGTGGAAATTTCCCAAATGGCCTTGATAAATAATATTAATACTTATTTAATGTATTTAATTACTGAAGTTATTTAGATTATTATGTTTTATATTTTTTCTGATTTTGTGCTATGTATAAAAAATCTCTGCTATAAGTCCACTTCAGAGTTGACTTCTGCAAGATCACTGTAATCTCCACCCTTACATCTAGTCTTACCAACTACAGAGACTTGACCATTGTATACATGCCTAAAATAAATAAATACCACAAATACAGATGAGATCTATTGTAAATGAAGTCATCAACTCTGTATTTTTGTGATTGCAAACATGGAGCAAGCTAAACTGTGTCCCTAGGCATGTTGAGAAACCATTTGTTTTGGAGCCAAATGCTGCATTTTAGGCCAATCTTAATGCTGTGAAAAATATACCTGGATCATCATATGGTGAAGAAGCAGATTAACAGGGCAGCAAAGAAATAAAAGCATTTGTTATAATACCACATTTTTCTTTAGAATTGATGAAATTTTTAAAAAACAAAATGAGAATGTTTAGAAGTGTTTTTTTCTGTGCAAAACGGACTAAAATAATCATAACAAGATTAAATTGCATGAATAATTAAAATTACTGTATTAATTGTGATTACTACCTTAGGCCAGGATTCATCAAACTATCGCATGCAGTAGGAAGAGGGGTATGTTTTATGGTAATAGCCTATTTATCACAAAGTGTACTATCTTAGCACTTCACATAGGTATTACCACAGAGTGGGATTTTTTCACATCACAATTCCTACCTACAATGAGAGATAGTGAGAGCGAGAGTGAGAGAGAGAGAGAGAGAGAGAGAGCGCGACCAACTAGCTATAGTAAGTAGGTATTTATACCTCTATATGAGGCCCACCTAGTAACTCGAGGTGAGGTTTAGGTAATAGTGTAGGGGTTAGGGGCCACTTGGACTCTCTACCTGGGTAACATCAAGCTAGGTTGAGAGAACATTGTATAAATCTCATCTTTGTGTGAGTTTCCTCACGCCGAAGTTCATCAAATCTTCACAAGAGTGTACTGTTCTGTTTGTACATCTCACTCTGAATGTCAAAGTGGCCCCTAACCCCTACACTACTACCTAAACCTCACCTCGAGTTACTAGGTAGGCCTCATAGAGAGGTATAAATACCTAACTACTATGCAGGCCTTATAGCAAATCTCTCTCTCTCTCCTTAAAATATTATTTCCCACATTAAAACTGTGTGATATAGCTTTGCAATTTGCAGTCAGCCCACTTGGCCAGAAATCCCACCCCAAACTCCTCCTTTTCCAAAGTAGCATCCTACCATGTGTTATGGTGCTTTTTGCATGCGAAAACATCTTAACACATATGAAAAGCCCATAACGCGGCTTGGAAAATAACCCCCTTAGATTCAGTCTAATTAACTTTTGAAAATAAGAATTACTGCTAAGTAAAACCTTCTTAAAATGTACTTATCCTGGAAATTATTATAAGTAAAACCTTCTTTAAATTTACTTCCCCAGGAAATTGTATATGTAATAATTTGTTTGAATTTTGATATGAATTGTACAGAGGGTACAAGAGGGAACACTGTTGAGGTCAAAAGATTTTATGGTATCTCTCTGTTCATCATAACAAATCCTGTACTTATTCTTGCATAAAACCAGATGTATTAATTGTTCCAAACTTGATCCCTATACTAGGTAAAATACTGAAGTATTAAGCAATCCTTAGATAGCATATTACCACTATGCCAAGGTTGAAGAATTAATCAGGTGTGGTGGAAAATAGATATTATGCTGAGATGTCCTTGTTCGTGACTAAACTTGTGCTGCACTTGTATGTCATTTTCATGAGGGCCTGGGTCAAGCTGACCTATTAATTTAGTCATGATTTAGAATGAGGATTAGGAGGGGAATCAAGATGGCTGCCCTGACTTGCCAATCATGAGACATCCGATGGAGCTTGGTCATGTTTTACCTCTAAAATGCCCCACTCTGGCAGAAAGAGAAGAGCCAGAGAGCAGGGCTTACCGCTACAATTGCTGCTGGTGGAGACTCGGGGTCCAAAGGACCTTCACGTTTGACGAGAAGGACTTCATCTGGGAGTGAGCTCGCTGGAGCAGAGCCGGCAAGCAGAGGAAGCTGGTTCGCTTCCAGAGCTGTCAATCTCTCTTTCCCCGGAGGAGCGGCATGCCCCCTCCAACCCTGTGGAAGCACATGCATTGGGATGGCTTGAGGGAGAGCTGGCTGAGAGAGACTGTGGAGACGCTGCTGTGCCATCGGATTTGGCGTTTTTTCTTACAGCGCTGGATTTGGACCCAGGAAAGGAGGGGGGCTTCACCTGCCAATGGAGTAGGAAGGCAAGGAGAAGAGACAATGTTCCACAGGTAACTTGCCAGCTTGTTGAACTGGTAAGACCTATTCTATTACCTTGGACTCTTTATAGGATGCTTTCCAGGCATTAAATTCAAATTTGGTTTTTCAATTTAATTCTGTGTCTAACTCTTTTTCAACTCTGGATACTCGTATTAAGCATGTGGAGGCAGAAGTGGTGGAAACAAAGAAGAGCTGTGAATTAAATAAAGCTGAGATGGAAAAATTGATGAATCTACAACAAAATGTTATAAAAGAAAACCAAATGCTCGCCTTTCAGCTGGAAAACCTAGAAAACCAACATAGGGGGAAAACTGACATTTCATAAATTTCCCCAGTGATCCAACAGTGGCCCCTAAGGAAATGTAGAGAAGATATTTAATTGAAAGTTTAAAGATCCCTGAGAAAGCACTGCCACTTATTTCTCGTATATATTATACACCCTCTTTTAAGAACGGTTCTGGAGATATGAATGAAGCAGTGGAACTACCTCCTATGGTTAGTTCTCCTCTGGATGTAACAGCGCTTTTGGAGACTACCCAAAAATATATGGTAAAACCTGCCACATTAATAGTTTCTTTTTTAATGGAGTCGGATAAGGACTGGGTCCTCAGAATGTTCTTTTGCCATAGGCAGGAGCTTTTCATGAACAAGAAGATTTCTGTGTTCCCAGATTTTTCAAAACAAATGCAAAAAAAAAGAGAAAACAATTTTTACTTTTGAAACCAAAAGTTTTGGAACTGGGTGTTTTTTTCATACTAAAGTTTCCCTGTAAATGTATAGTAAAATTCCAGAATGCCTCTCCAACCCTCAATTGTCCACTTTTGTATCGAGTAAAATAGTATCTACTCCATTGCCTAAAGACAGAATGAAGAACCGCTCATTGTATAGGTCCCTTGTATAGTCAGTATTACCTATACTTAGCTTTAAATTTACTTTTTTTTGAAAGTGTGACCTTGAAATCCTCTCAATAGTGGACTTGGGAGTGGTGATTTACTGATGTGTTTGATGTTACCTTTGAGAATTTGTTTTCCTTTTTATTGCCACAGAATTTTCAAATCAAGTGTTCTGTCTTGAGATGTAATTGAAAATGAAAAATAAAAAAATATAAAACAGGATTTAGAATGAGATGATGAAACAAGAAGTGAAATTATGATTAGTTAAATTTGAAATTTTTTTTAACCATAATTTTGTAATAGCTAGAGAACATATAAGCTTGTTGTATGCATTAGTTTTTCAGAAGTACCCTGAGTGCACGTCTCATGTAAAATTACATTGAATAAAAATAGATGTTTATACTTTTTTAATGACTTTTTTATTTCTATTTTTGGGATACAAAAGGGAAAATGTTTTTAAATTCTACACTAGCTCAGTTTGACAAGTTGGCACTATGGGGGTCATTTTCCAAGGTGTTATCGCGGGAGATAAATTCACGCTAACAGCCGTTAACGCGATTTGCGAATGCAAATTTGTAATTTTATATTCAGGGGGCGGAGTGTATGTAAAGTTATCGTGTGCCGCGAAACAGCCGCAGTGTTAGCGTGGCTCCTAGCTACAACACTTTCATTTGCATTACCTTGTGCGCTACAGGTCAGTAGGGATGTGCAGCCCGAAAGTTTATGTTCATAAGTCTATAAGTCGAATGGGGGGCTCATTTGCGGTCAATATGGACATATGGAGAATTCCATAAGTTGAGTCTATGTCCATATGTGCAAATAAAAATTTAAATACAAATTTAAACCCCTCACCCTCCTTAATCCCCCCAAAAACTTACCAAAATTCCCTGGTGATCCAGCGGGGAGTCAGGAAGCCATTCCTCCCAGTGGTTTTGCGAGGAGCACGTGACGGCGGCGTCACGTCGATGACGCGGCCGTCACGTGGTCCACCGGGGTTCCGCTCCCGGAGCCCTCGTTTTGAACAAACTGAACTTTTGGCCAGCTTGGGGGGGTCAGGAGGCCCCCCCAAGCTGGCCAAAAGTGCCTTTTGGGTCCAACGAGGGTTCCGGGAGCGGAACCGCGATGGACCACGTGACGTCGGCGTCACGACGGAGTGACGCAGACGTCACGTGATTCCCCTCGGGTCCGCTCCCGGGACCCTCACGGAACTTTTGGCCAGCTTGGGGAGTTTTGGTAAGTCTTGGGGGGGGATTAAGGAGGGTGAGGGGTTTAAATTTTTATTTAGATAAACAATCGCGATTTCCAACGTATTCAACATAGCTATGTTGAATAAGTTGGAAATCCGATCGTTTAAGCCTCATCTTTTTTTTAAGTTAAAAAAAAAAATAAGTTGCGTTTTCCATTTAAGTTCAAAACGAATGCACACCCCTACAGGTCAGTAAAGGGTTATCGTGGTCCATGACAATTCTGAACGGCTCATTGAGTGAGAGAGAGAGAGAGAGAGAGCGAGCGAGCAAGCCTTGCCATAGTGCCTATGCCCTAGACAAGTATTTGTATCCCTATGAGAGGGCCACCTAGTAACTCGAGGTGGGGATTAGGTATGAGCGTAGGGGGTTGGGGGCCACTTTCACATTCAACATGAGACATACGGAAAGAACAGTGGTCTCTAGTGAAGATTTGCTGGCCGTCGGAGTGAGGACACTCACTCCAAGAAGAGATTTGGGCAACATTCTCAGCTAGGTTGATAACACCTTGGAAAATGACCCCTATGTTTGCAAAACAGTTAAGTGAACTCAGTCTGTCAGCTTGATTGATATTTTGTGACATACTTATGGGTGCTGTTACACTATTAATAAAGTATATTTTGATATAAAGACCCTCAGTAGCCACTTCCAATGCCATCATGAAACTATAAGCAAAAAGGAAGAGGAGGGGATGGTAGCAAGGAGAAAAATGGCAGGGGTAGATGATTGGGTGTTTTCCAGAGTCAGCCCAGCTTGTCAGAAGTACAACCAGCAGTAGTAGCAGCAAGAAAATAGGGAGTTTGATCTCTAAACTAAAGATTGCTTTAGCTGCAAAAAACCAGGAGAGGAAGCCAGATCATGTCCTAAGAAATTGAAATTAGGAGAGAATATACCAGTAGGAGCAGAGGGGAAAGGAAGGAGAAATATTTGAGTTGGCATTAGCAGAGCAGCGGCATGGACAGAGGCAGCAGAATTGAAATACTCAAAACCAGCAGTGTGCTTCTATATGATTGCTACTTTTGAGGCATTAGAGGCAGAATTTTCAAAAACTGATTCAGAGGAAGAACTGTGTCTGTGATTTCAGATTCAGAAGATTTCAAAGCGCTAGCAACTTAAGATAATTTGGGAGTTTTAGTCATTTGTTCTTAGTCTACAGTGAAAGTATGGGGGAAATTGAATGTACTGATAGTGTTGAGTTCAACCCCCCCAGGAAGAGCAGGCAGTACAGGTAGAGAGTGTGAGTGATGCCCCTGGTCAATTCAACTTCCACTCCAGTTCGAGCGGCCCGCAGAATGCAGAGAGATAACACAAGACATACCTGGTTTGGAGGCACTTTAAAATGAGAGCGGAACTGGTGTTTTGTTTAATGCATTTACTGCAGTAAGACCATCAGTGGAGGGAAGGTAGTGAGGCATCTGACAAACACTGGTATGCAGCTTCACCTACAGAAATGCCATGTACTTTCTGTGATATCAAGGCCAGGCAGGAGTATTATCATAGATAATTTGCCCAAGCTGTACCCACGGCCCCTTCCACTGGTCAGATGGCAGGCTAGTAGTCCAATGACATCCAGATGCAATGGCAAAGCACCGTAAAGGAAATGGGGAGGATTTCTGTATCATTTCCCCAGGTTAAGAGGCAGGAAACATCTAAACTAGTGAGGAAATACATCAGGAAAATAGTTATCCTGGATAACCAACTTCTCCAGATAGTGAAGAACCTCATCTTTAAATGTGTGCTGCAGTTTTAGCCTCACAAAATAAAGTAACTTCAAGGGCTATATTTAGTAGGCAGGTTATCCCCACCCTGTACAATCCCTGCCATACTTGCATTCAGGTGCAGCTGGCCCTGGGAAAGGGATCTTGTAAGCATTCCACCAATGATATCTGGACTTCTGGACCTGGCCTGGATTGGCCACTGTTGGAAACAGGATGCTGGGCTTGATGGACCCTTGGTCTGACCCAGTATGACATGTTCTTATGTTCTTAGCACAAATGCTGTACATGCCTATATCTTCTTGGCGGCACTCTGATGGGCGCTAGCCAAAATAGGTATAGGCAGCAGGTCTAGCAGGGTCTAGCATGGATAGCGCCCATATTTAATGTAATATCCTAACTACCATATCCTAACTACCATAAGAAAGATGTTGGAGGGTAGGCAGTTAGACCAGAGAGGAAGAGGTGTTCATGCAGCATTTTTGTTTTGTGAGAGATGGGTACAAATATGATAGGCACAGTGGAGGGTGGGGGCTGTCAGGGATCTGTTGCTTTGCACACTTGCTGCACTTGGCAATGAGGTCAAACTATCCTGTCAGATTAACTGAATATGTTTGAATATTGCTACTTATCCAGCTAAGTAAGACAAATAAGTAGCTTCTCTCTGGAACACCCATATTCCGCCTACCACTTATCTAGCTAATTGCTTAGCCCCGATAAGTACTTATCCTGCTAAGTGGAAGCCAAGGATCAGGACCTGATATTCAACTGCTGCCACTTAGATAGGTCTCTGCTTATCTGGCTAAGTAGCACTGAATAATGAATATCACCCTTACAGTGTTTCCATGAGCAACAGGTAATGAAATTAGAGCTGTTTCAGTTTGCAGACTCCTTGCAGCAAGTACAAATAAGACTGAAATACTTGCATGCTTGCCATGATTTGCGACCTATGGGGGGAAAGAGAGCCTCCCACTCTGGTCCTAGCATCTTTCTTACAGAAAGGAGTTACTGGCAGCAAGGAACAGCAGCTAGGGTATGTGAATAGCAACTCCAGAGGTAGAAGGGATATAGTGCTGGAAAACATGAATACCACATAGAGTAGTAAAATCATGAGCGGGACTCTGTCAGAGAAAAACCTCTGTTTTCACAACCCTGCCCTGGTGAATATACAGAAGGCAGTGCCTCTGTCTCTCTCTGACAGTGAGAGTACTGTGACTGCAGCAGTGAAGATAAGAAAAAGCCCTTCGCCAATGCCAACATTCTTCTATCTCTTTTTTAAAGCTTTTCTTTGACTCTAAGAGACCCCCAAATACAAGCTATCTCTGTTAAAACCAACAGAAAAAATTAAGTTTCTTTGCACATGTTCAGTCCTTCAGTGGGAAGGCAGTAGTGTCACTTGATCCAAATGCCAGCTATAAGCTAGTTGGAAAAAAAAAAAAGAAAACCTTCAACCTGTTTGTTCTCCATCCTCTTTACTTGTCTAACCTCTTTTCTGAGGTATTCTATCTTCCTCAATGTAAAGAGAGCAGAAATCACTATAAAAAAAACAACATATAAATGTGTCTATGGGTTCACAACCCAGTGGGGACAAGACAGTGTCCCAAATCCATTTTCCAGTGCTTTTTCTTAAGAAACCCCTTATTAGTTTCACCTTATACAATACTGTCACCACACCAGGGAAGAACAAGTAAATATCTTTTACTAATTAACTTGTGATAAAACAGGAAAAGTAATAGGCAAAAAAGGCAATGGGAGAAAGAGATATAACTTAGCAGTGAAGTAATATAGAAACATAGAAATGATGGCAGAAAAAGACTAATCGGCCCATCCTGTCTGCCCAGCAGGCTCTCACATTTATTTTCCCATAATTATGTGTTTCACCGACCACCAAGTTCAGGGCCCTTGTTGGTAACTGTTTGATTTGAATTTCCTGCCACCCCCTGTCATTGATGCAGAGAGTAATGTTGGAGTTGCATCAAAGGTAAATCATAAGGCTTAATGGTTAAGGGTAGTAACCACCGCATCAAGCAAATTACCCTGGTTCTTGTTTACCCAGACTGCACAGATCAATGCCTTGTTGGATGTTGTCTGAATGTAAATCCTGTTTTCCACATTTCCCCCTGCCGTTGAAGCAGAGAGCAATGCTGTATATGCATTCAAAGTGATGTATCAGGCTTAATTGGTTTAGGGCAATAAGCAAGCTACCCCCACACTTATTTGTTTACCCAGACTGTATAGTTCAGTCCTTGCTGGTTGTTGTCTGAGATTGCAGTGATAGGTGACTACGTAATTGTGCCACCAGGGCACTATACTAATAATGATAACTTAACAGTGCAGTAACAGTGCGGTAATAATGACAGTTAACTCAGCAGAAAATATTCTAATATGAAAGGTGCTTAACTTAACCAAAGCAACAACTTGTATAGTTGGGGGCAGATTGTATAGTTGGGGACACGTAAGATAAGCGCATAACCCCCGAAAAGCTGGCCCAAGCTGCCCCTGCACGCCGAGCCTATCTTGCATAGGCTCAGCGGCGCACGCAAGCCCCGGGACGTGCTTGCAAAAAGGGGTGGGGTGTGGGCGGGGAGGGGCGGGGAGGGGCGTGGCCTGCACCTCCAGGCACAGTGGCCATTTGCCGCTGTGCCCGGGATCGCAGGCCGGCCAGCAGCCGGCGTGTGTAAGCTATGCCTGCCAGGAGGCAGGTGTAACTTCAATAAAGGTATGGGGGTTTTTTTATATAGGGCTGGGGGGCGGGTTAGGTAGGGGAAGGGAGGGGCAGAAGGAAAGTTTTCTCCGAGACCAAGGAGGCAGGCTGCGCGGCTCGGTGCACGCAAGTTGCACAATTGTGCACCCCCTTGCGCGCCGACCCTGGACGCGGTTGCGTGTGCATGTTATAAAAATGGTCGTAGATTTGTTCGCGCCGGTTTGCTCGAACAAATCTGTGTCCGCATGCAAGTTTTAAAATCTGCCCCTTGGCTTCTACACCTGATACCCAAGAATCTAACATCCTATTTATAACCAGTCATTCTATAGTAATGTGCACACCCAGAAGCAAAAAAAAAAAAGCACATAGGGGCCAGTTGAGATTTAGATGAACAAAGCGGGTTCTCGTATCCAGAATAGGAGTGCTATAGTATATCCACTGGTTATTTTTCCTGTGAGAACTCCGATCTTCTGAATCTTCCCTAGAAAGTGCAGGCTGAAATCAGAATTCACTTAGCAGATCCCTGGCACTGTGAAGAGTGTCCTGGAAGGCTGTGCCCACTGCGTAAGTTAGTGTTCCACTGGAAATGAGTTGCAACAACAAAAAGGCTATTATAAAAAAAAAAGGACCTCTACGTGGCTCTCCCTGGACTATCTCTTAGGCAGGTTTTGTTGTTTTTATCTTGGCCCCTGAGAAAAGAGACCAGCCCAGAATTCTGGGGTTGGGGAATCTTGAAGAGGACACCATACTGCTGCCTTTCTCTGGTCATCCAGCCTTGCCCCCTCTTCTCTTTCTCTCTCTCTCTTTCTCTAATGCTGCACGCTCTGAGGCTGCAGATATCAGCTCTGCTCTCCCTGTTTTCAGCCCTGCTGCTTTCTTGTCATCTGGCCAGCTCAGCTAACAGCTGTGTCATTGCCCAGAAAAATATTTTTTTAAAAGCCCTTGTGGGTGATTTGGCTGCTCTGATTGGGTCTGATTGGCTCCTGCAACCAGCTAATCCCTCACCTGCTCTGTGTTTAGCGGAGGAGCAGCAGAGTGAGCTTCTTGTTGTTCAGCTTTGTAACCCTGCAGATGCTGGTTGTGCAGAATGCTTGTCCTGTGCAGGGAAAAACACACAGGACCTAAACATTTATATTTTTTCACCCTAGCCGAAACAGCTAGTAGTCTGCCCAGTACTACAACCCAATAGGCAGGTCTGAAGCCCAACTTCAAAGTCCAAATGAAGCATTCTCCACACTTAGGAGTATCAACACAAAGTAAGCTCCTGGGGTATGGCCCAAATTAAGGGACCTGACACACTTGCTTGGGCCTCCTGCCACAATTCAAGCCAGGCTATTACCCCAGATAGGCATTGGTTGGCTGTTATAGTTACTAGTCTCACTTCACTGCAGCACTTTTCAATGGACATTAGATTTCAATGGAAAATATCAACAAATGAAACAAATTTTTGTTTACATTTTTGGGTGCCCTCTTTTCATTTTGAGGGTAAATGAATGAAACAAAAATGGTCTCATTTGTTGTATTTCACCCATTCATTTCAAACAATTGTTAATTCCTTTTCCATTATTCACCTTTCTCTACTGGGTTAACTGGCCATTATATCCTATGCTTTGTTTCCTGTCTTTCAACTAGTTAACAATCCACAGTGAGATAACAACTCCTATCCCATGGTTTTTTTTAGTTTTTTAAGAGTCAAATGAGGACTTTATCAAATGTTTTTTGAAAATCCAAATAAACTGTATCAATAAGCTCTCCTTTATCCATGTGCTTGTTTTCACTTTAAAAAAATTATAATAAGTTAGCAAGGCACAACGTTTCTTTTCTAAATCCAAGCTGACACTTTCCAATTAAGCCATGTTTATGTATATGACTAGTAATTTTGTTCTTAATTATCACTTTCACACTTTTACCAAGAACAGACATTAAGTTAACTGGTTTTTAGTTGCTCAGTATTCCTCTATAATCTTTTTTGAAAATTGATATTACATTTGTTACCCTCAGATATAAAGATTTTAATGATATAGATTACCAGTAATACATCTCCAAGTTCATATTTGAATTCCTTCTGAATTCTTAGGTGAATATCATCAGGTCCTGGTGATTTGCTACTACTTAATTTGTCAGTCTGCTCTAGTATTTCTTCTAGATGCACAATGATTTGATTTTGTTCCTCCGAGTTATCACATGGAAAAAATGGTTCAGGTGTGGGTATGTTCCTATCATCCTTGGTAAAAAGTGAAGTGAAGAATTTATTTAATTTTTCAGCTATGGCCTTATCCTTGCTTCCAATTTCATTGATTCATCCATTTCTTTAGACAATGGTTTCCTTACCCATAATTCTTTGGCCTTTGTAAGAATTAGTTTTAATTTATTCCTTCATATTTACAGTGAAATATCACCTAAATATAAGTTTATTTTTTTAGCTACAGTTTCCACAAGTCTTACCTAATGGACCATACAGTTGTATAGACTGCATACATACACATTTTAATCCTAGCTGCCCATACTAGCCTTCCCAATGGCTGGATATAAATATCAATAGATTAAGAGGTAAAACAGATCCCTGAGGAGCCCCAAATTTTAGTGACAAAGGCAATGATGGTGGATTCCCTAGCATCACTTTTTGTGATGCTCAAATATGTTAATATTGTTAACAGGTTTATGACTGTGCTTGTGATTGTCATTTCTTATATAATGAAATATAAACACCTTTAAAAAAAAAAAAGAAACCTCTCCTGGTATCTATGTAAGAGTCACCTAAAAAATGAGCATTTGCTTAATCTAGAAATGTTTCATCAAGATTAGAGAAAATGTATAGTTCTACACAGTTCTTGCTATATAAAAAATTCTTAAAAACCTGGCAAGTTTTTGAAGGCTTGTCATGTTTCTTATTAAGTTCATTGATGTGAATTCTAAGAAAATATTCAAGATGTGCTGATATGTTATAGAAACTTGATGAACATAATGCCTGCATTCATATTTAGTGACAAAATAAATACATCTTGTTTATACTATTGTTTTTTGAATCGGGCTCTCTTGAGACTTTGAGAACATTGACATTGTACAATAAATTGTGATTCATAACACTTGATTAGTTTCTTTTGTTTTTGGTATATACCAGCCTGCCATTCCAGATTTATTCATAGACCCGTTTATCAATAATTGGCATGATTTCTTAAATCTGACCACCCATTGTAAATAATTTCAAAAACTAAAAATAAAATTTGGAAAGATGGATCACTAGAAATGTGATTGCAAATCCAATTATGGATTGCACCGTTTCATTTTCAAGTTTGAAAGGAAATATACAATTATCTGACTATAACAATGGTATGTTAGCTGCTTAAAAGTTCTAAGCATGCTAAACCCACTTTTTCCTACCATTTCAATGACTCTTGAAAAGAAGGCTGCATGGGGCAACTCTCTGGATGCTGAAAGGTTGTGAGGAAAGATAAAGAGCAAGAAATATGTAGGAAAGTAAGGATAGGGTATATATAGATATATATATATATATATATATATATATATATATAATAAAAGAAGGATCCTATATTAATTGGGTAGAAACAAGAGCTAAAAGAAAGACCCTTGTTATTAACGCCAAGTCAAAAAGTAAACATGAAAATATAATACAATTTTCAAATGAGGTTCATGCCAGAGAAAAACATTGCACTACAAGCAATCTGATATAATAGCATTCATCTTCTCTGGAGGCTAATGTTGCTAAAAAAGGTTCTAATAAATTATAAAGTACACCATCCCAACAATAATCTGGAACTTTGGCAAGTCCATGTCCCCCTCCTTTTGTGGTTGGAAGTCCACTCAAGCATCACCCCTAATGTTGCCCCCAGTTTACACTGCTAGCGTCTTACTTTATATTTACAGTTAATGAAATTATTTCTTACATACATTCTTTACATAAATTATAATGTATAACAAGCTATTTGGAACAATGCAAGATTTAAGAAGAGAACTAGCAGTAAATTTGAGAGACTGAGATCATATTCAACATACCCTGGCTTAAGAGTGAAGTTGATTCTAGCCATTGTATTAGGGATATGCATGAATTTAAAACAAATAGACAGGGAACATGTGATGCAGTGAAAAGGGAACAGTTGTGTGCTGACTTCTCTCCAGAGGAACTCTTGTTTCTTTTCACAAAATCAGTGTTGCAATCTGTTGGGAACTAGCTAGACAGTGGACCCTTAGGCCAGCCAGCGGGAGACCTGGGGTAGTTGGACTATGGTGTCAGGGCAGCAGGCCGGTAGGCAGACCAGGCTGATGCAGACAGTAGGCTTCACCAGGAAGCTGGTACTCTCCCGGGAGGAGCCCTTGGGAGTCCAGCTGCTTGGGACTCAGGAGATTCACCCTGGAAGCCGGCGTCCCCCCTGGAGGAGCCCGTGGGGACCTGGCCGCTGGGACTTAGGTGATCTTCTGGTCCGGTTCTAGAGTAGACTGGTGTTGAAGTGGATGAAGGAGACCTGGCAGGAGCTGTGGCGGGCTGAGGTCAGGCAGCGAGAAACGAGGCAGGGACTGTAGCAGGCTGAAGACAAGCAGAGCGAAACCAGGCAGGAACCTGGACAATTACTAAATCAGGCAAGAACCAAAGGTTAGTAGTGCGAGCAAGTCACGAAGTAGACCAAGCAGGCAGGCAGGCAGGAATGGCGTGCAAGGGAATCACACGCCGGGGCTCTGGGCAACAGGGCACCGCAAGGGACCCGGTTGCAAGGCATCATAGCGGGGTCTGCAGGGAGTTTAAGTAGGACTGGACGTCTGACGTCAGGAAAAGGGGCGGAGTGCGCTCTGGCGGGAAACGGGCTTTATCAGCACGGTGACTGCGCACGCATGCGCCTAAGGAGCCCAGGGTAATGGCGTCTCCCCCGCGGAGACGTTTATGGAGCTGGATCAGGCATCGAGTGGCCCAGCTGGAACCTTGAGGTAAGGGCCGGGACGCGAGGGTCTCGGAGCGGACCACAATAATCAGTGCTCAGAATAATCATATCTGAGTTTGGATGGTGGTCCCATGTTGCTGATTATGCCTAGAGTCTGCCTCATTCACCATTTTCATTTTTGACATTGCTATGTTGTCACAAGCAGCACAAAAAATAAGGGCAGAGGTTTAGGGATTCCAAAATGGCCAACACAAAGTGATCTTACTGATGCAGACTAGTCTGCTGAGGTCATGGATCCAACTCTCTCAGACATCGCCTTGACTATAATAGCAGAATTATATGGACAGTTCACACAACTTTTCATTAAAATTGACGGGCTCAGTGCTCAATTCACGGATTTCAAGCAAAATCTCAAGGAAGCTAAACATCACATTTCAGGACTGGAAGACAAAATTGCTACCATGGAAACCACTATAACAGATCTCCTGAAAACTAATAATTGTTGGCCGAAAAAGTTAATGATTTGGAAAACCGTTCCCAAAAGAACAATCTGCAGTTAGTGGGTGTACCAGAGTCGGTGTCAGTATCGGGGCTTGTAGAGGTGTTAGAGAAATGGCTACCATAGGCCCTTTACCTGGGCATGCATAATGGGCTACTAAAGATGGAAAGAACACATAGGATGGGCCCCCAGACACAGATTTAATTTAGAAATAAGCCAATAATGGTCATATTTCATGTGCTCAGTTTCACAATAAAGTGGAAATTCTGTGAGCATAAAGGCATTTGCAGTCACTTCAGTTTAAGGGCCAGAAAGTCCTGCTATTTCATGATTACTCAGTGTTAGCTGCAGAGAAATGGAGAAAATTCAGCCCAGAGAGTGCATAACTGATTAAGAACAACTTCTGTGTCATGCTATTGTTCCCAGCTAAACTCCGTTCTTCATCAAGGAAAAACCTTGTACTCTGAAACAGTTGCAGTAGCAACTCTATTTCTCCAAAACATGGGAAATGATTGAGGTTTTTTTCATACTGAGCTAGCTCTACCCATGTGCTCTTTGCACTAATTATATGCTTTGTTTTGACACTGGAGAATGGAGTCAACTTCAATGCAGCGGTTTATGACATAACCTGAATTATTTGTTTTAAATTTTTGTTTTTCTAATATGCTGCATGGGGTGGATAAGATTCAGTCTGAGGGGAGAGGGCTCCTAAGGCACATATACAATGATCCCCACTTCTTCATGAAATAAGGCTTATTTTGCAAACCTAGGGGGTCATTTACCAGACGGATCGCACGTGATACCAAGATGGGGCGGAGTCGGCCCCAGAAGAGGAGGAGTCGGGGCATCACCGGGGCCGACTCCGCGAAGACACCACGGACGATGAAAAGGTAAGGGCCTTTTCGTGTCCTATTTTGCGCCCAATAGCTACACCTTCTATAGTGGCGCTATTGGGTGCGAAACCAGCAGCAATCGCACTGCGGCGGTGCGATCGCTGCCGGCTAGCGCAGGTCCGTCTCCCGTTTCGGCCCCCCGCCCCTTATTACCTAAAGTATCTCAGGCCTATGATACTTTAGAAAATGAGGCCCCTAGTTTTGTGCTTTTTTTTTTCAAGTTAATGGTTGGCCAAGGGAGCAAGATGTTAAGGGGTGATGAGGAGGGAGATGGGAGGGTCTGGATGAAAATGGGGAAATATGAAATTTACCCTTGATTTATTTAACCAATCACTGGGTGTTTTTGCACATGTGATTATTATTGTAAGGAGGGAGGCCTAGGGTGTGGAGCTTCTCATTCTTGGTTGAGTTCTATGCATATTCCTTCAACCTATACTGTGATGGTTTTCCTTGATTATGCGTAAAATGCTTAAATGGATCTTATGTGGCATAGGCACAGTAGTAAAAAGATATAAGTTGTTGTTAAAAGCTATGCAGCATTTTCACAATGACATTTATACAAGAGACCCACTTAAAAGATTTAGAATATGTTAAACTGTGTACACAATGGGTGGGGGATTTATGGTATGCCTCAACATCATCCCATAGAGCGATAGTGTCAATATTAATTCATAAAGCTCTGCATTCCTAACTGGTTAAAATAATTAAAGACATGGAGGGCAGATATCTTTTTGTAGAAGGTTATTTATTTATAAATCATGTTCTGTTGGGAACTGTTTATGCTCCAAAGAACTATTCTCAAAAGGTTTTGCAACGGTGGTAAAACTGCTATCTCAGTACTCACATATTCCCATCCTTTTAGGAGGAGATTTTAATATTTCTTCAGATCCAGAAATTAATAGGGTCCCCTCTAAATGTTCTACATCACAGAACCAATATAGAGGCATTCCTTACTTGTGTTATCATTTACATATGCTGGATGTGTGAAAGAACCTCCAGCCGCTGGAGATTGATTTTGCCCACTATTCTAGGGCACTTGAAATTAAGTCTAGAGTGAATTATGTACTGCTTTCTGAGACTTACTTTCAGAAGATAACAAGTGCTAATATAGGTTCTCTAGAAATTTCTCACCATGCACCCGGCTGTGTGGGTGACCTGGATGTCTTTACTAATCCCACTGATCATGGTCAATGGAAATTTCTCCCATCTTTGTTTCAAGATCAAGCCTTCCATTCTTACCTCATTGTAAAATAGAAGACATTTGAGGAATTTAATAAAGAACATAACAATAATCCTTTGCTTTTTTGGGAGACGACAAAGGCTATACTGAGGGGGGAAATATTTGCCTATGCAACTAGGAAGAGGAAATTGAGAGCCAAAAAGATGGTAAACCTGGAAAAACAATTAAGATTAGACAAAATAATATTTACCATTTGTCCCACTCTTGACCATAAATCACAGTTCTTGGCCACCCAAGTTGCTTTAAATTCATTAATACATCAGTAAACAAAAAAATACCTCTTCCTAAATGGCTCTATGTGATGAGAGTCCTCCCTATTGTTCTTGAAAAAACAGATATTTGACTGCTTCATAGAGACCTGAGACTCTTCCTATTGAAAGGAGGGAGACCTAGAATACCTTAGACACAGTTGATATATGTTTGGAAACAGCGGAGGATGGGATTACCTGATATTAGTCTTCACAATTATGATGCTAATCTTTGACAATTGGGAAAATGGCTAATGGATATCTCTTATTACTGTGACAAAGTTTGAGTTGGCTGTAGTTTTACGTTTGCATTTTTGTTATGTTCTAATGCTGGAATATCTTAATTGCCAGTTACTTTTAAAACAACCTGTTTTGTTTTCTTCAGCGAGAAAAAATTGCTGTTGGCTAAAATCTAAATTAAAACTAAACCTTAAGATATCCCCCTTTCTTCCTATAATTGGCAATGGTCATTTTTTGCCAGGCATAGAGAGGAAGATATTTGCCAGTTGGTCTCAAAGTGGCTTCCCCATTATTATACACTTACTGAAAGATGAAGGGAAGATGGTTTCTTTTGAGACCCTAGCCTAAAAGGTAGGAGAGCAGGGTGTGGATCAGTTTAGCTATTTACAGATTAGACATTATGTATGTACCTTTGGGCTGATAAACAGAGGTTCCTTCAAGATTGGTTCAATTTGGAAGACCTGAGTAGATACACTATCTTCTTTTCATAAATCTTTACAAGTTTATTTTAAGACTTTCTATTTAGAAGCTTTATGGATCAGGTGGACACAAGAACTACATATGCAGTTTTCCTTTCTATCGTTTATGCCTGCTATGGTTACATATGAAAGATTACAAAAAAAAAAAAAAAATGATGCATGAAACACAATACAACATTCTATCTAGATCCTACATTTCTTAGGCTTATCTAGCGGGCCTAAAAGATTCTGATATATGTTGAAATATAAATTGGTTACTGGCATAATGGGTCATATTCTACAATCTTATGTTTATATTCAAATGTTTTTGAAAATAATGTATCATTATATTGAAAAAATCCTTTCTATGCTATTGCTTTTTTCTGTACAAGTTGTGATTTTTGGTTTTATGTCACGGAGCAACTGACATACGTCGCTAAGAAATATGTGGATTTTCAAGGTTTTTCTAGTAAACAAGACTGCAATCCTTCATCACTGGAAACAGGAGATGGATCCTTCCTTTATATTCCTGTGGAATGCTGTTCATAATCTATTATTTTTGGAATTGTTAATTTGTAAAATGAGTTCTCTTAGAGTGAAGAAGAAAACATTGGATATCTGGATGCCTTATATAACTTTCTTGACATCATGAGTTAAAAGCATGGTTTTGAACAATTACTGACTATGCTTTTCTATAATCTGCATCATTTGCTATTGGGGCGGGGGGGGGGGGGGGAGAGAGAAGAAAGTATTATGTTGAGGTTGTTTCTTTAATTATTTACTCTTTATTCTTTGTGCTCTTTGTATAAGCATGGTGAGCTCAGAGTCACAACTACCATGCATGATGTATCTATTCGTTCTGTGAAAAATATAATAAATATATTTAAACATAAAAACAAATGGGCATTCTGAAACAAATTAGGTCTAATTAGTTTCTTTCAGGAGTTCCTGAAACAAATAGACCCTGAATTAAATGAACCCTGTTTGTTTCATTGATTTTTCCCCATTCATTTTAATGGACATTATAGTCTATGGAGAAGAACAGGCTCAATAATGTCAGTTAGGAATTGTTACAGTATAGCTATTCTCAGCCATCCCAGTGAGTCATTTATGCCTTGTTAGACCTTGTGAGGACATGTTGTCAAGGAGACAATGTATTACAGTGAAGCATTTTTCTAAAGCTATCTATCACTGCTCTGTGAATCCAGGGACACTGATCTTGAAGTCTAAAGATGTCTGAGATATGCTGTGCAATGTGTGCATTTCTTTTGTAGTTGGCAACTCCTTGGGGTGGATTGGGAAGAGGCAACCACCCAGGACCTTGTCCCTTGTAATTGGGAACCCAACTCCTATTAGGAATACAGAAGAAGCTGGACTGCTATAGATGAGATCACTGCATAGAAACTACACACTAGCAAAATTCTTCACCTTGATCACACAGACAGCAAAAGGATAGTCCCTCATCAAAAATAGAATAAGTGACCTCAAATTATAAATTGAAATATGCAGACAAGAACTGAACAAGAAACCTTAAGAAGCCAGAGCCTGCATGCAATGAACAGTTGAGAATTGGAAACAGAAGCAGATTTCCTTCTGTACTGAGCAAAATACAAAGATATCAGAGATGCTGTACATTAACATTCCCAAAGCTGACATATTCAAATCACTAAACTAAAAGGAAAATATTGTTATTGGGTTTTTTTATCTGGACATTTTATACACTAGCATAACAACCACCCTCTCACAAAGATGATTGAGGCTCAGCAGTTCCAAAATAAGACCATCCCTCCACATCATAATGGGTGATAAAGTGAGCTATGTAAGGGATTCTACAGTTATGGATTATCTGATAATAAAATCAGATAATGTGTATCATAAGTTCATTTAAAAGAGAGCATAATATCTTCATCAGTTTATTTTGTAAACCGGTATGATGTGCATACGGCTATCGGTATATAAAAATGTTAAATAAATAAATAAATAGATTTTAGCAGCATAAATTATTCATTATTTTTTATATGGTAGATATTGTTTTAGGTTTCTGGCTTAATTGAGCAAAGCACTCTTGTTCCAAAGGTTATGAAAACCCCTGCAATTAACTCAAAGTTAACTTACACTTCTCAGATACAATGCCAGTACACTACCCTAGCTTAAAATGGTAATTTAACCAATTTATCTCACATTCCACAATAGTCAGACCATAAACATGGTCCTGTCTTAACAAAGAAAGAAGGCAGCTGGACCTCTAGCAGACAAACAAAAGGTTAACACCACTGTCTTAGGGCAGCAGACCAAGAAATTACAAATGCCTCTGTAAGCTATGCAAGCAGGGGTCGGGGCAAAGATAGCTTGGCTTGCTAGGATGAGATCAGCAAGTAGAGCTGAGCTGAGCTGAGAGCCCAGTCTTGAAGCTTAGGCTTGAAATTTGTAAAAGGTTTTGGGTGCCTTGTTCACAGGTGTGAAGTTTGCATGAATGCCAGCAAGCAGCGTGGTGCAGTACGGAATATGCCCCGCATCATACTGCTTGCTGTCATTCATGGTAAATCCAAAGCTTTTTTCTCGTCCCAGGATCTTATACATATGCATATGCTTAGGATCCAAAAGTTAATATTCTTTGGATGTTACCACAATCCACTGGCATAGGATTGGTGGGTTTTTGATATGACTTAACCCGGGCAGCTGCGACTGTCCATCACCGGGGAGGCAAATGGCGGAGGGGAGGATGAGGTAACCACACTCAGATATACAAAATACTCTGTAATCCAGATATGGGATGAAAATGGCCACAGTGTTATTACAATAAACAGTGTTAACAAGTTTCATACCCGAGCCATAACATAAGTAAGCTATCCAAAGGTCCTCCACTGTACAGACAGCACGTCACCTCTGGCCCCAGGTCTGCCACAACCAAGCAAGGCCCTTTGACACCCAGAATGAAATCACAGGGCGCGTCAGTTACCCGCCGGCTTCCAACCAAGGTGACTGCCCCACTCAGAAACATAACCCTTTCAAGTTCTGATGTGACTTTTACAAATTCATCAGATCCCTTCAACGAAAAATATTTCTGTCACAGAGTCCTTTTGAAACTTCATCTTCCGCAACCATATCCATCGTGAAACCCAAATCAAAATGGAATCCACCACCCCCTGGAGACACAGCTATTAATACTTTTCAGGCCTTGGTCATGCACGATGTTGAAAATATTGAAAAATCCTCATTCCACTCTTATTTCAACTTAACCCGTGAGGAATCACGAGCGTTACACCAACTGCAAGATAGGCGGAGCATTGTGATAAAATCTGCAGACAAGGGAGGGGCTGTGGTTATCATGAATACCACATCTTACATGCAGGAAGTACAACACCAACTCACCAATTCAGCATTTTACCAGGAGCTCAGCATGGACCCTACGGATAGCATTCTAGCCGAGGTTACACAAATCGTGGAACGAGGACATGATTCAGGATTTCTCACCATTAGTGAACGCAACTTTCTTATCAACAAACATGCCAGAATCCCTGTCCTTTACATGGTACCTAAAATCCACAAGAACCTTGAGAACCCCCCAGGAAGACCCATTGTGTCTGCTAAGGAATCAGTACTTGAACCCATTTCAATTTTTCTTGATAAAATTTTACAGCCTTTTGTTCCACAAGCACAATCCTACATTAAAGATACATCCAGCATGCTCCAGTTCCTGTCTACTGTCAGTTTGACCGGCGAAAGTCTATTAGTCACCATTGACATTGAATCACTATACACAGTCATCCCGCAGGAGGAACTGCACACAGTCATAGCTACAGTATAAAAAAACCGTCCATCACCACAACGTATACCTACATCTTTCATCATTGAACTATTACATTTAGCATTAAGTCAAAACTATTTCATGTTTCAGAACAAATTCTTTTTAAAATTTGTGGAACCGCAATGGGGGCAGCAATGGTGCCAGATGTGGCAAATCTTTTTGTCACAGCATTTGAAAAGGAATATATTCAGCAGAATCAGTTGACGTCGCATCTGAAACATTGGAAGAGGTACATTGATGATATATTCATTATCTGGGAAGGGTCTCAGTCATCGCTCCTAGAATTTCACACCTGGTTGAACAGCCTTAATTCCTGTTTAAAATTCACCATTGATTTTCACCATGATCAAGTAGCATACTTGGACATTCTTATTACAAGACATCAAGATACAGTGACCACGACACTTTATCGCAAACCTAATGACCGCAATAATTTGTTGCGCTTTGATAGCTTCCATCCCAGTACTTTCAAACTGAATCTCCCAGTAGGTCAATTCATGTGCCTGCGGCATTTATGTACCAATCACTTTGAGTTCAAGAATCAAGCCCAACAACTGGCTAATAGATTTTTACAGCGAGGGTACCCAGTGTCATGTGTCAAAAAGGGATACCGGAGAGCCCTCTATTCTAATTGAGATTATTTATTTTTACAGAAAAATCTTGAAGATTCAAGCCCGCAGATGCTGGTGTTGAGACATACATTAGCATTGCCGACCATCAGTAGAGCTATCAGAAGGCACTGGGCAATCCTTCAAGAAATTCACCCTTTATTCAAGGAACCTAACCATATAGCATATTCAAGAGGCAGAAATATCAAGTGTGGTCCATTCTAGTACATACAATCCATCAGCAATGATAGAAGATATGAACAGCTGTACTAATTGCTCTCATTGCCCTCTAAAATCACCATATACCACGATTCGCTTACCATCAGGCAACACCATATCATTACCACATGCCACGTGTAAAACTTAACATGTGGTCTAGGCAATATTTTGTCCATGCCCACTTACTTACGTGCACGGTAAATTAATACAGAGGGTAATTTATTTACAAAAACTCTCTGATTAGCCTGTAAACATATCACACAACAGAGAGATCACATCATCATATAATATATAATCATTTATTAAACATCACAACACATTCACCTGTGTAAACATACTAAAAACTAAACTAGCACATTCATTCCACAATCACACTCATTCCATATTTAAAAACATATTTATGCATATTATGTTTACACAGGTGAATGTGTTGTGATGTTTAATAAATGATTATACATTATATGATGATGTGATCTCTCATTTGTGTGATACACTTACTTACGTGGGCATGACCAAACGTCCTATACGCACCAGATTAACAGAACACAAATGTTGCTTAAACACAGGCAGGATGGAAGAACCTCTTGTAGCGCATTTCAAAGAATGTAATCATAAGTATTCGGAAATCCAATGGACCATTTTAGAAATAGTTTCAGCACATTGGAGATGAGGAGACAGGATTAAACGTCTCTGTCAATGTGAACAAAGGTGGATTCATCAACTACAAACAGTGACTCCGTATGGGCTTACTAGGGAAATAGAATGGATTCACTTCATGTGAGTACTATCTCATTAGGTATTTCTGACATCCAGGTGTATCATGACAATTCATATATAATCAGTACTGATCTTGCGGTCTCTCCATTCAGATGCCGACAAGAGGAAAAGGTGGCAAGGTTTGGTGAGTTGCGCTTTCAAACATACCCTTGGGATGTGCGGTATTTTTTGCTAAAGAATATGTGCGATAAAATGTTTGAATTCACTTTTTAGAGGAAAACTTACAAAGACAAAATACAATGTGGATACGATAAACCAGACTTCTTACTGGATAATTCAGGAGAATCATGTCCATTACAGTCCCTGAAGCAGCAGCCCTGCGAAACATATGTTGGACTGGACAGCTTTCAAGTAACCGGATCTTCGAAGTACGGTAGCGCCACCAGTAAACAAGGGAAGTACCGTTCCACATCAATTTTAGAAAAATTAGAAAAAAACAAAAAAAAAGATTCATCAATAAAAAAGACATTTGATAGATTGGGACCGATGATTAAATATGACCCATAGCGGTTAGAAACACAGGCTAACTTGCTTGCAAACCTTGGGTATTATGATGGTCCTGTACACAAACTAAATGAAATGTGGCACATAGAAGGTTAAAATAATTGTTGCTTACAATGTGTTTGTCTGAAATTCTGAATCCTCCTATATCCCCCTTTCACAAGGTGTCCCACAAGGCTCTTCACTCTCCTCCACCCTTTTCAATATATACCTGTTACCCCTCTGCCATCTCCTTTCTGACCTAGGCCTCAAAAATTTTATATACGCTTATGATGTCAAAGATCTCATATCTATACAAGAATCCATTACCAAATCCCTAAAATTTTGGGAGAAATGCCTTTCCTTTATAAACACCCTCCTCATGAACCTCCACCTTTCACTCAACACTACAAAAACAAAGCTGATCATCATATCCAACACAGAGAACCCTAGGCTAACTCTCGCAAGTGACCCCTCACTCGACTTGACCTCTATGCAGCTGTCAGTACATAATCTCGGTGTCATGATTGATGATCAATTAAATTTCAAAAAACACATCAACACAGTAGTAAAAGAAGGTTTCTATAAGCTTCATGTTATGAAGAAACTCAAACCTCTGCTCCACTCACATGATCTCCGCACTGTCATACAAGCAACCATCTGCCCAAAAATGGATTACTCCAACTCATTACTTCTGGGTCTTCTGTACAACACCATCAAACCGCTTCAAATGTTGCAGAATGCGGTAGCTAGAACCCTCACTAATTCCCACAAATCTGACCATATAACCCCTGTCCTCAAAGAACTCCATTGGCTCCCCATTCCCTCACGTATCCTCTTCAAAACTCTAACCATCATCCAGAAAACCCTATATAACCACAACTCCAATTGGCTTGAAGAGCCCCTTCGCTTCATCCATCATACCCGCCCCCACCAGAACAACCCACAAAGGTACCCTCCACACCTCCTCCATCAAGAATGCTCATCTCACCTCCACGAGGGAATGAGCTCTTTCAGTCACAGGTCCCACCCGCTGGAATGTTCTACCCACTGATCTCCGCATTGAGCCCTGCCTGTACAAATTTAGGAAAACGCTAAAGATCTGGCTCTTTAAGCAGGCATTCCCAGCATAGGGCTCCCAGGTCTTCCGCCCAAACAATCTACATGTTATTGTTATGATTCCTCCCATAGCTGTAGCTACAGGAGGCCTCTCACCTTTTTCTGGAGGCCACTCTGAACCAGGGCCTCACCTGATCTTGTTGCCCAGGATTTTCTCCATGGCCTGGGAGGCCTTCGACGTCCTCAGGATCTGCCTGAGGCCTTCTTCAGCCTTTGCCTGGACTTCCTGGTTTGGGCCCCGCCCTTCTCCTTAGGGGTTGGCCCACAGCTCTGCTCTCCAGTTATTGGGCCAGCCAGTTGTGGCTCATCCTCCCAGGGACTTGCTTGTTTCCTGTCCTATAAAAGGACTTCCTCTTCTCTCATTGTTGCTTCGGCAAGGGGCTAGTCTACCTAGGCTATGTCTCCCTTGGACTTCCTGTGTGTTCCAGTGTTCCTGATGTGTCTGGTCCAGACCCCAGAATGCGGGACCTGTGCCTCTGAGAGTCTTCTCCTGTGTTCTGAGTCTGCAGATTCCTTGTTGCCTTGCCTAGTTCCAACTCTGGAGGATCCAAGGGGTTTCCACTACTCTGTGCTAAGTGACTTTGCGAGCTTCTCCCACTCATCTCGTGGTCCGCGACCAGCCTCCTGGATATGTAAGGCGTGTAGGAGACAGTGTGGTCTGCAACCAGCCCATTGGGTCCACCCATTTATGGTTGGCTGTGTAGGGTGCCTTAGGGTCCAGCTCATCCCTCTTGTTCCTGTCTTCGACCTGAACTCAACTGTGCTTTGTTCCAAGTTCCAAGACCTTGCTCTGACCGCTTCAGTCCTGTGCCTTCCTGATCTCCGTCCGGCCTGCCGCCTCTGCTGCTCCCTGCGGCAGGTCCGAAAGAGCTGGGAATGGTTGGAGGACCGTTCAGAGACCACCATAATGTTGTGGTCTCCCGGGCTGTGTGGGTCGGTGGAGTGGCCAAGACTTGGACCGTCTTTACCATCGCAAGGGCACACCTCACTTCTCTTCCACCTAGAGAGCCCTGGTATGCCAAGCCTCATGTGCTTGCTCGAGACTGACACTAGCCATAACAGTTATTATCATTACGTTATTTATTTATTGTATTCTATACCACTTTATATAATGTTATATAATGTTAGTTCTTGCATCTGTTTAATTTTTTGCATCTTTTGCTCTTTGCCTTGTTAAGCTCCTGTTATTGTTGCCCCCCCCCCCCCATTATCTGTATTTCCCTTAGTTCATTGTAAACCAATATGATGTACCCACGAATGTTGGTATATAAAAGTTGTCAAATAAATAAATAAATAAATTACTCCCTACCGTAGAAGCAGAGAGCAACGCTGTGTATGCATTCGAGTGATGTATCAGGTTTAATTGGTTTAGGGTAGTAACCGCCATACAAGCATGAAGTTTTTCAACCATGTGATTTTTTGGCAAACTTTTTACAAGATTATTTTTCACACAGAAGATAAAATAATGTGTTTGTGTCTTCATATCAGAAAGCTGTCAACACCTTCCAAATGAGAGGAAGAAACCTTGGACTAGCACTGAGAACATGCCCTTGGTAAATGTTGTATCCAGCCTGAAGACCAGCTATGAAACAGGTATTGTTCTAACACCTGTTTTTGCTGATGAACTCTAATGAACATGAAAATATTCCATAGCATTGAGGCATAGATAACATAATTTACATCCCACCAATCCTGTATCTACAGGAGGTAGCAACATCCAATCCAGAGCAGCACTGGAACCTTATGGAGCTGGATATCCAAGAGAGACTCTGAGTTATATGAGAGAGATGATCTTTAACATCAGACAGATGATATTTGATGTCTGACATCATTTGAATGAACTTTATGCAGATTTCAACCTTGGCCAAGGGTTTTTTTTGTGATTTCCTTCACAGACTCTGGAAAGCATTCTGAGAGCCATGTTACTAGAACTGATTGTGTCAGTCACTATCATTGTGACTTGCAAGTTAAGACTGAGTTTTATTCAGCACAGTTGATCAATAAAGCACATGCAACTGTTTCCCTGATTTACCGATAGTATATTTGGCCAATTAGTGATTTTTATCATTTTTTAGATGTTGCACCTCACAGAGATATATGTGAGATGTCTGGGGTTTTATCTGTCATCCACTAAAAAGGATACAGATCCATCCTTTGGATGTCAGACACAGAATATTGTTACAGTAGTGACCCTGGTCTGTTGCAGTGCTTTGAAGGTTGAGAACAGTGCTTCAAATTACTTACAGCTGCGATAAATTTAGATGGTAATTGTATGATTTTAAGTGCAAGTTAAGCTTATATAGCATTTATTCTCTGCTTATCTCATATGACAGTGATTAATCTGTAAAACTAAAACTGAAAACTGTAACAAAAATCCCAAAATAAATTGTACCCTATTATCCTTTTTCTCACATATGCTGCTAATAAACTAATTGACTACTTCATACAAAATGTCTGGATCTGCTTCCTAAAACCAATGGATTTGTATTGTAATGCTGTTGGTTAAATCTGATAATCTATTGTAAGATCTCTCACCTGAGATATCCTTACAGTGTGCATTCTAAATTAATATATAACACAAATATCAAAAAGATAAAATACAATAAATAAATAATACAATAAATATCCACAAAATGTCGCATACTAATAAAATAGGCACTAAGTCTAAGCAGTAAATAAGCACCTAAACTATATTAAACAGTAGAAGCACAGCAAAAGCAAAAAGCAAAATCCAGTTTTACATGCACAGTCATACATTCAAACAGAACAGTTACCATCAGTGAAGATTTAATGTGATTTGGAGGGATGAAAAGTAAAAGAAGAGTAGATTTGTACACTTTACTCTCTAGCTACCTTGATTGCAGCTAGGTAGAGAGAACATCAAGTAGGTAGAGAGAACACTACAAATCTACATATCTTTTACCTTTCATCGCTCCAAATCTCATTAAATTTTCACTGGTGGTAAATGTTCTGTTCATAGTTTTGACTGTGAATGTAAAACTGCCCCCCAGAACCCACCCCACAAACCTCATCCTAAGTTCATAATGCCCCCTCTTACAGTGGCATAAAAGTTCAAATACAAGTGAGCCTCCACAGAGTAACTTTCTCTTTCTCTCTCTCTCTCTCTCTATTTTGAACCAGGATTTGCAATAAATCCCATAATGCACAGAAAAAAAGGTTTAGTTAAATCCCACAATGGTGTGTGTTATGTTATCGCATGCAACGTTAACCAGCCCTCATTTCCATTTTCTCCTCCCAATCGACTACTAATTTTAAATTTGCATATGCATTACATGATGTGGTATTTATTGCATACTTTATGGCGTTATCGCGAAAGTTAAGGACCTAACGCATGCAATAACGCTCTAAAGCATTTTGATAAATGACCTCTTAGCTGGCTAAAAATGTTCAGGACAGCAGGGGGAAATATTTAAATCACAGATTTGACTGGCTAAGCCAGACAAATATTTTTAATATTGACATCCATAAGTTTCAGGGCCAGCTGAAGCATTAAGTGGGGAAGGCATTAGCCTAGAGCACTGGAAGTGGGTGGGGTAAGGGCGGCAGTTTTGAAAGTATGAACTATGTGAGAAATGGCATGGGTGAGGCACAGAGCTGGAAGGCATTTTTAATTTTTGTGTATGTATTTTATGGAACTGGGCTCGTTTGTCATGTGCGATGAGAGAAAGAGAGATATCATGGAATGGCATCATGTGACAACATCACCGCGTAGGTCGGCTGAAGACCCTTCCACTGGCTCTGGTAAGTTTAAGTGCAACATAGGCCAGACACCACACAATACAAAAAAGCACCACTGCTAAAATACAGTCATTCCATACCAAAGGCTTGCTAAAAAAAAGCATGCTTTGATATATTTATGAAATGTAAGATTGTTCTGTTCTTGTCTCAGCTTGAGGGAGAGGAAATTCCACAGTAGACAAAAACATAATATAATAGGTACTTTCCAGACTTATTATAGAAGGGGATGAAATATTGAGTTCATCTGATTCAGAGGAGCGCAGTAAATGGGTGGGCTTGTAAGAAATGAATGAATCTGCTAAATATTGTGGGTAGCCCCTTTGCAAGCTATGAATACAAAGGAGAGATTTTGAATTTGATCATAAATATGACAGGGTACCTGTGGTGTTCCGTCAATAGAGGAGAGACATAATCATTTTTTTTTTTTTTGCCTCTAAAAGCCATTTGAACACACTGTTCTGAAGCAAATGGACCTGTTTCAATACTATAGGAGTATTGCCTTGGTAAATTGAATTAAAATAGTTGAGGCAATTTATAATCATGGCATCTACTATTTTTCTAAATCTTTATTTTCAAAAAAGGTGCATGTAAGGTTACCAGAGATGAAAGAGGGTAGCACAAAAGATAGATGACACTTGAGTTTGCATCAATTTGGAATATACTTTTATACCAAGAATAGCTATACCATCTTTAGTGTTATGCACTCCTGAGAACACTGGAATAATTATTAGGGATGTGAATCGTTTTAGGACGATTAAAATTATCGTCCGATAATTTTAATATCGTCTTAAACCGTTATGGAACACAATACAATACAGATTCTAACGATTTATCGTTATAAATCGTTAGAATCGTGAGCCGGCACACTAAAACCCCCTAAAACCCACCCCCGACCCTTTAAATTAAATCCCCCACCCTCCCGAACCCCCCCCCCCAATAACTTAAATAACCTGCGGGTCCAGCGGCGGTCCGGAACGGCAGCGGTCCGGAACGGGCTCCTGCTCCTGAATCTTGTCGTCGTCAGCCAGCGCCATTTTCCAAAATGGCGCCGAAAAATGGCGGCGGCCATAGACGAAAAAGATTGGACGGCAAGAGGTCCTTCCGGACCCCCGCTGGACTTTTGGCAAGTCTCGTGGGGGTCAGGAGGCCCCCCACAAGCTGGCCAAAAGTTCCTGGAGGTCCAGCGGGGGTCAGGGAGCGATTTCCCGCCGCGAATCGTTTTCGTACGGAAAATGGCGCCGGCCATACGCGTATGGCCGGCGCCATTTTCCGTACGGAAAATGGCGCCGGCAGGAGATCGACTGCAGGAGGTCGTTCAGCGAGGGTTCCGGCGCCTCACTGAACGACCTCCTGCAGTCGATCTCCTGCCGGCGCCATTTTCCGTACGAAAACGATTTGCGGCGGGAAATCGCCCCTGACCCCCGCTGGACCTCCAGGAACTTTTGGCCAGCTTGTGGGGGGCCTCCTGACCCCCACGAGACTTGCCAAAAGTCCAGCGGGGGTCCGGAAGGACCTCCTGCCGTCCAATCTTTTTCATCTATGGCCGCCGCCATTTTTCGGCGCCATTTTGGAAAATGGCGCCGGCTGAAGACGACAAGATTCAGGAGCAGGAGCCCGTTCCAGACCGCTGCCGTTCCGGACCGCCGCTGGACCCGCAGGTTATTTAAGTTATTGGGGGTGGGGGATTTAATTTAAAGGGTCGGGGGTGGGTTTTAGGGGGTTTTAATGTGCCGGTTTTTCGATTTTTCGATTTTTAACGATTTTTAACGATTTTTCACGATATTTTACCCCCCCAAACGGCAACAATACGATTCCCTCCCCCTCCCAGCCGAAATCGATCGTTAAGACGATCGAGGACACGATTCACATCCCTAATAATTGTTAAGGGGCAATTCCTTCTACTCACTTGCAATGCTTTTCAATTAGTTGAATTTAATTTAAGCTTGTGCTCTGTCAACCAAATGGAGACAAATAATTATTCAACTTTGCCATATCATGAGCATTCTCAGAGTCCAAATAAGCCACTAATTGAATGTTATCAACAAAGAAATAACAAATGATCCCATGATCTTGTATCAGGGTCACCAAGGTAAAAAATGAATAAGAAGGAAGCTAATAGTGATCCTTGTGGCACTTAGTACACCAGTTTTCTTTTAATAGACCATTTTGTATTCCAGTTTTCCTGATATTTCTGAGTTGTTAAAAAAGATTGAACCAATTTAGCATTATCTCCTCAACATCTAAGTCAAGCAGACATTGTAGTAATAGTATACTGTATGATTTAATGTGTAAAATGCAGCACAGAATACTTTTGTGAATATTTGATGTCCTTCAGAGTGAGGAAACACACAAAGATGAGATTTCTCTAATGTTCTCTCAACCTAGCTTGATGGAATCTCTAGCTGGGTAACTTCAAGCTAGGTTGAGAGAACATTGTACAAATCTCATCTTTGTATGAGTTTCCTCATTCCGAAGGACATCAAATCTTCACAAGAGTGTACTATTCTGTTTGTACATCTCACTCTACCTGTAAAAGTGGTCCCTAACCCCTACACTACTACCTAATCCTCACCTTGAGTTACTAGGTGGGCCTCCTATAGTAGCAAAAATAGCTGCTTACTATGATGCCACCACCATTGGTTCTCTCTCTCCCTCTCTCCCCACATCTTAGGCCCTTCCCCAGCCTAAAAATGTCCAAAACAAATTTGTGAAAAAATCACAAATTGCATTATGGGCATAACACATGATATAGCACAGCTTAACACAATTGAAAAAGGTGTAGTTATTTTCACCAATATTGTGTGTTATAGCTTCACAAAGTCAGCCCACTTTTCTAAAATCCCACCCCTGACTCCTCCCCAATCCTTCCCCTTTTAAAAATTTGCATTGCACCATGCGTTATGGTGCATATCGCATGCATTAAGGCATTTTTTGCATGCGAAAATGCCTTAACGTGTGCAAAAATGCCATAATGCGATTTCATAAAATTTATTATAGCAACATTTTGAAGAAATTGTTTAAATGCCCCCAAATAACCAGAAGGTTGTTAAATAATCCTAATGTGGAACAATTTACCAAATTATTTTCAATCTAAGGGCCTGATTTACTTTAGTAAGTTTTTTCTCACATTTTCTCTAAGGGAAAATATGCTTAGTATATGAGGACCTAAAGTTGTTAGTCTCCAGCCTTCTCTAAATTAGACAGCTCTAAATAGCTGCTTACTCTAAATTAGACAGCTGTTTTGCCTAGCCAAAATATATTGCTACACACTACCTCTGTTTGGTCCAAATTTCACTTCAACTCAGTGGCAGTTATTCCACAGTTTTCTTGCCAAAAGCCCCTGGTGGTCCAGCGGGGGTCTGGGAGCGATCTCCTGCACTCGGGCTATCGGCTGCCAGTAATCAAAATGGTGCCAATAGCCTTTGCCCTTACTATGTCACAGGGGCTACCGGTGCCATTGGTCAGCCCCTGTCACATGGTAGGAGCACAAGATGGCGCCGGCCATCCAGTGCTCCTACCATGTGACAGGGTCCGGCCAATGGCACGGATACTCTGTCACATGGTAAGGGCAAAGGGCCATCATCGCCATTTTGATTAATGGCAGCCGACAGCTCGGGAGCAGGAGGATGGCCCGGAGCGGGAGATCACTCCCGGGAGCGGGAGATTGCTCCCGGGACCCCCACTGGACCACCAGGTACCTGTAAAAAGTTTTGGGGGGCGTTAGGAGGGTGGGGGAAGCTAAGGGATTAATTTTAAAGGGTTGGAGTGGGTTTAGGGTTATTTTTGTGTGCTGGTTTTCCTGCCCTCCTCCAAAATGATAAGGGAACCCTCACGATCAATATTGTGGGGTTTTCCTATCGTTTTGGGGGAGCCCCTGATTTCTGACGATTTTGAAAATATCGACGATATTTTCAATTATCCGAAGCCCGATTCACATCCCTATTAGCTGGGTTTCAGGCCTGTCCCAGTTATCCAATTCTTTTTCCCATGCCATTCTATAATGATGTTTTCCTTTTGAGTTAAGTCTTTGTGACTTATCCCAAGTGATTACTGACCCAAACTTCAAAATAATTGTTTAATAAATTCAAACCCATCCTTTTTGAAATGCTGTATGGACAAGAAATAAAGTTTTATTAAATATGCAAGAAGATATACCTTTGGCTATTATTTAAATGTCAAATGCTCTGAGACAAAATATTTCATTGTCTGAGAAAAGCTTGCAGACTTGTTTTAGGCCTAGTGAAGTCTGCAATGCTTAGCACATAAATAAAAAGCAGTGGCTACTGAAAAACATGAAAGGATAAACATATTATGGAAATTTTGAATTCAGTAAATATTTATGTTTCTTGTAATGTTTCTGATGTGCTCAGACCATAGTGTTTGATCTGTAATTATTTTTACATGATAATATACTAATGCATGTATTTTCCTTTCTTTTGCATTTTCTTATTTTGTTTAAGTATTGGTATGTCTTGCATTTTAATACAAATTTTGAACTAAAAAGAAATAATTTCTTTTAACTTGAAAATTTGAATGTATGTATGAAAGATGAAGTAATTAATTAAGTAGCCAACTAAAAATATGACCATGGTATATTATTCACCATTTCTAATGTAATCTGATCGGATCCTACAACATTGTTTTTCTACTTATATTGATTTTTCATTCTTCCCCCTAAAAAATAAGTTGGTATTTTTATTGATACATGCATTGTGAACAGGATTATGGAGATTAAGCAGCCTATATTTCTCCTTAATGATAACTGTTTACTTGACTAATGTGGATAATCTTTGCATATGCAGGTCCTTATAATTTCAACAATATTGAGTGCATGTAATATTGGGATCATTTACAAGTAAGCAGAGTGGAATTACTGTTTAGTTTTGAGGTTCTTATTTGGTTTTCTGTATAGGACAGAGACAATTAAGTTAATCTTTGCATTTTTCCAGTTATATCTGAAGAAATCCATAATATATCAGGCTTGGTAGTGTGTCTGTCAGTGCTCGCGCATGTCCGCAGCCCGCCGATAGATGGTGCTATAATCCTTTAGGCTTGGTAGTGTGTCTGTCAGCGCTTGCGCATGTTCCCCAGCCCGCCGATAGATGGCACTAGCGGCTCCCTGGCCACCTTGGAGGCTCAAACATGCCGTACAGTGGCCATGTGACAACACCAGCTACAACAGATATGAAGGTCAGCAGCTATCGCGGGACAGGCAGAATATAGCAGAGGAGAACCTGGCATGCACGAACGGAACGCGTCCCGTGGCACACACTCCATTCGCAGTGAGGATGAAGGCCAGGTGCGTCATTCGCGGTGAAAAGGGAAGGCCCCTGTGTGCAGCGATCGGTGCGCCCGGGCCTTTATCTTCGCCGCGAATGAAGCGTGTGCCATGGGATGTGCTCTGTTCACGGTATGCCGTGGTCTCCGCTGCTATTTCTGCTCAAGGTGCAAATGGAAGGCTCCCGTATGCCGTGAACAACGCACCTGACCTTCATCTTCACCGCGATCGGCGTGCCAGGCATTCATCTTCACCGCGAACGGCGCAGGTCCCGCGGCATGCCGGTGAGAGAGAATGTGTGTCGAGGAGGGGAGGGTGAGAGAGAGCAGGAGGGTGTGAGAGAGAGCATGAGGGGGGGATGCTGGTGAGAGAGAATGTATGTGTGAAAGAGGGGAGTGACAGAGAGCATGGTTGGTGAGAGGGGGGTGGGGAGGGTGTGAGAGAGAGCTTGGTTGGTAAGAGGGGGAGTGCGCAGGATGCTTGAGTGTGGGTTTCAGAGAGGGAGCCTATATGAGGGGATGTGTATGTGTGTGCCAGAGAGTGAGGGAGCCTGTATGAGGGTGTGTGTATGTGGAAGGGACACTCTTACAGTGAATTTCTAGGGAAATTCTGCCCAAATCAAGAGCAGATGTGGCAATAAAAGGCTCGCTGCCTGGGCGTAGAACGGGTACAGTTGCTAGGAAATACATATTAGAGCAATACATTAGGATTTACTGTCTATTCTTTCCAAATTCAAGCTCAAGGTTAGTTACAAATTTGGGTACAGTCAATAGGTCATTGCCCCAAAGGGCTTACAATCTAAGGGCCATATTTACCAAGATGGTAGCTTTAATAGTGGCACACGGGCACACATGTGCATATTTTCTGGCTCGTGCCCAGAGACGCGTCAATTTTATAACATACACGCATATTTGCACGCATGTGCAAACATGCGTGTATGTTATACACACCTACGCACACACCTACCAATTGTGCGTAGGTGTGTGCACAATTTTAGATGGCCACGCGCATGTGTGTGCAAATGACGCTTCTACCGTGTAAGTAGAGGAATTTTATAAGGGACACGCACTGATGCCATAGGTAGTTTTCACAGTTCATTCCCAATTCACCCAGTTAGGGGATAAGGCTTCCAAACCCTCCTAGTTTAATAGTCACCCTTTCCCTCTGTTAGCACCAACCCTGCTGGCTAGCCTAGGTTTTTTTATTTTATTACTTACATGCCATCCATACCAGTAGTAAAGTTATGCAGCAGGGACCCCGGAACATGCCTGTGCATATATTTATGTGCACATCTTTTGACCTTCACCGACACACCCATACCCAGACCATGCCCATGCCATGCCCCTCTTTGAAAACACTTAACTCGTGCACGCAGAGAGAGATATGTGTGTCGTTGGGCGGCTTATAAAATCTGCTCTACGCAAGCCAGTCTGACTCATGCACATATGTCCCAGTTTTGGCATGTGTAGGGCTTTTAAAGTTTGCCTTTCAAGTATTTTGCCCATAAACACAAAGTAGAAGAAAACCTATAATAAATAGTTTTGCACCTGCAGTAATAGAGGATGAAGTGACTGGGCCAAGGTCACGAGGAACATCAGGGGAGAAGTGGGGTTTGCCCTCCTCCCAGCTCCCCTTCCTGCTGTTCTAACCACTAGGCTATACCTCCATTAGATGGATAGCTTATTCTTTTAGCTGGCCCTCAAGAGTGATACACTCATAACTGGTGGGCAAGTAGATAACTAGTCCCTTAGAAATGATTTAGTTGCATCATTGGTTATAATAACTTGTGTTACTAAAGTCAAAGAAAACTGTAAAGATATTGTTACCTTGAATATGACAAACAGTAATGCACATGTACTAACAACCAAGTACATACAAAACAAATTGGTTCATAACCTATATAAAACTGTCTGACATCATCATCATCAAAGCTGTATTTTATCTTGTTATACTTTAACTATATTAAATAAGTAACCATGAACTATAACATTACTGTATTTTCCTTTACATCATGTCCACAAATAACACTCATTGACATAATTATACCTAAAGTGGGGAAAATCTTGATCAGGAACATATAAAGTTATGACTATAATTTTGCTCAGTATTGATCCTTTAGAGCTGGTACAATTTTTCAAAATTAAATGGCCTGGAATAGCACAAGGGAAGAGATAGTTAGCTTTAAAAAAAAAACAACCCAGATGGAAACCTCAGGAGTTCACAGTTTGACTCTTAGAAATGCTATTTTAAAAAAATAAATGAGTTGATATGACATGATTCTTTAAAACCTGAACTGTGGGGGGCACTATAGAGCTATGATCAGCGATGACTGCTTTACTTGTGTGGTTCTCTCTCCTGAATCTATCAGGTTTAAAATTATGGAAGATACAAGTATTTTTTTTCAATCAGGAAAGAAATTTATAAGCTCTGACAGCCTCCCAACCCATCTAGCAGTGAATGTAAGAGCCATTGGAACCTTTGACATCTTGTTTTCAGCAGTTTTTCTCTGCAAGGCTCCTGAGTGGAAACAAAGTTGCACAGGCCAACCTGAGAATGAGGTCTGAATTTCAGCATGAAGGATGTCAGTGTTGTGTCTGTCGCTGTCCGACATCTCTGCTCCTACCACCTTACCTCGTTGGCGACTCCCTTCGAGGTTGATGGAAGGCTAGCTGCTGCGGTGTCTCCATGCCGTCCTCTTCCGGCGTTCCCGGACCGGCTCGACGCTGCAAGCCGTCATGTTGACCAGATGCCTAAGGGCGCGTGCACACGCAGCCCAACTGATATACTAGCATTGGCGCGAACCTCAGGGGCGTCTCCCTGAGATAACGTCACCAGCTCCAGATATTTAAGGTCTCAGTTTTCGCTAAGAAGACGAGTTAGCAAGGGGATTGATTACCTAGCTTTCTCCTGGTCGCTGTGGATGGGATTCACTCTCTGCAACCCTAGCTACTCTGCCTCCTCGGACTTCACTAGAGGTACCCACACCTCAGGGGCCTCACTCTCTCTTTTTCTTTTCAGGTTGCAGTCCGGAACCGGTACTCGCTCCTCGAGGGCCCACATCCCGGAATTGCTCCTGAATACCACTTCTGCTAAGAAGTCATCGCTGCTTCAATATCAGTGAGTTTCTATCTATCTCTCAGAGCTTTCCCTTGGTCCAGGTTCTCGCTCCTAGAGAGCCTAATGCATACCATCTCCCGGGCTGCCTTAAGAGACTATTGTGTGAGTGTTACCATCAAGAACTTGTTCCATAACTTTGCATATACTGCCTACTCACTTTCTTAGTTTCTCTACAGCTCAGCCACACTGGGATCGCTGTTCCAATACCTGAGGGACTACAGCCCAACCGGGTGCTTCCAGCTCACTACTGCCACCTTTGGTGGTTTAATGTATTGCTTCTAAGAAGTCTTTGTTGCTTAACATCAGTGAGTCTTATCTATCTCTCAGAGCTTTCCCTGGAACCAGGTACTCACTCCTTGAGGGCCTAATGCATACCAACTCTTGGGCTGCCTTAAGAGACTATTGTGTGAGTGTTACCATCAAGGACTTGTTCCTGAACTCTGCATATACTGCCTACTCACTTTCTTAGTTTCTCTACAGCTCAGCCATCCTGGGATTGCTGTTCCAATACCTGAGGGACTATAGCCCAGCCGGGCGCTTCCAGCTCACTACTGCCATCTCCGGTGGTTTACTATATTGTAGGGATGTGAATCGTTTTTTGACGATTTAAAATATCGTCCGATATATTTTAAATCGTCAAAAATCGTTAGGGCCACGATACAATACCAATTCCCCCGATTTATCGTCAAAAAATCGTAAATCGGGGGAAGGGGGAGGGCAGGAAAACCGGCACACTAAAACCCCCTAAAACCCACCCCCGACCCTTTAAATTAAATCCCCCACCCTCCCGAACCCCCCCCCAAATGCCTTAAATTACCTGGGGGTCCAGCGGCACACTAAAACACCCTAAAACCCACCCCCGGCACACTAAAACCCCCTAAAACCCACCCCGACCCTTTAAATTAAATCCCCCAAATGCCTTAAATTACCTGGGGATCCGTAGCGGCGGTCCGTAGCTTAAATTACCCCCGGGTCCGTAGCTAAATCGGGGGAAGGGGGAGAGCAGGAAATCCGGCACAGTAAATCGTGGTGTCTTCAGCCGGCGCCATTTTGCAAAATGGCCGCCGCAAAATGGCGGCGGCCATAGACCAATACGATTCGACGCAGGAGGTCGTTCCGGACCCCCGCTGGACTTTTGGCAAGTCTTGTGGGGGTCAGGAGGCCCCCCCCAAGCTGGCCAAAAGTTCCTGGGGGTCCAGCGGGGGCCCCTGGAGCGATCTCCTGCCGCAAATCGTTTCCGTACGGAAAATGGCGCCGGCAGGAGATCGACTGCAGGAGGTCATTCAGCGAGGGTTCCAGACCGCCGCTGAACGACCTCCTGCAGTCGATCTCCTGCCGGCGCCATTTTCCGTACGGAAACGATTCGCGGCAGGAGATCGCTCCAGAGGCCCCCGCTGGACCCCCAGGAACTTTTGGCCAGCTTGGGGGGGCCTCCTGACCCCCACAAGACTTGCCAAAAGTCCAGCGGGGGTCCGGAACGACCTCCTGCGTCGAATCGTATTGGTCTATGGCCACCGCCATTTTGCGGCGGCCATTTTGCAAAATGGCGCCGGCTGAAGACTTACTGTGCCGGATTTCCTGCTCTCCCCCTTTCCCCGATTTAGCTACGGACCCGGGGGTAATTTAAGCTACGGACCGCCACTACGGACCCCCAGGTAATTTAAGGCATTTGGGGTGGGGGATTTAATTTAAAGGGTCGGGTGGGTTTTAGTGTGCCGGGGGTGGGTTTTAGGGGGTTTTAGTGTGCCGCTGGACCCCCAGGTAATTTAAGGCATTTGGGGGGGGGGGTCGGGAGGGTGGGGGATTTAATTTAAAGGGTCGGGGTGGGTTTTAGGGGGTTTTAGTGTGTGTTCACAATTTTAAACGATTTTTCACGATAATCTAAACACCCAAACGGCGACGATACGATTCCCTCCCCCTCCCAGCCGAAATCGATTGTTAAGATGATCGAGGACACGATTCACATCTCTACTATATTGTCTAATAAAAGAACTAGTGTGTGTCTGTCTCTACACTAAGCCTGACCAGTGGTCCCTCTCGGGATTTCCCCCGAGGGCATGGTCATCTGCCACTGGTCCAAGGATCCACCTACAACTATTCTAAATAACAACAGCTTGCTAACTACCAGCCTTATCAACAGAGCTGTAAATGACAGATTGCTAACTCCTAGCAGAGTTCACATCAGATTGCTAACTCCTAGCAAAAATGATAACAGATTGCTAACTCCATGGATCCGGCTTGTCTCCAAGGTTCCAGCTGATTTCAGGTTTCAGCTTACCTCCATGAATCTGGCTTGTCTCCTAGGTTCCGGTTAAATCCAAGGATCCGGCTTGACTACAGGGTTCGACTTGACTCCAGAGTTTGGGTAACTACATGGATCCAGCACAACTCAATGCTTTGCAGGTTATACCAGGCCTGGCTCAGCGAATTGTGGAACAGGACGCCCTGGAAAAACTTACTTCAGCTTTTCATCAGCTACACACACAGAAGATTCAAAGTACTGCTTCTAACCATGAAAGTCAGTTACAGGAGGTAACTTTAAAGACTGCTGTACCACTGGCAGCTCCGATCCGCTTCTCTGGAGAAATACAGAAGACTTGGGGCTTCTTAAACCAGAGCTGCTTGCACTTTACCTTACAACCATCTTTATTTCCTACTGCTTTCTCCAAGACTACCTACATCCTTTCCTACTTGGATGGTAGGGCCTTGTCTTGGGCATCTACCTTGTGGGAGCACAAGGACCCTATTTTGCAGGACATAGAAGGATTTATGGACTTATTTAAATCCGTTTTTGATGACCCTGCTCGAAATTCTGTAGCCGGTTTTATTTTGGTGGATTTGAAGCAAGGCAACAGATCATTGGCTGAATTTGCCATAGAGTTTATAACACTTGCGGCAGAACTTTGCTGGGACCCCAAATGTCTCAAGACTCTCTTTTGCAGAGGCCTGGATACCCAGTTAAAAGATGAGCTGGCTGCTCGTGAAACTCCTGACTCGCTGGACGAATTAGTAGCCTTGGCTACTCAGATCGATCATCGGCTCCGGGACAAGGTGAAGGAACTCAGGCCTAGGATGTTATCTGGGTTGAATCAGGCTAGCTCTATACCTGCACTTCGAAAGGCTCCAGTGATTTTCTGCTGATAAAGATGAATCGATGCAACTTGGTCGTGGACATTTGACTTCTAAAGAGAGAAGATTTCGGAAGAAGCGCGGCCTCTGCATGTACTGCGGTCAGCCTGGCCATGATGTCTCTACATGCTCTATTCGTCCGGGCGGACAGGCCTAAGTCCTGTAGGAGGACTGTTCTTGGGCCTTACCATGTCTTCTCCTCCGCATTCTCCCCCAGTCTCTTTGACCTGCGGACCGGGTACTGTTCAGACTCCTGTCTTTGTGGACTCAGGGAAAGGAGGCAACCTTATTTCTTAAACTCTAGTGGAATATCTGAAGAGTCCTCTTGCCAATTCAGAATATCCACTATTGAACTACAACTTGAAGTGGGCTTTGAACGTTTCTTAACACCGCCACTTCTATCGAAGAATGCTATAACGTCCCCAGTAGCCCTTTCCATTGCTGCTGATATTCATATGCCTTCAACATTCACCTTGACTCGAAGGCGCTCAACAGCAATACCGTATTCACGGATCATATAACTTAGGGTATCTCTGTTACGCTTTTTCATTCAGAGGATGTGCCTGAAGAGCCACAGCACATATTAGACCCGAAGAGGATACTCTTGGTAACTATCCAGTCCATATCCACTGGCAATACCATCATTTTTTATCCAGCTATATGTTCTGGACAGTCATCTTGAAGTGGTTTTTTGGACGTCCCTAACACCGCTACTTCCACTGAAGTCTTCAGTGACATCCCCAGCAGCTCAAACCACTGCTGATGTTTTCCATAGACTGTGGCTTCAGACCATGGACATGCTCATTTAGCGAGTGACGTTGCTATGAAGGACTACTATGCGCTCCTTGCGCATGCTTCAGTCTTCAAGCCAGGAGACAAGGTCTGGTTTTCAACCAAGCACCTCTGATTCTTCTACTCTCTTTCGGATTGTTCCTCACTATGTGGGCCCATTCCCAATTCTTCATCGTATTGGGAAAGTCACCTACCGTCTGAAGCTACCACCTGGTCAATTTCCATAACGCATTCCACATTTCATCTGAAACCGCTCATACTCAGCAAATTGTCTTCAAATTTCAAGATCCACCTGTCATCTATGCAGAAGAAGACTAGAGATCATAATCAAGAGATACTGGATGTTCGTATACAGGCAAGATTTTTTGAATACCTTCTAAGATGGGAAGGGTTCGACCCCGAAGTACACACTTGGGAGCCTCAGACCATTATCGTGGATAAAGTGATGCTTCGTCGATTCCATCTCGTGCATCCTTCAAACCTGAACCTGGTACCCGAAGAGGAGATCGCCCTTTGAAGGGGGTACTGTTGTGTCCGTCATTGTCTGACGTCTCTGCTCCACCCACCTTACCTCTTTGGTGACTCCCTTCGGGGTTGATAGAAGGCTAGCTGTTGTGGCGTCTCCATGCCGTCCTCTTCTGGTGTTCCTGGATCGGCTCGACGCTGCAAGCAGCCATATTGACCAGATGCCTAAGGGTGCACGCAGCCCGACTGATGTACCAGCATTGGTGCAAACCTCAGGGGTGTCCCCCTGAGATGATGTCACCAGCTCCAGATATTTAAGGTCTCAGTTTTCGCTAATAAGACGAGTTAGCAAAAGGATTGATTACCTAGCTTCCTCCTGGTCACTGCTGATGGGATTCGCTCTCCACAACCCTAGCTACTCTGCCTCTTCGGGGCCTTCTCGGGGGCCTCACTCTCTCTTTTTCTTTTCAGGTTGCAGTCTGGAACCGGTACTCTTTCCTCGAGGGCCCACATCCCGGACTTGCTCCTGAATACCACTTCTGCTAAGAAGTCATTTCTGCTTCAACATCAGTGAGTTTCCATCTATCTCTCAGAGCTTTCCCTCGGTCCAGGTTCTCGCTCCTCGAGGGCCTAATGCATGCCATCTCCCAGGCTGCCTTAAGAGACTATTGTGTGAGTGTTACCATCAAGGACTTGTTCCAGAACTTTGCATATACTGCCTACTCAGTTTCTCTACAGCTCAGCTACACTGGGATCGCTGTTCCAGTACCTAAGGGACTACAGCCCAGCCGGGTGCTTCCAGCTCACTACTGCCACCTCTGGTGGTTTACTATATTGTCTAATAAAATAACTAGTGTGTGTCTGTCTCTACACTAAGCCTGACTAGTGGTCCCTCTCAGGATTTCCCTCGAGGGTGTGGTCACCTGCCACTCGTCCAAGGATCAACCCACAACTATTCTAAATAACAACAGCTTGCTAACTACCAGCCTTATCAACAGAGCTGTAAATGAAAGATTGCTAACTCCTAGCAGAGTTCACATCAGATTGCTAACTCCTAGCAGAAATAAGAACAGATTGCTAACTCCTAGCAGAAATGATAAGTCAGACAAAGCTGACCATACTGCAAGCAAATTAGAGGCAGTTTCAGAGGAGATAAAGTAAGTTCTTATGTAACACGCTTAGAGCCCAATACACTGGGTTTCTCAGTCTAGCGATAAAATACCTCTACCTACCTTTATGCTTCCTCTAATACATGCACAGCAATTCTCAATCTGAAGGGCTATGCTCCTTCCTCTTGAAAAGGCTCTCACCAACAAGCCTGGAGCAGGGCCAACCTTTGAGTAGGGCAAGCATGGTGGTCACCCTGGACACTATGCAACAAGGGGCAGTGCCCCCCTGAGTTCACCACCAACAATGTGCCCTGCGGCTCTTGCATGTGAAGCTGAGCAAGGTTCCTTAAGCAGCTAAAATTGCTGCACCTCAGGCCATGCAGACCCAATGTGAGATCGGGAGGAGCAGCGGGAGCCTGTGCCACCTTTCCCATCAGTGCTGACTCTACAAGCATGTTGTAAACTTATGGGCCAGCATTTCCTGTATGCTGAACTCCTCCATCCTGAGATCAGCATGCAGAAAATGACAGATCACAAGTTTTCAGCATGCCTGCAGAGCTGGCAGAGATAGGGAGGAATGGTGGGGGCAGCTCTGCCATTACTCAAGTGTTTTGCCAGAATTAAGTAGGAAGAACAGGGCAAGCAGATGAAGTGGTAGCAGTAGAGTGGAGTGGGAGAGAAACAAGAGAGATTGTGCAGAGGCAGATGATAGGGATGGGAGAGAGGGTTAAGAGACATGGGAGAGGAAACTGGGGATGAGGAGTTTAAGAGATGGGGGAGTGGATGGCAAGTATGAAGGAAGGAAGAGACAGGGAAGGATGCTAGGAATTAGGGGAGGTTAAGAGGCAGGGGAGAGGATGCTGTGGATGCAAATAAGAGACAGGGTGCAGGAGCAGAGGAGGGGAATGTGGCAAGTGAGAGGATGCCAAAAGAGGGGGATAAGATGTGTGTGTGGAGGGCGGCAGATGCCTGGGAAAGCGGAATCACACCCTGCCCCTGCAACTGCTACTCATAAAGAAAGCTTGTAAGAACCCCCACCCCTGCTAATCTATGTCAAAGATCAGGGGGTGGAGATAAATTGGGCGGGGTGGATGTCATTGACAGTTTTCACCCAGAGTGCCATTTAGCTGAAAGCTGAACCTGGCCTGGAGGATTGTATAACCATAAAAAAAGGATTGCATGCATATATCTAGAGCACATGCCTCCTAATCCTGCACTGACCACATTCTGGTTTCTAAAATGCTAGATGTTAGCATAGATTCTTTAGGTATCTCACCAGCCTGGATAGACATTGAGACACCAGGAGCATGAGCTGAGATGCTGGAAGTTTCCAACATACCTGCAAAAAAGACCATGCCTTCCACAAAATGTTAAACAGAACAGTGTTCCCAACCAGTATGCCATCGCACGCTGGTGTGCCTTCAGACCTGATCAGTTGTGCTTTGGAAAAGTCACCACTGACTCATGGTCAGGTTCAGTCTAGAACCTGGGCTCTGAAGTCAGCAACAGGAGGTCTTAGAGGTGACTCTTACATGTATATGAACTCCTTTCTGTGAGAATATGTGTAATTATGCATGTCTCTTCTTCCTGTCTACATCAGCTTGAGCCCCAGGGTGTGGTAAGTAGAGATGTGCATTGTACCGGTGATCGTTTCAGCTTTCAGTTTCGTAAAACCACAGGAAATTTCATATCTTCCGCAGTTTGGCATTTTTTTTCGTGGCAAATCGTTTTCGGTTTAGCTAAACCGAAAAACTATTTTTTCCGAAAATGCAATCGGTTTTTCGGTTTACTGATACATGACGAATTAGGAAATATTGTACAAATTTCCTAATTCGACAAAACTGAATGCACATCCCTAGTGGTAAGAAATGAGCAGCCTTCAGGGCACAGCTAACTGGGTCCCACTTTGTGCAGCAAACAGCAATTCCCTTTTTGATCCCTTCCAGCCTCTGTCTTACCCCCATGCTGAGTAAGATGGAGAGAACATGCACTTGGTGATCATGTGACTCACTCTGAGTGTTGGGAGCAGCAGCAGCAATGGAGAAACTCTGGCAGCCACATGCAGCTGTCAAAAAATTAACCATGCCAGCTGCCAGCCTCACTCAGACTTTTCCCTTCTCTTGCATGTATATATAGAGGAAGCTAGTCCATTGTGATGGGTTCATGTTTGTCTCTGCCCTCTCTCTCTCCCTTTGTTTTAAAGTTGGAAGAGAAACTGATGGGGCTTTCAGTGCTAACTTAGCTCTTCTTTTGATCCTCTGCAAGTCTGTACTACCTGCTCCATGGAAGCTGGTGTGCCATACAGGTTTTTTGTTAAAGTGTGCCTTGGGCTTGAAAACATTGGGAAACACTGAAACAGAACATATGAGATTTTTAATGAACATAATGTAGCTTATTGTAACAGACTGATTCTTTTGGTGTGTGTGTGTGTGTGTGGGGGGGGGATTGATCTAGGCAGTGCTCAGTAGCTTATGCACAGTATGAAAGAGAAGAGAAGAAAAGAAAATGCTAAGAAGATATTCATTTTGGAAAGGCAGCTTAATTTTCTGGAGCATTTGGAACTTTTGAGTGTGCTGGGGTGTGTCCAAGTCCCTTTCTTTCAGCCTGCCTGCCTACTTGTGCAGCTCACCTGAGACTTATTACAAAAGCAAATGGTTGAGGAGTTTTACACTGGTGCAAGACTGAGCAGCTTATGAAGCATCATGATATCATTTCTTTCTTAGCCTGTTATCCATGAATCGGGTTTCGTTTATCAGCACTAAAATATTTAACTGAATAAACATCTAAAAGTATAAGAACTGATTTGGTGACACCACCTTAGTTAAAGAAAAAAAAATAACTCTTGCTGGGACACTTTGGATGAACTTATAATACAACTATCATCAGGACTTCTTGTGAGTAGGAAGTGGCTATATTATGCAGCTTATGGTAGATATTATTTTTTTAACTCTTTGCCTGATTATTCATCTTGGGTACAGCTAATAATAGAATTATGTATGTTTCTTTCTTTCTTTCTTTATTTATATAAACACTTTTCCATTTATATGCTCAAAGCAGAAAACAAAACCTAACAAGTAATAGCAATCCATGCTAAGTGAAGGCAAAAAATGACATAAAATCATAGGGGTCGATTTTAAAAGCATTGCTTGTGTAAAAACAGCCACATACGCGCATATTCGTGCCTCGCACGAGAAACGTGCATTTTAAGAAGCCGCAAAGTATGCGGGCATATACACATGCATGCATCAAGAATAAGGAGGTAGAAAAGGGACAGGGAATGGGCATGGTATGGGAATTCTGGGGAGTGGCCAAAACCTATGCGCATAAGTCCATATTTTTATAAAACTGACCATGACATGCATCTGCATGTTATCTGTGTATCTTTATTGCTGGTCCTGATGAGGAATAAGTCTGGAGATCTCAAGTTTTAGCGGGTTTAGTACAGCGTGAAGGTTCGGAATCAAGTGGGAGGCTTGCAGGATTAAGAACACAAGGGGTCTTGATTCCTGAATATGAACTGGGTGAACTGGTGGACTACTTAAAAAAACAGTTTTTTTCCCTTATGCGAGCATTTTTTAAAATCCGCTTGCATATATACATAAAAGACGCTAAAGCCCTAGCAAAAATACGCATAGAACATTTACTCGAGCCACATCTTAAGATCACACACTCATATACATACGCTTGGAAAGGGTATTTTAAATGATACAATGATACATATATACTTGTGCAAACTATTTAAAATTACTGCATTTCCCTGCTCATGCACTATGTGCACTTATGGGTGCACATGCATTCTTTTCAAAATTACCCCGACAGAGAGTAATCAAACAGCACAACACAATAAAATACAAACATCCTATATAATACAAATACAACTAAAGACAATGACATTTCTAAAAAACAACCTGTTTTGTATTTACCTTGTATAAGGATATTGTACTATCCTGATTTTTTGTTCTAGTAAAGTTTTTGGAAAAAAAAGTGAAGCTGTGAAAAATGTATTTTGCTTACCAATTTCAGACATTTCTGGCACAGTGACGGTATAGGGTCCATCTGAGAATTCAGGTGCATTGTCATTGATGTCCTGTACTTTGATAATGAACTCGGATTCAGGTTCAAGGGGTTTGTTTGTCCTCCTGTCAATGGCCTGGGCATGCAAAACATAGTGTGTCTTTTGCTCTCGATCAAGGCTTTTGGTTGCATGAATGTCTCCTGTAGTGTCATCAATAGTAAATATAGTGCCAGCTCCTTCCCCGGTAAGGATGTATTTGACTGATCCATCGCCTTTGTCGGAATTGGAGTGCAACTGTAAAATAATAAAACGGAGTTAAATATTACCAGGAATATGTTATATGATTTTTTTTAAACAGAAGGAAGCCCTATTAATATAAAGAAATCATTGCAATCATTTGAGATCTTGGGGTTTGCAACTAGGGGAGGATTCTCAAACAGATCACAAGGTTGTAAACCATGCTGGTGCCTATAATGTGTGCAGTTACACAATTTTTCAAGGGCAAACTAACCATGTTATTTCTCTTGGCAAATACAGCATAAAGAGCCTGTACTAAATGCAGCCACATACTTTTCACCTGCTCTTTAGCATGGGTAGCCAACAGGGAGGAGAGGGTGAATAGCACGAGCGCTTGTGAAAATGTCATGTACACAATGCTCTTTTCCTCCTCAAACTAAACAATCCTCTGGAAACGTCTCCTTGCAACCCAGTTAGAAGTGCATATGCTTTGGAAGACTCTGTATACTTATAGCCAGTTAGAAAAGGGACATTTTTAGACAAGCCTTTTTATCTTGGTAAACTGTTGTCTACCCAGGTAATTGGCTTTGAAAACTCTCTCCAAATACTGTGCATTAAAGCATGAGCATACATATGAAATTATATTGCAAAGTTATTCAGCCTTTGTTAACAGATGAAATACTGATATACTTTGGCAAAATTAAGGTGATAAACTTGAAACAAAATTTAAGATCCAGCTTAAATTACCTCTCAATATTCATGAGGCATGGGACTGCCAAGCTTCCTAAGACCTAACAATACCCATATGATATACTATAATACCACATGTGCAAGTGTCTCCATCCTTATTGCTTATATGTCCCTCTTTCTAGTTTAATTTTTGCTTTAAACGTGGAGCCGTAGCATGAGTGGACATCGCCAATAACCCGGCGCCACGCACGCCGCTAGCGCTGGGGAGGGGGCGGGAAACGCTACCACTTCAGCAGTGCGGCATTGGCATAGGCTGGTGACGCGGCCCACATGCAACACTGGTGCTGCCGAAGATGGGCGCATGTGTGATATCAGCGCAGCCAATGACGAGGCCCTCATGCACCAACATTGGCTTCCGCCCTGCCGAAGGGAGCATGCCCAGTCTCAGCCGCAGGACCCTTAGCCTACTGGCGGGGGGGGGGGGGCTTCAAAGGGGGGGCTCGGAAGTGGCCCCAGTTGGGTGTGGTGGGAACCATTTAGGACAGCTCATTGGCCACCTCTGGCCCTAGGCCATCTCGTGGGGCGGGGGCAGCCTTGTGGAGGGAGGTATCTGACTGGGGCTCAGTGCCCCGGTCCCTTTCGCTTCCTGTCCTCCATGCAGCTGCCTTGCTTGGATAACCCACCCATCTTACCCCCTTTCTTGTGGTACAAGGGTAGTGGGATAGTTAGTTCTTTATGTTATCAAGAGAATTCTTACATTTGTTGCAGCCGGGCAGGTGTACCTGAGCCCGGGGGGGGGGGGGGCTTTCAGCTAGTGACAGTGCACAGCACGTGATAAATAGCATCAGTGTGTGTTTGTGTGAGGGGGGGGGGGGCTGTCTGTCGCCAGGGCCCGCTGGCCCCGGTGTAGCGGCAGGCCGGATGCCCACACCCTTTGTTGTGACTGTCACCTTGCTTGGATGAGGTGGGTGACCGGAGCACCCTGTGATTTCCTCCCGGTTGGTGAAAGTCCTTGCTTGGTTGTGGCGGGCCCAGGGTCGGAGGTGATATGCTGCCTGCAAAGTGATGACCCTCAGATAGTTCACCTATGTTATGGCTCGGGTACAAGGCTTGTAACACCATTTATTGTAATAATGCTGTGGACAATTTTATCCCACATCTTGTCTACCGAGTTTGTATTTTGTATTATGTATGTAAGATTTATTTATTTATGTGTTACCCCGTCCTCCCCCCCCCCCCCCCTCCTCCAAGGTGATGGGCAGACACAGCTGCCCAGGTTATTGGGTCAGGGTCTCCTGGTCTTCTGTATATTGTTTGACTTGCACAATTCATTGTATCCCTTTGTTTAGATACCTATGCTTATCATAATCATATCATGTCAATGTACATAGCACTGGGTGTATTGTTAGAGCACTATTTAAGCATAAAATATTACTCTCAGTCCATTTCTGCACCTTACAAGACAAATCCAAATGTTGTTCTCCGATGTTCTATAATTAGCAAATATTTTCAGATTATTTGATCTAGTGTGCACAGAGCCTAGTCTCATTTCTTTTTTAAATAACATTGCCTAGAATTGTATAACCTTTAATTTATAATTTTAAACAAGATAAAATAAGGCTAACAGCATTAAGCTAATATGATGAAATTCACATTTAATTTATATTTAAGTAAGCTATACATTTGGCACAGTTCATGAGGTAGTACCTAACAGGTCTCTAATCTGCAGTGATTAACAATGTTCACAATTTTCTGTGATCCAATGAAAAATTTACTTAACAAATGTACAAGAATAAAGGAGTACTAACTATAGTGAGTCTCAAGAGGAATGAACAAAGTGCACATTTATAAGAATTGTTTTTTTAAGTTTTTTTTTTCATTTTAGATACATTTTAACCATTCAAGGATTTGTTTTGTTTTGTTTTTTCAATTCAAATTATCTACATGATTTGCACCAGCTATTTCCAAGGACAATTTTAAAAGAGATTTAGCTAGGTAAATAAATAATTACCTTACTGAGTCATTCTTCAAAATGTGTTATGGCGTTTAACGCCCGCGATAGTGGCATAAACCGTATGTTAACGCCATAAAGCACGTGATGATTGCAGTACCGCATGGCTTGAATGCAAATTTTTGAACGGGGCAGTATTGGGGAGGGGTTTGGGTGGGATTAATGAAAATGAGGGGCATTATTGCACATTTTTAATGCCGGAAATAACTACACATTTTTTCCTGGTGTTGAGCAGTGCAATATGCCCAAAACAACTGTAACGGAATTTGTGCTAAAGATTACAAATTGCATTTTGGCCATTTCTGGGCTTGGGGGAATGAGAGAGAGGGAGGGAGGGAGAGAGAGAGGGAGCCTCTGGGGAGGCCTTCACAGTATTCAACTATTTATAGAGTCCATCAAGATAGGGCAAGAAAACATTGTAGAACTCTCATCTTTGAGAGACTTTTCTCATTCCAATTGATATCAAATCTTCACCGAGGTGTACTGTGCTCTTCGTATGTCTCACTCTGCATGTCAAACTTTCCCCAAAATCCTAAACCACCACCAAAACCTCACCTCAAGTTATTAGCTGGCCCTCCTATAGTGATCTATAGGAGCAATCAAATTATGGGAATCTCACCTTCAAACTATTAACCATCTCCTTACTAGCCTCAACCTGGTGTTAAATACTGCTAAGACTGAACTCCTGCTTATCACCCCTGAAAATAGTCTACACTTACAACAAATGCACACTATCTCCCACATCACTCATGCTAGAGATCTCGGAGTTATAATTGACAATCATCTGAACTTGAAGAAGTTTATAAATTATACTATAAAAGAATGCTTCTACAAATTACAGGTGCTTAAAAAACTCAAGCCTCTCCTATATCACCATGACTTCAGGACTGTACTCCAAGCAATCCTGTTCTCTAAGGTCGATTATTGTAACTCGATCCTGCAAGGTCTACCAGCTGTTACATTAAAACCTTTGCAACTACTCCAAAACGCAGCTGCAAGGATTTTGACCAACACTAAGCGCAGAGATCACATCACGCCCATTCTAAAAGACCTACATTGGCTTCCAATTAATTTTAGAATTGTTCACAAATTCCTTACCATTATTCATAAAAACATCCACCACCAGACTCCACTAGACCTACTACACCCTCTCAAATTACACTCCTCAGCTAGACCTTTGAGAGATGCCTATAAGGGATCCCTTCATGTTCCCTCAATCAAATTGGTACAAAAATTAACAATCAGGGACCGGGCTTTTTCAACAGCAGGCCCCACCATTTGGAATACACTACCCCCAGACCTTCGACAGGAAACCTGCCTCATAGACTTTAAGAAGAAACTGAAGACTTGGCTTTTCTGTAGAGCCTTTCCTGTCTCCTAGACTATTTTCTACTAAGATATTATTCAATCAGCTGTACTTCAATAACTAGTAGAATGTCATATAATCACGTTATAATGCTAGAGTTATTCTCCTGAGGTTGGCTTCAACCCCTTCTCTCTGTTATATCTCTCTACTTTGATTATCTGTCTCTTCATTTCCAATTCCAAGTTATTCACCATTGTTATAATGTAACTTTTACTTTCTGCTCCTAATCTGTCTCCTCTTTTGAGGTTTGACTAGTTACTGTTAATGTACTATCGTTCTATGTAAACCGAGTTGATTTGATCTGTATCAAGAAAATCGGTATATAAAATCCCTAAATAAATAAATAAATAAATCTAAAGAGTTGACTACTATGGAGGTCTTATAATGAGTCTCTCTCTCCCCTCTACCTCTCACTCTCAAAAATGTCTGCCTGGGTACTTTGCAGCTTGTGAAGGGAAAATCTCATGGGTACAATAAATTTAACTCACATTGTGATAAAATACATATGCAAAGTGCTAAAATAGCACATGGTTCAGTAACTCAGAAATGATCATAGACATGCCTCTTTTCCTTATCATAGGCATTATTCATGCAAAATTTATAGCATTTTGATTAATCTAGGCCTAAATTGTCCTCCTCACAACTGCTATACAGATGTATTTATCATAATGGAGGTGGCCGGACTGGAGATAGGCGCTGAATTGATGTCACTTTGGCATTATCCTCCCGGTGGCTGGTGCCATTTTTAACCATAAAACGCCAGGGTTGAGGTGAGTGGTTTTGCTCTAGCCCTTACCATTCCTTATGCAGTACCCATGGGAAGAGGATAAGTAGGGGTCGAGGAGGGAGGTTTCCATTCCTGTAATATGTTTCTGAGAGGGGTCCAACAGGCCCAGTTGGGTAGGCCTGGATTGCAGGCTCAATTTGCTTTTTAGAATGGTGGTGGAGAATGGAAGGGCCCCAGGAAGTCCTCGGCTGCAGGTTGAATGGCACAAATTTGGGGGTTTTGTGTGTTTTTTTGTGGTGAGCTATAATTTTATTCAGTTCAGGAAACAAACCAGATTAACAATAATATTAAATGAACAGAACTACACATTTTGGAATTGCACATCCCTACTTGCTATTTAAAAGGTGATTTTTTTAAATTTATGTTTATTGGCATATAAAATGAAATACAACAAACAACCATGAAACATTGTTTTCATAACTTTACAACTAGACCCCCACTTATTCCTCACCTGCCCTAGTCCATCTTCAGACAAAAATACAAAAAGTATACCATAACTCATACAGCATGAGTCAGAGAAAAAGACAGAAACAGTATGGGTGTTAGTTAGAACAAAGACATACCCCACCTTTATATTATAACAAGGATTATTGCACCCCCACAGGGAGAACCTGAATAAACGGGTGCCAAATTTCAATAAAAGCTCTCTTACTTTTAAACATAAAGGGTTAATAGATTTATTCTCCAGTAGTAACAATTCTATCATATTTGTTTTCCAAATGCTTTCCAAAGGCTTACAGTATCCATCAATTTCACCATTATACACTTTTTTTGCTATTAAACAGGATTTAATTAGGAGAGATTTTTGGGCCTTAGTTACCAAAATGGCTTCATCTTTCACATTTAGCACAGAGAAAGCTGAAGACCATGAGAAATGTACTCTAAGAAGAGCACGTAGAGAGTTCAAAATATCATGCCAAAACCCCCTGGATGCATGACCAAGCCCACAAGCAGTGAAGTAGGGTCACAACCATCGAGGACCAATTCAAGCAATTGTCATTTGGGCCGATATGGACTCTATAGGCCTTCAGAGGCAAAAAGAAGAACTTATGAACAATTTTAAACTGCATTTCTCTCAAAGACATGCCCTCTCTAGACTTATTTAACATTATCAGAACTGCCATAAGATCCTCATCTAGGATGGTAACTGAAACTTCCTTTGTCCATATATCCGCCAAAGACTGTAATAATCTATAAGTAGTAATCAAATGAAGATATTTATAAGCCACAGACATACTTTTCCTGCATTCATTATATGCATATGCCGCTGAAATCCCCTGAAGAGCACTTAGGCCAAACTTTTCCCAGAGTGCCTACAATATAACTCTGTAATTGTAAATATGCCAAATAGTCCCAGGCACTGATACTTTAATGTTCAATGCAATACTCTAAAGGGTATATTTTTCTGGTACTAAAATCCAGGAAATGCTGTATCAAATACACCCCATACCTTCTAGGTGTTTAAACACAACTTGTGAATCTCCCAAAAAAAATGTGGATTGCCCATCAAAGGTAAACATGGAGCGATCTGCCAAGAGAGATGTAATAAATTCCTAAGAAATTGCCAAACCCATCTATCAAATTGGAACAGTAAAGATTGAGAAATCAAGGAGGGAAGCTTCTGACTGGGAGAATGTAATATATATTTTAAGTTAAGAGGAGACACAAACTGTCTCTCCAACTCCAAAGTACTGCTACTGCCTTTTCTACCTAGCCAGGGAGAGATTATCATCAAGTTACAGGCCATATTGTAGTACTGTATAGGGATGTGCATTCGTCTAGGATGAATTAGACAATTTCAACAAAATAGTCTAATTCATCTTGTTTCGGCCTCCAGGATACTCCCAACAAACCTATTTTCCAGCAGAATATATTTAAGAGAAGGCCAAGAGACTCAATCAAAGGCCTTCTCTGCGTCGAAACTAACTATAAGGGAATCCGGTATTTTATTATGGATACTCATTTCCATGGCCAATAGGAGCCATCAAGTATTAGAATTAGAGTGCCTACCATAAACACAACCAGATTGCTCCATGGAAATTAAAGAGGACAGTACATATTCCAGGCAATTAGCAAGCAATTTGGCATATATTTTTATATTAAGGTTTTAAAGTGATATAGGTCGGTATGAGGCAAAATCATTCAGGTCTTTCCCCGGTTTAGGAAGCACAATTAATACAGCTGTTCACGGGGATTCTGGCATTTTCCCCATCTGGACCATAACATCAAAAAGATGTTTAAGAGGGTCCTGAACATGCTCACATAAGACTTTGTAAAATGTGGCATGCAGCCCATCTGGTCCTGGAGATTGAAAGATTTTAATTCCCTAATAATTCCCATTATTTCTCCTGATGTAATTGGAACATTTTGCCTCTTTAAAACTTTAGGATCCAGTTGAGGCAATTTTACATTGGCCATAAAATTTACTCGTGACGGAAGATCTTCCCCTTCAGCAGTGTACTGCAGATGGCAAAAATGATGGAAAGTTTTTCCTATCTCTGATACATCCATACACAAATTGCCCCCTGTGTTTTTAAGACCTGTGACATGAACCGACCTCCCTCTGAGATCTCAACAAATTAGCTAAAAGTCTACCCGTTTGTTAACATATCTAGAGAACCAATGTTTTATCACAAACAAGGAGCCCATCTCCCTCTTATGGAGACAATCATTCAATAATTTCTGAGTGGTCAGGAATTTGTTTTTCCAATCATTGGTCCCAAAAATATTAAAATTAGCTTTATATGTGGCAAGCTGCTTGTGTAATGTCAGTATATATTTATTAAGTGTGCTGCATTTAACGGAGATATAATTATGTCTCCCTGCATGACAGCTTTCGCCATTTCCCAATACAAACTGGGGGTTGAGCAGTGTTGATGATTATGTTCAGCAAACTCCCACCATTTTTCCTCTAGATAAGGCTTAAAACCAGAATCATTTGCTAATCATGTAGGCATATGCCAAAACTTGGACTGGGCGTTAGAGTTTGCTCTGGCTAATGAGCAAGTAACCAGACATATAGCCGCACCTTCTACATTGTGAAGTAGCCTCTCAGAGACTAATATAAAATCAATGTGAAACTTGGTCGAATGGGCTCTTGCATAATGAATGTAGCTCCTCTCGCCTGGGTGAAGGATTTGCCATGTATCTAACAATTGCAATGAAGAGCATAAATAATTAACCCCCCTGTTTTCATTACTAGGATTCACACTCAGACTAGGCCACTAGTCCATGACATTGTTCGCAATACAATTTAAATCCCTTCAAAAGATTATTGAGGCTGTACCCATATCCTGTAGGTTAGTAATGAGATGTACAAATAATTTATGATTATAGTTATTGGGAGCATAGATGGATGCCAGGATAACATTATTCACATTAAGCTTTCCCCCCACCAGAACAAAGCGACACTCTGGATCAACTTTGACCTTTTCCATTTGAAACAACACATCTTTATGTATCAAGATAGCAACTCTACATTTTTTAGTAGAACCTTGTGCTGAGAATACCTGTGAAACCCATTTCCGCTTTAATTTTAAATGTTCTTTTTCTAATATTTGTGTCCCTTGAAGGAAAATAATGCTCCTTTTCAACCTATTCAATTGGGACAATATTTTTCCCATTTTATTGGTGTTGCACTGGAGGTGGACCCTTGGCCTGGCGCAGGATTGCTACGGCCCTCTGGTCAGACCCAGAGAGTGCCTGCTACTAGGAGCCAAAGCACACATGGAAACAGAGGCCAGCTGGAGCTTCGCCAATAGCAATCTGGGGTTTACGCAGGTTGAGCCCTTGGGTACCCTGACCGCCTGGAGTTAGGTGGGCCTCAGAGGGTCTCCTGGAGAGGTAGCGGAGAGGTGTGCCCACCACAAGCAAAGGAGTGTGGCTAGTGAAGAATGGAGGAACTAGACCTGAACCAGGATCACCGGAGACTTCCGGAATGCCTCCTGACAAGATAGGCAGCGCCTATTGGTCTAGTCAGATGTAGGCCGTGGGCAGTGTCCGAGCAGGCAGGTCTGGTGGTCACAGGAGCAAACAGAGTATCCTAGTGCAGCGCAAGGGTCAAAGCCAGGGTATCCTTCCAAGGGTGGTCAGCCAAAGCAAGGGTCAGTTCCAAGATCAGTCTGTACATAGTCAAGATAAGCAAACGTCAGTTCTAGGCAGCGATCAAGCATGGCCAGGAGACAAGCAGTGGTCGGTTCCAGGCAGCGGACCGACATGGTCAGAAGACAGGCAGTGGTCAGTTCCAGGCAGCGGTCAAACGTGGTCAGGCAAGCAGAGGTCAGTACCATGAATCAGTCAGAGGAGGTACAAGAAGAGGCGGAACAAAGAGCAGGAATCAGGAGAGGCACTGGAACACAGGAGCACTGGAACAAGAAAGGAACACAGGAACACTGGAAGAAGGCTGGAACAAGGAAGCAGGTAACGCAGGAACAAGGAACAGCAAACTAGTAACACAGAGGTGTCGACCCAATTGCCAAGGTGAGGTTCTGGGGCCTGGGCCTCACCTTATATACCTGGACTAGGTGAGGTCATCATCAGGCGCTGGGGACTGATTTCCCGCACTGGGCCCTTTAAAGGACCGTGCAGTCCACACGTGTAGGCCTAGGGGCGGGGCCAACGCCGAGGAGGGGCGATGCTGAGCCCCGGCATGAGGAGTGCTGTGTTTTGGAGGGCCCCAATGAGACTGGAGATTCCTGAGGATGCCACGGCGAGAGGCACTGGCAGTGGCTGCTAGGGACAAGGAGCTGGAACTGGTAGACGGGAGCGTGAGGTGAGCAGGACTGGTCGCAGCACCAATACGGCCAGGACGCACAACAATTGGAGTGCCAAGACCCACTGCATTCCATGATATTAATTCAACTGGGGTCCACGTCCCACACCTCCTTTGCCCATCGTAAGGCTGATTCTCAACCTTTTATGGGAAGACAACCATGTCCCAGCTGAAGCCACAGTCCCCCTGTGGCACTCAGGAAGCATGACCAAATGCCCACAAAAACATCTTTCCTCCCCTCAATTTGTCCTACTACTTTCCAAATAAACAATATATCCCCGTTAACTACCAAGACATACGCACCTTTATGCCTTAACGATGGAATAAATGGAGTCCTGCAATAATTTTTTTCTTTTTTATTTGATTATCTGGACCGGGCCCTTGTTGATCTATGAACATATGATTTCATTCATCTTCCACATTACTACTTAAAGCCTCCTTTAAAATGTTTTTAATATGTATAATGCCTATCAATATTATTTGCTAACTGTGGTACATGTCATATATTGAAATGTAAATCTAAAACAGAAGGGTTTTAGGGTTTGGTAAATCAGTTTTATTTATATTGTTTTATAAATATGTTTAACCAATATTCTGAACCTCCACTTGGAAAAAGAAACAGAGTTAATGTGCTTCGGTATCATGAGACATTTTGGGGGGTGGCACTTGAATGCAAAATTTATGGACCTCAGTTCCCTATTTAGGGGATTTATACAAAAGGATGGAAAGTAGAAGAAGGTGGAGAATGGGGAGGGGGAGGGAGGATGGGGAAAGGATTGGGAGAGAAAGCTACAAAACGGACAGTTGTACATCATCATCCTTGCACACATCATCATCATCCATGCACATATACGATATACCAATCATCTACAACAGACAGAGAAACTTTGCATACCCTCTCAACACACCACACGTCGCACAAAAGAGATATATTCCAATCATGACATTTATTTTATTTATTTATTTATAGTTTTTATATACCGATCTTCTTACATCATATGCAAATCAAATCGGTTTACAGAGAACAATTGAATAAGCTTGCTTGGGGGCAATTAAATATAACGAGGAACTTTTTTGAATAACATTTTGAAGAACTTTTTGAGTAACAGTTAAACATAAGAGAAAAAATATATACATAAGAGAAGAAATATATACATGACAAAAAACAAAAGTCTTATATGTCTAAAAATCTTATCGTTTTAGATTGAACTTTTTTAAATAGCATTTAAAAGAAGAAATAGATGACCAAAAAACCAATGTCTAGAATATATGGTATTATGCAATATTCCTAATTCCTAATTGTACAGAAGTCTTAACGAGAAGTTGTTGACAGGAGTCTTAGGTGGTTAACTTCTGCCTGATTAATTCGAAAACGAAAGTTGATAATGAACAGGGTGGAGTGGAATGGGTAGGGCAGGGGTGAGGGGGTGGGTGGAATTGCATTTAAGGGGAGTGAAAAAAACATCACCCCTGAACCAACTTCTGGGCCTCACTCTGTTCTCCTTAACATTAATCAATGCACAATCCATCTCTAAAAAATCTCACCTCTTACACGACTACCTACTAGAAACTAAACCGGACTGCTGCGCCATCACAGAGTCCTGGCTGAAACCTCAGGAAATGGCAATAATCAACCAACTCCCCACACAAGACTATGACATATTTTCCATCCCCAGACCTAAAAAAAGAGGTGGCGGTCTGCTTTTAGCAACCAAAAAAGAATTATGCCTATCCCTTCAGACCTCTAATTCTTCAACCTCACTCGAAGTAGCCATCTTCAAGTCCAAATACCTACAAATATGCCTAACATATGCCCCTCCAGGAAGCCTAGAATCAGATCCATCCATATATAAAAATCTTAAATAAATAAATAAATAAATAAATCCATCCCCAATAATTGAACTCATAGCCAAACACATTAACACAGACGCCCCTGCCATAATAATGGGAGATTTTAACCTCCACGTGGACCAATCACCTCAATCTTCCAGCTGCGCAACACTTCTCACCACTCTTAAATGTATGGGCTTCAACCAAATCATCAAGGAACCAACCCATAAAGCGGGTCACACCCTGGACTTAATCTTCATTAACAAATTCATCACCCCCGCCTCATCCATGATCTACTCACCGGTACCTTGGTCAGACCACAAGATGATATCCATTACCTTGAAGAATTCCCAAACCCCCCCCCCCCCCCCCCCAAAACCTACTCAAAGATCCACGATTCAATACAGGAAATTATGTAACCCCGACACCATCAACACTCATCTTTCATCAGCATTAAACAACCTTGACCTCACCGACGCAGATTCAGCCACACCCTCATGGTTCAAGATAACAATGAACATTGCAGACATCACTTGCCCTTTAATCACAAAAAGCTCTATTCCCAACCAGAACAACAGAAAACCCTGGTACACCCCACAACTGAAAACCCTCAAACAAGAACTGAGAAGTAAAGAACTTTTATGGCGGAAAAACCCATCACAATCTAATAGAGACACTTACAAGTCTCTCATGCACCGCTACCGGACAGCCATTACACAAACTAAAAGGGATTTCTACGCCCAGAAAATTCACCACTTCATCTTCGATCCCAAAGCTCTCTTCTCCCTCATCTCGTCTCTCACTAAATCCTCCCCCCCCCATCCATCCCGGACGATCAATCCGCCAAAAAAGCTGCTGAACTAGCAACTTACTTTAAGAAAAAAATCACAGACCTTATAACACTGTTAAATGCCAACAAGGGCTCACATGTGACCCCTCTATATTAAGTACATATCCAACAGAACACAACTCTGACCAAATTTGATCTTATCTCCTCCCTAGAGATTGAAACAGTCCTAAAAAAACTTAAACCCCCCTCACACCCCAATGATGCGATCCCTTCCAATTTACTCAGAGCCATCCCTAAAACAGTGGCCAAACCCATCGCAGACATTATCAATTGTTCTCTAACTCAAGGCTCTGTTCCAGACCCGCTGAAATGCGCAATCCTCAAGCCACTCCTGAAAAAACCTAACCTTTCTCCAGATGACCCAGCCAACTTCCGTCCTATTGCAAATCTCCCCTTCATCGCTAAAATCCTGGAAAAAATAGTAAACAGACAACTGACGGAATACCTTGACGACAACAAAATTCTAGCATCATCTCAATTTGGTTTTTGCAAAGAACGGAGCACTGAAAATCTCTTAATCTCCTTAACTGACACAATACTCATGAATCTAGAAAAAAACCAACCCTGCTTACTCATACTCCTCGATCTATCAGCCGCATTCGACACGGTGAAACACTCCCTTCTCCTGGAATGTCTAGCCAACATCGGAATCAAAGACACCGCACTAAACTGGTTTAAGTCATTTCTACAGATTTTACAAAGTCAGAATCAACAACAATGAATCACACCCTGTCGACTCCTCTATGGGAGTCCCTCAAGGCTCCTCATTATCCCCTACTCTGTTCAACATTTACATGTTACCGTTATGCCAGCTTCTATCCAAACTCAACCTTAAACATTATATTTACGCAGACGACGTTCAAATTTTCATACCAATTGAAGAATCCCTTCAAAAAACACTAGAATTCTGGAACTCCTGCCTATCTTCCATTAACAAATTGCTCTCAAGCCTTAATCTAATTCTCAATTCCAATAAAACAGAAATACTCCTTATCTCTCAAGACGGTAACTACGCCAGGCCAAACGCAAACCAAATAAATCAACCATCCTTGTCTGCCCAAGTGAGAAACCTAGGAGTCATCATGGACGATCAACTAAACCTAAAGAGATTCGTCAATAACACTGCTAAGGAGGGCTTTTTTAAATTACAAGTCCTTAAACATCTCAGACCACTACTGCACTTCCAAGACTACCGATCAGTACTCCAAGCAATCATTTTCGCTAAAATCGAATACTGCAATTCGTTGCTAATCGGCATTCCAACTATCACCCTCAAACCCCTTCAAATGCTGCAGAACGCCGCAGCCAGGATACTGACTAAGACTAACAGGAGAGATCATATCACCCCCATTTTGAGGGACCTACATTGGCTCCCAATAAAGTACAGAATCTTATTCAAAACACTATCTATCATTCACAAAAGCCTTCACAAGGGCATTCCTCTTGAACTCAACTCTCCACTTCAATTTCATCTTCCAACTAGACCAACAAGAACAGCTTACAAAAACACTCTCAGAACAACACACGTCAAAACTTCACTAAGCAAACGGGCACTGTCTTCCGCAGGACCATCAATTTGGAACTCCCTACCTTCTTTGTTCCGGTCAGAATATTGCCCAATCAACTTCAAAAAGAGACTAAAAACCTGGCTATTTGAACAAGCGTTCCTATCAGGACAATAAAATACAACAACACCCACTCACTAGCAAATATTCTACCTAAAAACCCTCAAACCAAGCTTAAAATATAAAACATTACTATAAGATAATTTTCAGCTTTTTCTCCATCCTCCCTTATGCACTAAGTTATTATACCCATGTTAATCTACCCTAAGTTATTATACCCATGTTAATCTACCCTAAGTTATTATACCCATGTTAATTTACCCAGGTACTAAGTTATTTTACCCATGTATTCTGTTTTCCAATTTTAATACCCTGTTCTATGTAACTTGCATTCCTTCATGCTTGTCGTTTTCAGTTACAATGTAAACCAAGATGATATGCAAATTCTGCATGAATCCCGGTATATAAAAATGTTAAATAAATAAGTAAATAAGGATCTTTCTTTACATGGAAGCAAGGGCGGACTATGGTATGATGGAAGCATTTTGCAATGTTAGATGCTTGGGAGTGGAAGGAAAGGTTAGTGTGGATGGACATGGTGCTTCAGGCTGAGGGACCATTGGCCAGAGGATTAGGGGTTAAATGTTCAGACTGGCTACGTTCCTACAATGTGTGATTGGAGGATATCATAAGATTTATTTCTTGGAACATTTATGACCTGGGATGCCCAATGAAAAGGAAAAACAAAATCTTACCAGCACTTCAAAGACACAAGGTTTCTATAGCTTGCATTCAGGAAACACATTTGTCAGAAGGGGAATGCAAAAAACTGCAAAGTAGTTGAGTAGGAAAATGCTTTTTCACTCCAGTAGTATGGAGGAAAGCAGGGGTAGCAATATTATTTCATAAAAACATAGCATTTAAATTACTTCAACAAGTTAGAGATCCTATGGGTAGGTATTTGATTTTAGTAGGTAAAATTCAAGGTCAAGATGTTACAATATGTATATGTAATATGTATAGCCCAAAAGGTTATAAACACACATTTTTCAAAGATTTGGTCAATAAATTAATTCACTATGTAAGGTCCTTTATTCTTGGTAGGGGACTTTAATTGTGTCCATGTTGCCATGTTGGACAGGACATCCAGCAAGCGGACAAGGGAATTAGCTAGTTATGTAAATAATTACATTTTCTAGATATTTAGCATACCCTGAATCCTATGGAGAAAGATTTTACGCATGTGTCTAGAGTGCAATTGTCCCTTTCAAGGACTGATTACATATTAATCTCAGATGTTTTATTTTCTAGAATTCTAAAGTCAGATATTGGTCCTACTGAAATATCTTACCATGCAATGATCTGGATTGATTATAGACTTACAACTACTATAAGAGGTCCTAGGCTATGGAAATTTCCAGGCCATTTAGTAAAGGATAAAGTAAGATTTTTACAAAATAAATGGGATGAGTTTGCCAAAAATAATGCCATTCATAAGGAAAACCCAGTGTTATACTGGAAAACAAGCAAGGTGGATATGAGGTGGGGGGGGGGGGGGGGGGGGGGAGATTACCTCACTTGTTATAGCTAGATCTAAAGCTTTGCATAGTAATATACTCAAATTAGAGCATCAATTGAAGGAAGTTAAGCAGATATTAGCCCAAAGCAACTTAGTGGAATACTAATCTATTCTTTGTTCGTTGAATTCACCAGAGGGCACAGAGAGTTTAACAATATGAGTCTTACAAATGTTTCCGCTATAGAAATAAAGCTGGGAAATTAATGGAAAATCCAGTGAAACTAAGTAGGGAAAAGACTTATATGGAAAAGCTGAAAGATGACAGTGGTAACATGAAAAACCAAACTAATGAGATATGTGCCATTCTTTAAAAATGTTATGTAAAACTATATACAGAGGACAGACAAGGGGGCAGAGCACAACAAGATCATTTCTTCAGGAACTTGGAAAACCCCAAAATAACAGCTCAGCAGTTAGAACAGATAAACAGGCTCATTCAACTTCAGGAGATTATAAATATCATAACTTCCAGTAAAAAACACAAGTCTCCAGGGCCAAATGGCTTAAATGCTGATTTTTACAAACTTCTAGTAGGCCTTGTTTCTGGAGTTCTACAGAATTTATTTTCTGAAGCTCACTAACAAAAAGAGTTTCCATTTACCTTCACTAGGGCTTACATTTATAGTTCTGGAAAAGCCAGAGAAGGATTCTAACAATCATGCCTCTTACAGACCTATATCCTTATTAAATGTTGATGCTAAGCTCCTTGCAAAAATGCATGTGGATTGGATCAGTATGCTTCTTCCCAATATCATTTCCAAAAATAAAGTAGGCTTAGATAAAAGTCGCTCTGCTAGTTTGAACATGCTAAAATTGATAATATCTATGGAAGAAAGTAAGAATCAAAATTGTGCTACGATGGTAGTAGGTTTTGACTCCGAAAAGGCATTTGATAGAGTTTATTGGCCTTCTTTATTTTCAGTATTGGAGAAGTATGGGTTTCAGGATGAATTTATACAAAATTTTCATTAACTGTACAAGAAGCCAATTTTGGCTATTTTAGCCAATGGTCATATTTCTGAAAATTTCCATTTATACTGTGGCATGAGGCAAGGGTGTCCACTTTCACCCTTACTCTACATCCTCTCCACGGATCCTTTATTAAGAAAAATTGAAAATAACTCATCTGTCAAAGGCTTTAAAATGGGAAATCAGGAGTTTAAACTTGCTGTGTTTGCAGATGACTTATTAGTTTTCCTGTCTTCTCCACAAGAGTCTTTAGATGTAATAATGCATGCATAGACAAGTAATGTTTGGTCCTTTTCAGGATTAAAAATAAATGTAGATAAATCAGAGGCTCTGGAGGTAAATGGAGACTTGAAATTAAACTGGAAAAGTCAATTCCCATTAAAATGGGTGGATCGGGAAATGAGGTATTTGGGGGATTACAGGAAAGTATAATAAGCTGGATAATTAAGATTTTTATGCTTTTTTACAAGTTCATCACTATTTACAATCACTGTGTCAGCAAAATAGTTCCTTTCCTTCTTACGAAGATGTGAAGGGGTGTTATTCTGGAAAGAAGGAAAGATTAACGCCTGCTCTTCCTGACCAAGGAAATTCTTAATATCCGTAACGACAAGGTTTTTGACCATATTATTTATAAATGGAAATCTCAGGCAGAGATAATATTACAGAGGTCAGAGGTAAAACTAATTTTGAGGGGTTTTGCTAATGCCTCAGACATAAGTTATTACATTGCATATATATGTCCAGAGTTCAGTTCTTCGCAGCAAAATTGTGTGATACAGATAAATTATTAAACGTCATATTGAAAAAGCTTCATTGTTTTTGGACTTGTGAGAAGATTGCTAACTTCTGGTCGAATATTATGGCAGACTTTAATCAGATAATGAAACAAGGTATTCCACTATTTCCTCAATTATGTCTGCTATGGTTTTTAATGATTCATTGGAGAACTTGTCTGAAAACAAGAAACTGTTCCTGTGGAAGGCCTTTTTGTTGGCTATACAAACTATTTTGACAGTTTGGAACACATCTGATGAACCAACTAAATATCAATGGAAAATACAGCTTCATAAATTGTTACAATTTAAATATTTGACTGCTTAAAACAAGTGAGAAAAGTTTAGACAGAAATTTATGAGTATATGGAATGACTATTGGTCCTCTCTATCCAATTCGGCAAGAGAGCAGATTTAGCAGCTGTAAAAGCCAGATTAGGAAGGCTACTACTGCAAAGGACTTCTAAATAGAAGATTTGCTTATGATTCCTTTCTGAGGATGTTTAAAATAGTGGAACAATATGGTCACCCGGTGCTTCACTTCTATAAAGAGATGGTAGGGAGATGATGGGGAGGGGAAGGGTGGAGGGAGCAATATGACAATTTGTTGTTTTATTAGATTGAGAGAGGACCTATATTTTATTCAGTGTATTCATTGCAGTAAGACCATCAGTCAAGTGAAGTACTAGGACATTTGTAAAATGTTGGTCTGCAATATTACCTATAGAAGCAGCACCCACTAGCAGTGGCGTCAGGAGAGGGCCTCACTATTAGCCTGGGCATCCCCTCTATCACTCAAAGCAAAAGGCATAAGAAAAGAGTTGAAAAGTGGAAGACATTTCTCCAAGTTGATCCCGTGGCTCCATCCACCAGTCAGGTAGCAGGACAGCAGAATGTGCCATACAGCTGCAGCAACAACCCATCACAGAGGAAATGGGGTGTTGTTTTCTATCACTTTCCCGCACAAGAGGCAGGAAACACTGAATGTAATAATGAGGTGCATCAAGGAAATAATTGCCCTGTATGATCGGCCCCTGCAGATAGTAGAGAATCTGGGCTTTAAATGTTAGCCCAAAATTAGAAAGTGTTGTCCAGAATACATTTACAGATTAATTTTAAAATGAGCATGCATGTGCCCATACATGCATGTATAGGCACACAAGCAAAGATAAGCTGTAATTTTAAATCATGTGCACACTTCAACGCGAATGATTTAAAATAAACCTACTGCATGTAAAAATGTTCCTAATTTTAAGAGGTTACTCAAGCAAACCTACTTTGTGTATCTGCCATAGGACTTTGCCAGCTTTAAGGTGTATATTTAAGCAGATTTTAAAACAGGTCACACGAGAGACATTCCCAGTTTTTCCAATTAGTCCATTAGTTTGCCCAGAAGGGATGTGCATTTGTGCATACATTCGTTTGATTTGTTTCATCGCTAAGCTTGATCTAACGAATGGATGCTGGGTGCACAAAACAAATGCTGTGCATGCATGTTTATGGGCACCCACATATGCGCATGACATTTGCATTGTGTGTCCATTCTTCCATTCATTAGATAAGTACTTAGCCGCAAAACAAATCAAACAAATGGACGCACGAATGCACATCCCTTTTGCCCAATCAATATCAAGGTCTTCCAGACCTCTCTGGTTTTTCATTCTGCATGACTCCTAATCGACTTAAACCCTTTACCCTGCCCTGTAAGCCCTACAATGTTAGATCTACAGATTTGCTCCTTCACTGTGACTCTTTTTGTTGCATTGATCTGCTCCTACCATTTTTTATTTTAATTGCCAGTGCTACTACTTCTGCTGCCACACCAAGCCACTCTTGGTACCTTAGGATGCTTTCTCCTCCAAATCCTCTTCCCCAATAATATTTCCGGACTCTTGGTCCATCTTTGTCAAGCCTGTGCATTAATGGTTTCATGCCCAAACACCCTTTTCTTATGGTTTTTGCAATTATTGGTTTCATCCACTATTTAGCTTTTGACAGATTTTAGCACAGCAATAGGCAGGTTAGGAATAACCTGACTTCATAGAGGTTGATTTTAAAGTGTTATTCATGCTAAAATGCCCACGTATGCGTGATATGGGCTACACGGCAACAATGTGGATTTTAAAATCTGCGATTTACTCATATATATACTTGTGCATGCACAAAAATAAGAATCAGAAAAGGGGCAGAGCATGGGGATACTGGGGCAGGGCCAACACTTTTGCACTTAACTCTGTATTTTAAAACAAGAGGCTGCAGCGTAAATTTGCTTGTTAGGTGCATAACTTTACTGCTGCTCCTGATAAGCTTAGCATTTGTGTTGGTACACATGTCGCTGGTAAAATGCACATTACTCCGCTCTGTCTTAGGTAGCTGCATCTGCATGCAGCTATGACAGGGTAGAGAAATTTGGGGGTTTCGAAAGTGAGATTTGGGCATTCATTTCATGATAAAAATGATCAAAAATGAAAATGGTAATTTTGGTTTAGTTTACAATTCTTATTAAACTAATGCACATTACTAATACTCCCTATATCAAGAGACAAGAATACAGCCTGGGACATAGAAAATACATTAAGGAAAAGGAGGAAAATTGTATGCATTGCATATTGCTTTATTATTACTATTATTGTTATTATTTGGATGTATTGCTCATCTTTTTAACTAAGAAGTTCACCCAAGGTGAGGTGCAAAATTATGGAATAAACAAAGCACTACAGTTTAAATAACCAATGGATGTACTAGAATAATGAATACCTAAATCTAAAATAAGCAGACAGCATAACAAAGGTCTAATTCAAGAACAGGTAGACAATAGGTCTTACCTTGAAAAAATAGATAACAGCTCAGTATATAGCAAAGCTAATAAGAAGGAAATAGGACTTGATAGAGTACTGAAGTGAAGTACAGTTTTCTAGCTCAACACTTCTCTATCAAAATTTTGAAATTATTTAGTGCTTTAGAGAGTGATTATTGAAGCAGCATCAAGTAATTGCATTATTTCTGAAAATGGTTACATACCTTCTTTCAAACAACTGTGGTGCAAGATAGTGAGGATACAAAGTTTATGTAAAGCAAGTGTTAATGTCCTCTTTTAGACAGTTATATACCATCAATGTGGCCAGTTATAATAGGCACTTCTGGCTTAGATTATACCTTCATTTGCCTTGAATTTTAATCATCAGTCACAAACTTGTTGATATTTTTTTGTTATTTCTTGCAAATAAAGTGCATGTAGCTTAGTGTGCTTTATAGAGTGAAGATAAATCCCCTTCTTTTACAGAAATCAATGTATCTCCTGGAAGACTGTCCATCTAAATTAATCAAGAAAGCTTTATTTGGTTTATTAAAAATATAATATTAATTGCTTCCGTGGAAAAAGGGGTCTTTCTTCTAAACTGAATGAAGCTATTGTCTGCCTTTTATTAAAGAAATCTACTTTGAACATCCGGTATCAGATAACTGTATCCCAGAGACCAGTTTGCCCTTTTTTTGGCAAGTATGTAGAAAGAGCAGAAGAGGTGATTAGAGCAGCAGGCTGAGAATCAGCTAAGCCAGAGTTCAATTCCCACTACCGCTCCTTGTGACCATGGACAAGTCACTTCACCCTCCATTACTTCAGGTACAAACGTAGAGGATCACGTCCTAAGCATTTTTCAAATAGACACAAAATGGGAGAAAATCCTTAGTAAATCAGGCCCTTAGATTGTAAGCCCTCTGTGGAAATATATACACTACCTGAATGTAATCTTCTTTGACTTGTCTGAAAGACGGAATATATATCAAATTTAAAATAAATAAATTCTTTATTTTTCATTTATGTTGTTTTTCATCTTGTTTTGTTGTTGTTCTTTTCTTTATTTTTCATTCTGTTTGTGATTTATTTTATTTCATTTATTTTAAATTAAATAAACCAAATGAAATGGTTCAAATTGTTTATGTTGAACGGTAAAGAGTAAATTGATCTTGGAGATTCCTGTTCCTCATGGCGAGATATTCAATTGAAAGTGCCTCAGGGTTTTCACTGATCATGGATGTTATTTAATATATATTTACAACCAACTGGAAATGTGTTTCAAGCATTGGATGTCATGTTCTTATACATGCTGATGATTTGCAATTTTGTTTACTGTATAATTTGGATGATTCTTTGCCAGTAGTAAGATTTATATCTTGGTTATTTGCAATACAATCTTAGATGGCTCAGAGTGAACTTGTATTAAATCTCAAAAATACTCTTGCTTTATGATTGAATTGTGGAGATAATCATAAGAACATAAGAACATAAGAAAATGCCATACTGGGTCAGACCAAGGGTCCATCAAGCCCAGCATCCTGTTTCCAACAGTGGCCAATCCAGGCCATAAGAACCTGGCAAGTACCCAAAAACTAAGTCTATTCCATGTAACCATTGCAAATGGCAGTGGCTATTCTCTAAGTGAACTTAATAGCAGGTAATGGACTTCTCCTCCAAGAACTTATCCAATCCTTTTTTAAACACAGCTATACTAACTGCACTAACCACATTCTCTGGCAACAAATTCCAGAGTTTAATTGTGCGTTGAGTAAAAAAGAACTTTCTCCGATTAGTTTTAAATTTGCCCAATGCTAACTTCATGGAGTGCCCCCTAGTCTTTCTACTATCTGAAAGAGTAAATAACCGATTCACATCTACCCATTCTAGACCTCTCATGATTTTAAACACCTCTATCATATCCCCCCTCAGTCGTCTCTTCTCCAAGCTGAAAAGTCCTAACCTCTTTAGTCTTTCCTCATAGGGGATTTGTTCCATTCCCCTTATCATTTTGGTAGTTCTTCTCTGTACCTTCTCCATCGCAATTATATCTTTTTTGAGATGTGGCGACCAGAATTGTACACAGTATTCAAGGTGCGGTCTCACCATGGAGCGATACAGAGGCATTATGACATTTTCCGTTTTATTCACCATTCCCTTTCTAATAATTCCCAACATTCTGTTTGCTTTTTTGACTGCCGCAGGACACTGTACCGACGATTTCAATGTGTTATCCACTATGACACCTAGATCTCTTTCTTGGGTTGTAGCACCTAATATGGAACCCAACATTGTGTAATTATAGCATGGGTTATTTTTCCCTATATGCATCACCTTGCACTTATCCACATTAAATTTCATCTGCCATTTGGATGCCCAATTTTCCAGTCTCACAAGGTCTTCCTGCAATTTATCACAATCTGCTTGTGATTTAACTACTCTGAACAATTTTGTGTCATCTGCAAATTTGATTATCTCACTCGTCGTATTTCTTTCCAGATCATTTATAAATATATTGAACAGTAAGGGTCCCAATACAGATCCCTGAGGCACTCCACTGTCCACTCCCTTCCACTGAGAAAATTGCCCATTTAATCCTACTCTCTGTTTCCTGTCTTTTAGCCAGTTTGCAATCCACGAAAGGACATCACCACCTATCCCATGACTTTTTACTTTTCCTAGAAGCCTCTCATGAGGAACTTTGTCAAACGCCTTCTGAAAATCCAAGTATACTATATCTACCGGTTCACCTTTATCCACATGTTGATTAACTCCTTCAAAAAAAGTGAAGCAGATTTGTGAGGCAAGACTTGCCCTGGGTAAAGCCATGCTGACTTTGTTCCATTAAACCATGTCTTTCTATATGTTCTGTGATTTTGATGTTTAGAACACTTTCCACTATTTTTCCTGGCACTGAAGTCAGGCTAACCGGTCTGTAGTTTCCCGGATCGCCCCTGGAGCCCTTTTTAAATATTGGGGTTACATTTGCTATCCTAGGTGTGCTACAACAAAATGGAAGTAACTGTCAGTGCTGTGTATATCTGAGCAGCAAGCAAGAAAAATGCCCTTGATTCAGAGATTCCCAATCTTGAAAAGTGATGTCATGTCGAGTGTAATACAAGTTAATATGGGATGTGTTGCATTTTAATTTTTATATACAAGTAAAAAATATTACAAACTTACATTTTATATTATGGGACTGATGATTACAAATTGGTAGTAGCATGATAAAGTGTGACGTGTGACGTATGACAGCTTGGGCTAGTTGTATGAAGTCCCTCATGGAGCCACATTAATGATAAAAGGAGAAAGTAGAAATAGAACATTGTATTTATGAATGATTATGTGAGAACATACTGAAATATTGCATTCATCTTGGGACTTTGTTTTGTGATTTCACTCTTTTTAGTGTACTATGTTTGAATGCTTGTAAATAAAAGTTCACTTTTGGAAAAGACTTGTGTCTTTTAGGTAGTGGTACATGGATAAGTAATGAAAACCCAAGCCAGTGCCAAGGGCAAGATTCCTTCACAACTGGTCAAACTAAATCATATGACTGAAATAAACTTTGCCTTTTAGCACCGATCTTTTGTTCACCTCATCGATAACGATATACTCATACTTATAAATCAAATAGTGGGATAATTTTTGTTAACCAAAATGTCTATGGTTTTTTTATAGGTATTTCAACAGCATTTTATTGAAAGCAAACTAGCACTATGAGAGGACAAACAAATAAAAGATACAAGATCACAGAGCAAAGTAATATGTTTGTTTAAGCCACAAGTCTGGAGAAATCAAGCTGTAAATATTTTAATAGATTTAGGTGGTCATTTTCTAAGCCTATCGTGCAATAAGCTTTCTGGGGGCGGAGTTGGGCCTTCGAGGAGGCGGACACGGTGTTATCTTCACTGGTGGTGTAAAGGTAAGGACCGTTATCGTCGCCAGTAGCACGCCCAATAGCACCAACTTTCACGGTGGCGCTATTGGATGTGAAAGCCGTCAGCAATAACACCGTGGTGGTGCGATCGCTGCCGGCTTTCTCAGGTCCGCCCCCCCATTACTGCTGGATTCACCATTCTCTGCGAGAATGGAAAATCCAGCCCTTAGAATATGTTAAATCTTCACTAAAATGGTTGTTTCAGTTGTGATGTCCTCAGCTTTATAACAATGACTCCAGATGTTTCTATGTCTGAAAAAATGTCTGAGAAAATGTGAAACTAAATTCTAGAGTGGCTTATTGACCATAGTAATGAGTTTTATGGGTAGGATAATGTTTTTCACTTAATTTTATTTTGTGTGCTTAATTCTTTTTCCATTTTGATATGATGATATACTATATATTCTCACCTTTGCTATAGCATGTGACTTTATTAACAATATTAAAAAAAAAAACACTTTAAGAAAGACTATTGTAAGTAATGCAAACCTGTACATATTTTTTTTATTACTCTCACTATTGATTTATATAATGCTTCTTCCCAAAAGATGGCTCTCTGACCGACCAACCATTGTTTCTATAAGAATAAAAACTATTTCTTAAAATGTCTCCAATTTATAATCTACAGGATAAAATTATCACTGCACTAAATCAATAGTTCTGTTGGACATTTATATAGTCAGCAAATATCAAGAAGCATCATCTACCAAATGTAAATTCATGACAACAGAAGAAGCTTGAGGGTAATTTTGTAACACTGCACATAAGTTAGTCAGCAAAAATATGCATAAGTTCCATCAATTACATGCATATTGTATGTCCGCTTTGAAAAATATCATGGCAAAACTAAACACACACTATTAAAACTGCTATTTGGTTTGCATAGTTTTGCTGAAAGAATTAACGTACACACATTTTAAATGAAAATGTATGCATGATGTTAAGTCCCAATCCCACCCAGGCTTCCCTTCTCTCCTGTTAGCCTAGACCCTTAAAATCCCGCCGATCTGTCTATTTATATTTATTTTATAACTTGCACATCATCCAAAGCATAAGTAAAGTTACGCGGCAGGGGACGCTGTTTTTGAGTGCTTGTTTGTTAAAATCCAGGAATGCTCATGCCCTGCCCAGACCTTGCCCAAGCCTCACCCCGTTTTTTGAACTTTTCATTTGTGCGTGTAAAGGCAAGCACAAATATATCCAGACAGCTTTTAAAATCCACTTAGTGCACACCGGCCCATCATATTTGTGCATCCCCTGATTGATGCGCGCGTCAGGCTTTTAAAATTCACATAATAGTATATGCATCCAAAGTGCATCTGCATAATTTTACAGAGGTATTCATTGCATGGCTTTTTAAGGAAACATTTATGCAGGTAAAACTCTACCCATATAAGTCCTTTTGAAAATAATTCTCTTCACCTTTAATACATGATGAAGAAAAATGGGCATCTTGAAATCACTGTACTTTTGAAAAAATATAGCCAGTTCTATTTTACACAATATAATTTTCAATGAGAATCATTTCTAAGCACCTAAATGCAACATACCCCAAGGATTATGTATGATTATACTGCAATTATATGATACTAATCTTCTTGCTAGTATATAACTAATAGTGTTTTATCTTCAGGATCTTTTATTTAGAATATTCAATCTATATGTAGTTTATTATAGTAAAAGGTTAATTTAATTGAAAATGGACATAGAGACCCTAATCAAGTGAATATAATGCATGCATCATGAAACTTATTTGATATGCATCCATCTTCAGACACTGCATTAATGTTGCTATTTGTTCATTTTAGTAGCTGTCCAGAGGGCAGCTACTAAAATGGTCATTTTCTTAATAAAGCATATGAAGGCATACTTAAAACTCTAAACATATATATACTGGAGGAAAGGAGATAAGGGGAGATATGATAGAAACAAGTAAATACCTCCAAGGAATAAATGCACAAGAGGGTGGTGGAACCTTTTCAATAGAAAAAAAAAAGTTCTGAAACGAGGGGCTATGGGATAAGGTTTAAAGGGGATAGATTCATTAATATACTAAATAATTATTTCTTTACAAAAAGGGCTCTGGAATGGCCTCTCTCTGGAAGTGGTGGACATAAGAACTAGAGATGTGCATTCGTCCTATTTCGGCAACCTTGAAAAACAAAGCAAATTTTTCCCAATTTTCAGGAAAATTCGTTTTTCGGCGTTAGTGCGCACTATTGGGAAGTTAGAGCGCACTAACCCTGAAATTTGAGGCTGCCAAAAAAAAAAGGCCTGAACCGCGGGAAACCGAAATTTCCCATGGCGGGCCGATAATGAAGGCCGAACCAAAGGGTCTGATTTTAAAAAGCATTTACTCGAGCAAAACTGGTTTTTGCTCGAGTAAATACACTTTACTCAAGTAAGTGGGCTTTTCAAAATTGCTACAATATATGCCATTGAATTGTCCATAGGATTTACTCAAGTAAGTGCACTTTACTCGAGTAAATAGCTTTTGAAAATTGCTACGATAGTATGTCACATTTACATGCGTAACTCCTTTGAAAATTACCCCCAAAAGGTTCAGCCGAAGCACATCCCTAATAAAAACACTATCAGAATTCAAGAGAGCATGGGACAAGCACAGAAGATCTCTGAGAGAGAGGAAAGAATATTTATTCTTTCAATGTACAATTAAGCTCTGGAATTCATTGCCAGAGGATGTGGTAAAACCAGTTAGCATACATGGCTTATCCCTGGGTATAAGCCATATGGAATCTATCAACTATCTGAAATCCAGCTATGTACTTGTGACATGGATTGGCTACTGTAAGAAACAAGATACTGAACTTGGTCTGATCCAATATGCCAGTTATTGTATGCTTATATATTATAAAGCGGAGCAGGACTTGTGGAAAGTCAGACTGGATGGGCCATATGGTCTTTACCAGCTATCATGTTCTTTGTTTCTATGTGTTTTTTTGGCTTTATTAGAGGAGTTCTGATTATCTTAGAACATTAGAAGTGCCTTGCTGGGTCAGACCAATGGGTCATCAAGCCCAGTAGCATTTTTTCGACAGTGGCTAACTGGATCTCTAGGAAATGCCAAGCAGATCCTAAAACATAGTTCCATTTCTTGTTGATGGGGATAACACCCTCAACAACACACTCCAAGTGATAAGTGGTGGCCTCTCAGTTATCTTTTCTCCAAGCTGAAGTGCTGTAACCTGGGTGGTCTTTTTATGTACATGTGAGAGGCTACCATGTTGGAGTAAATGGACACTGACAATAATGGGGAGCCCTAGTATTAAAGTCTGGAATGGGGAGACCACATTGGGGTTGGCCCAGGCTCCACAATGGTTCCAGCTATATGGTCTGGTGGCCAGTTTGTGGACTTCAATGATACTGGGCACAAGGCATGTGAATTTGTTTGAAATAAATGGGTAAAATGCAACAAATGAGCCCATTTTTGTTTTATTCATGGACCCCCAAATTAAATGGAGGGGGCCCACAAATTAAAAAATATAAATTTCATTTGTTTATATTTCACATTTGTCTATGGCTCATTGAAAAGTGCACAAACTTCTACTGTTGACCCGCTTCCTTATTTATGCACAACTTTTGACGCTATTGTAAAATAGTATTGTGACCATCATACTAGGCATCATTGTGTGGTTTCACAGTCATAATCACTCAACCTTATATATAATCATTGGTCAGTCCATGTGGAACATCAAATTTTTTTTTAAGTATTTTCTTGCGCTAATTTCACCCGTTAATGAAAAATATTTCAATGGCATATATCATTATTCTTCATAGATCACCTCTGTATCAATTTCCAAAGGTTTTATGATAATTCTTATTCCAGATACTAGTATTAGATGTTGTACTTATCTCATATTGACACGCTTGTTTTCCTGCTGAAAACCAACCATGAAAGTTCTGCCAGCATGTATCTCAGCGTTGTGGTACTTCACACAAGCTCTTATCGTGCCCTTATCTTGCCCTTATCTTTTGGGCAAGATAAGAGCTTGTGTGAAGTACCACAACGCTGAGATATATGCTGGCAGAACTTTCATGGTTGGTTTTCAGCAGGAAAACAAGCGTGTCAATATGAGATAAGTACAACATCTAATACTAGTATCTGGAATAAGAATTATCATAAAACCTTTGGAAATTGATACAGAGGTGATCTATGAAGAACAATGATATATGCCATTGAAAAATGTTTCATTCACGGGTGAAATTAGCACAAGAAAATACTTTAAAAACATTTGATGTTCTACATGGACTGACCGATGATTATATATAAGGTTGAGTGATTATGACTGTGAAACCACACAATGATGCCTAGTATGATGGTCACAATACTATTTTACAGAGGCATTATGACATTTTCCGTTTTATTCACCATTCCCTTTCTAATAATTCCCAACATTCTGTTTGCTTTTTTGACTACCACAGCACACTGAACTGATGGTTTCAATGTGTTATCCACTATGACACCTAGATTTCTTTCTTGGGTAGTAGCACCTAATATGGAACCTAACATTGTGTAACTATAGCATGGGTTATTTTTCCCTATATGCATCACCTTGCACTTATCCACATTAAATTTCATCTGCCATTTTGATGCCCAATTTTCCAGTCTCACAAGGTCTTCCTGCAATTTATCACAATCTGCTTGTGATTTAACTACTCTGAACAATTTTGTATCATCTGCAAATGTGATTATCTCACTCATCAAATTTCTTTCCAGATCATTTATAAATATATTGAAAAGTAAGGGTTCCAATACAGATCCCTGAGGCACTCCACTGCCCACTCCCTTCCACTGAGAAAATTTTCCATTTAATCCTACTCTGTTTCCTGTCTTTTATCCAGTTTGCAATCCACGAAAGGACATCACCACCTATCCCATGACTTTTTACTTTTCCTAGAAGCCACTAACATTATCTTAGGTATTGATGATATTATCAGCATATTGGTATATTATGTTAAGTTGCATGCTTTTCTAAAGAGTGATGTTTTAAGTTCTTTCTTGACACTTTTTATTTCTGTTATCTGACATAGAGATTCTGGTAGAGAGTTCCACAACTTGAGGCTCGCTATGGAAAACATACTAGGGCAGATTTTAAAACCTGCACGCGGGCGCAGATTTGTTCGCTCAACCTGGCAGAACAAATCTAAGCCCGATTTTATACAATGCGTGCGCAGCCACATACATGTTATAAAATCCAGGGTCGGCACGTGCAAGGGGGTGCACAATTGTGCAACTTGCGCGCGTGCCAAGCCGCACAGTCTGCCTCCATTCCCTCCAAGGCCGCTCTGAAATCGGAGTGGCCTCGGAGGGAACTTTCCTTCTGCCCCCACACCTTCCCCTCCCTTCCCCTACCTAACCCATCCCCCAGCCCTACCTAGAACCTCCCCCTTACCTTTGTTGAAGAGGTTACTCATGCCGGCCGATGGCCGGCCCACGATCCTGGGCACAGCTGCAAATGGCCGCTGTGCCTGGAGGCTCAGGCCATGCCCCACCACGCCCATGGACTGCCCTAGACCGCCCATTCCCCGCCCCTTTTTGCAAGCCCCAGGACATACGCATGTCCCGGGGCTTGCACGCGCCACCGAGCCTATGCAAGATAGGCTCGGCGCATGCAGGGGCAGCTTTTTGTGGGTTATGCGCGTATCTTATGCTCGTAACCCTTTGAAATTCTGCCCCACTGTCTTATTTGTGTTAGGTATGTTTTGCTTTGAGATCTTAGGGCTTCCTGTGGAGTGTAGGGTTGAAGTGTCACTCCTAATAAACATGGGTTAATATTGTTGATGATATTGAAAATTAGAGCTAATACTTTATATTGAATTATGGATTGTATAGGAAGCCAGTGCAGTGCTATTAGCGAGGGGTTGATGTAGTCAAATTTCCTTGACCCTTTTAAGAGTCTAGCAAAAGCATTTTGAAGTAACTGTAGTGGTTAGAGAAGCCCTGATGGTAAGCCTAGAAATAGGGATTTGCAATAGTTCAGGTTCTAAAAAATTAGTGATTGTAGGACAATGCGGAAGTCCTGAGTTGTTAGCAGTGGTTTCAGCAAATGTAATATTCTCAGCTTGGCATATCTATTCTGTTTTGATTAATTTGTTTATGTGATTTTACATAATGAAGTTCCCATTGATCTGCATTCACAGGTCTCAAAATTGATCTGAGGGAGTAATATTAATAATTTCTAGGTCAAGGGTTGGCAGATTGATTATTGTGTTATCTCTCCTTAACCATACAATTTATGTGTTTTTAGGGTTTAAAGTTAGTTTCAGTTGAGAAAGTTAATGTTGTATGTCCCTCATGTATGTTGATAGAGACAATGCAGTTTTTTCAAATGTTTTGTCGAAAAGGATGAAGAATTGTATGTCGTCTGCATATAGGAAAAGTTGATTCCTAGATTTGCTAGTAATGCGCATACAGGCAACAAATAATGTTGAATATGTGGCCGAGAGAGCTGAACCTTGGGGGACAACTGTATCTATTGGGAATGTGTCAGAAATTTGATTACCCTGTTTGACTTGGATTGTCGTGTCTTTTAAGAAGGAAGAGAACCATTTGTTAACATTTCCATCCATACTGATTTATCTTAGTTGGTGACATAGCAGGAAATGGTCAACTGTATCAAATGCTGCTCTTAGATCAATTAGAACTAAGATATATGACTCATTGCTGTCGAACCTTTGTAGTACATAGTCAGCTAGGGAGATGAATAGGTTTTCTGTTCAGTGATATTTTCTGAAACCAAATTGGTTTGGGTATAGTATATTGTTATCTTCTAGGTGGTTCTCTAATTGTGATAGGACTGCTATCCTATACTTAGGGGTCTTTTTGGCACTTTCCTTGCTGCCATACCCCAGACTTTACACCTTGGGGCTCTTGCTGCCAATCTGCCTTGCTACCATACACCAGACATTAATTTTGGGTTGTGTTTGCCACTGTGGATGGCTGCCATATACCTTTGATGGTGTCTTTGGGTCTTAATACCACTCTTTGTGCTGATATGTCCCTCTATCAGTGCCTGGGAGTTTTATGCCACCTTTGCTGCTATCTTTTATCTTCTTGGTGTCTTGGGATATTCATTCTATACTTGGAGGCATTTTGCCTCTATATGCTACCTTTGGTGGTTCATGCCACTGTTATTGGTGCATTCTTTTGAAGTCTTTTGTTATTCTTGCCACTCTTCTTGCTGCTTTGCTTCTCTTAGGGTGACTTGGAGAATTCCTGCCACTGCTGGTATCCTTTTGCACCTTTATGTTGCCTTAGGGTATTCATGCCACTTTTGGTGTCACTTTGGGCCTTGGAGTTCTTTTCTCCTTCTGATGATGGCTAACCATTTATTTCATTAGTATTGATCAGAAAACCCTATTTTGAAGTGCAAAATAGACTGGATTGCTTCCCCCATTGACTTCAATGAGAAGCAAAAAACAAATGGAATGACTAAACACAAACTGAATGAATGGAGGTGACCTACAAAATAAATAAACAAACAAAACTCCAAAATTTTGCCTCTGCACATCCCTATTAGTTGCTCGCCAATGATATGGGCATGTGCCTTGTGATTGGCTGTAATAGGGCATGATGATGCCATAAAAGGGCATCATTGAGATCAGTGCATATCACGATTGGTTGTTGCCAGACAACAAAATGTTGTCACAGGTTTCAATTTTTGCATGTTTGTTTAATATTATTAACTTTGTGTGTTGGAGCATACCTACATGTGGTATCAGTTCAGGGATTTTTTTTTTTTTTTTGCTTAAGCGAGAACAACAATCTCACAACCTCCAAGAGGAAAACAAATGTGCAGAGGTTTTACATGGGGCCTTCTGACTTCAATTTCTACTGCAGCAGGCCAAGGGGGCTATCCCCACCTGAACAGTCAGAGGTCAAGTAGTAAGTTAGGGCTGGACAGGCCAGCAGATGTTTTTTGATTTTTCCATCTTGTGTGAGCTATCCATTTGGGAGCTGACCCTAAAGGGAGATAAAATGGAACAGGTAATACAGATCCTGGCCACAGGACAGCAACAGCTGCAAATTGCTGAACAAACACAAATAGATAAATAGCAGCAGATAAAAGACCAATTAACCCAACAAGGCACAGTCTTAACTCAGCTAGCTGAGGCCCTGCAAATTGACTATGTCCAGAATACCTCAGGCACTTTTACCTTTGCATATCCTGTTTAAGATGAAGGGAGGAGAGAACCTGGAGGTCTTTCTAAAGAAATTGAATGGTCCTCGGCCTGGCCGGCGACCAGCTGGACAACTTACTTGGCTAATTTGCACATTGGCAAAAGTCAAGCAGCATTCCAGGTTGGTAATCTAGATGGGAGGGCTTCCTATGAGGATGACAATGCCACCATACTACAGAAAGCAGGTTATTCCCCAAAATACTGTCAGCAGCAGTTCCAATGGGGGGGCCATACAGCCTGGGGAGATTCCCAGAAACCAGTTTCAATGTTTGAAAGATGCTGAGTGGAAGTGGCTCTAGTCTGGAAGTGGCTCATCAAATATTTATGGAGCAGTTCCAAGACTGTATGGACCATCCCATGCAGAACAGGGTCTGCCAACACACTGGACTCATCCTGGAGAGAGCCCTAGAAGTGGAGGAGACTTCCTGTAGGCACAGTCAAAGCCTGCTGGCATAAGAGGCTTGGAGAGAAAACCCACAGCAGTGCCCTGGCCTCAACAATGAACCTCAGCAATGAACTTCCAAGATAGGGGGCTCCGCCTCCATACCTGGGTTCCAAAGGCCAATCTCGCCCACATGTTTTAACTGTAGACAGAAAGGACACTTGGCAAGGGACTATCATTATAGCTGAATTGAACCTATGGATGTTAGCCTGGTGACCCAACCAATGCCCAAGGAAGAAGCACATGTACTTAAAAATTAGAGATGTGCAACGGTAAAATCATTCTGTTCGGGCTTTGTTTTCGGCCCGCTGCAGGAAATTTCATTTTTCCCATGGTTCCAGCTTTGTTTTTCAGGGGACCCCTATTTTCGTGTTAGTGCGCACTAACAGAGTTAGCACACTAACTCCCGTTAGTGCGCACTAACTCCCAGTAGTGCGCACTAACTCCCAGTAGTGCGCGCTAACATTTTAAAGAACACAGCTGTTCATATAGGCAGCCGGAAACTAAAGAGTCTTTAAATGAAGCAAATAGGGAAGAAACCCAACTGGCCCTATGGGTGTGTGTTTTCTGTAAAACAGAAGGTCATTCAAAGGAAGAAAGCCCTTGGCTTGAGGACCAGGAGTCCGAACGCAAGTTAGATGAATATCATGAGAAGGAGCAAAGAATGGTGACAGAGCCTCAGAATGTTAATGAGACATGGGAAAATGCTTGGGATTACAAGTACTCAAAACTCCAAATCTGCAATTTTGTGTGTTCCATGTGCACAATTTATGGACTTTTTAATCCAAGTGAAACTGGAGAGATCCTCTAACTAGGCCTTGGTAGATTCCTGCTGCAGCAAAACTCTCATTCGCCAGGACTTACTATATCAAGGACATATTAACAATAAGAATATAGAGACAGTAACGTGTATACATGAGGATGAACAAAAGTGTTCAACTTCCCATGTCATCTTGATGACTGCCGCAGGACAAGCATGTTAGAAGTGGCTTTTCTTTTTGAGCTTTTGTACCCAGTAGTCCTGGGTTGATATTAGCCCCATTTTGCAACCTTATGGTGACAACTCATGGGTGTTGGGGACAATACAGATGGAGGAGGCATGCACTTGAGAAAGAGCCAGGATGCGCCCTGGGCATGTCTGGATGTTTGACCGGACATGGCCAAACTGAAAGGGAGGGTATGTGTTGGAGCGAACCGATAATCCCCTCATTCTACCTTAAGGAGCCTGGTTCAGGCTTTTAACCCAGGTCTCCTTAAGACAAAAGGACGCAAGGAATTCTGAGTGAAGGGAGGTTCCCTTTACCCTGCCATAAGAGCCCAGGTCTGGAGAGCTTGAGGAGGCCTCAGTAGCTGGTAGGACTTCACGATACTCTCAGACAGTGGATGTTTACCTGTTAGTTGTGCCTGACGCAAGGTGAGCTACTCTTTTGATTCTTGTATCTTTGAAGCACTGTAAATAAATACCTTCACCATAACTAAGCTGGTCTAGTCTTATTGTATTCCTGAACTATTACTGTGGCTGCAGTTGGCCCAAATATGCTACACTTTGTCACACCTCTCTAGTTCTAAAGAGCAGGCAGATTGGTGGAAGGGCTTGAGGACTTAAGCAAGAAAGCATGACTATGGTAGAAGCCTTGCAGCAAGAGATGATCTGGGGTGCAACAGTTGAGGGATCCAGAGATTAAACCAGGAAGACCCCCATGGGGTCAGGTTCTGCTGATGATAGGAGGGGAAGTCATCAATCTTGTTGTATGTGAAGGCCTGCTTTGTCTAGTCATCCTCTGCAACATCTCAGCTTCAAGATGGTATCACTGAGCAGAGGTAAGCCTTTGATGACCAACATTACATTAACTTAGTCTGATGTCTGATGTCATCTCCTATGGGATGGAGAAGGGTATAAGTTATAAGCAGGCTCAAGCATCCAGATTAGTTTATCTTGTTAGGTTTCTAGTAAAAAACTATAGCTATTGTTATCCAATATGGTATTGTCTGCTTTAATACACTGCATATCTCTATACAAGAAGAGGGTGGCCCTGTCAGGTATGTCACATCTACCCCAATTACCTTCTATTAGAGAACCAACTTTGAATTTTCCTTAAACACCAATGATTTTCCTTTTTTTTCCCTTTTAGTTATGCCCTACTTATGTCTGGACTTGGTTGCTGGAGCCCCTCAATCCCTTCCATCACCAAACTGATAATAGCATAATGCCTTTTTCCATAAAATGCAAATACAAACAAAAAACAAAGTATGCCACAATCCCAGTTGTTTAATTTAAGATATAGTTCATTTAGGTTAATTTTTAATTTCCTTAGCAATCTGTTGACACAAAGGAACACAATGAAAGTGCAAATAGTAGAACAGTTATTCAGTGCTCTTGGGCTTCATATTTTAATGTAAACAGGTTAACCTGGCATAAACCAGATGTTTTCCATTTGTAACAATTACATCCTTCAAAATGTATTGTAACTAGTGTGCATGGCAGCTTGTTGTCCCAGTGGTAAGTAATAACAACTAATGCCATTGAATAAATATATTATGGGAATTGCGTGAAAAATAAACTTGAATATGAATGCAGAAAAGAAAACCTCTTAGGTAATACACTATAGTTTGTAAAAACAGATACATCAGGAAATGATGCAAATAGACATCAACCATTTTATTGGTGAGATTTCTTTTTGCAATGGTATTCAAATTTTCAAAGGTACTTCTATGCATAAATTAGTGATCTATCCAGGGGAAATGGCCTCTTATAAACTTGCCTGCCTGACAGATAAACCTACGCATGCATGTGCTTAATCTAACCAGTGAGTAGAACCATTCCTGGGGGTTGAGTTGGGGAGGGGTATACACTTCTGCATATACTTTTGCCTTTGCAAAAGTATCAGGCTAAATTTTTCCCTAAAAAACATCAGCACAAAAATAATGAGATGTAAATGTCTGTGGATAAATTTGATATGCACTTACTTTTCTTTTGATAATTGGTGTAACTTATGCACATATTTGATTAAAAAAATGTATGCGGGCTGCATAAAATTCACCCCTTTATATATAATGAAATTGTTAAAGCTATTCTAGTCTTGTCTGGTATTTTTAATGGCCTGACTACATCTATGAATGTGTTCAAGAGAAGACAAAATGAAGTCTGGAAATATAAAAAGAGCAGTGTATTCTATTTAGATTTTAGGTTATGATTGATAAAGATGCCTATTTTGGAGTCATAAAGGTTGTTTTTCCATTCAGAGAAAAAAAATATAAAAGAAAATCCCTCTTACTTTTTCAAGTCAAAATGACAGCTGTTTCCTAAAGCTTCTGCTTTTATATCTTGGAAAACCAGTAGCTTAAATTTTGGTACAGTATTATTCTAAGGTAGCAGAATGATTATTATTCACATTTGGATAACTATAAATGTCAGTCTGTCTCTAAAGTAATTTGGATAAAAGTGCAGTAATTCTGATGATGTTTATTTGTAATAGTCAGATATTATCATGAAGGTTGAATTAGATAAAGGCATTTTGATGAAATATCTATTGGAAGGGGATAAGTACAAGGACAGAATATCTTTTTTTGCTTGAAATGGTGTCCACTGTACTCTTCTTTAATAATCAAATATTTAAAGGGTTTTGATTTGTTCAGATGCAAGTATTTATGCAAATTTGTTCTGATGTAGGTATTTGTGAGGGTTTTATTTGTTCTGAAGTTAGCAAACATTTTACAAACAATTATTTTAAAAAGGGTTAACAATTATTCTAATTTTACTAATTTGGATTTCCTCTTGATTACCCACATGCAACTTAGGTACATGAAGAAAAAAGAATGATGGAATGAAGGACTCCATTCAATCAACTTCTACTGTATTACTGTATTACATTCCTAGAAACAAGACATATGGTTCCGTTTTTATATTCTAAAAAGCAACTTCTAGTCTTCAAAAAATTTTCTTGAAGTAATATCCTTCATAATGCTGCTTGCAACAGAAAGAAATAGTAGAGTCATTGATAATGATAAATTGTCTCTCTTATTTATTTATTTATTTATTTATTTAGCATTTTTTATATACCGAGGTATAGCAGAGTTGCCTTCACTCCGGTTTACATATAGAAACAACATGTTACATAGAACGATGTATGAAGATTACAATTTAAAATTAACGAAAGTAAATACAACAGGAGAATGTATAACAAGATAACACAGGATAGAACCCTGAATAGATGTACATATAACTCATGAAGCATTGAAGGGCATCTGTATCATTGTAACAGGGAGATTGAAAAATGGCAGAATATAAAGAATTTTTAAAGTCATTGAGTGCTATCTTTAAAAGATTGGCTGAGAAGCCAGTGTTTTAAGTCTTTTTTGAAGGATTTTAAGTTATCTTGATTGGTGAGGCAATGAGGAAGCGAGTTCCAGAGCTTTGGGCCGATGATGGAAAAGGCTCTGTTTCTGGTGGAGGATAATTTAGCCTGTGGAAGTGAGGGAATCACTAGATTAATTTTGCTGGCGGTTCGTGTAGTACGTTGGGAGCAATGGATGTGAATGATGTCATCAAAGGCGGAAAGATCTTATCTGAAAGATATCTTATCTGAAAAAAAAGATATCTTATCTGAAAGATATCTTCTCTGAAAGATATCTCTCAACAATATTATTGGTCCATGAATTGCAAGTGTGAAATGCAGAATCCAAGGTTTTCCATATGGCAGCATATAATTAGGGTCAAATTTTCAGTTAAAACTAGAAACCCCTATAAAACACCCACCAATGTGGAAACTGGATTTTTCAGTTTTAACCAAAAACCCTGAAAATAAGCCTTCTTTGTAGTTGCTCAAATGATGTCATTGAGGATGCTGTAAGTCAAGAAGAGGTATGTGAGTAGCAGCCAGATGATGTCATTGAATGGGATAGTGGGTAGCACAAACCTTACCAGCACACAAACTGAAAAGCAATTATTATGGGAGAGGTCAGCAGGGAGCCCAAGCCCTACTGAACCAAAAAGAATTGGCACAGGTATAGTGAGCTAATAGGATCCCAATCCTCGCCAGTCCAAATGGAAACACCACAGGAAGCGTGAGGAAGCCTGAGCACTTTCAGAACCTAGAGGAGAAGGCTAGCAGGTAGGGATGTGAATCGTTTTTCAACGATTAAAATTATCGTCCGATAATGTTAATATCGTCTTAAATCGTTATAGAACACGATACAATAGAAATTCTAACGATTTATCGTTAAAAATCGTTAAATCGTGTTAGTGCGCACTAACGAGAGTTAGTGCGCACTAACTCCCCGTTAGTGCGCACTAACTCGATTTAGTGCGCACTAACTGAAAATGATACAAATAAACACTTTCCAGGTCACTGAAGGTCAGTTAGGAATGAATATGTGTTCCTATTGGCTGGCTGCCCTCTTATCTATTGATGTTACCAAGGTTACCACTGAGGTGATGGTTGGGGGGATGGGAAATGGAACTGGAAACTAACGAACACCAACAGAAAATGAAACAAAGTGTTCACACTTCCCAGGTCAGTAAAGGTCACTTAGGAATGAATATGTATGTATGTATTCCTATTGGCTGGCTGTGCTCTTATCTATTGATGTTACCAAGGCTAACACTGAGGTAATGGTTGGGGGGATGTGAAATGGAAACAGTTGGAAGCTTGACAAAAAAAGTAATGTAATGATCAGCACTCACGTGACTAGAACTTGTTTGTTTATTATTTTTGTTAGCAGGCACCTGAAATGCTAGTGCATGTTGAATTTGCCAATCACTGTGCATTTTAGAAAGGTGGTCCTGGCTGGAACTGTACACAGTTCAAATATATGTAATTGATTGTTGGTAAGTGTATTTTTTAAGTAGCCACACTGGCACAAGTATGTTTACTTTTCCTCCTACTTAACTCACTAGCTCAGCTTTGGAAGAAGGGCTTCTCTGCTTGTGTGTTGTTTTTGTTTGGTGTGAGGAGAGCAGAAACATCAGATCTTTATTCAATCTACTACAGTCATCTCTTACAGTGCCCTATCCCTATTAATACCAGGAGTGTTGTGATCTTCCTGCACACAGTGCCCTAACCCTGATACCAGTCTGAGACAGCTCCCTCCCTGCATTACTAGTGAGAGGCTGGCTTCACAGACAGGGGGGAGCTGCCTGACCCTCACTCCTGACTTCCCCCATGTCCCAGCTAGTGAATGGTGTGTGGGTGAGGGGGGGGGGAGGATGGTGAAGTCTGAGACAGCTCCCTCCCTGCATTACTAGTGAGAGGCTGGCTTCACAGACAGGGGGGAGCTGCCTGACCCTCACTCCTGACTTCCCCCATGTCCCAGCTAGTGAATGGTGTGTGGGTGAGGGGGGGGGGAGGATGGTGAAGTCTGAGACAGCTCCCTCCCTGCATTACTAGTGAGAGGCTGGCTTCACAGACAGGGGGGGAGCTGCCTGACCCTCACTCCTGACTTCCCCCATGTCCCAGCTAGTGAATGGTGTGTGGGTGAGGGGGGGGGAAGCATGGTGAAGTCTGAGACAGCTCCCTCCCTGCATTACTAGTGAGAGGCTGGCTTCACAGACAGGGGGGAGCTGCCTGACCCTCACTCCTGACTTCCCCCATGTCCCAGCTAGTGAATGGTGTGTGGGTGAGGGGGGGGGAGGATGGTGAAGTCTGAGACAGCTCCCTCCCTGCATTACTAGTGAGAGGCTGGCTTCACAGACAGGGGGGAGCTGCCTGACCCTCACTCCTGACTTCCCCCATGTCCCAGCTAGTGAATGGTGTGTGGGTGAGGGGGGGGGGAGGATGGTGAAGTCTGAGACAGCTCCCTCCCTGCATTACTAGTGAGAGGCTGGCTTCACAGACAGGGGGGAGCTGCCTGACCCTCACTCCTGACTTCCCCGATGTCCCAGCTAGTGAATGGTGTGTAGGTGAGGGGGGGAGAGGATGGTGAAGTCTGAGACAGCTCCCTCCCTGCATTACTAGTGAGAGGCTGGCTTCACAGACAGGGGGGAGCTGCCTGACCCTCACTCCTGACTTCCCCGATGTCCCAGCTAGTGAATGGTGTGTAGGTGAGGGGGGGGGGAGGATGGTGAAGTCTGAGACAGCTCCCTCCCTGCATTACTAGTGAGAGGCTGGCTTCACAGACAGGGGGGAGCTGCCTGACCCTCACTCCTGACTTCCCCCATGTCCCAGCTAGTGAATGGTGTGTGGGTGAGGGGGGGGGGGGAGGAGGATGGTGAAGTCTGAGACAGATCCCTCCCTGCATTACTAGTGAGAGGCTGGCTTCACAGACAGGGGGGAGCTGCCTGACCCTCACTCCTGACTTCCCCCATGTCCCAGCTAGTGAATGGTGTGTGGGTAAGGGGGGGGGGGGAGGATGGTGAAGTCTGAGACAGCTCCCTCCCTACATTACTAGTGAGAGGCTGGCTTCACAGACAGGGGGGAGCTGCCTGACCCTCACTCCTGACTTCCCCCATGTCCCAGCTAGTGAATGGTGTGTGGGTGAGGGGGGGGGGAGGATGGTGAAGTCTGAGACAGCTCCCTCCCTGCATTACTAGTGAGAGGCTGGCTTCACAGACAGGGGGGGAGCTGCCTGACCCTCACTCCTGACTTCCCCCATGTCCCAGCTAGTGAATGGTGTGTGGGTGAGGGGGGGGGGGGAGGAGGATGGTGAAGTCTGAGACAGCTCCCTCCCTGCATTACTAGTGAGAGGCTGGCTTCACAGACAGGGGGGAGCTGCCTGACCCTCACTCCTGACTTCCCCCATGTCCCAGCTAGTGAATGGTGTGTGGGTGAGGGGGGGGGAGGATGGTGAAGTCTGAGACAGCTCCCTCCCTGCATTACTAGTGAGAGGCTGGCTTCACAGACAGGGGGGAGCTGCCTGACCCTCACTCCTGACTTCCCCCATGTCCCAGCTAGTGAATGGTGTGTGGGGTGAGGGGGGGGGAGGATGGTGAAGTCTGAGACAGCTCCCTCCCTGCATTACTAGTGAGAGGCTGGCTTCACAGACAGGGGGGAGCTGCCTGACCCTCACTCCTGACTTCCCCCATGTCCCAGCTAGTGAATGGTGTGTGGGTGAGGGGGGGGGGAGGATGGTGAAGTCTGAGACAGCTCCCTCCCTGCATTACTAGTGAGAGGCTGGCTTCACAGACAGGGGGGAGCTGCCTGACCCTCACTCCTGACTTCCCCCATGTCCCAGCTAGTGAATGGTGTGTGGGTGAGGGGGGGGGGAGGATGGTGAAGTCTGAGACAGCTCCCTCCCTGCATTACTAGTGAGAGGCTGGCTTCACAGACAGGGGGGAGCTGCCTGACCCTCACTCCTGACTTCCCCCATGTCCCAGCTAGTGAATGGTGTGTGGGTGAGGGGGGGGAAGCATGGTGAAGTCTGAGACAGCTCCCTCCCTGCATTACTAGTGAGAGGCTGGCTTCACAGACAGGGGGGAGCTGCCTGACCCTCACTCCTGACTTCCCCCATGTCCCAGCTAGTGAATGGTGTGGGGGTGGGGGGGGGGGAGGATGGTGAAGTCTGAGACAGCTCCCTCCCTGCATTACTAGTGAGAGGCTGACTTCACAGACAGGGGGGAGCTGCCTGACCCTCACTCCTGACTTCCCCCATGTCCCAGCTAGTGAATGGTGTGTGGGTGAGGGGGGGGGGAGGATGGTGAAGTCTGAGACAGCTCCCTCCCTGCATTACTAGTGAGAGGCTGGCTTCACAGACAGGGGGGAGCTGCCTGACCCTCACTCCTGACTTCCCCGATGTCCCAGCTAGTGAATGGTGTGTAGGTGAGGGGGGGAGAGGATGGTGAAGTCTGAGACAGCTCCCTCCCTGCATTACTAGTGAGAGGCTGGCTTCACAGACAGGGGGGAGCTGCCTGACCCTCACTCCTGACTTCCCCGATGTCCCAGCTAGTGAATGGTGTGTAGGTGAGGGGGGGGGAGGATGGTGAAGTCTGAGACAGCTCCCTCCCTGCATTACTAGTGAGAGGCTGGCTTCACAGACAGGGGGGAGCTGCCTGACCCTCACTCCTGACTTCCCCCATGTCCCAGCTAGTGAATGGTGTGTGGGTGAGGGGGGGGGGGGGAGGAGGATGGTGAAGTCTGAGACAGATCCCTCCCTGCATTACTAGTGAGAGGCTGGCTTCACAGACAGGGGGGAGCTGCCTGACCCTCACTCCTGACTTCCCCCATGTCCCAGCTAGTGAATGGTGTGTGGGTAAGGGGGGGGGGGGAGGATGGTGAAGTCTGAGACAGCTCCCTCCCTACATTACTAGTGAGAGGCTGGCTTCACAGACAGGGGGGAGCTGCCTGACCCTCACTCCTGACTTCCCCCATGTCCCAGCTAGTGAATGGTGTGTGGGTGAGGGGGGGGGGGAGGATGGTGAAGTCTGAGACAGCCCCCTCCCTGCATTACTAGTGAGAGGCTGGCTTCACAGACAGGGGGGAGCTGCCTGACCCTCACTCCTGACTTCCCCCATGTCCCAGCTAGTGAATGGTGTGTGGGTGAGGGGGGGGGGAGGAGGATGGTGAAGTCTGAGACAGCTCCCTCCCTGCATTACTAGTGAGAGGCTGGCTTCACAGACAGGGGGGAGCTGCCTGACCCTCACTCCTGACTTCCCCCATGTCCCAGCTAGTGAATGGTTGTGTGGGTGAGGGGGGGGGAGGATGGTGAAGTCTGAGACAGCTCCCTCCCTGCATTACTAGTGAGAGGCTGGCTTCACAGACAGGGGGGAGCTGCCTGACCCTCACTCCTGACTTCCCCCATGTCCCAGCTAGTGAATGGTGTGTGGGTGAGGGGGGGGGGGAGGATGGTGAAGTCTGAGACAGCTCCCTCCCTGCATTACTAGTGAGAGGCTGGCTTCACAGACAGGGGGGAGCTGCCTGACCCTCACTCAAGCAGAGAAGCCCTGCTTACAAAGCTGAGCTAGTGAGTTAAGTAGGAGGAAAAGTAAACATACTTGTGCCAGTGTGGCTACTTAAAAAATACACTTACCAACAATCAATTACATATATTTGAACTGTGTACAGTTCCAGCCAGGACCACCTTTCTAAAATGCACAGTGATTGGCAAATTCAACATGCATGTGTCTGCTAACAAAAATAATAAACAAAGAAGTTCTAGTCACGTGAGTGCTGATCATCACATTACTTTTTTTGTCAAGCTTCCAACTGTTTCCATTTCACATACCCCCAACCATTACCTCAGTGGTAACCTTGGTAACATCAATAGATAAGAGCACAGCCAGCCAATAGGAATACATATTCATTCCTAAGTGACCTTTACTGACCTGGGAAGTGTGAACACTTTGTTTCATTTTCTGCTGGTGTTCATGAGTTTCCAGTTCCATTTCCCATCCCCCCAACCATCACCTCAGTGGTAACCTTGGTAACATCAATAGATAAGAGGGCTGCCAGCCAATAGGAACACATATTCATTCCTAACTGACCTTCAGTGACCTGGAAAGTGTCTATTTGTATCATTTTGAGTTAGTGCGCACTAACTCGAGTTAGTGCGCACTAACGGGGAGTTAGTGCGCACTAATCGGAAAAAACGATTTTTAACGATTTTTCAACGAAATAATCGTGCCAAACACGATTTTCTTCTCCTGCCACACGATTTCTATCGTTAAGACGATATGGAAAACGATTCACATCTCTACTAGCAGGGACTTACATGGCAGGGAGAGGAAGGAGAGAAAGGAAGCACAATGGGGAGGGGAAGTGGACGTGCAATGAGATGGGAGCTTGAGGATAGCAAAAAGGGGAAGGAAAAGGTAAGTGCAATGGGGAGGAACCTATTCAACCATATACCAGTTACTGTAGTACTACCTTTATTATAAGGCTTGGGGTAACTCCACAGAGCAGCAGTTAATGACCCTTAAGAGAAATATGGGGATATCCTGTATAACAGAGTGGTAGATACTACCAAAAGAAGTTTGCTGGGCAGACTGGATGGACCATTTGGCCCTTTTATGCTGTCATTACTATGTTACTATGTCTTAGCTACATACATCCCTGCTTCTGCCAGCCACGCTTCCTGCCACTCCTAGTCATACACACATCCCCAATACCCTCAGCTACCAACCCCCCCCCCCCCCCCAGTCATTCATACCTTACTACCACTACCCCTCACATTCCTAACCTCTTTCCCCCTCAGTCACATACAACCCTTACATCCTCACTTTATGCACATATCAGCATCACATTTCAAAGCATTGTAAAGGCATGTAAAAATGTGAATATACACTGTATACCTATTATAATGTTCCTCAATATTATGCAAAATCATTTACTGTATATCATGGTTAAAAGTTGGCTCCCAATTTCATGTTTTTCAAATCTGATAGATATTCAGTGACACATAGGTGGGTAAGTAAGGACTTATCCGGCTAGGTGGTGGCCATGCTTAGCCTCCACCACTTATCCAGATAGAAACTTATCCAGATATATTCAGCACCATAGCCAATAGCCATGCCACTGAATATCCTGGGTGAATTAGCCAGATAAGTCTTATTGATTAAGTCAGCCAGATTTTTAATTCAGTATAATACAGGCTGACTTATAATGTAGATCAAAGTTTAGGGCCCCATCACCCATGTTGTAACAGGTCAGTGTATATTGATTTACCCCTTATTAAATTGAATCCACCTAAAATGCACCAAAAATTTAAAACTGAACCATGAAAACACTGATAATCACCTTTTTTAAATTCACAGCAAATACACCTAATTTTCTGAAAATAAATCCCTACATTTGCAATTTACAAGCCTTTTACAATTATGCAAAATCATTTACTGTATATCATGGTTAAAAGTTGGCTCCCAATTTCATGTTTTTCAAATCTGATAGATATTCAGTGACACAAAGGTGGATAAGTAAGGACTTATCTGGCTAGGTGGTGGCGGATGAATATCTGGCCATGCTTAGCCTCCACCACTTATCCAGATAGAAACTTATCCAGATATGACATAGGCTTATCCAGATATGACACAAACTTATCCAGATGACATAGGATTTTATTCAAGTTTGCAACAAGCCATATTCTTCCGATGCAGGTATCTTAATAAGTAGGGATGTGAATCGTGTACCTGATCGTCTTAATGATCTAAATCGTCTGGCAGGAGAAGAAAATCGTGTTTGGCACGATTTTTTAGTTAAAAAATTGGTTTTTACGATTAGCAGGGATACGGCATGCAGTGCCGTATCCCTGCTCAGTGCAAGAAGATCACAACACCCCCGGTATCAGGGATAGGGCACTGCGTGCAGGAAGATCACAACACTCCCGGTATCAGGGTTAGGGCACTGTGTGCAGGAAGATCACAACACCCCTGGTATCAGGGTTAGGGCACTGCGTGCAGGAAGATCACAACACCCCTGGTATCAGGGATAGGGCACTGCGTGCAGGAAGATCACAACACTCCCGGTATCAGGGTTAGGGCACTGTGTGCAGGAAGATCACAACACCCCTGGTATCAGGGTTAGGGCACTGCGTGCAGGAAGATCACTCCCGGTATCAGGGTTAGGGAACTGTGTGCAGGAAGATCACAACACTCCCGATATCAGGGATAGGCACAAGTTCTAGTCACATTGACTGATCACATTACTTTTTTTGCCAAGCTACCAACCGTTTCCATTTCCCATCCCCCCAACCATCACCTCAGTGGGAACCTTGGTAACATCAATAAATAAGAGGGCAGCCAGCCAATTGTAATACATATTCATTCCTAACTGACCTGAAAAGTGTCAATTTGTATCATTTTCTGTTAGTGTGCACTAACTCCCGTTGGTGCGCACTAACCCGATTAATGATTTTTTAATGATAAATCGTTAGAATTCCTATTGTATCATGTTCTTTAACGATTTAAGACGATTTTAAAATTATCGGATGATAATTTTAATCGTTGAAAAACGATTCACATCCCTATTAATAAGCTTTAAGAAGTCCCTCTAGTTCTCCGAAAACCAAAGTATACATGACATTATGTATACAATGAACACAGTGTACATATTCTCATTCAGTATACAGATAGTAAAGAAAATATGAAGGACTAGTAAATAGAAGAAAATCAGATTTAGTTACTTAAAATTTGCAACATTATTGGAAAAATCAGTATCTATTTATTTTGATTATATTTATCAACCATTAACTATGAATAATAAATATAAGTATGCAAATTAGATTGCATGGCTTTTAGCATTCTTCTGTGATTCTATCAAGGCTCCTCAGAGTCTGAACAAAATTCTCAGATTTTGAATATTTCTTTCTTCCACCAGTAAAAATATAGATTTAATGCTTGATGCCATGTCACAATATTACTCTAAACGCTCTATGAGTATTACTACTTTGGAAGACTATAGGTTAAGAAGCAAAATTATGAACTAGTTTACTTCACACCATAATCACCATAGATAGAAAAAGCATGCATATATTTTTTCTTTTCATCCATGAGAACATGACCTAGGTCCCTATGCAATAAAGATTAGCATGTACATTAGGGCCATTTTGCATGTGCTAAGAATAGCATGCAATGGGGGGCGCTCATGAGCAGCAAACAATATGGCTGCCTGAGATGAAAGCTCCGAAAGAATTCACTTTTCAGTACGGCTGAATTAGCTGATTGGCGAATCTTCTCAATGTTTTAAACCCTCCTCAACCTCCCTAAGCTTGGCCTCTTCCAAATCAGGAAAAATAGAGGCTGCTTTTTCAGCAGTGACTGGCTCGAAAGGCGCAAATCAAGACCCGCTGTCTCCCGACAAGGCCTTACCTCCTAAAAGTATGGAATCGGCAGAGTTAGTGCTCATGGAACTCAAACAGCTCAAAGAAATGATCAATTAAATATAGATGCCACTACGGCGGTCCGGTCCGACTTACAGTCGATGGCTTCTCGAGAGGAGGGATTTCAGTCGTGTCTAGATGATGCCGAGGGGCAAGTTTCATCCCTGTTTATTACAACTGCGCCACTCCCTTGCCTTACTAAAGAAGTGGAGCAACTGTGATTAGATGTAGAGGACTTGTCTAATCGAAACCACCGCAACAATGTAAGAATTTTGGGAATCCCTGAAGGAGCAGAAGGTAATGACATAATTTCTTTTCTATTGCAAATGATACCTTCCGTGTTGCAATTAAAATTTGACCATCCATTTGAATTGGAAAGGGTGCACAGGATCCCATTGAGACCCCTTTATAATTCAAAATACCCTAGACACATCATCTTCAAGGTACTAAGATATCCTCAAGTACTACTGATTTTTGCGATGGCCAGGAGTAAAGCCCCTCTTCAATTCCAAGGGAATTCAATTTTATTCCTCTAGGACCTTGCCAAAACTACGGCGGTGAAAAGAAAGTCCTTCTTAGCTCTACGGCCTCAACTACAATCTCTGGGGGCAAAATATGGATTACTTTATTCAGCACAGAGGAGGGTAACCTGCCACAATCAGACTAAGCTTTTCTATGACCCAGGTGACCTGGAAGAATTTTTAAAGTCATTGGAAGAAGCGCAATCTATGGACACATGAAAGTGTAATATGTAATGATCTGGTTTCTCATTTAGACCTACATGTAGATCTTTCCTTTTTATATAAGCCTTGATTAGTCTTTTAAGACTATTCATGGGACCTTGTCCCCTCTACTTGGACCTCATTACAATTCATCTTCCTTGTACGATGTTATTTACCCTAAGGGGTACTAGAGAAGATACCTCTTTTTTAAAATGTTTTTCCTTCATTTTCCGTCTGGCCAATACTTCTTTTTATTATTTTGCTAATCTCATTCAAGACACAATATGATCAGAATTTGCAGCTCAGGAGAGTGAATCTCGGGAGGCCACTGATCTGCCTTGAGGCTCTTTATTATTGTTTTGATGGCAATCAGAGCCTTGGTATGGTGCTGCCTCAATCTTTTTGTGTTTTTTGCAATACAACTTACTACTCTGAACTTTAATTTATTACTTTTTATTTTTTTCTGCACTGACGATACTTCTCCCTTTATCTTCACACTTTGGATCCTCACCTTACCTGTATATACACATCTTCTTAAAACGAGACTCAAGTTCAACCAGCTCTCAGTCCACACACCTATGCTACCATTATGGTGTCCAAAATTACATCGTTTACGATTGATTCTCTGAATGTTAATGGATTTTCACACCCTATCATATGTAAGAAGATACTGACATATCTACAATCTTTACAAGCGGATATAGCTCTTATCCAGGAAACTCATCTTTCTCCTTCAGAAGCGCTTAAACTTAAACAGCAATGGGTTGGTCAGGTTTTCTACAGCCCTGCTGTCCATAAGAAAAGAGGTATGGCCATTCTACTCCATAAGCGCTTAGATGCTACTGTCACACATCAAATTGCGGACAATGATGGACGTTGGAATTTAATTCAGGTGTCCATACATAAAGAACTTTTCACTCTCCTAAATCTATATGCCCATGATATTGATACCCCTGGTTTCTTTCATGATGTGTTTGTCAATTGTTTACCATGGACTCTACTCAATGTATCATATGGGGTGATTACAATCAACCATTAGAGCCTATTCTAGATAAAATGTCAGATGCCAGCTTTGTCATCTCTAAATCTACCCAAACTCTTTGACATCTTATGGATACATTTGGCTTATCAGATCCTTGGCGACTATTCCATCCTAATGCAAAGGACTATACATTCTACTCCTTTCTACACTCATCCTATTTGCATATTGACTTTTTCCTCACCTCTCGCCAACTAGTATCTAAAATTACTATAGCAAAGATTTGCCATATTCTTCTTTCAGACTATGTGGCTATCATTCTTAAATGTAGCTTAGCTACGCAAATCCTGGTAGACTGACAATGGAGATTCAATCTTGCTCTACTGGCTGAACCTGACTTCTCAGATTCATTGAATTGTAAAATAGCAGAATACTTTCAGTATAACGCCACTCCAGATATATCTGCTATGACACTTTGGGAAGCTTTTAAAGCTACGATTCATTGGGATATAATCAGTTATTCTATCATTTGTCGGAAAACTTGTACGGCGGAGATGCTTGCTCTTCAGCAAAAAATAGCTATGCATGAACAAGATCACATTAAATCTGCTTCCGCCTCTTCATTCCACTCACTGCAGAAAGCCAAGTTTCAATACAACCAACTCCTTAGCTCTCAAGCTCAGCTTAATCTCTTCTATTCTAAAGCTCAATACTACGCCAGCAATAATAAATGTTGACATTTGTTAGCTGCCTATCTTAAAAAGAGAACTGAAAGATAACGCATTGTTAAGATCCATTCTTTCTCCAATCAAATTGTCACTAATGATAAAGACATTCTACAAGTCTTTTGGGATTTTTATGTCTCATTATATCAGTCGGAAGTAAGCTCATCACTCGATGATATACAAGGATTTCTTTCCAACATTTCTCATTCTTCATTAACATCCGACCAGATGAATATAATGCACGCACCATTCAGCATTGAGGAAATCAGCAAGGCCGTTGCTTCATTAGCTTCTGGGAAGTACCTGGCCCTGATGGCTTCACTACAGACTTTTACCAAGCCTTTAAGAAAACTCTCATGCCTCATCTACATGACTACTTTTCTTCTTTTCTCACTCACTGTCCTTCTCCTTCAGTATTTACAGATGCATGTGTAGTGGTGATTCCAAAGCCAGGTAGAGATGAGACACAGCCTGCTAATTATAGACCAATCTCTCTCTTAAACACTGACTATAAGAATTTTACTAAAATTCTAGCTTCTAGATTATCAAAAGTCATGTGTTCCTTAATACATCCAGATCAATCCAGCTTTATTAAGTGCTTAATAGCTAACACCCGCCTCTTTTTTCATATACAAAAACATTTTTTCTCTGTTCCAATGCCTCCAGTAGCTATCTCCCTAGACACTGAAAAGGCCTTTGACCGTGTTGAGTGACCTTTTCTATTTGCTGCTCTTTGCTGGTATGGCTTTGGCCCTAATTTTATATCCTGGATACAATTCTTATATCATTCTTCCAAGGCCTTTTTATATATCAACAACCAAGCATCTTTACCCTTTTCTTTGTTTCATGGCACCCGTCAAGGCTGCCCTCTTTCCCTGCTTTTATTCAACCTGGCTTTGGAAGCATTGCTCTCAGCTATCAGGCAAAATCCCCTTATACAGGGAGTTGATATCACTGGGCAACACATTTTCACAAAAGTCATGTTACGGAAATGGAATTAGTCAATTCTTATAAATTTCCATGTGCTAAACATGAATGTGTTACCTCGATCGGGGCTCGCAGCGGCACGACGCGCGAGAGAGGTCGTTCAGGGTCCGGAGAGTAGTGGCGCGCTTCAGCAGCGACAACTGCGCGGGTCAGTAGTGCTCAGGGTGTTTTTCTCCCCGTGAGAAACGCCGGCTTCTGCGCGCGAAGGAGAAGGAAGTTCCGCGTGATTAGGCCCAAGCCACGCCCCCTGACGTCAGACGCCGATAGAGGCCACTTTTGCGCGGGAAGAAGGGCTATTTAAAGAGGAGCAGTTCTCCTGCACTTTGCTTCGGCCACAATTGTTCTTGGGAGCAATCGCTGAGTGTTTTCTTGCTTTCTCGCTGTCTCTGTCCCGGTCTGGATGGATTTCTCTGCCTGCTGCCTGCCTATTCGGATTATCTGCTGTTGGTTCCTGCTTGATTTCTGCCTGCCCTGACCTTGGACCGTCTCCTGGATTACGTTGCCTGCTGCCTGTTATTCGGATTATCTGCTGTTGGTTCCTGATTGATTGCTGCCTGCCCTGACCGCGGACCGTCTCCTGGATTAGGCTGCCTGCAGCCTGTCCCGACTCGGACTGTCCACCAGAGCACATGCCCTCTTCAGAGTCCAGCCTTCTACTCCTCAAGGTAAGCGGTCTAAACTGTGGTTCCACTATTATCTTACTAGCAGGCGTAACAGTTGGCCGAAGCCATGGAACCAGTGGATCTGACCGCTTTACAAGCCATCCCTGGAATGGCTAATAAAATCCAACAACAGCAGGGGGTTCTGGATCAAGTTACAGGGGTCCTAGATCGATTGGTCGCACGTATGGATGCTTTAGCCCACCTGCCTACTGGACCCGTACCCAGTGCGGCGATTCCCCCGGCTCCTGTCAGGGTACCACCCCCGCCTCGCTTCAATGGAACTGCAGCCCTATGTCGAGGGTTTATCAACCAGTGCAGAATGCATTTCTCTTTACAACCGGCATCGTTCCCCAACAATAAGACGAAGACTACTTTTCTCCTGTCTTTGTTAGAAGGTCCGGCATTAGCTTGGGCTTCTCCCTTATGGGAACGGGATGATCCTATCCTCAATTCTCTGGATCGATTTCTTAAAGAATTTCGTCTGATCTTTGATGAGCCAGGACGTTCATCTTCCGCGGCGAATGAGTTACTTCAAATAAGGCAGGGCTCACGAACTGTTGGTGAATACGCCATTCAATTTTGCACCTTGGCAGCTGAACTTGCTTGGGGCGAGGAGAGTCTTACGGCCATCTTCCGTCAAGGCCTTGCGGAGAATATCAAAGATCAATTGGCTGGTAGAGATCCTCCAGAGACTTTGGAGGGTTTAATTCGATTAGCCATCCGATTGGACCTATGCTGTCAGGAGAGGACACGAGAGCGAGCTGCCACCCGGCGAAATTTTCGTTTGGCTCCGACATTTCAGCAGCCGATGGTCCTCCCACAATCTGGCCAGGCATTGGGAGATTCAGAAGAACCGATGCAGATTGATAGATTTCGTCTGACTCCCAAGGAACGAAATAGGAGAAGAGCAAAGAACCTCTGTCTATATTGTGCAGGAGCTGGGCACTTCCTCAACAAATGTCCTAACAAACCGGGAAACTCCCGGACCTAGGTCGGGTGGGAGAGGCCTCCCTGGGTTCCACCATTCCCTCTCCACAACTGCTATTACCCACAACCATTTGCCTAAACCGCGAGGTAGTGCACTTCCAGGCCTTCATAGACTCAGGGGCGGCGGGTAACTTCATTCAGGAACTTCTGGTGCAGAAATATCAGATTCCGGTGGAACCATTAACTACTCCCTTGTCGGTAACTTCAGTCTCAGGGCAAGCGGTGGGTATGCATATCACCCATATTACCAAACCCTTGTTGCTCCACACCGGTCTACTTCACCAAGAAAGCATCCAACTATTTGTACTTCCTTCATCTGTGAATCAAATAATACTGGGATTACCATGGTTACGTATTCATCAGCCTCACATAGATTGGGCTTCGCTACAGCTTGCGAAATGGAGCCCATTCTGCTTTCAACACTGTCTTAAGAATTTTCCTAGGATTTCTCTGCAATCCACGCAACTTGTTAATAGAATTCCACTTCCTTATAAGGATTTTCAGGACGTCTTCAACAAACAATACGCAGAATCCTTACCTCCTCACCGCAAGTATGATTGCTCCATTGAACTCCTACCCGGACAGACTCCACCTAAGGGACGCATTTATTCCCTATCGGAACCTGAATCATTGGCTCTACGACAGTATATTGCTGAGAATTTGGAGCACGGGTTTATCAGACCTTCCACCTCCCCGGCTGGAGCCGGGTTTTTTTTTGTTAAGAAAAAAGATGGGTCTTTAAGACCTTGTATTGACTACTGTGGCCTTAATACTATCACCAGGAAAAACAAATATCCTATTCCTCTCATTTCAGAGTTATTTGACCGGATTAAAGGGGCACAAATCTTTTCCAAGTTGGACTTACGGGGGGCCTATAATTTGATAAGAATCCGGGAGGGGGACGAATGGAAGACCGCATTCAATACTCATGATGGTCATTATGAGTATCGCGTAATGCCCTTCGGTCTTTGCAATGCCCCCGCGGTATTTCAGGACATGATTAATGACATTTTTCGTGACATTCTGTATTCGCATGTAATTGTATATCTGGATGATATTTTGATCTTTTCTCAATCACTACCTCAACATGTGCTTCATGTCCGACAAGTCCTGCAATGACTTCGGGATCATAAATTGTTCGCCAAATTAGAGAAGTGTGTCTTCCACCAGCAACAATTGCCCTTCCTCGGTTACATTGTCTCCAACCGAGGATTATCCATGGACCCTGACAAACTTAATGCCATTCTCAACTGGCCTCAACCGGTGGGGTTGAGAGCCTTACAAAGGTTTTTGGGCTTTTCCAACTACTACAGGCAATTTATTCCCCATTTCTCCTCCTTAGTGGCACCCCTTACAGCACTCACTAGGAAGGGAGCTTCTACGCTGCCTTGGCCTGAAGAGGCGGTGTTGGCCTTTCATCGTTTGAAGAAAGAATTCACCACCGATTTATGTCTCCGATGACCGGATCCTGCGCGACTTTTTACCCTCGAGGTAGACGCCTCTGCAGTTGGAGTTGGGGCGGTTCTTCTCCAAAGATCCACGGAGGAGCAGTGGGTGACATGTGCCTTCTTTTCCAAAAAATTTACGCCTGCGGAACGAAATTATACCATTGGTGACCGAGAACTATTGGCCATAAAATTAGCCTTTGAAGAGTGGTGACACCTTTTAGAAGGGGCTCGTCATGTGGTTACGGTCTATACGGACCACAAAAATCTTGAATATTTGGCTACTGCCCAGCGTTTAAACCCACGACAAGCCCGGTGGGCACTTTTTTTTAGCAGGTTTCATTTTTTTGTCCGTTTCCGTCCTGCACAGAAGAATGTTCGTGCGGACACTCTCTCCCGGAGCTTTGACTCTCTGGATGCTCCGGATCCTCCTCGCTACCTTATCGACCCAGCTCAAATTCAGTTGGCTGCCACCTTCACGGTACCCATTGGGAAAACTGTGGTTCCCAAGCGGTTGCACTTAAAGGTTCTTCGGTGGTCCCACTCTGCACACCTGGCGGGCCATCCTGGGGTTGCTCGTACCAAGGAACTCCTCTCTCGACATTATTGGTGGCCTAACTGGGAGAAGGACGTTAAGAATTTTGTGGACTCCTGTCCTGTATGTGCGGCGCAGAAAACTCCCCGCCGGAGACCTCTCGGCTTATTGCATCCGCTCCCTCCCCCTCGGACTCCGTGGACCCATATTGCCACCGACTTTATCACTGATCTCCCATCCTCAGCTGGTAATACGGTCATCTGGGTGGTGGTGGACCGTTTTTCCCGGATGGCGCATTTCATTCCTCTTCCTGGGTTGCCCTCCGCTCCTGAACTGGCTCGCCTCTTTTTGCTCCATGTTTTTCGCCTCCATGGCCTTCCTCTGAGTATTGTTTCCGACAGGGGTGTCCAGTTCACAGCACAGTTTTGGACTAATCTCTGTAAACTTCTACGGGTAAAACTTGCATTTTCATCGGCCTATCACCCGCAGTCCAACGGCCTTACGGAGAGGACTAATCAAGCAGTGAAGACGTTTCTTCGTGCCTACGTAAATCAGCGTCAAGATGATTGGGCTTCCCTGTTAGTCTGGGCCGAGATTTCTCATAACAACCTTGTCCATCGGGCCACCGGCAGTTCTCCGTTCTTTTTGGTGTATGGTAGGCATCCAAACTTTCCTTTGCCTGTTCGCACCTCCTCCAATTGTCCAGCGGTCGATGCCGCCGTTGCCTCCATGTCCCGTTTGTGGGCTGAAACCCATGCCCTATTGACCAAGCACGCCGCGGCAATGAAGCGTCAGGCTGATAAGCAGCGGACTCCGGCTCCTGATCTTCGTTGCGGGGATCTCGTCTGGTTGAGTACTCGTCACCTTCGCTTACGCTTACCCTCTGCTAAATTTGCACCTCGTTTCATTGGACCCTTTACCATCCAACGACGACTCACCCCGGTCACCTATAGCCTATGTTTGCCCTCCTCCTTGCGAATTCATAACGCCTTCCATATCTCTCTGTTGAAGCCTGCCATTCTGACCTGGCCCCACCGCCCGCGGCGGTCCGCTTTTCCTGTTCTTCCAGAGGAGGATCAGTACGAAGTCCAAGCTATATTGGATTCCAGACGTGTCAGAGGGCGGCTCCAATATCTCATTTCCTGGAAACATTGTGGCCCTGAGGAGAATACTTGGGAGCCCTCCGGTAATCTCCGGGCGCCTCGGTTACTTCGTGCCTTTCATCGTCATTTTCCCTCTAAGCCTGGTCCCCAGGGGCAGAGGAGGGGGTCTTGCGGAGGGGGTACTGTTACCTCGATCGGGGCTCGCAGCGGCACGATGCGCGAGAGAGGTCGTTCAGGGTCCGGAGAGTAGTGGCGCGCTTCAGCGGCGACAACTTCGCGGGTCAGTAGTGCTCAGGGTGTTTTTCTCCCCGTGAGAAACGCCGGCTTCTGCGCGCGAAGGAGAAAGAAGTTCCGCGCGATTAGGCCCAAGCCACGCCCCCTGACGTCAGACGCTGATAGAGGCCACTTTTGCGCGGGAGGAAGGGCTATTTAAAGAGGAGCAGTTCTCCTGCACTTTGCTTCGGCCACGATTGTTCTTGGGAGCAATCGCTGAGTGTTTTCTTGCTGTCTCGCTGTCTCTGACCCGGTCTGGATGGATTTCTCTGCCTGCTGCCTGCCTATTTGGATTATCTGCTGTTGGTTCCTGCTTGATTTCTGCCTGCCCTGACCTTGGACTGTCTCCTGGATTACGTTGCCTGCTGCCTGCCTATTCGGATTATCTGCTGTTGGTTCCTGATTGATTGCTGCCTGCCCTGACCGCAGACCGTCTCCTGGATTACGCTGCCTGCAGCCTGTCCCGACTCGGACTGTCCACCAGAGCACACGCCCTCTTCAGAGTCCAGCCTTCGACTCCTCAAGGTAAGCGGTCTAAACTGTGGTTCCACTATTATCTTACTAGCAGGCGTAACAGAATGTGACTGTGAAAATGCAAAATTGGCTCTAGTTTTTTTGTAATATGCATTAATATAATTACATCTTGAACTGTATGCCAATAGCTCACTGGGCAACAAATTTTCACAAAAGTCATGTTGCTGAAATGAAATGAGTCAATTCTTATAAATTTCCATGTGCTAAACATGAATGTGACTGTGAAAATGCAAAGTTGGCTCTAGTGTTTTTGTAATATGCAATAATAGAATTACATCTTGAACTGTATGCCAATTTTAGGAGACCTACGATTAATACCGTTTGAAAAATGAAGTAATAGACTATGTCTTAGATTTCTTTGCTTATCTCTTGTACACCTGTTCGGGAGCATCTCTGCGGAGTGTCCAGCAGTAGTCAGCCAGCATGAATATTTCAAATGCTCACCCTTTCTGACTGGGCTTCATATAGTACACTGCTGACGTCAGCTTACTCGGCAGCAGCATGGCAGTAGAACTGCATTGCATCAGAAAATGATGTAATAAACTCTGGATGATGTGTGCATGATGATATTATGCAATATGATGCAATATTATATTGTTCTAGGCTTATTTACAGTCCTACTGGATAAATTTACATGACTAAACATAGAAAGTGAACTATATTAAATATCATCAAAACGAGAGCCAATAAAAACTTTTTATGGTCATATTCGTGTTCAGCACATCAAGATACTACAGAGTAGGACCTTTTTAGGTCAGTAACACTTTCATTGTTGCCCAGTGTATTGGTCTTGAAAGCTTTAAATTATCGGCTTAGGCAGACGATGTTCTTTTATTTCTCTCTAACCTTGAGGTCTCACTTTCCCACTTATTTCATTTGATATCCACTTATTCCTCTATTTCTGGATACAAAATAAACTGGCATAAAACTGAACTTCTTCCCTTAAACTATTTAGCGTCTATGGTTGACCTCTCTAGGTACCCCATTCAAAAGGTCACCCAAGGGCTAAAATACCTGGGTATAAAATTCTTCATGGACCCAACAGAAACAATAACTAACTGTGAAACTACCATATTGCAGAATCTGTGGGATATTACTTTAAGATGGTCACCTCTACATCTCACTTGGTGGGGTAGACTGGATACCATCAAAATGACTATAGTACCCAAGATCACCTATATATTATCTATGCTGCCTATTTTTTTTCTAAGGATTTTTATACTTATGTAGATAGACTGTTAACAAAATTTCTTTGGCGGAACCTCGCATTGCCCTGTCCAAGCTGAATGGTGCACAGACCTATGGTAGAGGAAACTTTCCAGATTTTCACACCTATCATCAGGCATTTATGTTATAACAAGGCTATCATCATTTTACCACAAGCTTATCAACATAGAACATCCCTGATGGGTCTCTATAGAGCAAGCATTTATTTCCCCCTTCCCTCCAAAGAGTTTCCCAGGTATGATCCTTTCACACAGATTGGCTTCCAATTCCATACTACGTTCCTTACATAGGGCCTTAGTGGAGTTCGAATCACATCGCCCTTCCCACACTTACTCTTGGTGTAACTCTCAATGGGCTCCTCTCTGGCATAATCCTATGTTAAAAGTTGGGGACTCCTCTCTTAATTGGAACATATGGCAGAATAAAGGTATTTGGTTCCTCTCCTCAGTTTTAAAGGACAACCTTCTCATGTCATATATTTATTTATTTATTTATTTTTAATTTTTATATACCGACATTCTTACATCCGATGAAAATCATACCGGTTTACATTAAACAGAATAGCAGGAAATAAATTTCCATAGTCTAATACAATGAACATTTCTAATTAAAATATAGTCAGTTAATGGAACAGTTTGATCTACCCCGCACTCAGTTTTATGCTTGGTTGCAATTATGTGTTATTTTGCAGATGGTGCTCCAGTTGACAATGTTTCCGAATGAACTGCCTTATCTTTTTACAATATACCAAGATCATGGGCTCACACAACCATTATCCTACTCTGTGGTCACGTTAAAAGGAGCAGACACTTCTTTAATGCTCTCCCCTCTTCACAGGAAACTATTAGATTTCTTATTAACAATCGCTTTGCACAACACTCTGTCTAACTAGAAGCTCAGCGAGATGCTCTCTGAACATTTGTGGTGGAACTCCATTAACTTATATTGTAAATATGAAAAGGCAATGGCGATCAAATGAAATAGACTGGTTAAATGGTCCCTAGTGTGGAAGCCTTTAGACTCCTATCTTAAGTCCCTATAATTGCATTCTTGAATGGTTGACTTGAGCTCAATAATCTGTGCTCCATATGGATCCCCTCTACTTATTTCTCCATGTCTTCTCTTCTTATCAAGCCACTTTTCTAAGTTCTGGTTTCTTCTTTTTTGTTTAAAGCTTTTTGATTTCTGTTTTTGATTTTTATACTCTTTCAATATACATAACTCTATATTGTTACATTTGTATTAGTAGACCAGACATGATTGTAAAGGTAAAGACCAGCAGCTTGTATGGTCTGAGGATCCTCTTTTTGTTTTGTATGTTGACAAAATATTCAATAAAAATATTAAACTAAAAAAAAAAAAAAAAAAAAGAATAGCATGCAATGCAATAAGGCCTTATCATACATACAGGCATGTGGATATGTATAATACTTGTTCGCTAACAATCACCACTGGAAGCCTGGGATCCTCCCAGGAGGAGCCCTTGAGGATCCGAGCCACTTGGACTTATGTGCGGTCTCCTTAAAGGATCGGGGTGGGTTTTTTTTTTATCGGCTTGGGCGCAGCCGATAAACAAAACCGTGATCGGGCCCGATGAAAAAAAAACCACATGTGAATCGGAACCGATTCCGGTTCCGATTCACATCTCTAGAAACCATCTCTCTCCACAGTACTGCTTCACTGGAATCAGGTACTCGCTTCTCAAGGGCCTGCTCTCTGCTCTGGTGCCAGATCTCTCATCTAGTGGAATCTCTGTTACTGCTAAGTGAGTACAACACTACCGAGTCTCTCTGCTCTAAGGGATCATGTACTCGCTCCTCGAGGGCCTGCTCTCCCTGTCTCGGAGCTTCTCCTATTTCTACACTGGGACTCTGAATTTTAATCTTATTGTGTGCTCATAACTCTCAGTCTCTTTCCACCTCAGCACTGCCTTGCAGAGGATCCGCTGTTCCAGCGTTCTGTGTGAGACGTGCCCAGTCGGGCTCTACAACCACTACTCACTACTGCCACTTCTGGTGGTCATTCACATTGTTTAATAAAAGATTCAAATCTGTGTTTGTCTGTCTGGAGTCTAGCCTGACACCGTGGTCCCTCATGGGACTGCCCCCCATGAGTGTGGTCAGCTGCCACAGTGTCCAAGGATCCACACATACTCCATTAACCATAACATAAGGTTAATGCAGTAACGATGCCATATGGGTTTATCTTTTAAAATGTGTTTTAATATGATGTGAGATTGAATTATTTTTGTATTGCTTTATTGCTGTGATTATGAATGTATTTATGTAATCCGCTTTGAATATTGAGATATAGCAGAATGTAAAAATGGAATAAATAAATTAAATAAATAAAAAGCCCCTAAGAACCGAAACAGAAAAATTAATCCCACCATTGGGTATTTCCCTCAATGGCAATATTACTTCATTTTTCTTATTGATGAAGCCTCTACTTATGCACAAGCAGACTTTTATCTTTCCCAGTTCCTCTATTACATTGACTGGCTACCTTCAGTTCACCTCAGAGAATCATCCCTAAATCTTTCTTGTTTGTCACTTTACAGTCATTTTCCTTTAATTGATATGTTGATAATGGATTTTTGCATTCCAAGTTTGTATCAGTTAAACTCATTTGTATATCTTTACCATTCTTAGAAACATAGACACAATGGGTGAAAAAGACCATATGACTCATCCAGTCTGCCAATCCATCCAATTCTATATTTTGAAGTTCTCTTGCATTTCTATTACCTTCATTTCTTTATGATATGCCTGCTCTGTTACAGATTTTTGCATATTCCAGACACAAGCATTTTTTTTCTTGAGTTCCTCAACAATATTGCTAATAAAGATATTGAAAATAACCAATCCCAGTCCCATTCTCTGAATGACTGGTGATATTTTTCTTCAGTAGAGTGGACTCTATTACAACTTCTGTGTCCTGTCACTCATTGAATTTTTCATTCTTTGGTCAACCAAGAAATGTCTAATTCCCTTGTCAACCAGTCATATAGCAATCATATTTTTTTCATAAATTCTGCTGAAATCATGTAACCTGCTGGATCATATATTTCCCAGAATCCTTTCCTTTAAAGATTATTTTAGTAATTTTTTAAACTCAGAGGGCCTGATTTCGAAAGCTTTTCTCCCATTCAGTGACTATGGGACAAAAAGATTAATAAATGAAGCCCAGAGGTTGTTAAGTAGTTTATAATGGCCAATCTTCTCTCTTGAACTATTTTAAAGAAGATGGTCTATCAATTAAAAATAAGCTTCAAACTGATTTAGAGATTCAAATGCTTTATGATAAACCTTTTACTAGATATAATTTAGCAGTTTATGTTCATTTACCGGAGGGCTGCCATACTCTGGGAGTTCAAAGGATCATTATCTGTGTTCTCCATGTGCACAGAGAGTTCAATTCTGGAGTCTATGCTCTGGGGCAGAAGGCCGGCCCCTCTGTAATAACTCACAACTTCTTGTCTTAATGAATAATCTGTATTAGTAAAATGCAATTAGTCTTTCTTAGAAGCATAGTGCATCTAACAGCGAAGTACTACCTAGCCAGTTCTGCTCTCTCCCTCCCCCCCCCCCCCCCCCCGCCTAATACAAGATACATTATATACATGTATGGCTGACAGCATTTTTTCTTTTTTTTGTTTTGGGATGGATCCCTTATTTGGAGTGGAGAATTACTGAATCTTTACCTAAATTAATGATGTCAAAATACAGTTATTTTGGTACACTCCCCCCATTCTGTGTTAGGCCGTGAGCTGGAGACAGTTCTCTACACAAACTACTTCTGTTTCTCATCCAAGGCCTGTTTTGCCTGCTCATAAAAACAAAACACATTCCTCTCTCTTGTGCAAAACTGTTCCATTAATTTTATTATTAAATCTAGATTATTAACATTCCCCTCTTGAAGAATTAGCGCTACTAATTCTTCACTCCGGATGACCCGTACCTGGCATTACCTATCCTAGTGGTGGGCTAACCAAGTCTTATACAAAGAAATCAAGATAGTGAAAACTGAAAGAATGAGATTGTGTTTCCTTATGGGAGTAAACATAGCATTGTTTTAAATTTGCATTACCCTCTTTTAGGCTGTTAAACTTGGCTCTCATATTCTCTTACGATGCTGTTACATTTCCCTCATGTGTCTCTCAGACATCACACATTCTCTGCCCACTCAGCACTTTCTTGGCACCTTTCCCATTTTCCCATTTACTCTGCATTCTCATTCTGTTCAGGCCTTCTTGTTCCAGTTAATTGTTAACATGAGGTAACTTTCTCCTAAAGCAGCCATTAACAAATAACCCACATCTTCATTATTTCCCTCTTAATGATTGGGGACAATCATCACACTCAGGTCCATGCAACTGTCTTAGGTTGTCAGAGGGCATACTCTGATCTTACCCATCATTGTCAACATGACTTATCCTGAGGAGTTCTCTTACCAGGGAAGCTGCTGTATCAAGAGAAGCATAGAGGTTCTGTGTCATACTTGACCTCTGAATGTTGACTGTATTCAAAGTAATAGGAGACATTATTTTAGGCCCAAAAACAATAAACAGGTAGGCAAATACATTCACACTGCTATCACACCAGAGTAAACCACAAGAAACCCTTACCAATTCCCTCTAAGGATGTGAGCCAGTTTACCAGTTTTTCCCACCAAGTAGGTCAAATCCATTACTAATTCAAAATTATCATCAATGGAAACACAACCTTGTCTTTTTACGTTGCATTAGGATACATATGGCTGTGATAATTCATTAATAGTTTTGTTAAAAGTATATTCAAATTCATAAACCATAACTTTAAAAAATGGCTTGTAAGCACTGTATTTTTGTACCATAAATTGGAAAAGGAATCCCTGTAAGTAATAGAATGATACCTATAATGGCTAATAGGTTTTGTTAGGATTTAGAAAATCTAATAACTGATGCAATTCTCTCTGCAATCAGAAATAAGTAGAATAAACATTTGGAACTACAGACAAATTCAGATAATGTGTGTGTATGATAAAATACTTGCACTGAAGTGCTCTGTATGCTTTGCGTCCACATATAAAATAATGTCTTTGTAAGACTACTAAATCTGGGTGAGTCTCTACCAGGAAAATGAAGAAAGTCAGTAAAATAAAACAAGAAATAAGGGGGAAAGAATTATATACCCCTCTTGATCCCTCTTAAACCCTGAATGCGATCAGACTAACTTTAAAATGCTGCAAAACATTTGGAATGTAGGGACTAATAAAAACTGCATTAATTCAGAGTGTATCAGGAATTTGGAAATCTAAATAATAGAATCCAGGGAGTGAAAGACATTCTTGGTCGGAGTTGCTGCAGGCATGAACAAAGGCATGAGAACAAGGCCTCACAAATGACTGCTTAAGCTAGAGAACCAGGAACAGAGAAGGCATAATCTTCCCTCAAAATACAATATTCTGAACTGTTTAAAATAGTGAGAAGCAATAGTAAGTTCATCAACAGTTTGTTGCAAAGCTTTCAATGCAATTCCTAACTCATATGTCACTACATGCACTACTGATTGCAATCTTCTAATAGCAATTCCTAACTCAGTAGCTACTGCAGGTTGAGCAAAGGGTAACCATACAACTAAGTGCATCTACTAAAATATAATACTGATTGCAATCTTTGAGCAAAGGGTAATACATTCTCATAAAAGCAAGGGAAACAACATCTAAGTAAGTCATAGAACAAAACAAACACAAAGAGAAAAATCAGGCAAAAAGTGGCAACAGTTCAGTTCATATAATGAAGGGTACAAGATGTCTTCTATGGCAAAGTATAGAAAGGGCTTGATGGAATGATTTACAGTTCTCCCAGTATGGTGTATTTCGTTTTCTTGTCATCGAGGCTTAAGTGAGATGTGTATGTTTATGGATCAAAAACCTAATATGAGAGCAACACAAATTCAAATCAATCAATGAGAAGATTTCATCATCTACTATTATTAATCTGTATAATGTTCCCACTTTATTATAATGTAATTTGCAATAGTCTAAACCAGAAACAACTCAGGTACTCAGACATTACATAGAAACATAAATTTCACTCACAGCATTCTTCAGGTGTCAGGACATACACATAACACAAAAGACAAACAATAAACACATATTTTAGCTGAAAAATTAAACCAAAAAGTGTTTATTGCTTGTCTTTTGTATTATGTGTATGTCCTGATACCTGAAGAATGCTGTGAGTGAAATTTATGTTTCTATGTAATGTCTGAGTACCTGAGTTGTTTCTGGTTTAGACTTTTGCAAATTACCTTATAATAAAGTGGGAACAAAAGAGAAAAAAAAAGTTGTAGCAATATTAGTATATAAGGATGTAATGTATAGGTTAGAAACTGAGAAGGCTTTGGTAATATGTCACGGTGTTGCGTTCGTGCCTATTCTCGCCCTCGCTCCACCCTCTCTACCTGGTGGCGACTCCCTTCGGGTCTGACGGACAGATGCTGCCATGGCTTCTTCTCGCCATTTTCTTCCTGGAATCCCCGGACTAGCCCGACACCATGGATCTGCCATGTTCCTGATGACATAAGGGCGTGCGCGTGCGCTCCAGACTTTGTACCAGCAAGGGCATGAACCTCGGGGGCGTACCTCGTAGTGACGTCATCCACTTCCAACGTAAAAGTCTTTGATTGCTAATTCAAATCGAGTTAGCAAGGACAAGGGTAGGAATCCCTTCCTCGCAACTCTGCCTCTACAAACTCACCTAGAGGTACCCGCTCCTCGGGGGTCCCGCTCTCCCTCTTCTTGATTTTAGATTGCTGTACAGGATCCGGTACTTGCTCCTCGAGGGCCTACATTCCCGAAGACTCAGAAGACTCCTATTGCCTGGAGGCGATCACAGACATGAACACAGTGAGTCCTATTATAGACAGGAACCGGTACTCACTCCATGAGGGCCCATGTTCTTGATCTCTAAGAATCCCTTCAGTCTAAGACGTTATCGCAGGTACGGAGATCATGAGTTACCATTGCAGGTAGGAACCGGTACTCGCTCCATGAGGGCCTATGTTCCTAATACCTATCTCAGACTCTCTTCTTCCTCAGAAGATATTGCATACCTATATCTTATGGAATATTATTACAGATTAACAGATAGGAATCGGTACTCGCTCCACGAGGGCCTATGTTCCTAAATCTCTCCTAGCTTCTCTTCTATTCCAGAAGACATCCCATACACAGTTGTTGTGAGTTCTATTTCAGACTGCCTATAGGAACCAGTACTCACCTGTGGCTCCTGTTCCTGAATACCGAAGACTCTCTGTTGCATAAGAAGACATTACAAGTCTTCTTATGCAACAGAGATACAACATATGATACAAGTGTGAGTGTATCATCTAGTACTGGTTATGTTCAACATACCCTGTCTACTCACTACCTATAGTCTCTCCTTACAGCTCAGCAACTCAGAGATCATAGGTCCAGTATCAGAGGGATTTCAGCCCTGCTGGGCACATCAACTCACTACTGCCACCTCTGGTGGTTCTACTTCCAGTCTAATAAAGAACTATCTGTGTTTGTCTCAATACTCCAGCCTAGCTGGTGCTCCCTCTCAGGATCTTCACTTGAGGGTGCTGTCATCTGCCATCGGCCCAGGGATTCACTATTTCTACTAAGTGTCTCCTTACACTAATAGAGTGGATTTTTATCATCTGCCACTCTGTGGGAGCCAACCCACATCAGACCATTACTCTTCTCTTTGCAGAAGTTGATCCATATCAGATAGCTAACGCCCCATGGGGATCATACATGTTGCTGGCTCATCTTTCTACAGGAACATAGCATACAGTTGCTACTCCTTCCCTCTGGGGGAGCAGAGAACTAACAGATTGCTAACTCCCTAGCAAGATCTATAACAGACTGATAAACTCTTCCTCCTGCAGGAGCCAAGCTTATCAGATTGCTATCTCCTCCCCTTGGGAGGAGCTGATCGCTACCAGATCACTCACTCCACTCTCCTGGCGGGGTGAGCGCTAACACACGGTTAGATGCTCCAAGCCACTCCCAGGAAACTTGTATCTTTCCTGTATTCTCTTTCTGGCTTTTCTTTGCTTTCTATAATGAGTATTATTGAGAAATATAAAGGCTGTGAGTGTTTTCTATAACAAGCCAGCCTCAGGCAGTAAATTGGGAACTTCTTGTGAGGTAAGAAATGTAACAACTAGAAAAGTCCCTGCCCTGGAAGTGAGGCAGGTAAGGGACTTGGAAGTCACCAAGATAGCCGCCCTCGGGATTTTAACTGGTACAGACATATGTGGTTCTCTAGTAACAGGTTTTCATTCAGGAACCTCCAAAATATCCTACTTTCTTTTCAACTTCTATAACAGGACTGAGAATTTGGCAGCTCATCTAAATATAGAAACATAGAAATGATGGCAGAAAACGACGAAATGATCCACCCAGTCTGCCCAGCAAGCTTATGCCAGTATCTGCTGCATTGTGCAGGTCACTCCTATGCTTATCAGTTTACCAGACCATAAAAGTCAGGGCCCTCAGATTCTGTTTGAATCCAATTTTTCTTAACCATGGCCGTGAAAACAGACAGCAGTGTTGGAATTGTATCAAGAATATCAGATTTAGGGGTTATTTTCCAACTGCGTTATGGGCTTTTTGCATGCGTTAAGCTGTTTTTCGCATGTGAAAAGCACCATAACACAATGCTAATTTAGAAAAGAGGTGGAATTTCTGGCCAAGTGGCAACTTGCAAAGCCATATCACACAGTTTTAATGCAGCTGTTGAGAGAGTGAGAGACAGAGACAGAGATAGAGACTAACTATAAGGCCCTTCTAGTAGTTAAGCAAAGAAAAGCCAGAAAGAGAATACAGTAAAAAGTCATGGGATAGGTGGTGATGTCCTTTCGTGGATTACAAACTGGCTAAAAGACAGGAAACAGAAAATAGGATTTAATGAACAATTTTCTCAGTGGAAGGGAGTTGGCAATGGAGTGCCTCAGGGATCTGTATTGGGACCCTTACTTTTCAATATATTTATAAATGATCTGGAAAGAAATATGACGAGTGAGATAATCAAATTTGCAGATGATACAAAATTGTTCAGAGTAGTTAAATCACAAGCAGATTGTGTTAAATTGCAGGAAAACCTTGTGAGACTGGAAAATTGGACATCGAAATGGCAGATGAAATTTAATGTGGATAAGTGCAAGGTGATGCATATAGGGAAAAATAACCCATGCTATAGTTTCACAATGTTAGCTTCCATATTAGGTGCTACAACCCAAGAAAGAGATTTAGGCGTCATAGTGGATAACACATTGAAATTTTCAGTTCAGTGTGCTGTGGCAGTCAAAAAAGCAAACAGAATGTTGGGAATTATTAGAAAGGGAATGGTGAATAAAACAGAAAATGTCATAATGCCTCTGTATCGCTCCATGGTGAGACCACACCTTGAATACTGTGTACAATTCTGGTCGCCACATCTCAAAAAAAGATATAATTGCGATGGAGAAGGTATAGAGAAGGGCTACCAAAATGATAAGGGGAATGGAACAGCTCCCCTATGAGGAAAGACTAAAGAGGTTAGGACTTTTCAGCTTGGAGAAGAGATGGCTGAGGGGGGATATGATAGATGTGTTTAAAATCATGAGAGGTCTAGAACGGGTAGATGTGAATCGGTTATTTACTCTTTCGGATAATAGAAAGACTAGGGGGCACTCCATGAAGTTAGCATGTGGCACATTTAAAATTAATCGGAGAAAGTTCTTTTTCACTCAATGCACAATTCAACTCTGGAATTTGTTGCCAGAGGATGTGTTTAGTGCAGTTAGTATAACTATGTTTAAAAAAGATTTGTATAAGTACTTGGAGGAGAAGTCAATTACCTGCTATTGAGTTGACTTAGAAAATAGCCACTGCTATTACTAGCAATGGTAACATGGAATAGACTTAGTTTTTGGGCACTTGCCAGGTTCTTATGGCCTGGATTGACCACTGTTGGAAACAGGATGCTGGGCTTGATGGACCCTTGGTCTGACCCAGTATGGCGTGTTCTTATGTTCTTATACCTCTATATGAGGCCCACCTAGTTATTCGAGGTGAGGTTTAGGTATTAGTGTAGGGGTTAGGGGCCAATTTGACATTTAGAGTGAGACATACAAACAGAACAGTGCACTCTTGTGAAAATTTAATGTCCTTCGAAGTGAGATGAGATTTGTACAATGTTCTCTCCATCAAGCAAGGTTGAGAGAACATTGTACAAATCTTATCTTTGGGTGAGTTTCTTCACTCCGAAGGACATAAAATCTTCACAAGAGTGCACTGTTCTGTTCGTATGTCTCATTCTGAATGTCAAAGTGGCCCCTAACCCCTACACTAATACCTAAACCTCACCTCGAGTAACTAGGTGGGCCTCATATAGAGGTATAAATACCTACCTAGGATGAGTGTCTTATAGCTAGTCTCCATCTCTATCTCTCTCTCTCTTTCTCTCTCTCTCACCCCCAGTGGTTATAGGTAGGAATTACAGCAGTTGTGGCACTTACCAAAAAGCTATTACACTCTGTGGTAATTCCTATGTGAAGTGCTACAATAGCACACTTTGTGATAAATAAGCTATTACCATAAAACATACCCCTCTTCCTACCACATGTGATAGTTTGATGAATCTAGGCCTTAGTGATTAAGGGTAGTAAGCACCATGTCAGCTAGTTAACCCCCTGCTTATTTGTTCTCCCAATCATAAAAGTTGGGGCTCTTGTTGATTGCTGTCTGAAACCAATTCCCCTTTTCTCACTGCTGTTGAAGCAGAGAGCAATGAAGGAGTTGGATCAACAGCATCAAGGCTTAATTGTTAAGGGTAGCAACTGCCATATCAGCAAGTTACCCCCCAGTTACCCCCATGCACTCTTTTCTTTATTTCCAACCTCTAGACTTTAGGGATGCCCAGTGTTTATCCCATACCCCTTTGAATTCATTGACTGTTTTTGTCTTCACCACCTCTTCTGAAAGGGCATTCCAGGCATTCACCACCTGACGTTGATTCTGAGTCATCCTCCCTGGAGTTTCATTTCATGACTCCTAGTTCTATTTATTTCTTTACAACAGAAAAGTTTTGACAATTGTGCATCATTAAAACCTTTCCGATATCTGAAAGTCTGTATCATATCTCCCCTGCACCTCCTTTCTTCCAGGGTGTACATATTCAGATCCTATAGCTTCTTCCCATAATTCTTCAAGTGCTGACCCCTCACCATTTTGATCGCTCTTCTTTAGACCATCTCTATCCTGTCTTTATCCTTTTTGAGATACAGACAGCAGTATTGAACACAGTACTCAATGTGAAGCCTAACCAAGGACCTGTACAAGGGCATTATCCCCTCTTTTTTCTTGTTGGTTATTCCTCACTCTATGCAACCCAGCATTCTTCTGGCTTTAGCTATCACCTTGTCACATTGATTTGCCATATTCAGATCATCAGACACTATCATACCAAAGTTCCTCTCCCAGTCCGTGCACATTAGTCTTTCACCGCCCATCACATAAAGCTCTTTTGGATTGCCACAACCCAGATGCATGAATCTGCTCTTTTTGGCATTGAATCCCAGCTGCCAAATCTTCAACCACTCTTCAAGTTTTCTTAAATCACTTTTCATTCATTCTACATCTTCAGATGTGTCCACTCTGTTGCAGATCTTAGAATCATCCGCAAATAGACTAACTACCTTCTATCCCTTCCACCTTGTCGCTCACAAAGATATTGAACAAAATCCATCCCAAAACCGATCCCTTTGGCACTCCACTTAACACCGTACTTTCTTCAATGTAGGTTACATTTACCATTACCCACTGTCTCCTGTCAGTCAACCAGTTTGCAATCCATGCTACTACTTTAGCATCTACTCCCAAGCTTCTCATTTTGTTCACGAGTCTCCTGTGTGGGACCGTATAAAAAGCTTTACTAAAATCCAAGTAAATCACATTGAGCGCTCTTCCCTAATCCAATTCTCTAGTCACCCAATCAAATAAAATCAATCAGATTTGTCTAACAGGAGCTTCCCCTAGTGAATCCATGCTGCCTCGGGTCAAGCAACCAACCAGATTATAGATAGTTCACTATCCTTTCCTTCAGCAAAGTCTCCATTAATTTTCTCACTACCAAGGTGAGGCTAACCGACCTGTAGTTTCCAGCCTCTTCTCTGCTCCCACTCTTGTGAAGCAGGACCACCACCACCACTCTTCTCCAATCTTGCGGCATCATTCCCATTTCCAGGGATCTATTAAACAGGTCCTTCAGTAGACCCAACAGCACATCTCTGAGCTCCCTCAGTATCCTTGTATGTACCTCATCCTGCCCCATGGCCTTGTCCACTTTCAGTTTTCCTAGCTCTACCCACACATTCTCTTCTGTAAACGGAGTTTTGTCTACTCTACCCCCATCCACAGCCTTGCTAATTAGCAATGAATAAAGAACTGAAGTATTTGTTTAATATTTCAGCCATTTTTTTGTCTCTCTCCGCCCATTGATCTTTGTCACTTTTAAATTTCACCATACCACTTCTGACCTTTCTCTGATATATCTTGCTTTATCTGTTTGGCAATCCTTTCTTCCACGTGACGTTTTGCTTTCTTGATTTTTTTCAGCTCCCTCAGTTTCACCAGATTTTCTTCTCTGTGTTCCTCTTTTTAGGATCCTTTATATTTCTTGAAGGCTGTTCTTTTTGCTACCTCCCTTGAGAACCAGATCAGTTTCTTATTTCTCTTACTTTTGTTTACTTTTCTAACATATATATTTGTTGCTTTTGTAATTGCTCCTTTTCGTTTAGCCTACTGTTGTTCCACCTCTCTCTCATTTTCTCCCAGTTTTCTAGTTCTACCTCCAGGTACATCCCCATTTCAACAATTCAAATCTCGGGTCTTCATGTGACTTCTCTGTATCCTATTTGTGATATTAAACCATACTGTTTGATGATCACTGGTGCTAAGGTGGGCACCCACCTGGACATTAAAGACATTAACCCCAATAGTGAACACTAGCACTAGTGAACATGAATATAACTCCCTCCCTCATGGATTCCATTACCATTTGTTTGAAAAGAGCCCCTTGCAGGTCATCCACCATCTCTCTACTTCTGGTAGATTCTGCACAAGGGATTCTCCAGTCTATGCCTGACAGATTAAAATCTCCAACAATCAACACTTCTCCCTTCTTTCCCACCTTTTGGATGTCTTCAACCAGATCTCTGTCTAGTTCTTCCTTTTGAGTCAGAGGCCTGTAAACCATTCCAGTAAAATTAAAGCAGAACCAAGCAACTTGTAAGAGATCTCCTTTATTTTTTTGGATACTGCTTTTTTTTTCTTACTCTTCCCTCAATTAGTCACAGCCAGCTCTCTTGTAGAAGCATATGCATGATCTGGCAGGTTTAATCATATCCCTCACATATCAGGAATGAGGTGTACTCATCCTATGAGATTATACATCTGCCCTTTCCTATGGAATCATTCCAGTCTTCAGTAGACAGATGAATTGGTCTGTCGATGGTGTTCTCAGAAACTTTCTAAACACTTCTGTTATCATGTACATGTTTGAACATTACCTGGTGTCTCTGCTTTGTCTACTATCAGTTTTTGTGACTTCTATTCAGACTCTCCCTTCCAAAAATGGATCATGGTCCATCTCCCTTCTGTTTGTGATCCTCTCACTTATCAAAGTATTGTGAAAGCTTCTTCTATTTATTACTGGAAAGTACCATAATTAATCTAGTCAACCCTGGTACAATTTTTACAATCCATATCTAAACCCCATGCAGATGCATCACTAGTATTTTTTAGGTGCAACATGAGCAACTTAAAAGAGCCTCAGAAATAGATGTCTTCATAAAGGGGATATGATCATAATCAAAGGTAAACACTTCTTATTCCATAAAGGTATACATTGAAATAGAATAAATTCATTTCAGTTCAGATTAAGCAGACAGATTACTGTGAAATAAGGTCAAAAGAGGAAGGAACAGAGCCAAGAAACAAACTGAAATTAGAAAAATATAACTAGTATTATTACTATAAAATGTGTTCCCTTCTGATTTTCTAAGGGAGCAGATAGCAACTAGAGTGTATAATAAAGTCCTCATAGTTTAAAACTATATTTAGTACAGTCATTCAAACAATGCATTTTTCTCCTACTATTTCTCAGCACTGTGACAGAATATTTTGTCCTTGCTTTTAAGGGCAAAGAAAAAAATGCATTTCATGGCAATTCAGAATCATTGGTGTATCACAAGGGATATGAAGTGAAATCATTATGAGACCAAATTTTCAAGCATTAGACTTTTTCCCTCCACACCAAAAAAATAAATTGTTTTATGGGGATGAAAAGAAAAAGTAAAAATAAATGGACTGTCAATTGAAGAACACAAAATAATCTGTAAAGTGCAATAGTGGATAAACAGTGGACTGTTCACAGAAAGTAAAGAAAAAGAAGGGTTTTTATAATCATATCTATTGAATAGTCAAATTAATAATCAGTGTATATTTTTAGTATGAGGTTTGAGAGTGACATATGTTAAAGTTTCCCCTGCTGAGAAAATATATATTTCAGATACATTTGTATTTAATTCACCATTGTAATGGGAGAAATCAAGATATTTTGCCATGTGTCATGCATAGATAGTAGAGATGTGAATTGTGTGCCAGATCGTCTTAATGATCAGGTTTGGCTGGGGGGGGGGGGAACAATCTGATCGTTAAGATATGTGAATTGGAATCGTTTCCGATTCCAATTCACATCGCTAATTTTTTTTTTAGGGAGGCCCGCGCCGCTAAAAAAACCCCCACCCGACCCTTTAAATCGAACCCCCACCCTCCCGACCCCCCCAAAACCTTTTAACATTACCTGGTGGTCCAGGGGGGCCTCGGGGACGATTTCCCGTTCCCAGGCATCAGCTGCGCTAAAACAAATGGTGCCGATGCCCCTTTGCCCTTACCATGTGACAGGGTATCCGTGCAATTGGCCGACCCCTGTCACATGGTAGGAGCACTGGATGGCCGGCGCCATCTTTAAAGATGGCGCCGGCCATCTTTACTCATCAGCCCCTATTATAGAGTATAGTATAATAGGGGCTGATGACAGGATACCCTGTCACATGGTAAGGGCAAAGGTGCATCGGCGCCATTTTTTTTTAGCGCAGCTGATGCCTGGGAACGGGAAATCATCCCCCGAGGACCCCCTGGACCACCAGGTAATGTTAAACGGTTTTGGGGGGGGTCGGGAGGGTGGGAGAGGCTAAGGGGGGTCAATTTAAAGGGTCGGGTGGGTTTTTTTTTAATCGGGCCATTGGCGCCATTTTAATTAGTGGCAGCCAAAATGGCGCCAATGGCCCAAGATCGCGCCAGGACCCCCCCATTGGAACACCAGATAATTTAACATTTTGGGGGGGTTCGGGAGGGTGGGGGAGGGTATGGAATTGGTTTTAAAGGGTCGGGGTGGGTTTAGGGGTTGTTTTGGTGTGCTGGTTTTCCCAAATAATTCCCGTGCCCTATTTAACGATTTATGACGATAAATCGGGGGCATTTGTATTGTATAATGCACTCTGACGATTTAGGACGATTTTAAAATTATCTGACGATAATTTTAATCGTTCAAAAATGATTCACATCCCTAATAGATAGGTCCCCCAAAGCATGATGGTAATTTTTTTGAAATAGCAGTTCTCTCCTCATTCTTTAGACTTCCAACTCAATTGGCTACAGGACTGCGGTTGGCACCATGAGCCTTCATTCACCACTACTTTAAAATTCCTCTACACCCCTCCCCCCTATTTTATATTGCCTCCTAAATTATGTTTCGTTCATTTATTGTAGTGATTCAGGTCCTTGGCTAGATGCCATGTACCAGGGCTTCTTTCAAAATGCTGCAACCTCGGGTTCTGAATCTAGACACTAAGGGGTAGATTTTAAAACCCCTGCGCGCGTAAATCCGGTAGGATTTACGCGTGCCTATTTTGCATAGGCCGCCGTCGCGCACAAAGCCCCAGGACATGCGTAAGTCCCGGGGCTTCCTAAAAGGGGCAGGAGGGGCATGTCTGGGGGGCATGTCTGGGGGCAGGGGGTGGGCCGGGGTGGGTCCCGGGGTGTGGCGATGGTTCAGGGGCGGGCCGGGAGGGCGGTCCCGAGTCCCCCAGCACTGTGGCCTGTGCCGGGGGATGCCAGGGCGGCAAGTTACGCCTGCTTCAAGGCGTAGGGGGAAGGGAGGGGAAGGTGGGGGGACGCTGAAGGAAAGTTCCCTCTGAGGCCGCTCCGATTTCGGAGCGGCCTCGGTGGGGAAAGGAGGCAGGCTGCGCGGCTCGGCGCGCACAGGCTGCCAATTTTGCGCAGCCTTGCATGTGCCGACCCCGGATTTTATAAGATACGCGCGGCTACGCGCGTATCTTATAAAATCTGGTGTACTTTTGTACAGGTGGCGCGAACAAAAGTACCCGCGCGCGTATTTTTTTAAGACCTACCTCTAAGTATCACATTATACAATGGCAATGTCTCTCAACCCTCAGGGGGTTGAGAACATTTTCTCTGCAGTATTTTCAGGCCTGTTTGGCCAAGAAGACAGAAGACTCAACCTAGGAGGCTTCCACATGACAGTGTACAACACTTATCAACTGAGCCACCAGTCAAACCTCATGATAGCAGTTTAAGTTATCAGACATAAAAAGGGATTCAATTAGTACAAATTTGAAAAATCTATGTGGTAGCACCTCTCATCAAAGTCTTGTCTACTGGTGTTACTGCTCATGAGTTTTAACCTTAAACTAATTCCACTCCTTTCTGCTTTTGCTTTTTTTTTTTTTGCACTTTTTTCAGCACTTCAAAGTGGATTACATTCAGGTACTGTAGGTATTTCCCTATCCCCAGAGGGCTTATAAGCTAATAGGGTTATTTATCAAATCATGTTATGGCATTTTTGCATGTGAAAAATTTCCAGGAGTGAAAATGGGTATATCTTGCCTTGGGGTGGCTTGGATAAGGTAACAACTGGAGTCCCACAATCATATTCTGTGTGGGGAGGCAGAGATTCAGCTCTTTTCTTAGAGAAGACATCAGAGAAATCACAGTACTGTGGTGGAAATCCTGACAAGGTGACCATCGATGGGAGGCACTGAGGAACCTCCATCCTCTCCAGGCAGGAAACATGGCAGTTAGGGCCCTGCTTAGAAAGCTGTAATGAGGCCCAGTCAAAATGAAGTGAACGATGTTGAAGCCAGGGTAGCCCCAGTACCATGGGGTGGATGGTTTTGTCGATGATATGGAAGGTGATGCATATATGTATATATATATATATATATATATATATATATATATATATATATATATATATACAAAAAATCTCCCAATTATAAATAATTGGGGAAAAAGAAGAAAAAAAAGCAGGCTGCTGCTGGAAGACCTATAAAGGAACCTCGATGTTCTATAGACCAGATATAATAGAAAATAAATGCAAGAAAACAATGGAATTCATTGCCAGAGGATATGGATATGGAAGTTAGTGTAACTGTTTAAAAAATGTTTGGTTAAGTTCCTGGAATAGAAGTCCACAAACTGCTAGGATTAGTAGCTTGGGTTCTATTCATTTAATGTTTGGGTACTTGCCAGGTAATTGTGACTTGATTGGCCACTGTTAGACACAGGATACTTGGCTTGATGGACCCTTGGCTGACCCAGTATGGCATATCTTATGTTCTTATGTTCCTCTAATATACCATCTTGAAACATTTATAACAGATAAATCTCCAGAAGGTTGAGGTTGGATCAGGTTGAAATAGGTTCATTTGGGCAGATTACATTTGTATGTTTTATTCTTTATTTTAATTGTAAGCTGTCTCCCATTGAAATGTGAACTAGAACTTTATTGTTTTTTTCAATATTCTATTATTTATCTTTTTCTATTGTGATATTCTTAGTTTGTATCATTAATTTATATTATGTATCACCTTCCATGATTTTTTGTAATTTAGTTTTTTTATTGAATTTTAGATGTTTTATTAAGATTTTTATGTATTTGATGCATTTATAATTATAATACTGTAATTCAATTTTATTTAAATTGTGTATTTTACATTTGATTATAAACTGATGTGATGTTCCCTATGAACATCGGTATATAAAAACAAATAAATAAAATAAATAAATAAATTTGATTTAAAACTTAATAAAGAATAAATAAAAAGAAAATAGAAAATAAATGTAATATTTCAAATGAGATAGAATCATTACCAGCCTTAAAACAGATGCCAGTTAATGACCAGCACCCAGCTTACCTCTCTCCATGTTCACACTAGCTAGCTTTAAGGGTAAGGTCCTGTTTTTTTTCTGAAAGCTCTCAACTCCTACTGACAAATCCTTTCAAAGACTAAAACAATTGTTTAGCTCTTAAAAACCTATCTTTCATACCTTTCAAATACAATCTGCCCGGGATCATGTGCTTTTAAGGACTCTTAGAACAAAGCTCCCAGCTGAGAGAAGTCTCTTACTCTTTGGTGATTAGAATAGCTTGCCCCCTCATCTACTTCCACCACAGATAAATGGAATGGATTGGAACACTGAACCGATTTGATAAAATCATCAGAGCTTGTCTAGCACCTGGAGCTTGGTCTGAAGTGTAATTGTGAGCAGCTATTTCCCATTCTTATTGAATTAAGAGGATAAAGGGTTGGTATGGTAGAAGAAACGACAGACTTTGAATAGAACATTTGAACCATATATATTATAAGTCACAGGACACACATAAAAAAATAAGAGATACATATTGCCAAATATAAAGGCCATTTCCAGATGGAGAAAAATACTAATTTACAGGAAATGTGGGCAAGCCTAATATACTCAGGAACCCAATAGATGAATGTTAGCTGCCACATCATTTACTATGTCCTGTCTCTGGCATTGAATGATGGTGCTTTACAAGTTATTCTGAAGTATATACCTGTACCATAGGAATTATTTCTATATAGTTTGCAGTGTAACAGAAGGTTCTATATAATGGATGATGGAGCTGTTCTGTTAACCAGAAAGGAAGGTCAAATGAGTATGAAGAGAAATACCCTCAATTCATGTATATTTAAGGTATGAAGAATTTTCAATGTTTCAGGGGAGCAGTCTGGTGGTTAGTCAGATGGGCTGGGACCAAGTGCCCACTGAAGGGCAGGACAGCACTTATGGGGCTGCCTGTTAGCTCTGAGAAGAACATGGAGATGGGAAAGGAATGAGGAGGAGACCCAGCTGGCTGCTTTTCTTACACAGTTATCTAATCTCAGGCAACTTGCAGGTAGCCAGCAGGAGGATAGCTCAGCAGAGAAGGAGCTTGTCTGTTCTCCAGAAGTTGAAATTCAGGCAACACATGTGGAAATGTGAGTCCTGGATATCAATTCCAGAGTGGTAGATTAGATTTTGGGACTAGGAAAAGAGATGCATTGCTTCTAGGATGCTGCGAGGGAAGAAATTCAGGGCCTCCAAGATGTTGTAAGGGAGGAGATGGAGGGTGTGCAGTATGAACTATGGGGCATTCATTAGGACATGGACACCAGACTTTAGTATAGAAGGAGATGCTGCAGAGAATACCCCCTGGAAGCTAAAGCCTCCATCAGCTGCTTTTCTAAGTGATGCACCGCTATTTGCAGTCACCACCAGCCTTTGCTACACCACCAGGCTGGATGACCCCTCCCTAGACTGGAGCTCCTTCTGCACCATTGCCTGCTCTTCCTATTCCTCCACCACCTCCTTTCATGCTGTCACCAGCTACTGCCAGCACCACCATCACCACCTATACAGCCTGCTGCATCACCACTGCCATGACTAGAGAGGGAGATGGTTGCTAAGGAAAAAAAGCCCACCACAGCTTCCAGCCCAGTTTCTTGGCCTACTCAAAGCCTGCAGGACTCTCCAGAATCTAAGATGTTGTGCTGCTGCCCCCAGGTCATGTGCCCTCTGAAGGCAACATTAGCTGCAACAGGACACCACTGCGAAGGTGCTCTAGAATTGGTCAAGTAAAGGCAAAAGAGCTTCCCACAACCCAAAAAAAAGGGTGGCCAAGAAAGTACTAACCTTATGTTACATATTACTAATTACATTGAGCCTAGAATGTAAATGTATGTTCACCTTCTAAAATGTCTTTGTATTAGAATGTTTCTTTCCTCTATAGCCAACCATTGACTCTGCTGGTTTATCTCCTGTAATTCCTCCTGACTCAGCTCCTCTTCTTCCTCCTTCTCCTTCTCTTCTTCATCTGGATTATCTTACAGCCTCTCAAGAGCAGGCATGCGTCTAGTTTTAGCCAGGATATGAAGCATACAGCAAGCTAAAATGATTTCACTATCTTTAGGTGGGTAGTAGAGAAAGCATCCCCCAGATGAATTCATACAGCAGAAATATGTTTTGAGTAGGAAAAATGTTCTCTCAGTGACTGCCCTCATCTACTGGTTGGCTTTGACAGTAGTCTGTGGGTTAGCCAACAGGCTAAGGAGCCATGTTTTGAGTGGATATCATTTATCACTTGTAGGCAAGAAGGCAGAAAAAAACAGAGTTAGATATACCTTAGGGTTGGGCAACAGGGCAGTTCACAGGGCAAAATTAGAGTGCTCTCAGTCCACTTAGACATGAGGGAAACAACATTAGGAGGTCAGTTGCAGTGTGGTGGTACTGATAAGTGCATTCCTACTAGGAAGCCAGCTCCTGGTTATGTAACATTTCTGGAAGCGGTCATTAATTCTTGACTGCAAAAAGAAGTAGACAACATGATTGGATCCCAGAAACCTGAGCAGGACATTTAGGATGATACCCTTGGAATCACAGACCACCTGCATATTGAGGGAGCAGTAGCTCTTTTGATTGTGGTAGTGTACTCATCTCTCCCTGGTGCTCTTATTGGGATATGAGTGGAATTGATAGCTCCCAAGACAGACAAAAAACATCCTTTTAGATAGAAATCAGTCATTATTTGTTGTTGTTGCTTTTTTCTCCAAGGGAAGGATATATAATGTGTTTTCCAGAGTAATTCAGCCAGAACCTGATCTACACACACAAAGGTGGTAAACTGGCTGATTTCAGCCATGATCCTTAAATATATCTGGAAGGTGCCAATGATGAAAATACATGGCAGTAGTGACCTTGATGTGTACTGGTAATTAGAGATGTGAATCGTGTGATCGATCGTCTTAACGATTGATTTCGGCTGGGGGGGGGGAGGGAATCAGATCGTCGCGGTTTTGTTTTTTTAAATATCGTGTAAATCGTAAATCGGGGGAGGGCGGGAAAACCGGCACACTAAGACATCCCTAAAACCCACCCCGACCCTTTAAAATAAATCCCCCACCCTCCCGACCACCCCCAAAATGCCTTAAATTACCTGGGGTCCAGAGGGGGGGTCCCAGTGTGATCTTTTTCTCTCGGGCCTCCGGTGCATTGTAGAAATGGCACTGGCGCTACCTTTGCCCTGTCATATGACAGGATACAACAAACCTGGCAATCTACTCATATATCACAAGCCAATTAATATTCAATAAATATATAGTGATATATATCTAATTTTAAATCTTTATTAGTGAAAATCTCATAAAACATCCCAAAATTATGTTTCCATATTACCCCAGACAATAAACATTTAAAAATATCTCATCACCCCCATACATATCACATTCACTCTTTATATCACTCACACATATCTTACTAATTCTTATTCATAAAAAACTTTGATAATTTAAGTTAAACATAAATGTAAACCTTTTCACAAAATGTTATCAATTCTAAATACAATCTATTTGCAAGCAGAAAGAGTTCTAGTGCATAAAGAATTTTACTCCGTTACAAGAATGCCAATCCTTTCAATCCTTCTTCATCTTCTCCTTTTAATCCTTCTTCATCATCTCTCAACATGTTTCGCCTTCCCTCAGGCTTCGTCAGGAGAATTTCCAAGGAATCTCCTACTGCTCATATATCCTCAACATCTATCCAAAGGGTTTTTCATCTGAACGTCCCAAAAACCTTTTCTCAGACGTACAGCCAGACACATTCCCGACTCTTGTTTCCCAGCGTCTTACTTATTCAAATTTATAGAACACTTCATCTCACATAATATAAACCTTTTTAATCTTTAACAGAAACTCCACCATCATAACTCAAAGAGACGCCGCCATCGAGTGAATCAACGGAAAATTCTTTATGCAATACAACTCTTTCTGCTTGCAAATAGATTGTATTTAGAATTGATAACATTTTGTGAAAAGGTTTACATTTATGTTTAACTTAAATTATCAAAGTTTTTTATGAATAAGAATTAGTAAGATATGTGTGAGTGATATAAAGAGTGAATGTGATATGTATGGCTGTGATGAGATATTTTTAAATGTTTATTGTCTGGGGTAATATGGAAACATAAATTTGAGATGTTTTATGAGATTTTCACTAATAAAAGGTTTAAAATTAGATATATATCACTATATATTTATTGAATACTGTCATATGACAGGGCAAAGGTAGCACCGGCGCCATTTTGTTTTTTGTCCCCCGACGTCAGGAGCATAGGAGATCGCTCCCGGACCCCCGCTGGACCCCCAGGGACTTTTGGCCAGCTTGGGGGGGGCCTCCTGACCCCCACAAGACTTTCCAAAAGTCCAGCGGGGGTCCGGGAGCGACCTCCTGCACTCGAATTGTTTTGCCGTACAAGTCTTGTGGGGGTCAGGAGGCCCCCCCAAGCTGGCCAAAAGTCCCTGGGGGTCCAGCGGGGGTCCGGGAGCGATCTCCTATGCTCCTGATGTCGTTTTGCCGTACAAAATGGCGCCGGTCATACGCTGTATGGCCGGCGCCATTTTGTATGGCAAAACAATTCGAGTGCAGGAGGTCGCTCCCGGACCCCCGCTGGACTTTTGGCAAGTCTTGTGGGGGTCAGGAGGCCCCCCAAGGTGGCCAAAAGTCCCTGGGGGTCCAGCGGGGGTCCGGGAGCGATCTCCTATGCTCCTGACGTCGGGGGACAAAAAACAAAATGGCGCCGACGCTACCTTTGCCCTGTCATATGACAGGGCAAAGGTAGCGCCGGCGCCATTTCTACAATGCACCGGAGGCCCGAGAATAAAAGATCACACCGGGACCCCCCCACTGGACCCCAGGTAATTTAAGGCATTTGGGGGGGGGGTTTGGGAGGGTGGGGGATTTATTTTAAAGGGTCGGGGTGGGTTTTAGGGTTGTTTTAGTGTGCCAGTTTTTCCGCCCTCCCCCTTCCCCTCTCCCTTCCCCTGATTTACGATTTTTGATGATAAATCGGGGGAATTCCTATTAAATATCGCCTCTAATGATTTTTGACGATTTAAAATATATCGGACGATATTTTAAATAGTCAAAAAACGACTCACATCCCTACTGGTAATGCATAGCCTATTTGGACAGTAAGTTGCAGGTCCCGCTCTAACTGCTGGCATAGGTTCAGAATGGTTTCCTTGTTGAGCCTGAACATATGCAGGACTTGCTCCTTGAACAGATCCAAAAATTGTGAACTAGTCCTCTCTACTCTTTGAAAGGGGTAGCTCCACCTCCTTTTCTCCTTCTTCTGTTTTCTCTTCCTCCTCAGCTGTTGTGAAGAGGGAGAGAATATCTGTAGAGTCATTAGTGTCATACTGAAAATGGACACTCCACCACTAAATCATACTCCCCAGTATGACCCAGTAACACACACTCCCTTCATAGCCCTGCATGTCTCAATTCCTCCTCTCAATCTGTTCCAGTAAATCCCAGTATAAATCTTTATGTCCCAATTACTGCCCAGTATAGATCAATCTATCCCAGGTACACTCCCTCCCACCCCCTGGTCTTCTCCTGTGTCCATTCATACAGAGAAGCCAGCTCACCAAAAGCAAAGTTGCTATTGAAAGTGGAATTTTGCACTTGTGTGCATAAATGAGCAGTGGCAAATGTGTATGTATAGTTGCAATGATGTTCGTGTTTCTGTCACTTTTAAAATAGCTCATTACATGTGTATGCACAAACTTCACCCCAACACACCTCAATACACCCCTTTTTTAAGCATGTACATCTGTTAATATTCATGCATATGTGTCCCCTTTTCAAAATACAGATTATGTGTGAAAGGGTCACATGCAAGCATATATGGCCTTTTTTTATATGTAATTCTTTGAAAATTCTTCTGGAAATGAACAAAAAAATACAAATTAAAAACAGCCATAGAGATCACAGCCCTATGACAGAGAATGATAATAACCATGTTAGTGCCTTATTACTCATTAAAGCATTGAGATTTTTAAACCAGGGGGGCATATACTTACTTAAATCATCAGAGATCTAAACCTCATAGTTATATATTCTTCAATTAAGTGCACCACTGAACAGTCTGGACTTACTAAAATTATCCAAAGCTCATCCCTGTCATTGCTCTTAACTGTTATATCACATTTTCATTATGGCTGTTGTGCATTTCAGATTCATAAATTAGCTTCAATAGATAATAAATGCAAACACGCAAACTGACAGCAGGGTAGGTTATGAGAACAAACATAAACATCTTAAATAGAGAGAAAAAAATGCAAATCTCTCTCAGGATCCAAGCAGTAAATCTGTGAATGACAGATTCTTAAAAAAAAATGTATAAAGCTATCTCATATGTCGACATAAATCATTTTATAAATATCAGAAAAGAATGAAATGCATTTCTTGGAAAACTGTAGTCAGAGTACATCTAAATATTGCCTTATTTGCTTCTATGGAGGTTAGGAATCAATACATAATATTTGGATGCTAACTTTACTAGTAATTGGATTTGATTAATAAAATGCATCTCAATCCATAACAACTAAAATGATCTCTCTTAATAAAAAAAAACTGCAGAAAGCTTAAGGCATGATAATAACTGAATATGTAAAGCTTCAGAACTCATATTAGCTCTTAGCCACTTTACATACAGCAGTTTGGGTAATCAGAGTCAAGGTGTTATATTCATATCTTGCTTATTTTCAAATTTGATCTTGGCTACTATCTTCAGATGTGTTAAGATATATTCTAGTTTGGTTGCCTGATCCAGGGAAATAATGTGATCTGTTGGTGTTAATGATGTAAGTTCTGGAGGTACAGACATGCCTTGATAAAGCTTCATGTGAAATATCTACTTGGTTGCCGAGGAAATGGCTCATCCTTTTACTGAGCCTGGAACTTCTGTTGTCACCAAAGACTTTGATTGTGAAGTATGAAATAAAGTGGAAAGATTTTAATATATTTCCCTGCAACAGACTGAAGTACTATGGCACATTATAAATTGGTGAAATTCTCACTTTCTGGTTGAATGATGAAAACATTGTTTCAGCTGTCCAAAATGTGACAAAATATGTGTGTGCATGTATAATAAGGAAGGATACTTTCAAAGGGATTTATCTGGGTAACTAAATAGAAACCTAGCTAGATTGCTTGGGGGAAGGGTTGAATTTCTGAAGGTGGCCATACATATGCACATGCTTTCCTAACACATGTGCTTTTAATTAGATTTATGAACGGCATTAGAGGAAGGGATGTGAAGGTGCAGGAGAGGGGATTGTTTAGGGCAGGCAAGTAAAACACATGTGCATATTTGTGGGAGGAAGTGTACAGGAAACTCCTTTAAACCACCTTTGTTATTAAAAGGATTAAGCTTGAGTTTGGGGGTGATTTATCATCAATTCTGAGACGGGTTGAACAGCGTTACATTTTTAATTGGAACACTATGAGCCCACATGGACTCAATGGTCCAATTGAGTGGGGTGCTTTTATTAAATAAACTTTGTGAATCAGTGATGGAGCTGTCAGCCTCAATTTAATCATTTTTAGCACTTTTTAGATTGAATTAGGGCTATTGTTTGGTTAGTGATTCTGTGAGTAATAACGAGTGTTTCTAGCAATAGATAATGGATGTTTATTAAATCTGGCATCGGATATACGATTGGGTTCAATCTTTTCGCAGAATTCTTGCTATCAAATTAATTGGGGAATGATGTGGTTGGTGGCAATATAAAGACTGGGTAGCTGCTAAATCCTTGTAGAAGGGAATTCTTGTAGAAAGGAAGTGGTGACGTCACTTCCGGTTTTTTAAGGTATGCGTTGATGGCGTTTGTTCAGTAGTATGCAGTCTTTCTTATTTCTAAATGTAATTTTGTCGATTGATGCATTCAAACGGAACAACCCTACTTATAAAAAGGCAACACTGCAAATAATAAACTAGGCCCTAAACACCAATACACCTCCAATTAGGAAAACAGAAAAAGCCAAGTTGGTATAGATTAAGATTACCACACAGAAATAATTGTAAACTATATGAATAAATGTTTCAAAACAGCTGATGAACAGAACAACATCTAGCAATTAAAAACTCTTAAAAATTATTTAAAATCCTCCAAACACCAATAAATATTTCAAAACACCAGACACATCACATAATACCCCAAAATTAAAATGGCAGTCAATCAAGAAAAATGAATTTAAAAAGCCACCTTTAGAGATCACGTGGGGGGATGAGCTGAGGCAGACGTGCTTTGCTTCGGCTCCCGGCTCCACAGCCAACACCAAACGGCGAAATAAATCTTCGAGGGCTCAGACATTCCTCGGTAGCTACATATCACTAGCACATGTCGATAGTTAATTATATGAATCGTTCACCGGGGATCATGGCCTCAAAAACTGCCAGAAAAGATAAGGAAAAAGCTAAGTCCGTGCCGGAGACTAAAATGGCGGCGGCAGCAGCGAATGATGGCGATCCTCCTGTGGGAGCAGTTACGGCAGCGGACATTAAGGCAATCATTGCGGCAACGCTGGATGAAAAATTAGCCGGTATTTCCGAGAAATTAACTGAGGTGAGAGAAGCGATCGCTGAATTAGGCCCCAGACTTGACCACGTGGAGGGACGCGTATCAGTGTTAGAGGACGAGATGACGGCGCATACGGGGAAAGTAGAATCGCAGGGAAAGCTGATGACAGAGGTCCAAAATAAACTGGACAATTTAGAAAATAGAGCAAGGAGATCTAACTTACGCTTTCTAGGTTTGCCGGAAACCGTAGATCAATCAGGACTGGAAGCCTTTTTGGAAGCATGGCTGCCTGAAGCGGTGGGGGCGCCGGAACTGAAAAATCAGGTCGTAATAGAAAGGGCCCACAGAGTGGGAACGAGGAAAGAGGCAGACCCGAGGCCTCGGATTGCGATAGCTAAAATTCTCAATTATGCGCATCGTCAAAAACTGTGGGTAGCATCGAGGAAAACTAAAGAAATTCTCTATCAAGGCACCAAGGTACGAATTACACAGGATTTTTCTGCTCGGGTTGCACAGCAGCGACGGGCTTTTTCCCCGGTATGTGCCAAGTTGGTAGATAAACAAATAAAATTTGCAGTTCAGTTTCCGGCCATCTTGAAAATCTGGGATGGGGGAAAAGGGCGAATTTTTGAGACACCAGAAGCAGCGCACAAATATGTGAATGCCCTTAGCGACAAGGCATAAGATATGTCTGATTCTGCACAAATAAGAAAGCTAAATGTATTCTCCGTACTGGAGTAACAGCATGACATCAACACATTTCAAAATGAATACGACTGCGATGGATTCCCTGTTCTAATAAAATTAGCCCAAAGTTGTTCTACAGTTGGCTGAGGAGCGGGAACGCTCCAGAACGTGGTCTCTAGCACTTCAGACAGAGGGCTCTTTGTCTGTAAGTTGTACTTAGGGAATAGTTATTTTTTTCTGGGTAAAGGGTAGGGGATGGGTTATGATCGATGGGGGAGTGGGAAGGGAAGACACTATATGATTGTGGTTTATACCAAGCGATGTGATTTATCTGTTTTGGAAAATCTAAGGAAGAAGGGGGGTTGCGGGCTAGGCTGGGGGTCTGCAACTCTTTCCTTTATATGTACTGAAGTTTTTCACTGCCTGGAATTAAAATGGACACACCCTGGGTAAATACAGGATCATTTCCTGGAACGTTGATGGCTTAGGTACCCCTGTAAAAAGGAAAAAGATACTGCAACACCTTCAGCGCTTAAAAGCCAACCTCGCATGCATACAAGAAACGCATCTATCAGAGAAGGAAAGTGCAAAGTTGCGTAGGGAATGGATTTCAGACTGCTACTATTCTCCGGCGGCGGGCAGGAAAGGGGGGGTGGCAATACTAGTAAATAAAAATACTCCCTTACAGGTAACAAAGGAGATACAGGATCCAAATGGTCGCTATATTCTCATACAGGGCACTTTAGCGGGTAAGCAAATAACTCTATGCAACATTTATGCCCCCAATGTGCCAGATGCACTATTCTTCTCTAAACTGATCTCTTTAATTCTTGCTAACGCTCAAGGAGAACTGCTAGTGGTTGGGGATATGAATAGTATTTTTGATGCTCAACTGGATAAATCCCAAATACCTAAAGGATTTCATTCCTCTGCCTCATCTGGTGTTACACTACTCAGAAAGCACCTGGGCCTTGTTGACCCATGGCGGATACTGAATCCCACGACAAGAGAATACACTCATGTCTCTCGAGCTCATAGTACTCTATCGCGAATAGACTACATACTTTTATCTGACCGTTTATTTCCTCAAGTGGAATCAGCAGAAATAGGAGCCATTGTAGTGGCAGATCATGCAGCCATATGGCTAGATCTTTGGGTCACTTCGAGGCACACCGGGAGAAAAACGTGGCGACTCCCAGGTCATCTGATGAAAGATGTGGAATTTCATGAATATATACGTACTAAATGGAAGGAATTTCAGGAGAATAATCACCAACATCTGAATGACCCTTCTTTGTTCTGGGAAACTGGAAAAGTTGTTATGAGAGGCGAGATAATTGCTTATACTATAAAAAAAAGTAAGCAACTCAATCATACTATATTACAGCTAGAAACTCAACTGCAGCAGGCAAAACAACAGCTTGCAGTGTGTCCTTCTGCCTCCCATAAGGCGACATATTGGGCATGTGTTCACTCGCTCAATGCGCATTTACATCTTCGAGCACAGAAAGCTCTACAGACATCCGAACATTATTTTTATCGACATGGCAACAAATCGAGCAAGCTATTATCCAGATTGGTGGCTATTAAACGGAAGAAAACTTATATTACTGGTTTGAAAACTAACACAGGCAATTATGTGACCAAAACAGCGGATGTACTTGAAACGCTTCGACAATTTTATGAATCCCTTTATCAGGAAGACAGAGAAGGGAATCAAATAGACGAGGAGGCATTCTTTTCAGATATACGTCTGCCACACCTTACTGACGTCCAAAAAGAGATGCTGATACGTCCCATCTCTGTGGGGGAAATTGCGGGAGTGTTAAAAACAGGAAAATGTAACAAGTCGCCAGGTCCCGATGGATTCCCTGTGGAGTATTATAAGATACTGAGCGCTAGTATGGTTGATAAACTTGCGATGTTCTTTAATAATGCGTGGCTGGGAGCTGGCTTTCCGGCTACCTTTAACGACGCCTTTATTACGGTATTACCTAAACCAGGAAAAGATATTCAACAAGCAGCGTCTTACAGACCAATATCACTGCTGAATACAGATCTGAAGTTATATGCAAGAATTATCGCCATCCGAATAGGGGCAGTCCTGCCTCATTTGATTTCTCCCTTTCAGGCTGGCTTTATAGGGGGCAGGAATGCAGGAGCTCACGTTTTTCGTTTGATAACAGCTTTAGAAACGTCGCATCGTCTACAACAGCAGGCTATGGTAGTGGGATTCGACTCGGAGAAAGCTTTTGATCGTGTTTCTTGGGACTATATGTTCTCTGTAATGAAGCGTTTTGGTTTTCCAGAGCAGTTGATTCAAGCTACATCCATTCTCTACAAACTCCCCAAATCATATATTATGGCAAATGACTCTCTTTCTAATGAAGTTAGGATTCAGCGGGGAGTTAGGCAGGGGTGCCCATTGTCACCGATTTTGTACATTCTCTCTTTGGATCCCCTGCTCCGCAAATTAGCTCAAGCACCTGAATTGCAAGGACAGAAAATAGGGGAAGAGGATTTTGTAATAGCTGCATTTGCGGATGACATGTTAGTCTATCTCACGAACCCAACCCAAGCTCTTCCGCATGTACTCAACATACAACAAACTTTTGGACGATTTGCAGGCTTAAAGATTAATGTAGACAAGTCTGAAGCTCTGGATGTAAGCGGAACTTTACAGTCCACCTGGCCAGGTCATTTCCCTTTAAAATGGGTTACCGGAGCACTAAAATACCTGGGAATTTATATACCAGCCCACCCGAAGGACATTTATTCCCTAAATGTTATACCCCTTAAGCAGAAACTGTTACAGAAATTAAAAACATGGCATACTTTACCACTATCTCTGTCTGGAAAAATATTATTAATAAAGATGATGGAAATATCAAAGTGGCTATATCTATTCAGTATGGTGCCTATATGGCTCAGAGCACAAGATGTGGCGGAGATAGACAAAGTGTTGAACCGCTACTTATGGTCTGGCAAACGGGCAAGGATCCCTTTGAAGGTTTTAATGAGGCCAAAAAATATCGGGGGCTTAAACTGTCCTAATTTGAGATTGTACAACTACACTAGTTTACTCCGACATATCCGCGACTGGATTCTGGTTAAGGATTACTGTTCACCTATAAGATTTATAAAGCATTGGTTGCACCCAATCTCGCCGGGAGCAGTGTTGCAGGGATCTCCCACGGCGCTTCCATCCTTTTGCATCACCAGTATACTCATCCGTCCTTTACGCTCCATGTGGAAACTTGTCTGTAAATTCCATCAAGTACGTCCGGAGAACATGGTTTGTCAATCAATAACGGGCAATCCCGCATTTCCACCAGGAGGGGAACATTTCCTATTCACCAGATGGGCCAATTTAGGCCTTAAAAATATTTCACAAATGTTACATTATGATGCAGAGTCGACGTATGTTCACAGCTTCCAGGAACTTCAAAATCGTTACCAGCTTCCATACACGGACTTCTATGGCTACTTACAATTGAGACATTTCATTCAGGGGCAATTACATAATGACATATCCTTTATTCGCTCTTATCAACTCCTCCTATTCCTTAAGGGTCCTCTGGAAAAACGAGTCACATGCTCGCAGTACTACTCAGCATTACAGCAGTTAACATTATTGCCAGGTTTTTCGAATGTCCTACACAAGTGGAATAAAGTGTTGCCGGAACCTATTACCCAGGACGACATTAAAGGCTGTTTTCAACGAATACCTACCATATGTGAGAATGTGATCTTGAGAGACAAACTATATAAATTTTATTATCAAGCATATTATTCCCAAGTGGTGGCTTTCCGTATGGGACTGACGACTAATCAGGACTGTTCTAGGTGTGGAGCTCAAAATCCGGACTACTATCATAACTTCTGGGCATGTGACATTGTGCAAGCCTTTTGGCAGCACCTACAAACCCTGTTATTTAAGATATGGGGAATCACTGTTCGCCTGGAACCGCGGATTTGGCTTTTTGGACTGGTGAACTATATGGACAATCCCTTAAGTAAATGCAGAATTCAATTTCTGCATAAAATGATACTTATAGCGTTGGACACTTTACTGAATCAATGGATAAATCCAGCTCCTCGTTACAGGATGGTGTGGAAACACAAACTACAACAGACATTGCATTATGAATACTTATCAGCGCGACAGAAATCTGCAAAACATCGAGATAGAACTCTTAATATATGGCAAGACTATGTGAATTCACTGCCTGAAGAAGCTATTTCATCTCTCCCTTCGTTGAAGGAGGAAGCTCGGGCAAACAGCTGAGAAGTAATGTTGGCTATCGGACTTGGAAGAGACTGATGGTTGGGAAGCGGAGGAGGACGCTTGTGGTCCGGGGAGTATGGTTCACTAGTTTAACCGAAAGGTTTCCTTTACTACGCCGGATGACGGGGGTGGTGGCTTTGTGGGGGTCCAGATTCCATAGAAATGGGTCAATCTATCTCTTGGTATGTATATGTATATCTAAATGTACATGTATCTAAATGTACAGGTAAATGTAAATGTAATATATAAATGTAATATGAGTGTCAAGGTTTTGAAGGGGGGGGGGGAAGGTCAATTACTACTTATTATAGCATTTCGGGGGAAGATTTGGGGGGAAGGGGGAAGATAAGTATAAGAATTATAAGTCTGCTTAGTATGTATAAATAAACGTTGAAAAATCAATAATAGCAAGATATGCTAGTGGATAAAGATGAGAGTCATTGTTCAAAAAGTGTTAAAATATGTCTGTACTCAGGATCTAGTGCACTAGATGATGTCCTGGTTGGGGAATATCTTGAAATGTACCTGTTAAACTGAAGTATAGAAATTTGTTAGTATAATTCAACATAACTGTTACGGTTTTATATTTTGACGTATAGCGGATATTCCGGCTGTAACTCATTCGGCTTACTAGATTAAGGTAGGCGGTCGTGCCAGAATTATTGACATTTGTTATATTGTTATTTTTCTGTTGTATCCTGTTTTTGCTATTAATAAAAAGATTCAAACAAAAAAAAAAAAAAGCCACCTTTACTTACCCTCTCCAGCAACTCTCCTACTCCTTTCCCTTGGAGGCCACACCAGAAGCAGCAGTAGCTGCTAAAGCTGTCCTCACAGTCCTCTTCCTTAGGGACTACAACCAGTCTCTCTCTCTCTCACACCCACACATTTCAGTCATCTCCCTGATCAGTCTTTCTCACACATACACATGTCACCTCTCTGATCAGTCTCTCTCAATCACACAATGCTCTCTCTTACTTACACACAGGCTTTCAATCATACACATGCTCTCTCTATTTCACTTACACAAAAGCTATCAGTCATACACATGTTCTCTCTATCTCACAAACAAGCTCAGTCACACACATGCCCCCTCTCTCTCTCACAGCCACAGCCAGCCAAAAACATTCTCCATCTCTCTCTTGCACACACACACACACAGAAGCACCATCCCTGTCTCACATACACACCACACACACACACACACACAAGAACCCTCCCTGTCTCACATAAGCAACATATACACAAACACACTCCATCTCACATACGCACCACACACACACACAAGCACCGTTTCACATTTACACCACACACACAAGCACCTTCCATGTCTCACTTACACACCACACACACACACACACAAGCAACTTCCCTGTCTCACATACAGAGCACACACACAAGCACCCTCCCTATCTCACATACACACCACACATATACAAACAAGCACCCTCCCTGTCTCACATAGACACCACACACATACACAAGCACCTTCCTTGTCTCAAATAGACACCATACACACACAAGCACCCTCCCTGTCTCAAATAGACACCATACACACACAAGCACCCTCCCTGTCTCACATACACACCATACACACACACACACACAATCACCCTCCCTGTCTCACATACACACCACACAGGCACACGAGCACCTTCCTGTCTCACATACACACCATACACACTCACAAACACCCTCCCTGTCTCATATACACACCACACACACAAAAGCGCCCTCCCTGTTTCATATACAGACCACACAAACACACACACACGCACCCTCCCTGTCTTACATACACATCTCACACACACAAGCACCCTCTCGTCTCACATACACACCACACACACACACAAGCACCCTTCCCTGTCTCAAATACAGACCACACACACACACAAGCAAACTTCCTGTTTCACATACACATCACACACACACACACACACAAGCACCCACACTGTCTCACATAGACACACACTGGTCCCCAGCTGAACAGCTCATTTTCAGCCCGCTGGCCTGTCTTGGACGATAGCAGCCAGCAGGACTGATATTCAGATCTTCAGCCTTGCCGGCCTGGTCTCCAGCAGCAGCCAGTAATGTCGGTCTTCGGACCCATTGGCCTGGTCTCCTGTGGCAACCAGCACCTCCAGTCTACTGGTTTGCTGCCTGCCAACCTGGTCTCCGGTGGCAGCCAGGAGTGTTGATCTTTGGGTCTTCGGCTCCGCTGGCTGCGGGTAGCACGTGACACACTTGCCGATGCGTGGTGACACACTGGTGTGTCATGACACACAAGTTGAGAATCACTGTTCTAAATAACTAAAATTACTAGTGTGAGTTGGATTCTGATAGGATCTGCGTCATGACCATTTCTGTTAGTTACATTTTTCTGCTGTGTTTCCCAAAACGCTTGGGGTGGCATTACATAAATATTCTGCATACATTATTCTGCAATGATACAAATAGACCAACAAATAAAATCAGATAAATAAGCAGGTAAAATCAAATAAGCAATTTTAAACCACAGAGGATAACATTAAAATAATTTTATGTAGCCCCATATATGTGCGTATATGGATGCGTACAGATCTACTATAGTTTTTTTAACCTGTGTGTGCACTAGGGGTGTGCATTCGTTTTGAAAAATGTAAAACGCTCCTCCTGACACCCCCAAGCTGGCCAAAAGTTCCTTTTGGGTCGAACGAGGGTCCCGGAGCGAACCCGCGGGGAATCACGTGACGCCGCTTCACTCCGATGTGACGCCGACATCACGTGCTCCTTGCAAAGGAGGTCAGAAATGGCGTCCTGACCCCGCTGGACCACCAGGGAGTTTTGGTAAGTCTTAGGGGGGGCGGGATTAAGGAGGGTGAGGGGTTTAAATTTTTATTTGCATATATGGACATAGACTCAACTTATGGAGTTCTCCATATGTCCATATTGACCGCAAATGGGACCCCCTTTCGACTTATGGACTTATGAACATAAACTTTTGCTCTGCACATCCCTAGTGTGCACAGATTATAAACTACACTTATGCCTACCCCACAATATACACATATATGTTTCAGCACGTGCAAATATCAGCAATGCTTTGAATGTGCCTAATTTTTCTACCTATTTTATAAACATCAGTGCATATATATTATCAGGGAAATAGACATAGCTTACACACAATAAATCTTGATTTAAACATTGAAGTAGGTATATTTTAAAATATGCACATTTTTTAAATCATCGGTCTGCTGATAGCTCCACCAGTTCACCCAATCCATCTCCAGTTCATTATGAAACTTGTACTCCTCCACCCTGAAATCCCCTAATTTCTCTTAGACTTCCCACCCAAAAATAAAAGACAAGACAAGTATGATATCAATTGCGCCTCATAATTCTCAGGTGTAAAATAATGTGAACAAGTTGCCTAATGTGTTTGTGTTATTCACTTATAAAAGGGCAACTTCCATGGGTTCTTCTAGGCCCCGCACACAAATGCCACTAGATTGCCCCTTTTTTATGCAGGTAAATGAGCATGTGAAACAAAATATGCATTGAATTTTGATCTTTATAAAATAGCATGTACGTGAGTACAAACAACTTGCATAACTTCTTTGAAAATTCCCTCTTTAGTCTATAATCACAAATTTGAGATAGTAAAATCAACTAAGTAAAAAAAAAAACAAACCTAGAAATTAAGGAAAAAAAAATGACCACAACAGATTTTACTAATCTCATGATGTAGTCTTTAATCAATTTAGAAATATATTACATAAAATTGTAAGTGATAAGATTGATAGAGAAGTTTAATAATGTTATAATAGAATTTAAAATTATAAGGATTCAAACTTGGACTAACAAAGGGTCAAACGTCAATACACATCATACTATAATTGGATCCAGATAGAAGTCAGGTAATAAATATTAAGAACATGTTTCGGTTTCAGTATATCTCAATACAAAAAGGGTAAGAATACTTAATATTCAAATAAAGTGATACAGCCCGTCATGTGCTAAATTCATCAGTTTCGCTAAGGAGCTATGTACCAAAGCTATCCCCACAACAAATAAATAATTAAATAAATAAATTGATTAATTAATTTATACCAGCTAATCTGGCACAGTAGAAATATACATACCACTCAGTTATTAACAGCAGAACTAAATCTTCAGGCTTTGCATACCGTTTTGAAAGTTAAATCTTTAAGTCATCTTAAATCCCTGTGGAGGAAATTCTAGAGGCTTGGTCCATTATATGAAAATGCCTTTTTCTTTTTTCCTTTACCGGTTTGATCGCAGACAGTGACAGCGTACAAAGTAAAATATCTTGAGAGGAACAAAATGTTCTATCTTTAATATAAAGCATCCGTTGGTCTCTTAGGTACCGAGGCAATGAATTGTTCAGGGTCTTAAACCTTAATTATAAAACTTTAAAACAGGCCCTGAAGGAAACTGGGAGGCAGTGAAGTCATTCCAGTGCTGGTGCGCTGTGATCGCCGAATTGCGGTTCTAAGCAGGAAATGAGTCCAAGCAACAGCAGCTGTGTTGATCTGAAGGAGCTGAAGTCTGTGGAATTGTTTCTTGCACAAACGCAGGGAAAAAGGAGTTGCAGTAAACCAAGTGTGCAGCAATCAGTGTATGAATAACAGATGCAAGATCATCTCTAGATAAAATGGTCTGAAATTATGGATAGTTCTCAACTGGATCAAAATCACAATTATTTGAGGCAACTCAACAGACTTCAGCTCCTTCAGATCAACATAGCTGCTGTTGCTTGGGCTCTTTTACTGCTATGGACACATCAACTCTGCATCTAGGATCACCCCTAAAACATTTCAGCACTTAAAGCAAGTTAAGTTCCTGTCTTTGAAAACAAGTTCTGGTGGAGAAAAATGAAAAGATGGCTCCCTGTTCTACAGGACTTCTGGGGCCTAATATTCAAAGATATCTGGTTATCTAATGTATCCATATATGCCTTATCCAAATAAATTAGAAGGGATATTCAGCAGCACAACTATGCCATTGAATATATCCGGATAATTCTAGTGAGCCTGATAAGTTATATCTGGATAACTTAAAACCTGCTATCAAGAAAGTCTAACTTATTTGTGTATTGGATACAGGGTGTGTGAGCCCTTAGTGCTGTGGTGCAGTTGACGCAAATTCCAGGGCAAGCCCCCCCGCCTCCAGCAGCAGGCGAATGTGCCCTATAGCAAGACAGTCTAGAGCTTCACCTTTACCAGCCATCTTTTCCACAGGTTGGGCCTGTGGAATCTGGCAGCAAGTGGGATTTATTTGGTTCTCTAGGGCAGCAGTGGTGGCTAGAGACACAACAGAGACAAGGTAGACAACAGACTTATGGAAGTTAGATGAGAGCCAAGTTTGGGGCAGGCAGCAAACAAGAGTAGTCAGATCCAGGCTAGAAATCATGTCCTGAAAGCAAGCTAACGTGGTTAGTTCAAGACAAGAGATTAGGTCCAGAGCAGCAAACCGAGGGAGATGTGGACACATTTATTTATTTATTTTTCTATACCGGTGTTTGATTTTACATATCACATCAGTTTATATTCAACCAAAAAATGCAGGAAATCGGGTGTTTCCTTTGTGTAATACATTGAACATTTGTCTAATACATTGAACAATTGTAACAATGAAATGGTTAACAAGGGATATGAATGGAACATGGAAATGGTTAATGAGAGAGAGGAACATTAATGGAGGTCAAAGTGGAAGGAACTCTTATCATATTGTAGTCAGGCGTAGGATTTATGTCTTACAGTTAGGACAAGGTGGAAGAGCTTCTATTTAACAGTGGTCAGGCCCAGAAATAATATCTTACATTGGTGATGATCTGTTCCTTAATTTGGGCCACAGTTTCCCTTGTCATCAAGATACATAGGAGATACTGAAGATGGGAACAAGGAAGACAAGCTGAACGAGGCTGGACAGAGTTACAAGATGAGGCTGGGCTGGAAGACAAGGCAAGGCAAGGTTGGGAGATGAAGCAAGGCTGGAAGAGAAGGCAAGGCAAGGCTGGATGAGGCAAGGATAGGCTGGATGAAGGAACAAGGAACAGGAATGCTGGCAACATGCGCTGCAGAGAATGCAGGAGACCATTTGCTGAGGCGAAGTCTGTATGTCCAAAAAGGCCCTTTTAGGGGCTGAAGCCTATGACATCACCTGAGGGTGCTGCGGCCTGTTTCCCGCCATGGGTCCTTTAACTCTGGGTGACCGGCACACATATGCACCTAAGGAGAGCAAGGCTAGTGCATTAATGGCAGCGTCCATGCTGACCAAATGAGGCCTGCTGTTGTTATGTTTGGGGTTGAGTGTGTTGACTGGCGGAGAAGTCTCGCTGGCTGGCAAACGTAACAGTATTCCCTTCTCCAAAGCCCCCTCCCCAGCTTCCTGGACTTGGGTTTATTGCAAAAGCATCTGTGGAATTCTTCTGTAGGTTGGAGGTCGGCTCCTAAGAGTATTCTTCAGGTCCACATTTTTGCCAGGCAATAAGGTACTACAACTGGTTACAAACTCTTCAAGAGTAAGATTCCCTGGACTTCAAATGAAATGTTTTCCTCTGCCTCAATTTCAGTGATCTGAAAGGGTGTTTCACCCAGCTGTGGGAGACCGAGTGTGTTTCCCAGGCTGGAGGCACAATGCCACACTGACTCCAGCCTTTTCAAATGCAAACTTAAACTTTTATTTATATCACAATAAACAATATCATAGTAGACTAGACTGTCTATTCCATACCTTCATAGAGTCTCTCTTAGAGGGTCTGGAACTCCTTGCTCCTGGAGATGCGGGGGCCTTGTGAACCTAGCTGGAGTTACACCCATATTTTTCCAGGTTGGTCCTGCCCTCAGGACTCTCCCTGCCCTGCAGGTTCCCATCAATAGATCTCTCTCCCTCTGGGATTTAAGGTGGAGCAGACTCAGCTTTAAAAGGGAAAATAGGGACTTCTGTCATATACCCCCTCAGCTTGGAACAGTTAGTCCAAGTGTTATTACTCCCTCTAGATCCAATCCAGGGAAGTGCCTCACATCCCCAGTCCCGTTCATCTGGCCTCCCACCAGCTATGCTCGGGGCCATGGATCTAGGGTCGCATAAACAAGCACACATTAAGGTTAGCCCAGACAACACTAGGACCACCCACTATGCCCTTTGCCCAGTGTTCACCACAGTCCAATATCTGAATTCTGGGTTCTATTTCCACCCCAGTGGGACTTCTTGGACTGGCTATGGGACTTGCAGTGAGTACTCTTCACTCCTGTCTTTGGTGACATGTGCCTCCTCTGCACCTTCATGATTAGCGCCCTCTGGCAACTCCACCATGGCTCTCGCTGACTCTTCATCAGAGCCAGGCATTAGCTCCTCTTTAGCCCCTCTTGCTGGGGTCTCCATAGTATCTGCAGCCCAACTGGCTCCTTGGCAGCACCTCTCTCAGGCTCCATCATGCTGCCTTCCATATGCTTCTTAGTGCTGCATCCAGCAGGCAGTTCAGCATTGCCTCCTGCTGAGCACTGTCACTTCTGTCTCTAGGTTTCTACAGCTTTTGGGTACCCTAAAACACCTTTCACTGTGCTTTCTGTAGTGCCTTCCTCAGGTCTCCCTGCAGTGCCTCTGATAGGCCAATCAATGTTGTACTCCGGGGCCCATTCCAAATTGCCTCTTTCTGGGTAATGGGCATTGCCTTCTCCAGGCCCTGCTATGAAGCTTTGTATTTTTTCCAATTCAGTCACTGCAGGATCATATCTCTGGCAGTGTCTTTGGCAGTACCCTTGCTCTGTTGCCCTCTTTTCAGCAGGCTGTCACCAATCAGGGCCTCTTTTGGCTTCAGCCCCGTTGTAGCTTTCAACTCTCTTTGGAATGGAGACTCTCTGAAAAGGTAGAGCTGCAAACATGGTACTTAACAAGCTGATGAGTTCCCTCTGCTTCCATCTTTAACACTGCCAGGCAGACTGTATCCTGAGCCCAGTGTGGTTCCCGGACCATCTGGTTCCTCATGGCACTCTTTTGTCCCATTACATGCTTCTCTGTGGACTCTTACCAGTCAGGATCTGGTCTAATGCCAGTGGCCTTTCTGTTCCTATCCTCCTCCAGGGTGGTGTCCCTCTTCAGGGTTGGTCAGACAGTTAACATGCAGGGTAATTCATCAAAATGTGTTAGACTGTTAACGTGGGTGTTAGGGCCTCAACGCCCTCAATAATGCCATAAAGCATACGTTATTTATTGCTTCGCATTACGCGAATGCACATTTTTAAAATTTAGTCAAAGGGGAGGAGTTTGGGCAGGGTTTATGAAAATGAGGAGCATTAACATTATGTGCAATAGTGTAACACGTGTTATTACATGAATTTAATGCCGGAAATAACTACACCTTTTTTTCCTGGCATTTAGCTGTGTGATATGCCCGAAATGGAGAGAGCCTCTGGGGTGACACACATAATCGTCATCTAATTATACCACTATAGGAGGGTCATCTAGTAACTCGAGGTGAGGTTTTGACCATGGACTAGGATTTTGGGGCCAGTTTTACATGCACAGTCAGACATACAATCAGAGCCAGCAAACTTCCAACATTTAGAACTTCTACAGCCCTGGCAGCATTGCTTTAACTCCAACTTCTTTGACAGGCCACACAGCTGAGTTCAAGCACACAGTCCTCCATTGGAGACTTGTGTTGTTTCCTGTGCCAAGTTTTAGAAAAAAAAATCCTCAACCTGACCCGATGTTTCACCTCGGGAGTTTTACTGACACTATAGCTGCAGTTCCCCTGATGCTATATCTTGTGGATTTTGATAACTTCCTATTTGCTGCTTTGATCACAGCCTAGTTTTTCTACCCCTATTTCTTTCTTTGTTATATTGGAGCATTTTGTCCTCAAAATAAAATGTAAAAAAAAGAAAAAAATACAAGTTTTTCCTCCCAACATATCTATTTCCTTGTTCTTTAATGTTTAGTTGAACATCTCTAGGATGACAGCCTAGTTCTCTCATCCTTCCTTTTTCTTGGTATACTGGGGTGTTTTGTTCTCAGGAATCCTTGCTCAAAAGGAAGAAATACAGACACAATAGAAATCTTGTAGACGAGAGATCTTTATAAGTTCTGAATGTGGGAAAAGTTATTGTAGGAAGCAAGAACTAATGCAACACTAGAAAATCAACAAAAGGAGGAGACTGTGTTCAGCTACAGAATATGGGAAACTATTTTTTTTAATAAAGCAAACCCCACAAATTATCAGGAAAGCCACATTACCAGGAAAGACCATTGTCATGTTCTGATTGTGACAAAAGTTTCAATCAGAAAGCAAATTTCAAAAGAAACTGAAAGTTCTCCCAGCAGCATGATCAAGCTCAAGTGGAAAATGTAATAAAAGCTTATGTCACAAAAATGCTAATGAAATGGCAAGTGCTTCAACAGGAAGACAAATATCTCCCATGACACTCTATCTTGCTACTGATGTAGTTATAAGAAGAGCTCCTCAAGATTAACATAATGTCCAATTATGTGCAGTCAACTGGTCATTCTACTGCTCAATAGAGGAGGACTTGTACCACCTGGATTTTGAAATACATGCGGTGACAAAGAATGAGGAGGAACTGAGATGAGAGGAGGCAATTAGTGTGTGGAGGTATGTATCTGGAAGATGGTGTTTCATTAAAACATTGGGACTGTACCTATTGCCATTAGCTTATTAATCCTCAGGCATTTGAGGCAGATTGTGGAAACTGTGGGACTGCAATGTTTCCAGATGCTCTGGATCCTGTGATTGATGGATATTATGAGTTTTGTTTTTCTCCTAATCCAAAAGCCCTATGCAATGAAGAACATGGGGTCTCTGCCAACTCAGGTGAGCCTGCTGCCGGGCTTTTGAGAAGGAATACAGAACATAGATGAAAGAAGTAATTAGACTGTTCCAGACATGCTGCTGTTCAGCTGAAGAAGTCACTGAGAGCTAGTACTCAAGAATCAAGGACGTCTTTGTCTACATATTGTCCTGTGTTGTGTTTTGTTAAGGGATTATGTTATTCATACACTGATTGCTGCACACTTAGTTTACTGCAACTCCTTTTTCCCTGCGTTTGTGCAAGAAACAATTCCACAGACTTCAGCTCATTCAGATCAACACAGCTGCTGTTGCTTGGACTCATTTCCTGCTTAGAGCCGCAACTCGGCGATCACAGCGCACCAGCACTGGAATGACTTCACTGCCTCCCAGTTTCCTTCAGGGCCTGTTTTAAAGTTTTATAATTAAGGTTTAAGACCCTGAACAATTCATTGCCTCGGTACCTAAGAGACCAACGGATGCTTTATATTAAAGATAGATCATTTTGTTCCTCTCAAGATATTTTACTTTGATTCCCCGCGGGTTCGCTCCGGGACCCTCGTTCGACCCAAAAGGAACTTTTGGCCAGCTTGGGGGGGCCTCCTGACACCCCCAAGCTGGCCAAAAGTTCCTTTTGGGTCGAACGAGCGTCCCGGAGCGAACCCGCGGGGAATCACGTGACGCCGCGTCACTCCGACGTGGCGCCGACGTCACGTGCTCCTTGCAAAGGAGGTCAGAAATGGCGTCCTGACCCCGCTGGACCACCAGGGAGTTTTGGTAAGTCTTAGGGGGGGGCGGGATTAAGGAGGGTGAGGGGTTTAAATTTTTATTTGCATATATGGACATAGACTCAACTTATGGAATTCTCCATATGTCCATATTGACCGCAAATGGGACCCCCTTTCGACTTATGGACTTATGAACATAAACTTTTGCTCTGCACATCCCTAGTGTGCACAGATTATAAACTACACTTATGCCTACCCCACAATATACACATATATGTTTCAGCACGTGCAAATATCAGCAATGCTTTGAATGTGCCTAATTTTTCTACCTATTTTATAAACATCAGTGCATATATATTATCAGGGAAATAGACATAGCTTACACACAATAAATCTTGATTTAAACATTGAAGTAGGTATATTTTAAAATATGTGCATTTTTTAAATCATCGGTCTGCTGATAGCTCCACCAGTTCACCCAATCCATCTCCAGTTCATTATGAAACTTGTACTCCTCCACCCTGAAATCCCCTAATTTCACTTAGACTTCCCACCCAAAAATAAAAGACAAGACAAGTATGATATCAATTGCGCCTCATAATTCTCAGGTGTAAAATAATGTGAACAAGTTGCCTAATGTGTTTGTGTTATTCACTTATAAAAGGGCAACTTCCATGGGTTCTTCTAGGCCCCGCACACAAATGCCACTAGATTGCCCCTTTTTTATGCAGGTACGCTGTCACTGTCTGCGATCAAACCGGTAAAGGAAAAAAGAAAAAGCCATTTTCATATAATGGACCAAGCCTCTAGAATTTCCTCCACAGGGATTTAAGATGACTTAAAGATTTAACTTTCAAAACGGTATGCAAAGCCGAAGATTTAGTTCTGCTGTTAATAACTGAGTGGTATGTATATTTCTACTGTGCCAGATTAGCTGGTATAAATTAATTAATCAATTTATTTATTTAATTATTTATTTGTTGTGGGGATAGCTTTGGTACATAGCTCCTTAGCGAAACTGATTAATTTAGCACATGACGGGCTGTATCACTTTATTTGAATATTAAGTATTCTTACCCTTTTTGTATTGAGATATACTGAAACCGAAACATGTTCTTAATATTTATTACCTGACTTCTATCTGGATCCAATTATAGTATGATGTGTATTGACGTTTAACCCTTTGTTAGTCCAAGTTTGAATCCTTATAATTTTAACTTCTATTATAACATTATTAAACTTCTCTATCAATCTTATCACTTACAATTTATTGTAATATATTTCTAAATTGATTAAAGACTACATCATGAGATTAGTAAAATCTGTTGTGGTCATTTTTTTTTTCCTTAATTTCTAGGTTTGTTTTTTTTTTACTTAGTTGATTTTACTATCTCAAATTTGTGATTATAGACTAAAGAGGGAATTTTCAAAGAAGTTATGCAAGTTGTTTGTACTTACGTACATGCTATTTTATAAAGATCAAAATTCAATGCATATTTTGTTTCACATGCTCATTTACGTGCATATGTTCTAGGTTGTGTGTTGGAAGAATGAACTTCAGGAGAGTTTCAGGCCCTCAGAGGGAGGAAATTCAGAGGAATTCTGTAGGGTTCTCCATGATGCAGTGTCATTGGGACTGTAGATAGAATTGAAATAGTGATAGTTCCTGGACTGATTTCCAGTTTACTCTCTGGGTTTATGGGTTTTGAACTTTTGTAGGAAGAGAAAGACCTTCTCAGACAAGAGAGACCAGATAATTTTTATTTTTCAAATACATTGTTTTGAGTTAATGTAACATGAGTTGACAATATTCAAAGGCATTTATTTATTTATTTTCAAATTTATTTTCTACAATATCCAAACGTTTATGGATATTACAGTTTAAAACATTCATAAATGAAAGCTAAGCATACTTACCACAATAAAACAAACAAGAGCCACTGCAGAAGTATAGATAAAACCATGATCATATATTCAGACAAATGACAGACTTCACTAATACATTATCCACTTATTCATCACCTTGGTGGTTCAAATGGGAATAATGAAATATTTTCAATTGCTTTTTGAAAGATGGTAGTGAAGCCTCAACACACAGATTCTCAGGAAACAAGGTCTACAACATGGGGCCTGAAATGGAAAAGGCTCTTTCACCTTTTTCAACCAAAAGATTTACCAAAACATTGGGAACATCTAAAAAAAAAAAATACCCATTATGCAAAGAGCGTGTGGAGGTCTATAAATTTTTAATAGGGTACTGAAAAATTCTGGAGCCTAATTGTCATTAACTTATGGATTAAAATAACTTTTATGAATTAAATATCAGCTTACATGGTAAGCCAATGTAAGGAAGCAAGTATAAGAGAAAAACGTTCCTGCAAGTTGCTGACTTCAAGGCAGAAGAAACAATGTCATTAATGAAAGAGAGATTGACTAGGTAAGGTAAAAATGAACTATCTGCATGCAGACGCTTCAGCACCACAGTAGAACAAACAGTAACCAGGTAAGTTGAATTATTAAATCAAGAGATAGGGGCGGATTTTAAAAGGAGCGCGAATAGCCTACTTTTGTTTGCGCTCCAGGCGCAAACAAAAGTACGCTGGATTTTAGTAGATACGCGCGGAGCCGCGCGTATCTGCTAAAAACCTGGATCGGCGCGCGCAAGGCTATGGATTTTGTATAGCCGGCGTGCGCCGAGCCGCGCAGCCTACCCCCGTTCCCTCTGAGGCCGCTCCGAAATCGGAGCGGCCTCGGAGGGAACTTTCCTTTGCCCTCCCCTCACCTTCCCCTCCCTTCCCCTACCTAACCCACCCGCCCGGCCCTGTCTAAACCCCCCCCCTTACCTTTGTCGGGGGATTTACGCCTCCCAGAGGGAGGCGTAAATCCCCGAGCGTCAGCGGGCCTCCTGCGCGCCGGGATGCAACCTGGGGGCGGGTCCGGAGGGCGCGGCCATGCCCCCGGGCCACCCCGGGCCGTAGCCACGCCCCCGGACCCGCCCCCGGAACGCTCCCGACACGCCCCGAAAACGCCGCGCGGTTCGGGCCCGCCCCCGACACGCCCCCTCCGAAAACCCCGGGACTTACGCGAGTCCCGGGGCTCTGCGCACGCCGGTAGGCCTATGTAAAATAGGCTTACCGGCGCGCAGGGCCCTGCTCGCCTAAATCCGCCCGGTTTTGGGCGGATTTAGGCGAGCAGGGCTCTGAAAATCCGCCCCATTATATTTAGTTTCCAAGGTTGAAAACGGAAAAAAATGTTCTCACAAAACTACATCTGGGAGTTCAAAGGGGAGTCCAACTTAGCATCATGTGCTAATTGAGCACAAATTGCTTGAGCTTTTGTTGAAAAAAAAATCTGCAAACATATCAAGGCTAATATTAACTTTGTCAGTGACATCTGTAGAGAAGTAATAAGTCAGGAAACTTTCAGGCCGATACCGTTGAGTGCACTGCTTAACCCGTTGTTGGATGCACATTTTCAACATGAGTCCACTACCCCTTATACAGTAAGGGGTTTAGCACGTTGAAAACACACTTCTAACCTCCCAAACTAATAGCGCTCATCACATGCATGTTGATGAGGCAATTAGTCATTTGCCTGGGATACCGAAAAAAAATGTGTGGTCGATCCACACATTTTACGCTTAGAATATAATGCTTGCCCTGTTAATTTCTGAGCAGCCCAAAAAAGTGTACAGAAAAGCAGAAAATACTGCTTTTCTGTACATCCTCTGATTTAATATTGTAGCGATATTAAGTCAGAGAAACAAAAGAGTAAAAAAAAGAAGAAAGAAAAATTAAAAAAAAAAATATGCCAGCAGGTCAGATTAGGAAAATGGATGCTCCTAAAATTGAGCGTCCATTTTCCAAATACGCTGACAGCCACCTCTCCTGGGCCAAGGAGGCACTAGGGGCACATAATAGTCCCTAGCACCTCCTTTTATTGCAATCCCTCATTTGCATTGTGTATCGCGCAGCCAGGAGAGGGGACTGTGCATGCATTCTGAGAGCGGGCACCAAAATGGACATACTTTTTTTTAGCACATCCGTACCGTATCAGCCTGTTACAGTCTAAAACAACTCATAAGGACATCTGCTAGAAAATTAGATATGAACAAAAAAAAATATACTTTAGTCTTGACAACTAAGGGCCTCATTTTCTAAAGTATCGCAGGCCTGTGATACTTTAGGGAATGAGGGGCGGGGGGCGGGCCTGAGCTAGCCGGCAGCGATCGCACCGTCGCAGTGTGATCACTGCCGGTTTCGCACCCAATAGTGCCACCATAGAAGGTGTAGCTATTGGGCCTGAACTCGGACGCGAAAAGGGCCTTACCTTTTCGTCGTCTGCAACGTCTTTGCGGAGTCGGCCCTGGTGACGCCCCGACTCCTCCTCTTCTGGGGCCGACTCCGCCCCCATTTTGGTATCGCACACGATAAGGGACATTTCGCGTGTGAAACGTCCCTTATCACGTGCGATTCATTTAGAAAATGAGGCCCTAAGTCTCTATACTTAGAAAGTTAGTTTAAATATTGGATAATAACATAAGAAGTTGCCTTACTGGGTCAGACTGAGGGTCCATCAAGCCCTGCATTCTGCTTCCAACAGTGGCCAATCCAGGTTACAAGTACCCAAACATTAACAGATTTCATGCTACTAATGCCAATAATAGCAGTGGCTATTCCTTAAGTCAACTTGATTAATAGCAGTTTATGGACTTCTCCTCCAGGAACATATCAAAACATTTTTTAAACCCAGCTACACTAACTGCCCTAAGTACATCCTCCAGCATCAAATTCCAGAGCTTAATTGTGAATTGAGTGAAAAAGAATTTTCTTCAATTAGTCTTAAATGTGCTACTTGCTAACTTCATGAAATGCCCCCTAGTCCTTCTATTATCCTAAACTGTAAATAACCGATTCATATCTACTCGTTCAAGACTTCTCATGATCTTAAAGACCTCTATCATATCCCCCCTCAGCAGTCTCTTCTCCAAGCTGAACAGCCCTAACTTCTTCATCCTTTCCTCATAGGGGAGCTGTTCCATCCCCTTTATCATTTTGGTTGCCCTTCTCTGTACCTTCTCCATCGCAACTATATCTTTTTTGAGATGTGGCGACCAGAATTGTACTCAGTATTCAAGGTGTGGTCTCACCATGGAGTGATACAGAGGCATTATGACATTTTCTGTTTCATTAACCATTCCCTTCCTAATAATTCCTAACATTCTGTTTGCTTTTTTGACTGCTGCAGCACACTGAGCTGACAATTTCAAAGTATTATCCACTATGATGCCTAGATCTTTTTCCTAGGTGGTAGCTCCTAATATGGAACCCAACATCATGTAATTACATCAAGGGTTATTTTTCCCTATATGCAACACCTTGCACTTGTCCAAATTAAATGTCATCTGCCATTTGGATGCCCAATTTTCCAGGCTTGTATGGTCCTCCTGTAATATATCACAATCCACTTGTAATTTAACTACTCTGAATAATGTTCTATCATCAGCAAATTTGATAACCTCACTCATCGTATTCTTTTCTAGATCATTTATAAATATATTGAAAAGCTTCGGTCCAAGTACAGATCCCTGAGGCACTCCACTGTTTACCCTTTTCCACTGAGAAAATTGACCATTTAATCCTACTCTCTGTTTCCTGTCTTTTAACCAGTTTGTAATCCACGAAAGGACATCACCTCCTATCCCATGACTTTTTAGTTTTCCTAGAAGCCTCTCATGAGGGACTTTGTCAAATGCCTTGTGAAAATCCAAATACACTACATCTACCGGTTCACTTTTATCTACATGTTTATTAACCCCTTCAAAAAAAATGAAGCAGATTTGTTAGGCAAGATTTCCCATGGGTAAATCCATGTTGACTGTGTTCCATTAACCCATGTCTTTCTATATGTTCTACGATTTTGATCTTTAGAATAGTTTGCACTATTTTTCCCAGCACTGAAGTCAGGCTCACTGGTCTATAGTTTCCCGGATTGCCCCTGGAACCCTTTTTAAATATTGGCCTACATTGTCTACCCTCCAGTCTTCAGGTACAATGAATGATTTTAATGATAGGTTACAAATTTTTACTAATAGATCAGAAATTTCATTTTTAAGTTCCTTCAGTATCCTAGCATACATACCATCCGGTCCAGGTGATTTGCTACTCTTTAGTTTGTCAATCTGGCCTATTACATCTTTCAGGTTCACAGTGACTTGGTTCAATTTGTCTGACTCATCACCCCTGAAAACCATCTCTGGAACTGTTATATCCCCAACATCTTCATTAGTAAACATGGAAGCAAATAATTCATTTAGTCTTTATGCAATGGCCTTATCTTCTCTAAGAGCCCCTTTAATCCCTTGGTCATCTAATGGTCCAACTGACTCCTTCACAGGTTTCTTGCTTCGGATATATTTTAAAAAGTTTTATTATGAGTTTTTGCCTCTACTGCCAACTTCATTTCAAATTCTCTCTTCGCCTGTCTTATCAGTGTTTTAAACTTTACTTGACAATGCTTATGCTTTATCCTATTTACTTCAGATTGATCCTTCTTCCAATTTTTGAAGGATTTTTTTTGGCTAAAATAGCCTCTTTCACGTCACCTTTTAACCATGTCATTAATTGTTTTCCCTTCCTTCCACCTTTCTTAATGCATGGAATACATCTGGACTGCACACTAGGATTGTATTTTTAAACAATGTCCATGCCTGTTGAACACTTTTAACCTTTGCAGCTGCACCTTTCAGTTTTTTTTCTATTTCCCTCATTTTATCAAAGTTTCCCTTTTGAAAATTTAGTGTTAGAGCTGCAGATTTACTTATTGTCACCCTTTCAGTTATTAGTTTAAATTTGATCATGTTATGATCATTATTGCCAAGTGGTCCTACCACCATTACCTCTCTCACCAAATCCTGCTTTCCACTGAGAATTAAATCTAAAATAGCTTCCTCTCTTGTTGGTTCCTTAACCAATTGCTCCATGAAGCAGTCATTTATTACATCCAGGAATTTTATGTCTCTAGCAAGTCCTGATGTTACATTTACCCAATCAATATTGGGGTAATTGAAATCTCCCATTATTATTGCACAGCCAAATTGGTTTGCTTCCCTGATTTCTCTTACCATTTCATTATCTATCTGACCATTTTGTCCAGGTAGACGGTAGTATCCTCCTATCACTTTACTCTTACCCAACACACATGGGATTTCTACCCATATAGATTCTACTGAGCATTTAGTCTCTTGTATGATCTTTATCCTGTTGGACTCTATACCCTCCCAGACATAAAGTGCCATATCCCCACCAAGTTGATCCTCCCTATCATTGCAATATAATTTGTACCCTGATATAGCACTGTCCCATTGGTTATACTCCTTCCACCAGGACTCTGTGATACCAATTATGTCAATCTCATCATTTATTGATATTCACTCTAACTCTCCCATCTTACTTCTTAGACTTCTGACATTGTTATACAGACATTTCAAAGTGTATTTTTTGTTTGTATTAACAAACTGTTTTTCAGTTCTTAGTTTGGAAATCTTTAGCTTCGGTCATTTTTTATATATAGGCACATGGACTACATTTGCTTTTATTGGAACCTTTCTGTTGGGATGCCCTAACTGTTACGCTGAGCACTGGTCCGGTGTCGTGAACACCACCCAGAAGGGTGGCTCCAGGTGGAGAGAGACAGGGGTAACTGGAAAGTCTCTGATGGCTGGGAAATGGAGCAGAGTACTTGCTGGGACAAAGTCCAAGTCCAGGCTGGGTCTAGGCAGGCAGCAGGCAAGCAGAGTCAGAGTCCAGGCAGGGTCAGGGCAGGCGGCAGGCAAGCAGATTCAGAGTCCAGGCAGGGTCAAGGAACTTTATAGTAAGGCAGAGAGCCCGAAGGCCACACACACACACACGGCAGGGCAGAGGGCCCGAAGGCCACACGCACAACAAGGCAAGACAGGGCAGAAGGCCCGAAGGCCACACGCACAGCAAGGCAAGACAGGGCAGAAGGCCCGAAGGCCACTCGCACAGCAAGGAAGGCTAGAGCAGGGAGCCCAAGCGAGCTCGATGCCGAAGCACCGAGGGAACTGCCAGGTAGGGTTATAAGGGGAAGTCCAGAACATAGAGAAAACAAAGAAGATGGACTGGGCCAGTCAGGAGAGCCTGCTCTTGAGCGACCCCTGGTGGTGAGGCGGTTGCACAGCAGTCATAGCCGTAACACTAACTCTCCTGTTTCATTAGTTTCCTTCAAGGATACATTTCTCTGAACCATGCACTGCTGAGTGACTGTCGTTTTTCCCCCTTGTTCTAGTTTAAAAGCTGCTCTAGCTCCTTTTTAAAAGTTAGTGCCAGCAGCTTGGTTCCACTCTGGTTAATGTGGAGCCCATCCCTTTAGAAAAGTCTCCCTCTTCCCCAAAAATTTTCCCCAGTTCCTTACAAAGCTGAATCCCTCTTCTATGCACCATCGTCTCATCCATGCATTGAAACTTTGAAGCTCTGCCTCCTCTCGGGACCTGCACATGGAACAGGAAGCATTTTAGAGAATGCCACCCTGGAGGTTCTGGATTTCAGCTTTCTACCTAAAATCCTAAATTTGGCTTCCAGAACCTCTCTCCCACATTTTCCTATGCTGTTGGTGCCCACATGAACCACGATAGCCGACTCCTCCCCAGCACTGTCTATAATCCTATCTAGGTGACATGTGAGGTCTGTCACCTTTGCACCAGGCAGGCAAGTTACCAGGTGGTCCTTCTGAAAATCCATATATATACTACATTTACCAGTTCACCTTTATCCACATGTCTATTAATCCCTTCAACAAAATGTAGCAGATTTGTGAGGCAAGACTTCCCTTGGCTAAATCCATGCTGGCTGTGTTCTGTTTGACCATGTCTTTATGTTCTGTGATTTTTTTCTTTAGATTAGTTTCCACTGTTTTTCCCAGCACTTAAGTCAGGCTCACTGGTCTATAGTTTCCTGGATCATATCTGGAGCCCATTTTAAAAATTGGGGTACATTGCCCACCCTCCAGTCTTCAAGTACAATGGACAAGCAAATGATAGATTACACATTTTTTCTAATAGATAGAAAATTCAATTTTTAGTTCTTTCAGAACCCTTGGGTATATACTATCCAGTCCAGATGATTTGCTACTCTGTAATTTGTCATTATGGCCCACAACATCTTCTAGGTTCATTAGGATTTGGTTCGGTTCATCTGAGTCATCATCCTTGAAAACTATCTCAGCAACCAGTATCTCCCCAACATCCTTATTAGTAAATACGGAAGCAAACAATTTAGTCTCTCCACGATGGCCTTATCTTCGCTAAAAGTCCCATTAACCCCCTGATCATCTAATGATCCAACCAACTTGCTTAAGGTTTCATGCTTTGCATATATTTAAAAATGTTTTTATTATGAGTTTTTGTCTCTGTGGCCAACTACAATTCAAATTATCTCTTAGCCTGTCTTATCAGTTTTTTAAATTTAACTTGACAATGCTTATGCTTTTTCCTATTTTCTTGATATGGATCCTTCTTCCAATTTCTGAAGGACTTATTTTTGGCTAAAGTAGCCTTTTTCACCTCACTTTTTATCCATGTCCATAATCAATTGGCTTTCCTTCCACCTTTCTTAATGCATGGAATACATCTGGACTGTGCTTCTAAGGTGATATTTTAAAAGAATGTCCACACCTGTTGTACATTCTTAACGTTTAAAAATGCACCTTACAGTGTTTTTTCTAACTATTATTCTAATTTTATCAGTTTCTTTTTTGAAAGTTTAGTGTTAAAGCTGTAGATTTTATATATTGTCCTCTTTCCAGTCATTAGTTAAAATTTAATCATGTTATGATGACTATTGCCAAATAGGTCAAATTGATATCTGCCAACATTGCTCAGCATGGTGTACCAGATCCTTTTCAGCTTTTAACTCTGCTGAAAACAAGAGAATGGTAACAGAGCAAGTCTTTTTGCCATCTTTAAGTGGCACTAAGTGATCCAAGGCCTTGCTTAAATTATCATGCCAACATGAAACAGTAGATTCTACATTAGAACAACCAATGATGACAAGTTTATGAATCAATTTCTCCTGAAGCAAATCATGATCAACATGCCTCTTCTAAATCAAAAACAAGTATTAGACAAAGCTGAATTGGGGAGGCAAGGTAATAAAAGGTTCATTTTCAAAGGCTTACATGTATAAAAATGGCCATATATGCATGTATGTGGCCCATGAACAAGTAAAGTCTATTTTAAAAAGGGCAACATACACATGTATATGCATCTTCATATGTATATGCAATGAGTACGCTAGGGACATGTTGGGGCAGGGTTAGCACATATGTGCAAAATGAGGTATTTTAAAAGTGACTTATGCACGAATGTCATCCAGCTTACAAGTGTTTATTTACTACTGCTCTTTTACACACACAAGCGCAAACTTTCATTTTGATTTTGGACTTGGCTTTTGGTGGGTTGGCTTCAGTGGACATGAGCAGGCTAGGGGGGGGGGGGTAGGAGATACAGATTTGGATATACTGGCAGCAAATTTGGATACAATGGATCATACAGAGGGATCATTGGGACAAACTGTGTCATATGAGGGGGTGGGAATGAATTTACCTGAGATAGGCAGGGTCTAGTAGAGGTGGGAGTGAGTAGACCTGGGAATGACAAGGCCATATGGGGTGGTTAAACTGAGACCTACTGGTTTATACTGAGAGTAACTTGAAAAGATTAAGGGGTGGGTGGGAATTGAGACATGCAGGTCTATACTGAGTGAGAGTGAAAATTACAGGGACATACTGGGACCTTGTGAGGGGTAGGAGTCAGTGGTGGAGATTACCTTTTCAAAATGACTTTAATTGCATTATGAATACTTATGGCATGACAGTTGAGAAGGAAAAGAAGGTATCTCTTACAGAGAGTATACACGACTAGGGTAAAGCTTTTGTACCTTATTGAGGAGTAAATCATGTGCAGATTCAGATTCAACAAGGAAACTATACTGTTCCTATGTCAGCAGTTAGAGCCTGACCTGCAACCTTTTACCCACAGGGACCATTAGGGATGTGCATTCGGATTGACCACATATGGAAAACGCAACTCAATATTTTTTTTTAACTTGAAAAAAAGATGGGGCGTATACGAGCAGATTTCCGACATAAATGAACATAGATATGTCGGATACGGCGAATCGCCATGCGCGCGCTTTCTCGCCGCCATTACCTGAGACTCGAGCTCGGAGCCCCGGATTACCTGAAAATGGCGGCGCCCCTGCGGTAACCATGCCAACCTGTCTGACCCTGTCCTGTGAGTCTCAGTGACTCACAGGAAAGGGTGGGACAGGTCGGCATGGATACCGGAACGCAGCGAATCTGCGTTCACCTTTTCAGAGAAGCACTGAATGCAGCGAATCGCGCTGTCATTCCGTGCTTCTCTGAGGATTTCCTGACGAGCCAGCAGCACTATAAAAGCAGCAGCAGCACGAGGACTGACGGACATTGTCAGCGATTCAGTGGGGAGGTGGGATCGGGATCGTGCAGGGTGGGCTTAGGCAGGCTGAGGCAGAGAAGATAGCAGAACCCGATTTGATAGACAACACAGAACAGAACCAGATTTGATAGACAACACAGAACAGATTCTTTGTTAGGGAAAAAAAAAAAAAGAACATTCTTATTGAGTGAGTCTGTACATTTTATCCTGGGCAGTGCCAGGCAGGGCTGGCAGTACTCTGCCTCATATTTGCTATTTTTAAACAGACTTAAAAGCATTCTCCTTGAGTGGTTCAGTGCTGGCTGGGCAGCAGTTCCAGGGCTGGGAGTACTCTGCCTCATATCTACTTTAGTTCTATGTGCACTGCAGTGCACACAGACAGACACATTCCGTGCATTGCCAGGCAGGCAGTGAGGCAGTGGGCATTGTAAACAGAGTGAACATTGCCCTTCAGCGAGTCTGTTACATTTGCTATTTTTAAACAGACTTAAAAGCATTCTCCTTGAGTGGTTCAGTGCTGGGTGGGCACTGGGCAGCAGTTCCAGGGCTGGGAGTACCCTGCCTCATATCTACTTTAGTTTTAAGTCACTGCAGTGCACACAGACAGACACATTCCGTGCATTGCCAGGCAGGCAGTGAGGCAGTGGGCATTGTAAACAGAGTGAACATTGCCCTTCAGCGAGTCTGTTACATTTGCTATTTTTAAACAGACTTAAAAGCATTCTCCTTGAGTGGTTCAGTGCTGGGTGGGCAGCAGTTCCAGTGCTGGGAGTACTCTGCCTCATATCTACTTTAGTTCTATGTGCACTGCAGTGCACACAGACAGACACATTCCGTGCATTGCCAGGCAGGCAGTGAGGCAATGGGCATTGTAAACAGAGTGAACACATTCTCCTTCAGTGGTTCAGTGCTGGGTGGGCAGCAGTTCCAGTGCTGGGAGTACCCTGCCTCATATCTACTTTAGTTCTATGTGCACTGCAGTGCACACAGACAGACACATTCCGTGCATTGCCAGGCAGGCAGTGAGGCAGTGGGCATTGTAAACAGAGTGAACATTGCCCTTCAGCGAGTCTGTTACATTTGCTATTTTTAAACAGACTTAAAAGCATTCTCCTTGAGTGGTTCAGTGCTGGGTGGGCAGTGCCAGGGCTGGCACTGGCAGTACTCTGCCTCATATCTACTGAAAAGGAAGCTTGTTCTCTGTGCACTCACTGCACACACACAGACAGACACATTCCGTGCATTGCCAGGCAGGCAGTGAGGCAGCGGGCATTGTAAACAGAGTGAAGATTGCCCTTAAGCGAGTCTGTTCAATTTGTTATTTTTAAACAGACTTAACCGCATTGTCCTTGAGTGGTTCAGTGCTGGGTGGGCAGCAGTTCCAGGGCTGGGAGTACCCTGCCTCATATCTACTGAAAAGGAAGCTTGTTCTCTGTGCACTCACTGCACACACACAGACAGACACATTCCGTGCATTGCCAGGCAGGCAGTGGGCATAAACAGAGTGAAGATTGGCCTTAAGCGAGTCTGTTCAATTTGTTATTTTTAAACAGACTTAACCGCATTGTCCTTGAGTGGTTCAGTGCTGGGTGGGCAGCAGTTCCAGGGCTGGGAGTACCCTGCCTCATATCTACTGAAAAGGAAGCTTGTTCTCTGTGCACTCACTGCACACACACAGACAGACACATTCCGTGCATTGCCAGGCAGGCAGTGAGGCAGTGGGCATTGTAAACAGAGTGAACATTGCCCTTCAGTGAGTCTGTTACATTTGCTATTTTTAAACAGACTTAAAAGCATTCTCCTTGAGTGGTTCAGTGCTGGGTGGGCAGTGCCAGGGCTGGCACTGGCAGTTCTCTGCCTCATATCTACTGAAAAGGAAGCTGGTTCTCTGTGCACTCACTGCACACACACAGACAGACACATTCCGTGCATTGCCAGGCAGGCAGTGAGGCAGTGGGCATTGTAAACAGAGTGAAGATTGCCCTTAAGCGAGTCTGTTCAATTTGTTATTTTTAAACAGACTTAACCGCATTGTCCTTGAGTGGTTCAGTGCTGGGTGGGCAGCAGTTCCAGGGCTGGGAGTACCCTGCCTCATATCTACTGAAAAGGAAGCTTGTTCTCTGTGCACTCACTGCACACACACAGACAGACACATTCCGTGCATTGCCAGGCAGGCAGTGGGCATAAACAGAGTGAAGATTGGCCTTAAGCGAGTCCGTTCATTTTGTTATTTTAAACAGACTGAGCATTCTTCTTGAGTGGGTCTGTTAATTTAGTTATTTTAAACTGACCGAACATTATTATTGTGGGACAGTGGGCAGTGTTACCACTAGTACTCATTGACATTAAATCCATAATGTCAGGGAAAGGGAGATGCAAGCGACTTAGTGGGAATGGCAGCGGAGGCACCGCAAAAGACACCAGCGCAACACCACCAGTACAGGTAAAAAGGCAACTGTCGCAATCAAACGTCTTTGTAGGGGATGGCAGTTCCATGGAAAAAAAAAAGAAATCAGACCATGAAACTTTGCAATCGCCAGCACGTGTTTCTGGCACTGTAGTTTTGGAGGAGAGTGAAAAGGAGGCAGAGTCTAGCCAGACAAAAGTTACACACCCAAGAGCAGCCAGGGGACAGAAGTGTCCTGCAAAACTTCGCGGTGACAAGGTAGCGCTGGCACTGTTAGCTTCTGATTCAGAAGAAGAATCTTCTTGGATGGGATTCTCATCAGAAACAGAAGATGTAATACCTGAGCAATCTTCGGTAGAATTGTCAGTTAGTCCTGTTTTAGCCTCCACCTCCAGAAATCTGCGGCAGGGGAGACATTCCACTGATATCGAGGAGGAGGAAGAGCTGTCAGAAGGGAGACAGAGGGTGACTGTTGCCCCCGCTGGCATTGCTTCGCTGGGTGCAGTGGGTGCACCACCCACACCCAGTAGTACCTCAACTCCAGTGCCACCATCCACCCCCAGGGCGGGAAAGAGAGGAGGATCACAAAAGAAATCTGCGATCTGGGCACATTTTAAAGTGACAGAAGACCCGCGTTATGCTCGGTGTAATTACTGTGCCAGGGATATTAGCAGAGGCAAGCAACTGGGACATCTGTCAAATTTTGGCATGGAGTATCATATTAAGAGGCAACACCCAACAAGATTACTGCCATCTGGGGATGGTAGCATTTTCCGTCAGGGGACCCCTTCCCCTTCCAACCAGGGTGCAGTGGTAGGAAAGCAGCAGAGTCAGCCCACGCCCTCATACCCTTCTAGCAGTCAGGCGGCAGGCCAGAAACCCACTGACATGTGGGAGAAGCGACAATGCACCATGGAGGAAATGGGGTGGAGTGCGGTAACGCTATCCCGGGGTAGGAGGCAGGCAGCCGCAAAAGTAGTAACCAGGAGCATTGGGGAAATGATTGCCCTTGATGACCAGCCCCTGCAGTTAGTTGAGAATGTGGGTTTCAAACGTTTCTTGAAGGTCGTACTTCCAAATTACAAAGTCCCCTCCAGAACCACATTTAGTAGAAAGGTCATCCCCAGCCTGTACAAGCACTGTGTCAGTCGCGTGCAAGCACTGCTAGGTAAGGCAGACGGAAGAGTGCATTTCACCTGCGATATCTGGACCACCATGAATGCTGCACACTCTTACCTCTCTCTGACAGCACACTGGTGGGACATGGCAGAGGCAGGGGCAGCCAGCAGCTCTATTACTGAACAAGCATCAGGGTGGAGGTGGGCTTTACTGAACACCCACCTGACGGACCATTCCCATACGCTGCCAATATTCTAGCATGCATCAGAAAGATGCTGGCGAGCTGGAAAGTACACCAGCGAGACAGTAAAACGCAGGCAGGCTTTTTTGTCACAGACAACGGTGCAAACATGGTTAAGGCAATAAGCGATGGGTGGTTTAAGAACATCCGATGTTTTGCACACACTCTGCATCTGGTAGTGAAGTCAGGTTTGGGCTTGGAGTCCAAGGACAAGGAGACTGAATACCTGCGTCGGTTAATACACAAGTGCAGGAACATAGCAGCACACTTCCACAGAAGTGTCAGGGCGGGGCAGGTTCTCCGAGAAAAGCAGACTGATTTGGATATGCCTCAGAAGCGTCTCATTCAAGACGTTGCCACCCGGTGGAATTCAACCTTTATGATGCTGGAGAGGTTACTGGAGCTGCAGACACTCCTTCATGAACTTTCTGGTACAATAGACATAGGTGTGCAGAATCCCCTAGGGCATCACGATTGGTTAGTCATGAGTCAGCTGGTAAAAATCCTGCAGCCCTTCAAGGACGTCACGGAGGAGCTGAGTTCCAGAAGTTCCACCTTGGCTGACATCATCCCTATTGTGAAATTCCTGGATGACCATTTGGAAGGCATTAAACGGCAAGAGGGAATGACTGCTGAGGTGCTGCAGTGTGTGGACGTTTTGCAGCAGCAGGTGAAAGACAGATTAAGGCCTTTAACAGAGGACAGCACATACATGCTCGCCTCTGTCTGTGATCCCCGTGTGAAAGGTAAACTCGCCCTACAGACCAATTGTCTGTCATTTGTGAAGGAGCTGTTGTTAGCACAGGTCCGTGAACAGGAGCACCATAGGCGGAGACAGATTAGGCTTGAAGCACAGGTGGAAACAGCAGGCACGTCACAGAGTTGTGCTGCTGCTAGCCCTGGCAGGAGAAGGACTGTGTCAGTGACAGATACTATTATTAGTGCGTCCACCTCAACGTCAGAACGCCCAAGGCATGTTGGCCATAAAGATACATCAGTTGTGCAACGGGCGAGAGAGAAAGTAACTGGATTGAGTGACTCTCAGCCCTCCCAAGCACAGGAGGAGACAGCAGCAGAGCTGTCAGTGACACGGTATCTCTCAGAGCCGATAGAGAACACGCAGACAGATCCGCTGGCATATTGGGCACACAAGTCCACTGTCTGGCCACACCTAGCCAAAGTGGCTGAAGGATATCTGTCATGTCCACCAACCAGTGTGCCCAGTGAACGTGTTTTTTCAATGACAGGGGATATCATGAGCCCTCACCGCTCAAGGCTGTCACCGGTCTTGATGGAAATGCTAGTGTTTTTGAAAGTAAACCTGCCATTGCTTGGCTTTCCCGATTTTCCTTGTGAATGGCAAGATGAATAAAAGCTATTGAAAGGAGCCTTGCAGCAGTTCCAATTGCCTCCTATGCTCAAGATAATGTAAGCACTGCAGCACATGTTCTTGACATGAATCGCTGTGCCTGACCGGCATCTACTGTGCAGCCCTTGTGTTCCCACAAGTGTTTTAACTCCGTTGCTGTTCCTGCCTGTACCTCCAGGCATTGTGTTCCTACTGGTGTTTTAACTCCATTGCTGTGCTTGCCTGTCCCTCCAGGCCTTGTGTCCCTAGCCGGGATTGACCTCTGTCCTCCAATGATGTGCCTGTTCCTCCAGGCCTTGTGTCCCTAGCTGGGCAGTTCCGTTTTGTTATTTTAAACAGACTGAGCATTGTCCTTCAGAGTGGGTCTGTTGATATTGCTATTTTAAACAGACTGAGCATTGACCTTCAGAGTGGGTCCATTAATTTTGTTCTTTTAAACAAACTGAGCATGGTCCTTCAGAGTGGGTCCGTTCATTTTCTTATTTTAAACAGACTGAGCATTCTTCTTCAAGGCCGAAGTGGAGAAGGGTTCCATGTGAACAGCAGTTCAACATGGGTCAGTCGGTCCTAAGAGATAGGCGAGAGCCGTTCCGAAGGGACGGGCGAAGGCCTCCGTCACCCTGGGCCAATCGAAAGGGAGTCGGGTTCAGATCCCCGAACCCGGAGTGGCGGAGATTCGGCGCTGGGCTCTTCCCTCTTCACTCGCCGTTACTGAGGGAATCCTGGTTAGTTTCTTTTCCTACGCGGCTTGTGTCCCTAGCTGGGATTGACCTCTGTCCTCCAATGATGTGCCTGTTCATCCAGACCTTGTGTTCCCACGCGTATTCTTATTTCTGAGAGATTTTCCGATTCGTTTGTCATCAGCTAAAGTGCATAAGATGCGTTGATGAATAGTTTTGAAGATGACACATCTGGCTTTATAGATGATACGGAAGTGGACGGGTAGCCAATGTAACTCTTTCAGAATGGGAGATATGTGGTCTCTCTTTCTTGCGCCTGTTAGTAATCGGGCTGCTGAATTTTGAACCATCTGTAGTGGTTTGGAATAGGATGAGGGCAGACCTAGCAATAGGGAACTGCAGTAGTCTAATTTCGCAAAAATGACTGCTTCGATGATCGTTCTGAAGTCTTGAGCATGGAAAAGAGGTCTTATCCTCTTCCGAACCTGGAGTTTATAGAAGCAGTCTTTGGTTGTTTTGTTGATATGTGCCTTGAAGTTTAGCCGGTTGTCTATTATCACTCCTAACTCTCTAACTTGTGTGGTAGGTAGGTTGGTGGGAAGAGTAGTGTTGGAGATATTGTTTTCAGGAGAGATGAGTAGGATTTCTGTCTTGGATGAGTTTAAGATGAGGTGTAGGTTGTTTACTACTTGTTTGATTTTCTGGTGGCATGTTTCCCAGTACTCAAGAGTTTTACAGTATGTGTCTTTGATAGGGATGATGATTTCAATATCATCTGCGTAAAGGAAGTACTTTAGATTGAGGTCGGTAAGAAGTTGGCAGAGAGGAAGAAGATAGATATTAAATAGGGTCGGAGACAATGAAGAACCTTGAGGGACTCCTATGACAGAGTCAAATCTTGAGGATTACTTGTTTTGGAGTTTAACTTTGTAACCTCTGTAATTGAGAAACGTTTTGAACCAGGATAGGACGGTGCCGCTGATTCCTATGGACGAAAGCTGGTTTAGGAGGATGGCGTGGTTGACCGTGTCGAACGCTGCGGAAAGGTCTAACAAGATCAATAGGAAAGAGTTTCCTTTGTCGAGGCCCATTAAGATATAATATTATATCTTATAGTTGTGGTTTGGATCATATTCTTTAGGTGAAGACGGTTGTCTATAATTACTCCCATGTCTCTCACATGGTTGTGGGTGAGAAGGTGTTTGTGATGGATCTGAGATGGGAGGTTTTCTTGCTTGTAGGAAATGAAGAGGAGTTTAGTTTTAGAGGCATTGAGGACCAGGTTTACACTGTTGAGGAGATTAGTGGTGGCTTGTAAGCTGTTGTTCCAAAGTGCGATGGCTTTGTTAATAGATTCTGTTATGGGAATAAGAATCTGAACATCGTCTGCATAGATGTAGTGAATGAGGTTAAGACTAGTTAACAGTTGGCAAAGGGGAAGGAGGAAACGGCGGGGGAAACGGCGAAGCTGCTGCCAGGGGGGGCTATAACACGAGCCGCCGGAGCGGCGGGCCACCTGTATATACAATATATACAGCTTCTGAGCAGAGAATTTATTGATGGTGCGTGTTAGGTGGAGTTCGGGAAGGCTTGCCTGAAAAGCTATGTCTTGAGTCTTTCCAGAAAGGTTAGGAGGCGAGGTTCATTTCTGAGATCTCCCCGTGTACAACATTTTGAATTAAACATGCCACTTTATATTGTATGCGATATTGGATGGACATGCACAGCATTCCAGGTCAAACCCTTTTAGAGACGTCAAGCCTCGACAGACAAAGTAAAGAGTAAGAAATTGTTGAACTTGGAGGTGGACCCTTGTCCGGGGGAAACGGCGAAGCTGCTGCCGGGGGGGGGGGTGGGCAATAACACGCGCCGGAGCCGGTATTTACCCTTAGATGGAGTTTACCACCCACTTTGGCCTGCATTCCCAAACAAACAGACTATGAGAAAACCCGGTCCCGGCGCGCCGGGGGCCGCTACCGGCCTAACACCATCCGCGGGCTGAGGCTTGATGAGAAGGACTTGGGCCCCCGAGCGGCGCCAGAGAGGCGATCTTCCGTACGCCACATTTCCCGCGCCCGCCGGACGAGCGGGGATTCGGCACTGGGCTCTTCCCTCTTTACTCGCCGTTACGGAGGGAATCCTGGTTAGTTTCTTTTCCTCCGCGGCTTGTGTCCATAGGTGGGATTGACCTCTGTCCTAGAATGATGTGCCTCTTCATCCAGGCCTAGTGTTCCTACTGGTGTTTTAAGTCCATTGCTGTGCCTGCCTGTTCATCCAGACCTTGTGTTCCCACACGTATTATTATTTCTGAGAGATCTTCCAATTCCTTTGTCATTTTCTGAAGTGCATAAGTAGGGTAGCTAAATGAGGAGAATATTGGAGGGGCGAAGTTCCATATTCAAAGCTGAGTAGCTGTACTTATCTAGTGAAAGTTTGAAGGATCAGGGAAGGCTTGTAAGAATAGCCAAGTTTGTTAATAGATTCTGTTATGGGAATAAGAATCTGAACATCGTCTGCATAGATGTAGTGAATGAGGTTAAGACAAGTTAACAGTTGCCAAAGGGGAAGGAGGAAACGCCGGGAGGGGGGGCTATAACACGCGCCGCCGGAGCAGCGGGCCACCTGCCCCCCCTGGGCCTTCCCAGCCGACCCGTTGCCGGTCGCGGCGCACCGCCAGAGGAAATGCGCCCTGCGGGGGCCGGGGCCGTCCGGGAGGCGTTCCCCGCCCCTCCCCCACCCCCCGCGAAAGGGGTGGGGGTGGGGGATCCGCCGAAACCCCGGTCCGACCGAACCCGCCGGGTTGAATCCTGCGGGCGGACTGCACAGACCCCACCCATTTACCTCTTTACAATTCCACGCCCTCTTGAACTCCCTCTTCAAAGTTGTTTTCAACTTTCCCTTGCGGTACTTACTTATTTATTTTATTTATTTAAGGTTTTTTTATACCGGCATTCATGAAATCGTTCACATGATGTCGCTTTACAGAAAACAGGGGTGCAAAGAAAACAACCTATAACATAAATACACGTGGTGAAGAGATGCAGTTACAATTAACTGGGGCTATGAACTGGGAGTGTAAGAAATAAAGAGGGATAGAGGAGGTTAATTATATACATGTGTAGAATATAAAAATATACAAGAGTACATTACAAATATGGCGTCCAATATATACAGCTTCTGAGCTGAGAATTTATTGATGGTGTGTGTTAGGTGCAGTTCGGGAAGGCTTGCCTGAAAAGCCATGTCTTGAGTCTTTTCCGAAAGGTTAGGAGGCAAGGTTCATTTCTGAGATCTGGGGGGATGGAGTTCCATAACGGTGGACCTGCTGTGGAAAGGGCTCAATCTCTAAAGATGCTGTGATAAGTGGTTTTGGAGGGTGGAACAAGGAGGCATCCTCTGTAGGCTTCCCTGGTCGGTCTTGTGCATTTGTATAAACGGAGAGGAATTTGTAGGTCGATTATGGTGTGTTGGTGAAAGATTTTGTATATCAAGGTGATGGATTTGTAAATGACTCTGAACTGAATTGGTAACCAGTGGAGGTCTTTTAGGACTGGGGAAATGTGGTCTCTTTTCCTAGTGTTTGTTAGTAGACGGGCTGCTGCGTTTTGAACCATTTGGAGTGGTTTTGTGTATGAGGAAGGGAGTCCAAGAAATGTAGAGTTGCAGTAGTCTAATTTGGAGAAAATGAGGGCTTGGAGGATCCTGGTTAGTGTCTTTTCCTCCGCGGCTTGTGTCCCTAGCTGTGATTGAACTCTGTCCTCGAATGATGTGCCTCTTCATCCAGGCCTTGTGTCCCTAGCTGGGATCGACCTCTGTGCTCGACTGCTGCGCCTCTTCATCCCGGCCTTGTGTTCCCACAAGTGTTTTAACTCCGTTGCTGTGCCCGTTACTGCAGGCCTTGTGTTCCTCTGGGCATAGGGAAATATATACAGTAACTGAGTGTAAGCAAGTATGATTTGCATTGAATACAAGAATGTCTATATAAAAATGACAAATAAATATAAAAATAAATGAAGTGCTATAAACTTTTTAAAAAAAGAATATAAATCCATAAAAAAAAAATTGTACTATCCGAGTATCAGTGTTCATCCATGTTCCTACTGGTGTTTTAACTCCATTGCTGTGCCTGCCTGTTCATCCAGGCCTTGTGTTCCCACAGGTGTTTTAACTCAGTGGCGGTGCCTGTTCATCCAGGCCTTGTGTTCCTCTGGGGATAGGGAAATACCTACAGTACCTGAGTGTAATCAAGTATGACGTGCTAGAAACATTTTCGAATAAGAATATAAATACATTAAAAAAACACATAATTACTATCCGAGTATCCGTGTTCATCCAGGCCTTGTGTTCCCACAGGTGTTTTAACTCAGTTGCTGTGCCCATTCTTCCGGGCCTTGTGTTCCCACAGGTGTTTTAACTCAGTGGCGGTGCCTGTTCATCCAGGCCTTGTGTTCCCACAGGTGTTTTAACTCAGTGGCTGTGCCTGTTCATCCAGGCCTTGTGTTCCCACAAGTGTTTTAACCTGGTTGCTGTGCCTGTTCATGCAGGCCTTGTGTCCCTAGCTGGAATTGACCTCTGTCCTCGAATGATGTACCTGTTCATCCAGGCCTTGTGTTCCCACACGTATTCTTATTTGTGAGAGATCCTAGGCTCCAATTCGTTTGTCATCAGCTGAAGTGCGTAAGTACAGTCTGAATTCACTAGACGCCAACGGAATTCACTAGACGCCAATGATATTCACTGGACGCCAATGTAAACACCGGGTACACACAACTCTAGGGGTGGACCCGTTCCAGGGAGTCCTTCCCTGACCAAGCATGAGGGTGGAGGTGGGCTTTACTGCACACCCACCTGACGGACCATGCCCATACCGCTGCCAATATTCTAGCATGCATCAGAAAGATGCTGGCGAGCTACCAGTGTTTTAACCTAGTTCCTGTGCCTGTTCATGCAGGCCTTGTGTCCCTAGCTGGGATTGACCTCTGTCCTCGAATGAAGTGCCTGTTCATCCAGGCCTTGTATTCCTACTGCTGTTTTAACTCCATTGCTGTGCCTGCCTGTTCATCCAGACCTTGTGTTCCCACACGTATTCTTATTTCTGAGAGATCCTCCAATTCCTTTGTCATCTGCTGAAGTGCGTAAGTACCATCTGAATTCACTAGACGCCAACGGAATTCACTAGACGCCAACGATATTCACTGGACGCCAATGTAAACACCGGGTACACACAACTCTAGGGGTGGACCCTTTCCAGGGAGTACTTCCCTGCACAAAGGAAAGGGAACTCTCTCCTGGGCCAATTGATAAGAAAACCACAATTCTGCAGCCAAAAATAGGCTGGAAATCCTTCCCCCATTGACTTTAATGGGCGACATATGTACATATACCCAACTCATTGGATTTTTTTTATGTCCATATTGGCCGCAAGTGGGACCCCCTTTCGGACATAAGAAATATGAACATAAAATTTTGCTCTGCACATCCCTAGGAACCATACTTTACCAGTACATGTCAAAGTAATTACCACCATGGCATTTTTGGCCACCGGCATCTTCCACACAACTTGTAACTTCCACCAAACCTCTTTTTATTGTCTCCCTCATATCTAGGTAGACTGAAAATTTTGTTCCAGGAGGACAGCTCTAACCCTTCCCTGTGATATATTTCTCTGGCCAACTCTGAGGCATATCTATCTGCTCTTCTCTGCCATCTCCCCTTCAGGTGATAGAGACTATTACTAAAAACCTAGCTCATGATCCCACTAGCCAACCCACAGACTGCTGCAGATGTTCACTATAATAGGGCACACTGACAGATCATGGCAGTCATCAGAAGAAACTGTAGCCTACTCAAAACACAGTTCTACTGCCTAGACATATCTGGAGGATGCCCTTTCTATACCCTCCCCTAAAGTCGGAGATCTTTCTAACATTTTGCATACACTTTCATGGAGTGGAGGCCATACAGGAGGTGTTGGACTTTTAATTAATGAATTAATTACTTTATTTATTTACTTACTGCAAGCATTTCTATTCCACAAATTCAAAGATCTTGGTGAATTACAATAAAAACTTACAAAATTTAAAAACACACGGCATATAAATACAATAGATAAAACAATTTGACTAAGAGCAGCCATTTTAAAATCCCTCCTTTCTCCAGTCTGCCCACCTTTCAATCCATGTTGGACCATCATGATCTTATGTACAAGAAGATCCACCTCATGAAGTAAGAAGCTGGGTTTCCTCACAAGTGCTATATTCTTTTGGGTCATGGTGTGAGTAGGAAGACATGCAATAGGATCTAGCACTATATACTAACACACACATGTAAATTTCACAATTTTTCATATGTACAGGGTGTGGTTTATTCACATAAATATTACATGTTGTGATGAGGTTCATGATGTGCCCGGGGAGGAAAGCCCAGCCCGGATCACCCCAGGGAGGGCCTGGGGCAGACCCAGACAGCTTAGACGGTCAAAGGATCTTGGAAGGACTACATTTCCTAGGTTCTTTGACGTGGGGGTAGGCCAATGGGAAGACAGAGAGAAGCTTGATTGACCACCTGGGGCTGGCACCCTGGGGGAGGGAATACACACACCTGAGCCCATGATTACAGAGGAGGAAGTCAAAGGCAACACAGTGGAGTTTAAAGAAGAGCTCAGTTGCCCAAGGGAAGAAGAAGACATGGAGGTGGATGTTCCTGCAGTGGAAACTGCATCTGCAGACATAGACATAGAGTAAGAGTGATTACTCTGGGTTTTGGCTGTTTCTTTCTATTGACTGACTTGTTTTTGTAAAAAGACTGGGAAGATCGTTGCCTGTAGCACAACAGTGGGAAGAAGGGGAGAGTTGTGCAACTGCCTAGCAGGGTGATGTGTTTGCCGGCAGGCTAAGCTGGTTTGTTTTCCCCACTGAACTGAGTGAATTTATAACTAATATTGCTTGCATTTTGAATTGTGAAGTAGAGCCTAAACTGACATTGTGTGAACTGGCCAGTTCTAGAGGGGGGGCTCTCCATGCCTATGGCTTCATTATTGCATTTTGGATAATAACTTCTTTTGTTATTTCTTGCTTCAGAGCTGAGCTAGCATTGAACTGTTGTGCAGGACACTATAAAGTAGCTGGACTTGGTGTGTGGGCCTACCCGGAGGCCACTCCAGAGACAATAACCTCATTGCAGTTTGAGGAGTCTTGCAGTGTGGAACTACCCTGGGAAGCTTGATCAGCGGACAGAGGGAACCTGGGTGTTATGCTCACCGCCCGCGGCAACCCTGAGGTGCGGCCCTCGTTCCTTGCTGCGCAGCCCGCGGGACCCAGTTCTGCTTCCATGGTGGTGGTAGGCCACCGGCTCCAACCACAGACCTCCGTCAGTGTCTCTGACTCTGCACCTTGTCCCGGGCCCTCCGGCTGGGATGCCCTCGCCAGCACCTCGGGCCTTGCATCGCATCCCGGGCCCTCCAGCCGGGATCCCTCCGTCACCCGAGCCAGTAGTGCAGCGCTTCCCTCTAGGAGCGTGCGCACACCACCTTGAGACCTTTAAAGGGCCCGCAGCGGGAACCAGGCCTCAGACCCCGGATGTTGACGTCATGTCCTGCTCAGTATAAATTCCCAGGTTTTCTCTGAAGACTTTACCTTTGCAATAGGTCTCCTTGGTTTACCTGTCCTTGGTTCTAAGCGCTCGTTGCCTCATCGTGTCTTTGTTCCTGTTCCAGTGTCTCTGGTTCCCAGTTCCTATGTTCGTGTGTCTCCTCCTATGGACTGACTTCTGGTGCCATCTTCTGCTTTGCTTTGACTACACTGCCTTCTCCAAGTCTGACCTCTGCCTACCTGACCAAGTCATCTCTCTCCAAGTCTGACCTCTGCCTACCTGACCACGTCATCTCTCTCCAAGCCTGACCTCTGCCTGCCTGACCACATTGCCTCTCTCCAAGCCTGACCTTCGCCTGCCTGACCACATTGCCTCTCTCCAAGCCTGACCTCTGCCTGCCTGACCCTGTCGCCTCTCTCCAAGCCTGACCACCTGCCTGACTACCTTGCCTTCTCCGTGCCTTGACCATTGCTTCGCCTGACTATGCTTGCCTTCTCTGTGCCTTGACCATTGCTACGCCTGACCATGCCTGCCTTCTCTGCGCCCAGACTAACGCTACGTACGACCTTCCCATAGACTCTGATACATTCAGAGTTCCATGATGCCTGCTACAGCTTCTTTTGATTGCCAGCCTCAGCTTAAGTTCTTCAGTGACTCTTTGGACTCTATCTTTGGGACATGGACTCCTAAGGCTTCGGCCCCTGTGTGCTCAAGCACCCTCAGTCTCTTCCAGTTCCTCGGTGTTTGGGTTTCTGTTCTGCAACCCATCCTGGATAGAGCTATGCCATCTGCTGGCTGCTGTCTCTGGGCTGAACTAACTACTAGCATTGCTCTATCTCGAGGCTCGCCTAAGTCCTGCCAGCCCCGGCACCCAAAGGCTCAACCCAAGCGGAACGTGGGCTGGTATAGGTGAAGCTCCAGTGGCCTCTAGCTTCAGCCCACTCCACCTGCTGGCGGTGGGGACCCATTGAACCCTTGCCTACGGGTTGCGCCAACTCGGCCTCAGCCCAAGAATCCATCTCCAACACTGGGATCCTCTCCAGCCGGTACCTCGGGACAATGTGTACATAATTTAAATAGATAGGAAATATATGTGTGTTTAGTGTTACATATAAATATATAACTTTCATGTTTAATTTCTCTTTATTGATGTGGTATATGTGTATTATTTCTGCTCATGAGTGCAGGTATGTTTTATACCAGGGAATCTCAACCCAGTTCTTGGAATACACCTAGGCAGTAAGGTTTTCTGGATATACGCAATAATTAAGCATGAGATATATTTGCATACAATGCAGTCAGTGTATGCTAATCTAATGTATACATATTTTTTGTGGATATCCTATAAACCTGAATGCTTAGGTATGTCCCAAGGATTGAGTTGAGAATCCCTGGCCTATACTAGGAATAATAGCAGGATCAATCTCCTCTTGGACTAATGGATCTAGCATGCTCTTTCTCTAAAAAAGATAGCAATGTGTAAAAGACCTGGACATAACTTGCCAGTCCCTGATGCCATGAATTCAGATGCTATTCCACTACCACCAGATATATGTTCTCTAAAATTGACTACTGTAATTCTCTCCTCATAGGCCTCCCCTCTTCTACCATCAAACTCCTACAACTATTACAGAATGCCACAGCCAAAATTCTAACCAACACCCATAGAAAAGAGCACATCACCCCCATCCTTAGAGACCTCCACTGGCTCCCAATCTCCTAGAATTCTCTACAAAACCCTATCCCTTATACACAAAACTTTACACAACCAGAACTTCACCTTGCTAAACAACTCGTTCCACAGGAACTCCTCTAACAGACCTACCAGATCTGCCTATAAAGGAACCCTTCACATTCCCTCTCCTAAAGCCACACAACAGTCCTCCACTAGGGACAGAGCACTCTCAATAGCAGAACCCATCAACTGAAACTCAATGCCGCCCGACCTACGCTTGGAACCATGCACACACAAATTTAAAAAAAAAAAATTGAAAACGTGGCTCTTCAAGCTAGCCTAACCCTAGCTAGCCTACTCCTAACCCCTACTCTCTCCCCTGGGTGCCCTTTCCCCACATGACTTTGATCTAATCAGGGAATATTAAACAAACTAAATTCAACTTTCTGTTAATAAAAATATGATCAAGTATTGACCATGGCAGTATGTAGGACATGCAATATTTGTACACAATCCAAAACAGTTATATTATCTAGAAACTCTTTGCAGGCTGTAGACAAAGGGACTATATAAATATGCAAGTTAAAATCACATAAAATAATTAGCGTATTCAAATCCAACTGCAGAGAAAGAAGATTTTCAAAAAAGGAAGATGCAAGAGTATAGGATATTAACCCAGGAGGTACATAAACTAGGCAAATATCCAAAATCGGAGTGGTAAAACTAACAGATGTAGTTGGGCAATAATATCAACTGTGATGTGAGAAAAGCCAAAATGTCTTTTAAAAACAATAAAGAGACCAGCTTCATGCTTATAATTACAGGGTTTAGAAATAACAGTATAAGAGTGGAGACAAAATTGGTTAAGCAATACCCATCATATTCAAGCAACTATGATTTTGTAACACAAAGCATATCATCAGTGAGCAGGTCATGGAGTAAATTCACTTTTTCTTCCCAGATAACATGTAAATTATCTGGCTAAATGCTGAGTTTTGAATATCCTAGACACTTATCCAGCTAAATTTTAGCAGAATAAATACATAGCATTTTGGGGGTGTTTGGAGGCGTATTCAGTTAGTTGAATAACTTATTCGGCTAACTCCAGTATTTGGAATGAATAAGTTTTTGGCTAACTTAAGACATGGCTGAGAGCAGAGTTAACATTATCCAGCCTGATACTCTCTTCCCTCCACCAAGGACCCCACAAACATAACAATAATATTCTTATTAAAAGAGCTGGAATGTCACTCCTTTCCTCCCTTATTTCCCCCCCCCCCCCCCCCCCCGGTTTACCATAGATACTTTGTTCTCACCAACTGCTCTTTCTCCACCCCCTCTCACAACAACCCTAACCTTCCCATCCCATCTGGCATCCTCAAAATCCCTCTGCCCACCCAGGCTCATGGTACATTGCATTTTGCATTATGGTGTTTTAGAGCATTTATGGGCATTTTGTGCACTTTTGTATATTATTGTGAAGTAACCACACTGTAGAAAAACAGCTTCATTGTGTTAATATTACATTTTGAATATATTTATGGTGTAAGGAGGGCTCTAAATGTTACGAGCGTGAGAAGCACGGTTGCCTCTAAAGCAGGTGTTGTGAGCCCTTGAGCCACAGCGTGACTCAGGGAGGACCCCCAAGACACACCGTGGGAGGTAAGCTGGTGCGAGTATGGGTAGCCAGGAGCAGGACAAGGTAAAAGACAAGAACTGAAGGTCCGACCCTCAACTGAACCTGCCCACCTCAGAATGACCAGCAGCATAGTGTTGGTCAATGTTATTGATCTGCTTCCCCAGAGGGGAGGAGCTAGCAATCTGTTATCGGTCAGCTCCTCCCAAGGGGAGGAGTAGCAATCTGCTATGGATCTGCTTCCCCAGAGGGGAGGAGATAGCAGACGGTTAGTAATCAGCTCCTCCAGAGGAGAGGAGTTAGCAACCTGATGTAGATCTGTTCCTCCAGAGAGGAGGAGTAGCAATCTGTTATGGAATCTGCTCCCCCGAGGAGAGTAGCCAGCAGTCCGTTGTACTCCATAGATAGAGTTAGTGATCTGTTGTGGGTTGGCTCTCCACAGAGTGGCAGTCTCTTATGATACCGCTCTAGTAGTGTAAAGAATGAACACTTTAATGTAAATTGGTGAATCATTGGGCCGATGGAAGATGACAGCGCCCCCAGGAGGATATCCTGAGAGGGACCACCAGCTAGGCTGGAGTATGGAGACAAACACAGCTAGTTCTTTATTAGACAGGAAGTAGAACCACCAGAGGTGGCAGTAGTGAGCTGATGTGCTCGGCAGGGCTGAAGTCCCTCAGATACTGGAATTGAAATCTCTGGGTTGCTGAGCTGTAGAGAGACTATTGGTAGTGAGTAGACAGGGTATGCTGGATACATAACCAGTAGTAGATGATACACTCACAATTGTATATATCTGTAATGGCTTTTATGGAACAGAGAGTCTTCAGTATATTCAGGAACAAGAGCCGTAGGTGAGTGCTGGTTCCTATATGCAGTCTGGAATAAGAACTCACAATATCCGTGTATGAGATGGCTTCTGGAATAGAAGAGAGTCTTTGGAGGGTTTTAGGAACATAGGCCCTTGTGGAGCGAGTACCGGTTCCTATCTGCAATATGAAATAGTAATGCACCAGATATAGGTATGCGATAGCTTCTGAGATAGAAGAGAGTTTTTGAAGGGTTTTAGGAACATGGGCCCTCGTGGAGCGAGTACCGGTTCCTATCTGCAATAATAACTCATGATCTCCGTACCTGCGATAACATCTTAGACAGAAGAGAGTCTTCAGAGATTTGGAACATAGGCCCCCGTGGAGCAAGTACTGGTTCCTATCTGTAATACAACTCACAGTGTTCACGTCTGTGATTGCTTCCAGATCACTTCCAGACAGTCTTCTGAGCATTCAGGGACGTAGGCCCTCGAGGAGTGAGTACCGGATCCCATCTTAGCAATCTGAAATCAAGAAGAGAGAGTGGGGCCCATGAGGAGCGGGTACCCCTTGGTAAGTTTCTGGAGGCAGAGCAGCAGAGAGAGAATTCCCCCCTTGCTAACTCAATTTGTAGTTGCAAGCAAAGACCTTTTAAGTTGGAAGCGGATGACGTCACTATGGGGGGACGCCCCCGAGGTTTGTGCCCTTGCCGGTACAAACTCTGGAGCATGCACCGGCGTGTGCCCTTATGTCATCAGGAACATGGAGGATCTGCAGCATCAGGCCAGCCCGGGGATTCCGGGGAGAAGCAGTGAGGAGAAGCCACGGCAGCATCTGTCCGTCAGACCCGAAGGGAGTCACCACAAAGGTAGAGAGGGTGGAGCGAGGGTGAGAACAGGCATGAACGCAACAGTCAATGAACAGTCCTCCGACCGTTCCAAGCCCTTTCGGACATGCCACTTTATAACGGCAATAGGCGGCAGGCCAGACAGAAGATGAGGGCAGATAAAGACCTTAAAACATAGAAGGCTCTGAAACAAGGCACTGAAGACAAAAACTTGGAGCAAGGTACTGTAGACATAGGCTCTGGAACAAGGTACTGTAGACATAGGCTAGGGTCAGGACGAGGACTTGGGAGGATTAGACATTGGCACAGTCCCTCTAGGCGCCCTACACAGCCAGTACCACTGGCCTGGTCACAACCACCCTGTCCTACACCCACAGGAGCGGGACCAGTGCAGGAAGGAACCCAGCCTGATGAGAATCCAACTACGGGAACAGGAACCGACCTAATGAATTTACCCTTAGGAAGTCATCTGGCAGACTCACAGTGCTGAAGAATCAGAGGACTCGGAAAACTCAGGAGCAGGAACAACTGAAGCAGGAGCAGAATTTTGAAACACCAGGAACAAACAGACACAGGACATGGAGCCATCATAATAAAAGAAACCAGTGGAAACCTGGATCAGCACAGGAGAACCTGGATGAGCATGGAATCCAATCCAAAGGCAAACAGGAACTGAAGTGAAGATCCTTTTATACTGCTGCATGCAGGCAACTCCCTGGGAGGAGTCTAGATGGGCCGCCCCTCGCTAGCCCTATAAGAATGGAGAGAAGCTGCGGGCTCGCCCCTTAGGAAGAAGGGCGTGGCCCAAACCAGAACATCCAGGCTGCAGTGGAGCAGGCCTTGAGTAGGCCACAAACCTCACCAAAGGCCTCCCAGGCCGTGGAGCAGAATCCGGACAATTGCTCAGGTGAGGCCCTGGCTTCGGAGCGGCCTCCAGAGAAAGGTGAGAGGCCTCCTGTGGCACAGCTACAGGAGGAATAGTAACACTAAATTTGCCTCTTTCTAATAGTTTTGCCCCTTACTAATAGGGCAGAAGTTGCCTCCATAGGACTGGCTGCCAGGAGTGATGGCAGTGTGGATAGTTGTGTTCAATGTGCCTTGGCATTCCCATTATGAGAGCTGGTGTAGTTGATAAAACTACTGCACCCATTTTGAGAGAGTTTCTGAAGAAAGAATGAGGCACAGAGAGAGGAGTCTGCCTTGGCACAGATCTAAAGGAGTGAATGGCTCTCCTTTCAGAGAGCATATAATCAGGTCTTTCTCTCCACAGGGAAAGGAGCAAGAAGGAAGCCTGAATAAAATAAGTCTTTCCAGGGAAGATGCTGGGGACCCAAGGTCAAGTGCTCAGGGTCTGCTGGGAGAGGAGAAGTCTTGGGAGTTCAACATCCAGATTTCTTGAGAATCTAGAGTGAAAGATATGACTCAGAAGAGATAAACAGAGATGATTCTGTCTTTGGAAAGGTTTCAGCAGAAAGAAAAAACTGCTACACTGAGGATGGGCTCTGGACTGTACCTTCCTGATAAAGAGATCAACAAGTAGCTCCAAGTGGTTGTGGAGGAGAAGTTAGGATGATAGAGAATGTGAATTACCCCTACTAAAGAGGTAATGAGGGGAATACCAGATAAAAGAGTCCCTGCTCAAGGAGATTACCTGAGAGGGGTGAATCTACTGGGAAAGGGGAGAGACAGAAATTTAGTTTTGTGCAATTTAAAAACAGTTGCTGTACATTACCCTAGACTTTGGAGTACCGATTATTTTTTGTATTTATTTTACCTGCCCTAAATGACAGTAAAGATTTTATTTTGAATAACAGCTTTGCAGTCAGTGTGGCATTGTTTGGAGTGACTTGCCTGATGAGCAGTATAGTCCTTGATAAAGAAAACCCTAAAGGCCTTGAAAGACAGAACTTTTCTCTCTATGTGAGTGCCCCAGGAGGTCATGGGGCCTTCCCCAGGGCATCACTCTTCCCCCATGCCTAAGAGTTGTTGAGAATGGGGGCTCTACCATATATTACAGTTTTCATAGATATATCCTATTCTTGGATTACTTCAGAGTAAATGGCAGCAGGAAAAGACAGCATATGGCCTACCCAATCTGCCCAGGAATGTTTTCAGGGTTGCCATTACTGCTGCCCTTTGAAGATTACCCCCTCACCTTCTCTTCTGAGTTGTAAATATTCAATAATTAATATATTAAATAATACAGTGGTCTCTCTTTTCGTCCCTCTATACAATAATTAGGAAGGGACCCATGACAGTAAAGATAAATTCTTTTGAGCTTCTTGCTCCATGAAATTGTTTTTTAATAGTAAGGGGAATACTGAAAAAGGGATTACTTCATATGTCAACAATTGGCATAGCAATCATAATCCTTCCATTTTTTCAAATTCCTGGGAGAAGCCCTTAACTAATCGAGTACAATATTTCCAATCCTGTGTTCAATGTTACTTCATGTAGAATGTATATAAAAATGAGAAAAACAGATAAACCTACCTACAAAAATATAAAAAAAAATAAAAACCATGGATCCAAAAAAGGACTAGAAAAGTGACACTAATCTTATACATATTGCTCTACTTATCAACCACCCATTTTCTTTTCAAATAAAATGTGTGTGTATGTATATATATATATCTAAGCATGCCGCACTGAATCAAAAGCTGTTATTCAAACTATATATATATACTTTTACACTTCATTATAGGGCATTCATATATTTGGTTTTTATCAAATTTGGGGTATAAATCCTTCCATTCTAGAACTCTTTCAAATTTTTAACCATAACCCCAAACACCAGGCGATTACAAAAACAAAAAACATTCAATCCTCATAAATGATTCAATAAGGGTTGGACCCAAAGCATACGGAAGCTCAAACTCTCATCACTTGTCTTTGCTTCTGCCTGGCAGCAGATATTTTTTCTTCATACACACTTCTGCATTATGGAAATTTCTTTATTAAGGATGGAGAACTTGTCTGAGGTCACCAAGAAAAAAGCTGACTGGACAAAGCCTCCACCTTCCTTCATGTAGGATTTCATGAGCCAGAGGTTCTTGCACCTAAGTACCAGAAAGCATTTTAATTTTAATAATTCTTGCTGTAGATGCAGAGAAGGTGGGAAGATGCTGACAGTCCTTTCTGAGTCCCACATGACAGAAAGTAAATCTCAAGTGTGGGAGTCACTGCCTGGTAGGTGAGACTATTCATCATATTTTTTACAAGCATATAATTTGCAAAACATTTTTAGGCAGAACAATACAAAAAGTAGGCTATTTTAATGTTCCAGGATGTGCTTATGTGTGGTGATAAATTTGTCAGAGAGAATCTACTTAGTGCTTTTTACTCCCTGTTTCTCATTTATCTCCAATGATAATTTTGCAAAGTAAAAGTTGTCAAGTAAAATAAATGGATCTGAAAAAAGGCACATAGTAATAATAATTATTATTATGCCTAGAATACAGTACATGGAAATAATATATATTTAGATCTAGAAGACTTATTGTCCTGCAAAATGCTGCTTATTAGATGCAACATTTGCAGTGCTGGAGAGGTTTTATTAAGTATAGATTTTTTTTTTTTCCAGACCGGAAGTGCATAAAAATGATGATGATGATGCATTCAGTTAGGTCCACAGTACAAAAAAAATGACCATTTCCCCCATCTAAAAGCTTTAATATGCCATAAGATACATTGCCATTGTGGCTATTATTATTTTGTTAGTATATGTTTGCTTTGTATCCTGTGTAATATAAAATATTGGCATAACATACATTTCCAATAAGGGTGTGCAGATCAAAATATGTTTTGATTCATTTTGGTTTTTTTGCAGGGAGATTCTGCTCTGAATTCCATATTGTTGGGGACTTTTTTGTTTGTTTGTTTCAGAAATACTGTGCAGTGAAAAGAAAAGAAGAAATCCAAATGTTGTGACTTTATGTCTCATGTCATTTAAAAGGCGCCATGTAACAATATAAACCAGGGGTTCCCAATTTTTCAGGAAATGTGGTCCCTTTTTCAGCCTCAAAAATGTTTGCAGACCCCCACGTACGTCTCTAACATTTTGCATAATATAATAAAAATATAAATAAATACATGATCTGCACTCCAGAATCATTCATAATGTATAGAACTTAATATTAAACAAGGCCTCCTGACCTGAATTGAATCCATAAGGTGGGATATTTCCAAAGCTATTTAAAAATTGTGCTCATAACTGAAGGTTGAAATCAACAGTGGCCTCCACCTTCCACTCCAGCTGCAACAATCAGGTGTTTACCCACATAAATAATTTAGAAAATTACCCTCCCTGAACATTGACCCCTTTTTAGCCTGCTTTATAGTTTCTTATTTTCTTTTATGATTCTTATGAACACATAAAGAGAATGATAGTCACAAAATAATTTAGATTTTTAGAAAAAGCAAAATGATAGCCTGCTTTTCAAAGGGAAAAAGTCTAATGAAATCTCCATGTCTATCTGTGTCCCCCTAAATAGTTTTTATGTTTCATGTCATATCTACATTGGCTATTGTCTCTTTCTCCCTCCTCAAACACTAGTGGTCATCTCTCCCTTCTTCCCTTCTGAACCATGGTGGACCTCGATCCCTCCCTCTTGATCTCTCTTTCTTTATCTCTGGTCTACCATGATTCCTGGGGGCCCTTTTCTTCTCTCCCCCAGTTTCTGGTGGTTTTCTCTCCCCAGAAAGGTTGCCATCTACTCTTATTTAGAGATGTACTTCGGGTAAAAGTTTTGTGTCGGGCTTCGTTTCGGGCCCTCCCCCCCGGTGGGAATTTCGTTTTTCCCGTGGTTCGGGGCTTTTTTTTTAGGGGGGCCCCAATTTTCGGGTTAGTGCGCACTATCTGAAGTTGGTGTGTGCTAACTCTCGTTAGTATCCGTTACTCCCGATAGTGCGCACTAACCTGGCAGAGTTAGCATGCGCTAACTCAAAAATGAATTTTTTTCTGAAATTTCGGAAAAAATTAAATCGTTTTTCGGTTCTCCCAAACCATTCTGAATTAGGCAATTTCATTTACATTGCCTAATTCAGGAAAAACGATTGCACGTCCCTACTCTTATTCCCTTAACCAGGCCAATCATGGATTCTTGTCTCTCTCTTTATCCTCCATTTCATTCCTTCTCTCCTCTGCCCTTCCTCTCATACTGTCAACCCCAGTTCCATTTCTTCCTTTCTTCCTCTCAGTCATTCTGCTCACTTTTTCATGCAGCTATCCTCTCCTTTTTCTCTGTCAGGCCAGTGACAGAGCACGTGGCAGTAGCAGGAAATGCTTCTCACTGTCACCACCCTGCTTTCCTCAGTGTATAGCAGTGGCTGCTGAAGGTTCTGAAAGCTGCAATCGGCCACTCTCTTCCCCACATCCTCACAGTTCAACAAGGGGGTTTATGACTCTTGAGGGCCGCAATTGATCCCTTTCTTCTCTACCTCCACTGGACGTGTGACAGTGTGGTATGAAGCTTCTACTGGGTAAAATGCTCCTTCTCTGTCCCTCCTTCTCCTGGTCTGCAGCAGGGTGCCTCACTCTCACTCTCCTGGCCTATTAATCATACATAGCAGGAGCCCAGCTTAATTTTCCTACATCCCTTTTGGGATGGTCTCACGGACCCCAGGTTGGGAACCACTGATGAAGACTATATCACTGATATTTTCTATATTGTTTCAAATGAAAGCACATTTATAATTTGCAACTCCTTCATGTATTACAATACTAATGCAGGGAAAGTAAAGAAAATGCAAAATAGTATGTGGAAAAATGTGATATTGGCAGTAGAAAAGAATGCAACAGTGAAAATATAGTTACAGCAAAAATGTCATATTTTATACTACTGCATTTAAATTTAGAAACAGATTCTGCACTGCTTGGAGCATTTGTAGTCATATATACAAAATGTGTCCTCTCCTAGGCCTGTGATTCTCTATTTAAATGAGGCTGGACACTAATAAGGAGGCGCTAGTGAAAATAGCACTTTCCTAGCACCTCCTTAATAGCGGAAGAGGCGGCTGTCAGGTCCGACAACCGACACTTAATCTTACTGGCATTGGTTGTTGAACCCACTGATAGCCACGGGTTAGAAAAATGGATGCTGGCAAAACTGAACATCCATTTTTCTAATCCGCTGACCAGATTTTTATTTTAATGCCTCTGACTTAATATTGCTAGGATATTAAGTCAGAGGGTGTACAGAAAAGCACATTTTACTTTCTGGATTTCAGGTGACTAACTAATAGGCTCATCAACATGCATTTGATGAGTGCTATTAGTTTTTTTGGGGGGTGACTGCATAGGGGTAGATTTTCAAAGGGGTATGTGCGTAAGATACACGCGTACCCCCCCGAAAACCTACCCCCAAACCCCGCCTGCGTGCGCCGAGCCTATTTTGCATAGGCTCGGCGCACGCAGGCGCGCGTAAGTCCCGGGGCTTGCATGGAAGGGCGTGTCGGGAGTGATGCGGCATTTCGGGGGCATGTCGGGAGTGACGCGGTGTTTCCGGGGCTGTCCAGGGGCATGGGTCCGGCCCGGGGGCATTCTGGGGGCGTGACAGCGGCCCCTGGACCGGAAAATGGAGCGCGGCAGCCGGGGGATAGAGGTAGAGTGGAGGTTTAGATAGGGCCGGGGGGGGGGGTGGGTTAGGTAGGGGAAGTGGCCTTGGAGGGAATGGAGGCAGGCTGCATGGCTCGGCGTGCGCAAGCTGACCCCGGATTTTAATGGATACGTGCGGCTATGCGCGTATCTATTGAAATCCCGCATACTTTATAAAATCTGCCCCATATTTTTTACATGCTATTATGTGAGAGAGAGAGAGACTAGCCATAATGCCCTCATACTAGGTAGGTATTTATATCTCTATAGGAGGCCCACCTAGTAACTCGAGGTGAGGTTTAGGTATTAGTGTAGGGGTTAGGGGCCACTTTGACATTCAAAGTGAGACGTATGAACAGAACAGTGCTCTCTTGGTGAAGATTTGTTGACCTTCGGAGTGAGGAAACTCACCCAAAGATGAGATTTGTGCAATGTTCTCTCAACCTAGCTTGATGAACTCTCTACTACACTGAGCTCTTTCTCTTCTCATAGCTCAGCCTCCTTGCTAAAAATGCTTACATACCTAAGCCTGGCAAATGGGGCTAAATAATCACTGTTGAGGACAAAACAGGAGAGTTTCAGGAACCCAGAAAGAGGAGGTGAAAGAAGAGAAGAGACCACAAGAAGAAAAAACAAACCATGAGCAGGTATCTCAAATGCCTGCCAAGCAGATAGAAGGCATAAAAGAAGCAGTGGAGGAGGAAAGTGTAGAGGAATCAGAGAAGGGGGGTTAGGTGATGACATCATTCTGGGAGTTGGGTCAGACACATTCAGGATAACTTAACACATATCCTCACTCAGCATAAAGCCCGGAGAATATGTATGGAAGAGAAGATTTGGCATCAGCATATGCCTTGGCTAACTGTAGCATATCCATCTCATTGATGCCAAGGAGGGGAGGTGTTTGGATATTTTTTATTTAAGGAAGGAAATATGCAAATCTTAATTCCAGAAGGCACCTGCATCTGACTATGCATTCTCTATGAAGATCATGCAGTTGGAGGCAGAGATGGCAGTGCAGAGTCCATAATGAAAGAATAGATGAAAGCAAAGAAGCCATAAATGCTCTGACAGCTGTTATGCTGAATCCTCAGCTTTCCTGCCGTCATCTTTGGACGGACTAACCACAGCAACAACAGCAATGATTACATAAGAACATAAGAATTGCCATACTGGGTTAGACAACAGTGGCCAATCTAAGTCACAAGTACCTGGCAAGTACCCAAACATTTAATAAATTTCAAGCTCTATTGCTTGTTAATTAATAGCAGTTTATTGGTTTTTCCTCTAGGAACTTATCCAAACCTTTTTTTAAAAACAGTTACACTAAATGCTCTACCCACATCCTCTGGCAATGGATCCCAGAACTTAACTATGCAGTGAGTGAAAAATAATTTTCTTCAATTTGTTTTAAATGAGCTACTAGCTAACTTCATGGAGTACACCATAGTCTTTCTATTATCTGAGAGAGTAAATAACCAATTTACATTAACTTGTTCAAGTCCATTCATGATTTTGTAGACTTCTATCATACCCCCCCCCCCCCAAGTCATCTCTTCTTCAAATTGAACAGCCCTAACTTCCTTAGCCTTAACTCATAAGGCAGCTTTCCCATGCCACTTAATCATTTTGGTTGGCCCTCTCTGCACTTTCGCCAGTGCAACTATATCTTTTTTGAGATGTGGCGAACAGAATTGTGCACAAGATTCAAGGTGTGGTCTCACCATGGATCGATGCAGAGGCATTATGAAATTAATCGATTTATTTGGCATTCCTTTCTTAATAATTCCTAACATTCTGTTTGCTTTTTCGACAGTCACAGAACATTAAGCCGACGATTTCAATGTATTATCCACTATGGGCCTCATTTTCCAATATCACAGTGGTAACGCATGAGGGGGCGTGTCCCATGCAAATAAGGCATTTTTCGTGCAGTGGGGAAACATCGTGTCACGCGATGTTTTCGCCATTTGCGGAAATGGATTCGCAAATGGCGAAAACATCGTGTGCCACGATAAAACAACAAGAGAGAGAGACTGACTTGCTATAGTGCCTATGCCCTAGACAAGTATTTGTATCCCTATGAGAGGGCCACCTAGTAACTCGAGGTGGGGATTAGGTATGAGCGTAGGGGGTTGGGGGCCACTTTCACATTCAACATGAGACGTACGGAAAGAACAGTGGTCTCTAGTGAAGATTTGATGGCCTTCGGAGTGAGGAAACTCACTCCAAGAAGAGATTTGGGCAACATTCTCTCAACCTAGCTTGTTGTTGCCCAGGTAGAGTGTCCATCAAGCTAAGTTGAGAGAATGTTGCCCAAATCTCTTCTTGGAGTGAGTTTCCTCACTCCGACGGCCAGCAAATCTTCACTAGAGACCACTGTTCTTTCCGTACGTCTCATGTTGAATGTGAAAGTGGCCCCCAACCCCTTACGCTCATACCTAATCCCCACCTCGAGTTACTAGGTGGCCCTCTCATAGGGATACAAATACTTGTCTAGGGCATAGGCACTATAGCATCTCTCTCTCTCCCTCTCCCGTGATAAACCTTTACTGGCCCCTAGCGCACAATATGATGCAAATGAAAGGGTTGTAGCTAGGAGCTGTGCTAACACTGTGGCTGTTTTGCGGCAAATGATACATTGTTTCCTGCTTTACATATGCTCCGCCGCAACCCTGCCCCCTGAATACCAAATTACAAATTTGCATTCGCAAATCGCGTTGGCGCGATTTGCGAATTTATCTCCCGCGGTAACTCCTTGGAAAATGACCCCCTATGTCACCTAGATCTCTTTCCTGGGTGGTAACTCCTAAGATAGAACCTGAGTAACTACAGTGAGGGTTATTTTTCCCTATGTGCATCACTTTGTACTTGTCCACGTTAAATTTCATCTGCCATTTGGAAGCCCAGTCTTCTAGTCTCACAAGGTCCTCCTGCAATGTATCATAATCCTCTTGAGATTTAACTACTCTGGATAATTTTGTGTCATCCACAAATTTGATCATCTCACTCATCGTACCCCTTTCCGGATCATTTATAAATAATTTACTGCCAGGGCCAGGCCTGGATTTGCTAATAGGCATGCTAGATCTGTGCCTAGAGCAGCAAAAATCTGGGGATAGCAGGCTGGCTAAAAATTTGCAGCATTCCAGCTATTCTGAATCTCACTCAGCCAGAAACACCCCTCTGCTTTATACTTCAACCCCTCTCCTCCCCTCCCAGGCAGCCTGCAGGGAACAGAAGGGGAGATATGAGATTGAAGGGGAAAAAGCATAGAAAGGAAAGGCTGTTCTGCTTTCCCCCGCCTTTTCTTTGCGATCTGTTGCAGTGACAGGGGTACAAAGTGGGGAAGGGAGAGAAATCATGGGAGCAGAGGCAGGGATTTAGAGGAGAGAATGAGAGGAAATTTTTGTGATGGGTACAGAGAAATCAATTAGGTTTAGAGAGAGATCAGCTTGGGTGTAAGGAGAGGGTAGGGAAAACAAAGAGGTATGATTTGGGGAAGATTAGCAGGGAATGAGAGGGTGATCCTTGGAACGCTGAGGAGAGTTGTGGTTGGAGAATGCAAGGGGATAACCTATGGGGGAGGGGGTGTCTCCAGAACAGGCATGGGGGACAGTGTTTTTGTGACTGAGAGAGGGAGTGAGAAGGACTGGCACTGGGAGTTTGTGTATTTTTTTATATGCCAGATTGGGTAGGAGTTTAGAAAGAGGTTGGTGGCGCAAGGGGGAGAAGTTCAGAGCAGGGTAGGGTTCCCTCCCCTGCAACCATCTCCCCCCCCCCCCCCCCCACCCTCCACTGCAATTTATCTGGCTAAGTAGTTAGCCAGATAAGTGGCTGGTGAGATATGCATTTTCCTGGGAAGAGCTACTTATCCAGCTAGCAGACTCCCTAGGGATAAAACATTTTACATCATCTGCATACGTGTTATAAGAGAAACTCAATGATAAAAGCTGTCCCAATGTATGCATATAAATATTTAAAAGTGTGGCAGATAATGCTGATACCTGAAATATACCATTAGGACACCCATACCAGAATGAGCAAACATTCTTAAAATGAACTTGCTGTTTCCAATCCACACACCACCACCTACACCAATAAGGCATAATTTAAATAAAAGAGTAATAGGTTTGATGATATAAAAAGCCAAAGAAATGTTCAACTGTATAAATACATAAGTTTATTTTAATCTCTAAATTTCAATAGATATCATCCAACAAGAAAGGAAGAAATATTGCAGTATCATGGTTGAAATGGTGGCTGGTGATAGAAACAGGATATGGGCAGACAATATGAAAAATCTCCCTGATGGCTATGTCATGAGTCTACCTCTGGCCCTATCCCACCTGGCATGCAGCTGGTGTAGCCAGTATCGTTTTGATGTACAGCTAGCCACACCAGAGGAAGGCACCAGAATGATGTAACTTGGTGCTATCCTGCAGGAGGATGCTACCATTTTTAAAGGACAGAGGCGCAGTTGGCAACAAGTAGGCATCTTTCATGCACTTTTTTACCCAGGATCCATGAAGCAAGAAAGTATTGGCCAGGGTAAGAGCTCCATAATCCCAGGAAATGGAAAAGAAGGAAAGAGTCTAGGGTGGGCTCCAGCCAGGCTAGATTAGTTTTTTAGACTGGAGTGGGGTATGTATGAATCGAGTTATTCCTTAGATGGGCCTAGGGAGGGGATAAAATCTTTCAACTTATACACAAGTATATATGGTATATGAGACTGATATGTAAAAGTAATATATAGGATAATGCCAAAGAGTGATTTTATTAAAAGATGCTACCAAATTACATTATTTTATTTAAAGGTTTTTATATACCGAGGTATGGCTATGTGCCTTCACCCCGGTTTACATTAGTGAATTGTTAGTATGGCACAGCATAATTTATGCAGATTGATGGGAATCAAGGCCATTCACAATAATGGATTTTTTTGGATAACGGGAATTCTAGATAATTAGAGATTTCTGATAATTTTGGATAATGGTAAGATAACAGAAAATGTGAAGCCATCGGGAGGTGGTGTGGCGCTTTATGTCCGGGATGGCATAGAGTCCAAAAGGATAAACATCCTGCATGAGACTAAATACAAAATTGAATCTTTATGGGTAGAAATCCCTTGGGTGTTGGGGAAGACTATAGTGATAGGAGTATACTACCGTCCACCTGGTCAAGATGGTGAGACTGATGGTGAAATGCTGAGAGAAATTAGGGAAGCTAACCAAATTGGTAGTGCGGTAATAATGGGAGACTTCAATTACCTCAAAACCAATATGTTGCAAGCTACAAATTTTTTTTTTTTAATTTTTGTGCATTTATTTATTTAAAGCTGTGGGACCATCATAACACCCGCAGTTTGTTTGGCAGTAAGCCAGGGTCTAAACCACAACGGGTCACATTTAATCATCGGTCCATTAAAGTCCTTAGAATCCTATTTTATTGTTGAGCAAAAAAATGTTTTTCTTCTTTTTTATTTTATAAAATTAGTAAGAGACGGTACTTTCCTTACTTGCCAGGAGCGCCGCCGCGCTTCCTTGCTTTTCTGTAGCGCTACCGCACTTTGTAGATCAAGTTGTTTAGGAGTTGTTTAATCCATAGAAATGGACTTCGGGTCCAACAGGCACTTGTGCAGTCCGAAGTATGTTTCGCTCCAAGCTGCTTCAGGGACTGTTACAACATCTGAAAACTATTTTCCTGAACTTTGAAAGTGAAAGGTTTAACTCCCGTCATATTCACATGGTACTCAATACCTTTTAAGAGTACAATACATTCTGCCGCCTGGTCCTCTTGTCGGCTGTTTTGCAGCACACGATAACTCTTTCCTACTTTACATATGCTCCGCCCCCTGAATACAAAATTAAAAATTTGCATTCGCAAATTGCGTTAACGGCTGTTAGCGCGATTTGCGGTAACTCCTTGGAAAATGACCCCCTTAGTTTTTAGGTACTTGCCAGGTTCTTATGGCCTGGATTGGCCACTGTTGGAAACAGGATGCTGGGCTTGATGGACCCTTGGTCTGACCCAGTATGGCATGTTCTTATGTTCTTAAATAACTTTTTTCCAGATTATTATTTCTGATTAATGGATTTTCAGATTGATGGTGCTGAAATACATTGTAACCATCTTGGCTGTGTAAATTATACTGAGAAAAATGCAGCAGTTTAGCATGTTTTAAAAACATCTCATTTTTAGCTATGCAGGTGCTTTAATTATTTATTCAGCTTTCAGACTAATCTTTCAAACATAAATATGTCCAATGGTATTTTACAAAATAAACTAATGAAAATAGCATGCAGTATATGTAAAGACGTTGCAAAAACAATACAATACATAAAAATCAAAATATTTAATAAAATATGGTAAATAGATAAAACCAAGATGCATGGAAAATACAATATTTAACAATCAAATCAATAATCCAAAATTACATACAATAATAACAAAATATATCTTAAACACAAGTGAACATGGAGCAGAGGAGATTTAGGAAACACACACACTAATCATACACTTATCAATCAAAGTTAAATAAGATTCTAAATACAAATTAATTGTGGGTAGGTGTCAAATTTACATAAGAGATGATCAAATCATCAGCATAAAAAACAAATCTAAATTATAATTTCACAAAAAAAAATAAAAAATGTCCAATGCTATTATTCTACAGCTGAAATGAAAGTCCTAATCTTCATTAACACATCTGCAATTGATTTGTAAATAATCCATATCATCAGGTATATTTAAGAACACAAGTTTTGCCATGCTGAGTCAGACCAAAGGTCCATCAAGCCTAACATCTTGTTTCCAACAGTGGCCAATCCAGGTCCCAAGTACCTGACAGGATTCCTCAGTTCAATAGATTCCATGCTGCTTATCCCAAGGGACAAGCAGTGCATTTCCCCAAGTCTACCTTAATAATGGTTTATGGATTTTTCTTCCAGAAACTTGTCCAAACCTTTTTTAAACCCAGCTATACTAACAGCATTTACCACAACATTGAGCAAATAATTTCAGAGTTAAATTATGCGTTGAGTAAAAAAGTATTTTCTCCTATTTTTCTTAAATGTATCACCTAGTAACTTCATTGCATGTCCTCTCATCTTTGTACTTTTTGAAAGCATAAACAACACATTGGGGCGGATTTTAAGAGCCCTGCTCGCCGGTGCGCCTATGTTCAATAGGCCTACCGGCGCGCGCAGAGCCCCGGGACTCGCGTAAGTCCCGAGGTTTTCTGAGGGGGGCGTGTCAGGGGGCGGGGACGAGCGGCGCGCTGTTTTCGGGGCGGGATGCGGCGTTTCGGGGGCGGGCCCGGGGCATGGTTTCGGCCTGGGGCAGTCTGGGGGCGTGGCCGCGCCCTCCGGAACCGCCCCCGGGTCGCATCTAGGCGTGCCAGTGGCCCGCTGGCACGTGGGGATTTACTTCTCCCTCTGGGAGGCGTAAATCCCCCAACAAAGGTAGGGGGGGGTTTAGACAGGGCCGGGGGGTGGGTTAGGTAGAGGAAGGGAGGGAAGGGTGAGAGGAGGGCGTTAGCGAAATCCCTCCGAGGCCACTCCGATTTCGGAGCGGCCTTGGAGGGAACGGCGGCAGGCTGCGCGGCTCAGCGCGCGCCGGCTACACGGAATAGGCAGCCTTGCGCACGCCGATCCAGGATTTTAGCGGCTACGCGCGTATCTACTAAAATCCCGAGTACTTTTGTTGGCGCCTGGAGCGCCTGGAGCCTCTAACCCCAGAAAATCTACCCCATTTGCGTTTATCAGTTCCAATCTACTCATTATTTATCACATTTCCCCTTCGTTGTCTCTTCTCCAAGCTGAAGAACCCTAACCTCTTTAGCTTTTCCTCATTGGGGAAATCATTCCATCCACTTTATTATTTTGCTCACCCTTTTCTGTACCTTTTCTAATTCTGCTATATCTTTTTTGAGATGTGGTGGCCAACACTGCATACAGTATTCAAAGTGTAGTTGCACTATGGAGTGATACAGAAGCATTATGATATTCTTTGTATTATTCTTCATTCCTTTCCTAATAATTCCTAGCATTCCATTTGTTTACTTGGTCACCAACCTATACTGGGCAGAGGATTTCAATATATTATTTACGGTGACGCCTGGATCTTTTTCCTGGATGGTGACTTCCAATGCTAAACTTTGCATTGCTTAGGTATAATTTGGGTTCTTTATGTGCATCACTTTGCACTTGTCCACAAATATGTCATCTGCCATTTGGATGCCCAGCCTCTGAGTCTCGCAAAGTCCTCTTGCAATTTATCATAGTCCTCTTCTGATTTAACAATATTGAATAATTTTATATCAGCAGTATATTTCATCATCTCACTTGTTATTCCCATCTCTAGGTTATTTATAAATATGTTAAACAGCAGCTGTCCTAGTACAGATCCCTGGGGCATCCCATTAGTCACCTTTCTCCAAGGAAAAAATTAACCATTTAGTCCTACTCTCTGTTTTCTATCTTTTAACCAGTTCTCAATCCATAATAGAACATGACTTTTAATTTACTCAAGAGTCTCTCATGAGGGATTTTGTCAAATGCTTTCTGAAAGTCAAGATAAACTATATAATCCTGCTCACTTTTATCCACATGTTTATTCACACCTTCAAAAACAATATAGTAGATTAGGGAGGCAAGACATCCGTTGGCTAAACCCATGTTGGGCTTTTCCCATTAAACCATGACTATCTAAATGTTCAGAATTTTTGTTCTTTATAAGAGTTTCAATCTTTTTAAAAAGCTGAAAAGTGTTTTCAGTGCATATGAGAGATAAAAAAAAGAGAGAACAAGACTGTTTATGTGTGCCTCAATCAGATATATAATGTAACTCCAACATCAAAATATTATTTAAATCATGCTGACAACTTTTAAGTGAATGCACTACTATACTGTGTATAGAATCTATAACAGATAAGTATTTCAACATAACCTAAGCACTGGTCTAATCTTTGAAGTGTACATATCTATACAGTTAAATTAATAAAGCATGATTGTCTCCTTTTAGTTCCTGATCTGGTTAGTGAATTTAGACTTTAACTGAGGCAGCCATGATGCATATGAGCCCTTGCACACTCCGACATAAACCCCCAATAAAACACTCCTGATGAATTTATCAAATGGAATTCAATAAGGCCACAGTTTTATTCAAGAAAATCCCTGATAAGTAATCCTAAACATGTGTACCTGGACTCTTTTGTGTATCATATGTGAAGCCCATCCTTTTTAAAAGGATTTATAGTTCCAGGCCTTCTGAACAGTCCATCCTGTACAATCAGAACTTCTAGTCAACCAAACCTGTAGTATAATCTAAACCAGAGTCACTGGCCTGTTGCCCTGCCAAGGTCTGCCGCTCAGGCGAGAGGTGACTCCAGCTATTTTAGTAGGGCCTTGTTATAAATGACAGTGCCAAAATATACATGACCCCCCAACCCCCCCTCCCCCCACACATAAAGTTCTGGTACCTTCTTCAACTGCAACATTCATAGTACTAAATTAACAAAAAAAATAAACATTTTCAAAAAATAACAAGACTGAGGAAGTGAACATAGCCTAACTAATATAATTGCAAGTACCTGTCATCTGCCCTGCCCAGGCTGTCTGCAATATATGGAGCCGATGCCTCTCAGATGCACATTTATTGCTCAGCTATTAACGCCTGCCTGGAGCAGGCAGTGATAGCTGAGCGCATTGAAAAGAAGTACAGAAAAGCAAAAAAAAATCTGCTTTTCTGTGGGTTTTTTTAAAAGTTAAAAAAAAAACCAACCTCAGCTGGCTGCATTGAAGACCAACGTCGATATGCTCGGTGTCGGTTTTCATAACCGACCGGCTGCATTATGAAAACTGATGCCGATAAACTCGGCGTCGGTGTTCATAATCGGCAGGACACCGGTAACCGCGGGGTCGCATTACCAAGGAGGCGTTAAGGTCGCGCAAGCAACTCTAGTGCCTCCTTGCTACCGCAAACCCCTAACTACAATATAGTATGGCGCCCCCCTTTTCGGGTGTCATGCGCACGTTAAGAAAGGGGGCACTGACTTTTCAGCGCCCGCTTTCCGTGTTTTTTATTGCATCGGCCCCTAAGTGTGCATGGGGGGGGGGAGGTAGATGAGAATTTCTCCTGGCAGTGTGCCAGACCTGGAAAGCAGGATAAAGAAGCCAGGCTAACTAAAGCCCATACCTCTTATCCTCCTCCTAGGATACCACACTCCTAGTTCTGCCAGCCATTAAGGATTTGACCCATCTCATAACTTCCTGGAGCTACTAGCAGAGAGAAGGGCCAGAACAAGGGGGATACAAAGGGGAAAGCTGTCAAAACAGCCCGCCTCACGCAAGTTAGGGAGAGAGCACTATCACTGGCTGGCCCCGTGCTATGGAACACCATGCCACTCGAAATAAGACTACATAGAAACTTCAAAATATTCAAATCCAATCTGAAAACCTGGCTATTTAAACAAGCTTTTTATAAAGATAAAGAGAAGGAAAAAAACAGTTGATTGATCAGGATGCACCAAACTAGAAATTGTTATTAGTAACCTACAAATGCACATTAAAGTTAAATTCTTTCCGTCTACTATGCTCCCTACCGACAAACTTAATGTACACACATTTTATTGAAGTGAATTGTTACCGCACTATGATGGCACATGATTAATTGTAATCTATACCACTTACTTTATTCATTATCGTGCCTTGCTGTAAACCGTTGTGATGGTTATCTAACTTAACGACGGTATAGAAGAGCTTTTAAATAAATAAATAAATAAATAAATAAATAAATGCAGGTGATGCTGTGTTCAGAACCCCCTCTGTACCCCCTAGAAGTGCAAAGCCCACGAGGTCAACATGGAGGTTGGCCTGCATGGACTGATGACATGGCATGCTTCACATGGCCATTCAAGGAATGTTGGACTTGGTGTCTTCCATCCATCTGTAAGTAATGAGCAAACATGGCCCCACGAGTCTGAGATGTGGGCTATGTTGCCCCAAAGGCTCGGCAGAATGGGGGCAGGTGAGTGGGCAGGCCAGCATTATACAGACACCTGGTTACCTGTGGCATCCATGCCCATGGTTCACCGCAACTCACAATTGAGAATTGCAGTACAATAAATAGTCTAAGCAATTATCTCCTATATTATTTTTAGTTACAAAAGTTGAATCAGACACATCTAGTTAAAAGAAAAGAGTAGAAAAGATATTGAAAGCTGAAAATAACTGAAATAATAAATATGACATGCTGAAGCTAAACAAAACTTTTATTGCAGCAACCTGTCAATACATTAAAATGATTTAAGAAAAATGTAAAGACAAAATCTATATTAAATGTAATTAGTTTTTCTTTGCTGACTGACTATAACAACTTTATGCTATTAAGTAATATAAAGCAGATCTAGTAGTTACTTGAAAACAAACAGACCAAGGAACACAGCATTTATTTATAAATATCATAGCTTTATGTTCCTAAATTATTTACAACATTTTTGTATTAAAAAAAAAAGAACATGATATATTGTCTCATAAAAATTATATATTGTGGGTCTGATTTTAAAGAGCATTTATACATTTAAAATTGGGTTTTACATATTAAATGCACTCTACCCGTTGAAGTGGACTTTTGAAAATTGTTAAGACAGTATTTTACATTTACACATGTAACTCTTTACAAAATTACTCTTCATATAATCAGTCACTCAAGCCAAGAATATAATTTTTTTTTCCAAAAAAGAGATAGCATAAAGTTAAATGAAAAGGTATTTTTTTCATTTGGGGCTTTTTTTCCTCCTGATAAATGGCAACGAAATTCCCTCTAACCCCAGCATAAATCATATAAGAAAATAGCAGCAGGATTACTTTTATAGACTAAACAAGGTATCTGATCATTGCTGGAGAGGGGGACATGACTTCCATCTTTGATTTTTTTTTTTAATTTAATCGCTTGTAATATTATTTTTCAAATACAATGAAGCATGAATAAAAGAAAAGATAACATAGGAAACAAAACACATCAAGCAGGAGGAGGATTTTGAAACCAAAGATTTCTTTGGGTAACTCCAGATGTTACCCAGACAAATCTTTTGAAAATGGATCTCTCTAGTTTATATGTGGTCCCATACAGCTATCACAGCTTTCAAAATTGTTAAGTTTGTTTTTCACCAACAGCAAATTCATAACAACTAGTTATGTATACCATGCTTCATCTGGTATTTCCAAAAAAGCTCCATTTTTTTTCAGAAAAAGCTGATTCAGTCCTGGTTTTTTACCTTACTGAACACACAGACTTCCAATCCTGCTTTTTAAAGGGCAATCAGAATTATAAGATTGGGTATTTGAGGAATCACTAGGGTCCAATTTATCTTCTGTGGAAAGGGTAGATGTTGCATCGGAGGTGGACTCTTGGGCCGAGGTGGGATTGACGCAACCCATAGGTGAGGGCCTACGGGTCCCTACTGTTGGCAGGTGGAATGGGCTGGAGCTTAAACTATACAAGCCCTCTTTCCCTGCAGGTTGAGCTTTTGGGTGCCGGGGCTAGCAGGACTTAGCTGTGCCTTGAGGTTGATAGACAAGAGAGGTTGGTTCAGCCCAGAGACAGCAGTCGGTAGGTGCCATAGTCCTATCCTGGACTGGGTACAGTACTGGAATTTGAGCAAAAATGGAACAGAGATTAGCTGGAGGTGCTCGAGCAAAGATAGGCTGAAGCCTAATAAGTCTATGTACAGGGAGTAGGCTGGAAGAGGCATCACTGACAAGCTTGGATCAGGGCCAGTGGCAAAGCGGAGGTCGTGGCAAGCAATGCAGAGTTCTGATCATGGAGAAGTCAATAGCATAATCAATCAAGGCAAGGGTCTGATCACGGAGAAGTCAATAGTGTAGTCAGGTGTAGCAGAGGTTTGTTAGAGATAGGCAGTAGCATAGTCGAGCATAGCGGAGGTCTGGGTCTGGAGATAGGCAGTAGAGTAGTCAAGCAAAGCAAAGTCGATATCCGTAGAGTCAGTCCAACACATTGACAGGGCAGGAACGAAGAAGACAGGAACCGGGAACTATGGACGTCAGGAACGAAGAGTAGAGATGATTCTCTAGCAGCAACGAGTACTCGAATAGCGAGGAGACCTGTTGCAAAGGCAACACTATGGATCAAGGCCTGAGCTTAAATACACTGAAGAGTTTGACATCATCTTCAAAATCCGGGGCCGCGGCCAGGTTCCCGCCGTGGGCCCTTCATAAGGATCAGAGGTGTATGCTCGCGCCTAGGGATGGCCGCGGCGCGAGTAGTGGTGTCTCTCCGTGGACCACGCGGAGAGGCCCGATGAGCAATTGCATCTTGAGCTGCAGTACTGGGGCCCATGGCAGAGCCAGAGGCACTGGGGGTGGCCCAAGGACGGAGTTGGCGGCTCACCACCACCAGCATGGAGGAACCAGAAGCTGGAGTCTGTGTAAGAAGGTGAGGGGGCGCACCACGGGTCTGCTGCGGATGGCACGCGTAACAGTAGAAGGGTGGAGAATAGGAGTCTGAGAAGCCCAGAAGGATCATTTTGACTTTGTGGAGGTGAATGTTTGATCCATTTGTCTTACAATTGAGGGGAAGGAGGGAGAGAAGAAGTTGAGGTTATTTTAAGGCAAACTAATTTAGATTTGAATTTAGGGAGTGGGGGAGCTCCCAGTGCTAACCAAGCCTTTCAATTTTTTCCTCTTGCTCAATATGGCAATCATGCCATTACTGTGATCTCTTTAACATAGCCACATTAATGTTTCCAAAGTGTGCACCTATTATTTTAGTATTAATGTAGTATTTGTAGTATTTACATTGATCTGACATTGACAAGGAGGAGTAGCCTAGGAGTAGCCTAGTGGTTAGAGCAGTGGACTATGAACTAGGAGACCAGGTTTCAATTCCCACTACTGCTCCTTGGGCAAGTCACTGTACCCTCCATTGCCTCAGGTACAAACTTAGAATGTCACTTATCAAAGTGATATATGGTGTTTTCGCATGTGTTTTTTGCATGCAAAAAGCACCTTTAAAACATGCGAAAACACCATAACACATAGTGTGATGCAAATTAGGAAAAGGGGTGGATTTCTGACCAAGTGGGCTAAATTTGCAAAGCCATATCACACAGTTTTAACACGGATTTTATTACACCTTTTTCATTTGCGTTAAGCCGTGTGATGTTTTCGCAAATAGTGTTTTCAGTATTTTAAGCTAGAGAGAGGGAGAAAGAGAGAAAGAGTGATAACCTAGCTATAAAGCCCTCATACTAGGTAGGTATTTATACCTATGTAGGAGGCACACCTAGCTACTCGAGGTGAGGTTTAGGTATGAGTGTAGTGGTTAGGGGCCACTTTGACATGCAGAGTGCGACATATAAACAGAACAGTGCATTCTTGTGAACATTTGTTGACCTTCGGAGTGAGGAAACTCACTCATCTTTGGGTGAGTTTCCTCTCTCCGAAGGTCACCAAATCTTCACAAGAGTGCACTGTTCTGTTCATACGTTGCACTCTGTATGTCAAAATGGCCCCTAACCCCTACACTATTACCTAAACCTCACCTTGAGTAGCTAGGTGGGCCTCCTATAGAGGTATAAATACCTACCTAGTATGAGGGCCTTACAGCTAGTCTCTCTCTCTCTCTCCCTCCCTCCATTAGTTGTAGGTAGGAATTGCAACAATTGTGGTACTTAACATAAAGTGCAAAAAGGTTATTGCAGTCTGCAATAATATCTGTGCTAATACAGCACACTTTGCAATAAACAGTCTATTACCACAAAACACATCCCTTTTCCTATCGCATGCGATATTTAGTGCATTTTGACATTTTGATAAATCCAGGCCTTAGATTGTAAGCCCTCTGAGGATAGGGAAATACATACAGTATCTGAATGTATCGCACTAGAAGAGGACCAGAAGGCTCATCTGCATACTGCTCGCAGCATCCCCCGGGAGAGGAGTCCAGAGGTCACCGCAAGCGATCCAGGGATTGAATTCCACAGCCCCAGCTTCCAGAAGGCCCCGCCCCCTTTGGAGTAGAAGAGGACCGGAAGTGTGCACCTAACTGTGCGCGAATCTCAAACCCTTCAATCAACTGAGTGAAGATCAATTTAATGGTGGTTAAAGAGGATTGGTAAGTATAGCTTTGGGAAATCTTTGGACTTACAAAAGTTTGGTAAAAGGTGAAATAGAGGGCTATATTCTTTAGAGTTTGTGTGTCTGAGTTAATAAGCAAGCCAGAGATAGTTAATTCTAGTGTCTGTCTTTCCTACCCACTCAACCCTTGATTTGTAGGCAAGAGACACTTTCTCATTAAAAATCAATCAGGGTCTTATCAAAATCATACTACTGTACCAGCCGTATTGAAAGTTTAATCATCCCCTTGTAGGCCACTAGCTGATTAATTAGTAAATTCACCTGTAAATTGAAAGTACTCTAATTACAACTCCCTTAGTATCCTAAACTTAACTAGGAACTCAATAAAACTAAGATGAAGGCAGCAGTCCAGCAGCAAGAGGGGGGCTTTCCAGTCTTTTGCATTGAGTGTCACATGTATGATTTTTTTACCCACCGTTGAGAGATTTATGTGTGCACTCAGTGCAAAGAGCTCTTGGCTCTTAGGGAATGAGTCTGATCTCTGGAGGCTAGAGTAGCAGACTTGGAGGAGCCAAGGCAGACAGAGAGGTACATTGATGAGACCTTCAGGGACATAGTAGCCAAGTCCCAAATCCAGGCTGGCAGCCCCACTGCTGCCTTGGATCAGAAAGGTCTCCCAATAGGAGAACATCACCCTGGTGTAGCAGGAAGTGATCCTGTAGCAAGGACCTGCTCTCCAGCTGATACATTGTCCTTTCACACTGAGGACAAGTCTCTCAGGGCTACTGCCCAGGAGGGAAGGGTTAGGTCGGCCATCATAGTGTTAAGTGGTTGCGCCATTAGAAGCAGCTTAACTGTGCTGCCCAATAATACAGAAGTCCAGTACCAAATTTGATCAGAACAAATTTAAATTTATTATTGCATATAAAAGTAATCAGGATACCTCTGGAAGACACAGAGTGAGAGCTCCATCTTTTTCAAAGCTCTCCCTGTGTGACTTAGCATTTGTCAGTAAGTGCTGGCTTTTATAGGTAAAACATAGAATGATCTCTAATAGGACTCCATACATGTGAGTATCAGGTACCACATGTCCTGTGTCCAAATCAGACAAACTGTGTCTGAGATTCCCTGGTCCCGCCTCCCATATTGAGATCCAATTAGGCCTAGCAGAGACCCTCGTGTCTGCTGATTACTGTCGGTAGTTCTTTGTTCTGTCACATTTTCCAGTCTCTTGATCAGACTCTTAATCTCATGGGGATCTCCAGTTACACTGGGCCCCTCAAGTCGAGACAGTATTCTGTGAGACCATGGTCTAGTCCATGTGTTCAATGTGACCTCATGACCCTCCATCATATCTAAATAGGTCTGAATTCATTCCAAATGTCTCCCAGAGCCATGCAAGCTCGGGTCAGTCTGAGTTCCTTGTATGCCAGAGATAGCAAAGGATTCTGGATAAGCTGAGTGAACCAAAGTCTGAGCCAAAGTCTTCATGTTAAGCTTCACATATCTCAATAGTTGGTGATTCAATGATTAGAAATGTAGATAGCAGGGTGGCTGGTGGACGTGAGGACTGCCTGGTAACATGCCTGCCTGGTGCGAAGGTGGTAGACCTCAAGGGTCTCCTCGATAGGATTATAGACAGTGCTTGGGAGGAGCCGGCTGTCATGGTACATGTGGGCATCAACAATATAGGAAAATGTGGGAGAGAGGTTCTGGAAGCCAAATTTAGGATTTTAGGTAGAAAGCTGAAATCCAGAACCTCCAGGGTGGCATTCTCTGAAATGCTTCCTGTTCCACGTGCAGGTCCCCAGACGCAGGCAGAGCTCCAGAGTTTCAATGCGTGGATGAGACGATGGTGCAGGGAAGAGGGATTCAGTTTTGTAAGGAACTGGGGAAACTTTAGCGGAATGGGAGACTTTTCCGAAAGGATGGGCTCCACCTTAACCAGAGTGGAACCAAGCTGCTGGCACTAACTTTCAAAAAGGAGATAGAGCAGCTTTTAAACTAGAACAAGGGAAAAGTTGACAGTAATTCAGCAGTGCATGGTTCGGAGAAATGAATCCTTGAAGAAAACTAATGAAACAGGAGAGTTAGGGCATCCCAACAGAGAGGTTCCAATAAAAGCAAATGTAGTCCATGAGCCTATATATAAAAAATAACTGAAGCTAATGATTTTCAAATTATCCCTAACAACTGAAAAGCAGGCTGTTAATACAAAAAAAACCCCACACACTTTGAAATGTCTGTATGCCAATGCCAGAAGTCTAAGAAGTAAGATGGGAGAGTTAGAGTGTATAGCAGTAAAGGATGAGATTGACATAATTGGCATCACAGAGACTTGTTGGAAGGAGGATAACCAATGGGACAGTGCTATATTAGGGTACAAATTATATCACAATGATAGGGAGGATCAACTTGGTGGGGGTGTGACACTTTATGTCTGGAAGGGTATAGAGTTCAACAGGACAAAGATCATACAAGAGACTAAATGCTCAGTAGAATCTATATGGGTAGAAATCCCACATGTGTTGGGTTAGAGTATAGTGATAGGAGTATTCTACCGACCACCTGGACAAAATGGTATAGATGATGAAATGGTAAGAGAAATCAGGGAAGCTAACCAATTTGGCAGTGCAATAATAATGGGAGATTTCAATTACCCCAATATTGAGTGGGTAAATGTAACATCAGGAATTGCTAGAGACATAACGTTCCTGGATGTAATAAATGACTGCTTCATGGAGCAATTGGTTCAGGAACCAACAATAGAGGGAGCTATTTTACATTTAATAATTAGTGGAACGCAGGATTTGGTGAGAGAGGTAATGGTGGTGGAGCCACTTGGCAATAGTGATCATAACATGATCAAATTTAAACTAATAACTGGAAGTGGGACAGTAAGTAAATCTACAGCTCTAACATTAAACTTTCAAAAGGGAAACTTAGATAAAATGAGGAAAATAGAAAAAAACTGAAAGGTGCAGCTGCAAAAGTTAAAAGTGCTCAACAAGCATGGACACTGTTTAAAAATATAATCCTAGAAGCACAGTCCAGATGTATTCCACGCATTAAGAAAGGTGGAAGGAAGGGAAAACGATTACCATCATGGTTAAAATGTGAGGTGAAAGAGCCTATTTTAGCCAAGAAAAGATCCTTTAAAAATTGAAAGAAGGATCCATATGAAGAAAATAGAATAAAACATAAGCATTGTCAAGTTAAGTGTAAAACATTGACAAGACAGGCGAAGAGATAATTTGAAATGAAGTTGGCCATAGAGACAAAAACTCATAATACATATTTTTTAAAGTATATCCGAAGCAAGAAACCTGTGAGGGAGTCAGTTGGACTGTTAAATGACCGAGGGGGTAAAGAGGCTCTTAGGAAAGATAAGGCTATTGCAGAAAGACTAAATTAATTCTTTGCTTCTGTGTTTACTAATGAGGATGATAAGGAGATACCAGTTCCGAAGATGGTTTTCAAGGGTGATGAGTCAGATGAACTGAACCAAATCACTGTGAACCTGGAAGATGTAGAGGGCCAGATTGACAAACAAAAGAGTAGCAAATCACCTGGACTGGATGGTATGCATCCTATGGTATTGAAGGAACTAAAAAATGAAATTTCTGATCTATTAATTAAAATTTGTAACCTATCATTAAAATCATCCATTGTACCTGAAGACTGGAGAGTGGCCAATAGGGATGTGCAGCAAGGATGGATTTGTCCCATTTTATATTCATATTCGAAGTGACGCAAATCCGTTGCATCTGTTCTCAGGGGACCCCTATCTGTTCATTAGTTACATATGTATTCGTTTCCCAAAAAAAACCCCATCCCAACCCTTTAAATTTAATTTACTACAACCCCCCACCCTCCTGACCCCCCCCCCCCAAGTCTTGCCAAAAGTCCCTGGTGGTCCAGCGGGGGTCCTGGAGCGATCTCCTGCACTCGGGCTGTCAGCTGCCGGTATTCAAAATGGCGCCGATAGCCTTTGCCCTTACTATGTCATAGGGGCTACCGGTGCCATTGGTCAGCCCCTGTGACATAGTAAGGACAAAGGCTCTTGGCGCCATTTTGAATACTGGCAGCCGACGGCCCGTGTGAAGGAGATCAGTCCAGGACCCCCGCTGGACCACCAGGGACTTTTGGCAAGTCTTGGGTGGGGGGGGACTCCTGACCTCCCCAAGAGGTCAGGAGTCCCCTCCAAGACTTCCTGTGGGGGACTCCTGAATCCTGACCAAGAGTTTCTGCTTACAGGGTCACAAAACCCTGCAGAAAGATAAGGGTAAGGTCAGAGACAGCAGATGTTAATCTGTTTATGTACAACTACTGCTAAAAAAAAAAAAAAAAAAACCTGTTCAATCATTTCCTTCCCATGCTATCAATGAACTTCTGCAACATCTATATCCAATGGTTCTGCAAACAGCTTTTTGCACATACTTGAGGTCTTTGTGGACTGTGTTGTTCATGTGCTGCTTTACAATTCTACCACCAAACCTGCTCCTGGGGAAAGAGTCCACTCCCTCACTTCTGGCCCCACACCACCATCAACCACATTGACCATCCTAAGCTCATTGTTTAATTTAAAGATTAGTGAACTCCCTGGACATTAGATCTACTTTTAAGCTTTGGACATTGTTTTCTGTCATGCAGTTCTGCAATAGCACCCAGAATGTCTGAATGTCCAAAGATGATTACCAATCCTTTGATATCCAGTCTAGTCAGCCAATAAAGATTAGGGATGTTCATTCATTTCAAATGAATTAGGAAAACTGAACAAATAGAGCTAATTCATTTCTTTCGGGGGACCACAAAACAAATTAAGGGGGCATCAAATTAAATGAATCCTATTCATTTAATTAGTTTGAAACTAAAAAGAAAATTACCCCTCGGGCCTAGGCTTGAGTCCAGGGGTTCGCCTAAGCAGATGATGCAGGGGCAGTAGCTATACCAGAGTGAAAGATCAGGGTCTTGGCCTATACCCAGGCCTCAAAATATTTGCCGGGGTTGGAAAATTTCCTGACTCACACTTACCTGATCCATCAGGGATCCAATGCCACAGCCAAACCCAAACTCAATGCCAGAGTCTGGCGTAGAGAGTGAGTCCCGATTCTTGGACATCTGCCTAGGCCAGACCCTCGATGTTAGGGCCTGGCACAAAGTCCAGGCCCTGATGCCTGGACCTCGACCTAGGCCTAAACCTAGGCACAAAGTCAGGCCTGGGCCCAGAGTTTGGATCCCAGGCATCGGAGTCTTCTGTCGTCTGTCTTCTTTTTACTGTCCTCTTCTAGAAGTTATGGTATCTGCTGGGTTAATTAACTGGCACATTCTCCTCATTGGAGGGAATTATTTTACTATATGGCAATCTGTACAGCTACAGAAAAATGGTACCCTCCACTGAGGAGGCTATGCCAGAGTTAATTTATTCAGGCAAATTCCCAATGTATGCCATTATTTCAAGAAGAAGATAGAAAAAAGGAAACAGAACTCTGAAGACTCTGAGGTCATGGCGCTGACCTCTGGGCCTAGGCTTGTCCCTAGGCCTGGGCTTTGACTTAGTCTAAGGCCTAGGCATCGGGTCCAAGCCTCTGGGCTGGGCCCTGGCATTGGGCCTGAGCCTAAGCTGAGGCCAAGTGGTCTGGACCCGGAATCCGGGCCAGGCTTTGGTGTCAGCCCTGGTCCTTTGCTCTGCCTAGGCTGAGACCCAGGGATTGGGACCCTGCCTCCAGGTAGTGCTCATACAAAACAGCACCAAAGCCTTATTTTGAATAAATAATCAAAGACACAATTCCTCAAACTTTGCACCTCAACAGCTGGAACCACTGCGGGGAAACACTATCATCACTGGAATTGTGTCATAAAAAGTTCAATGATTTTTGGTGTTTTTTTTAATGTTATTTTTGTTACAAATAAAATCTTTCAATTCTTCTTTTGTATCAAAGTCTTTCAATTCTTCTTTTATATCTAAAGTACTTAGCTTATAAAAGTGAGGTATACGTCGACATCTGATGCTAGCAGCATTTCACAAGCATACTCAACTGCTCTCTGCTTCAGGGGAACTCGCCATCTTGTCCTGCATCGGGTGTTGACGGTGAGGACTTTTTGATATAAAAGAAGAATTGAAAGATTTTGATACAGCGAAAAGTGACTGATTAAGCTGAAATTCTGTATTGGGACTAGAGTAATTTCTGCATGGTGTTCCTGCAAGGAGTAGCAGTTATTACTAGGGATGTGCAGACCAAAAGTTTAAGTTCATAAGTCCATAAGTCGAAAGGGGGGGTCATTTGCGGTCAATATGGACATATGGAGAATTCCATAAGTTGAGTCTATGTCCATATGTGCAAATAAAAATTTAAACCCCTCACCCGCCTTAATCCCCCCCCCCAAGACTTACCAAAACTCCCTGGTGGTCCAGCGGGGTCAGGACGCCATTTCTGAACTCCTTTGCAAGGAGCACGTGACGTCGGCGCCACGTCGGAGTGACGCGGCGTCACGTGATTCCCCGCGGGTCCGCTCCCGGAACCCTCGTTGGGCCCAAAAGGCACTTTTGGCCAGCTTGGGGGGGCCTCCTGACCCCCCCCCAAGCTGGCCAAAAGTGCCTTTTGGGTCCAACGAGGGGTCCGGGAGCGGAACCGCGATGGACCACGTGACGTCGGCGTCACGTCGGAGTGACGCGGATGTCACGTGATTCCCCACGCGTCCGCTGCTGGACCCTCACGGAACTTTTGGCCAGCTTGGGGAGTTTTGGTAAGTCTTGGGGGGGGGGGATTAAGGAGGGTGAGGGGTTTAAATTTTTATTTAGATCAACAATCGCAATTTCCAACGTATTCAACATAGCTATGTTGAATAAGTTGGAAATCCGATCGTTTACGCCTCATCACTTTTTTAAGTTAAAAAAAAAAAAAAGTTGCGTTTTCCATTTAAGTTCAAAACGAATGCACACCCCTAGTTATTACTCTTAACAGAAAGTATGGGGGATTCTGCCTGGTGCAGCAGTCATCATCCTAAGCAGTTTTCTGAGTGGACTGGATGGATCATTAACAATGTTACCAAGTTACCATATTGTGTGTACCTTGGGATAAATAAACTGGCTAGGAACCAAGTCAATATAGTACAGAAGTAGTTACATAGAAATGAAATGACGGCAGAAGACGACCAAACGGTCCATCCAGTCTGCCCAGCAAGCTTTCACTTCTTTTTTTCTCCCCCATACTTATCTGTTTCTCTTGTCCCTTGCAAGTGACTTTTTGTTCTATTTCCCTTCCACCCCCGCCATCAATGTAGTTAGCAGTGCTGGAACTGCATCTAAGTGAAGTATCAGTGCTTAGTTCATGAAATTTGAGGAGCATATGAGGCAGAGAGCAAGTATTGTAGCTTTTTCTGAAGTCTGTAATACCTATGTACATAAGAGGAAGGAATGGTTACTAAGGATGGGCATTTAGGAGAAACAAAATAGCAAATGAGACAAAATTTCCTATTTTGTTTCATTTCATTCTCAAAGCAGAATGACTGAAAATTTGACAAAATTTTGTTGGTTTTCATGTTTCATTTTCAAAAGAAAAAATTGATCGATTAGGCATAAGCCTAAGCCTGAAACCATGGCATTGCTTAGGGAATAGGCCAAGGCCCCTGCGATACCAGGTCCAGGTCTGGGCCTATTCATGAGGTCAGGCCCTTGCCTAGGAATAGGCCATACCCTGACACAGGAGCCACGGCCTAGGCTCAAGCAGAACGCCAGGGTCTCGGATGAGACCTGGGCTCAATGAAGGATCCTCGTCCGAGACCTCAAAAAGTGAACAAACTTACCTGTTCCATCAGGGATCCAGCATCATAGTCCAGGCCAGGGCCTGAGCCCTAGCCCAATGCTGCGGCCTGGTATGGAGGCTGGGACCTGATGCCAGGGCCTCAACCTGGACCCAGGCCCAATGCTGGGACCCAACCCAGAGATTGAGTCCTGACACTTGGGTCTTGGCCCAGGGACAGGCCCAGGCCTGGCGCCCAGGCCTTGGATGTCTTCAGACCATCTTCTTTCTTTTTAGGCAAATGATGCCGACCATTTAGGAGGTGCCAGAGTTATTTAAATCTGGTGCATCCTTTCCAGCGGAGGATGCATTTTGGTGTATGGTAGCACAATTAGCATACACCTAGACTATGGCATCTGATCCCCCTGGAACCTGTAAGTGGGGGCTGGGGAGGATCCTGGCCCTGCTATTTTTTCAGATGCAGGGGATGGATGGGGGCATGGGAGGCCTTGAAACCCCTTTTTTAATGTTTATTTTGTTTTTTAACAAAATAAATATTAGACAAAATGAAATTTATGGAAAGCCAAACCCCCTATAAAGGAGACAAAAAATGAAAACAATATTTTTCTTCTTCCCACCCCTACTGGGAAGATCACACTAGGATTTACAATGCATGGCTGAAGGACTGGTAAATAAATATATCTTGGGGGTTAGGTGATAGAAGAAGGAATACAAGACTAGGATCTGCATCTATTTAAGAGGTAATCCAGGATATAAAATAAACAGTTTAGAGCACACCGAGAGAAGTTTGAAATAGATGAAGGGGTGGTGGATGGAAGTTGAATAAATTAGGCTCTCATTTCCAATTAACAAATACAATTAGTGGAGAAGACAAGGGGAAAAGTAATATTTGGAAGGATATGAGCACAAATACATACTACAGTGTAGACAATAAACTTGCAGCCCTGCAAACCTTAATGGTGAAGGCAAATCTAGATCTAGAAAGTGAGAAGTCAGACAGCTTTTTACTGTGGTACTGATATTCTGGATCATATTATTTGGTCACTTGGACAAGTCAGTGTAGTGAGGATTAGTTTAGACCATGGCTCTGTGAGGAATAAGTGGCAGCAACCTAAATTTGTGCAGCGGGAAGAAGCACCAATGAGAAGGACAGTTGCCACGTGTGTGTGTGTGTCAATGCATGTGTTTGGAGACATTACATAAAATATAAAGAAGCAGGTTGATAAAGCGGGTAAGAATGAGCTGCTAGTGTCTTTTAGTAAAAGATGACTTTTTAAAATTTCTTGTGAGTGAAAAATGGATGTGGAAAACTTCCTAAGTTCCTGATTGAGCATTTTAAAAGCCGGGAATTTATAATTAGCCCCTCGTCATTTTCTTGTGTGTTTAGGGGTAGGAGAGATTTTATGGTGGGGGTCACCATGCCCCTGTATTTGTTGTTGTGGAAGGGAGTTTTCTGTTAGGGCTCAAAATGTCCAAAGATAGAAGAAAATAATTTTCTAATGTTTCAAATATGTTAGCTTTTGGGACTATGAATATAGTTTCTTCAGTGTTGCACTGCGTGCAAAGTCCAGTTTATTGGGGTTTCTATTTCAGATTTTTTTCTGCAAACATCTATTTGTAGTTTGTGGGTACAGTTCTTTACTTGATGAGGGTCTGTCCATATTCTGCACGTGTGACTAATATGAGGTATTCTGCTAGCTATAGGAATCTATAGCAGTCTGTTTTGTTCTGTTTTCTCAATCAGAGGTATGTTGCTATTCTATGGGTTTGTATACTATTTTCAAGTTTGCCTTTTCATAGCCTGTGCACCTAGTTGCAGGAGGCAGGGTTTCCTTGGGGACGGCAACCTGGACAGTTTTGCCACCCTTCCTTTTCCTAAGGATGCATGTGAGTACCAGCACTTTATTTCTAGGAAATAAAGCACTGCTTTAGACAGTATTAACTCCTCCAGGTTTCAGGATTTATTATAGACCCCCTAAGATTCTGGCTACTTCTTGCAGCATGCTGCACTAAACAAAAGCCTTTCCATTCATTTTCTCTGCACTACGTCTTACAACTGAAGCCCTTAGCAAGTTTTCAGGATAGGCTCAAGACATTTTGTAACATTGAATTTGGCTTAGTACTGGGTAAAATGCTTTTCCTGAAAAGGTCAGAACTCAAATAAATAAAAAATGCAAGCATGAAGTAGATTTTAAGACATGAATCAAATGGCACAGGAGGTTAGATTTTCTTTCTCCCACCAAGTGTCGAAGCCCATCTGAAATAGAAAAGACAGCATTCGATTGAGGTTCTTCCACTTGACTTTGAATTTTTGGAGGTCACTTTAGTAATTGTGTGTTTTATTTAGGAGACTTAAGGTACTTTGGAAGGTCACTGCCTGTGTGTAAAAATATAGTTAACAGCTATCTCATGTTCTGCGCCATCATGATAAATGAGCCCCATGGGCTCTGGAAAAGGTTCAGTATCATCCACAAGAATTATTTAATTTCATTTTTCTTCTTAGAAGTTGGAATTCCATTTCCATTTGAGTTTCAAATGTATTTGCATTCTTGTGTCATTTCATAGTTCACCTGATATGCATTTGAGACATAGGGAAATGTATTTCAAATATATTACAGATAAATGGGGACTGCAGTGTGTTTTGTCTGTGCCCATGCAAAGGTTGCTGATGCTATGACAATGGGCTTGTAGGAGATGAAGAAAGACTCAAGCCATAACAGTATGAAATGTAATAACAGATTTAATTTTAGCCATTCGGAAATGAACAAAAAGAGTTTAAATTTAGTAGTCTAGCAACATATAAACTATCAAGAGTGATGTATTTTGTCAGTCTTGGGTACAGGATATCATATAGTCATGGTAACAACACCTTTGTCTTCTTTTTGGCATCAGCATTAACTTTTTTTAAATAATATTTTCATCTAGTTATGGAACATAAATAAATTAAGTAAATAAATAGTCCTGTTGATAGTCTCAGCAACTGAAAAATCCTGGTCTGGATCACATAAACATGGTCTGATGCTAGAAAGGCAGGTACACTTCATCAGGAGCAACAATAAATATATGCATCTAAGAAACTACCATGCACTGCAGCCTCTGGTTTTAAAATATGGATGTATGCATGTAACTGTTGGCCCCAACCTGGAATGCCCAAGCCCCATCCTTATCCTTTTTCTGTCCCTTTTTATTTCACTCACATATACGCATGTATGCGTGCAATTAGCACCTTTTAAAATCTGTGTCGCTTTCATGCGGACTATATACTCACATATATGGGCTTTTAAGCATGAGAAACGCGTGTTAGCATTGAAAGTGGTATTAGTGACCACAGACAGAGATGTGCAGAGACAAAAAAAAGTGTTTTGGTTTCTTCATTCATTTTGTAGGTCACAAGTCAATTGTTAGGTTTGATTCAAATGGGAAAAAAAGTGTTTGTTTTATGTATTCATTCATTTACCATTAGAGTTAATGAGGGAAACAATGCAGGCTATTTTGTCTTTCAAATTGGGATTTTCTAATCATTTAAAATGAAACTGTTAGGTAGATAATATCAGGAGGGTAAAAGCATGCCAACACATCAAGACTGTGTCAATGTGGCACCAAAAGTGGCATGAAGAGCTAGGGATGTGCAATCATTTTTCCCAAATTAGGCAATGTCAATGAAATTGCCCAATTTGGAATGGTTCAGGAGAACCGAAAATCGATTGAACTTTTTCCAAAATTTCGAAAAAAATTCATTTTTGAGTTAGTGCGCGCTAACTCTCTATGAAGAGCCAAAGGATCCACAATTGAACAAAAAGTTGCTAGCTGTGGCAGGAGTTTTCCAAGGCACCATCAGAGAAACAAAACAATAGCAAAAGTGATCAGATCACCCCGGAGAAGCAAAATGGAGTCAAAGGGCACAAACAGAAGTGACATGAACCCTCAAGGCTATATGAGGAAGACAATGTGGCAGCTAGTGTGTCATTAATAGGTCAAAGCACCATGAAGGGGGAACAAAGCAACCAAAGAGGCAGAAAACCTCACAAGTCAGTGATAGAGTATGAAATAAAGTAAAAGAATGTTATGAAGACCCCAAAGCATCATAGGAGGTGTAAAGAAGCCACCCAGAGTGGCAAAAACACCCTAAGGCTCCAAATTATGGGAAATTGCACCAACGTAATTTGTTGAAAGCCCTAGGAAGGGAGAAGATATGTTATCCATAAAGCATCATTAGGTCTAAAAGCTGGCTGTTTGAGTTTGGAGTTGGTCTTCATTGGAAGCTAAGGTGTTACTGACAAGAGACATCACTTGTTCCTTAGAAACCAGTAGTTTAATATCCTTTGATTCAGAGAATCCAGAACACAATTGTTTTTCTAATCAGGTTTTGCAAATAATGCCTCCATTATCTCAGAAGCAGTAATCATGGAAGATCATGGTCCTGATTCTGGGTGATGCACTTCTGTTGCTCTTGCCTTTTACGATGGTATAATGCAATGGAGGCTAACTACTGGATGATAGCAATAATAGAATTATAAAGGAACAAAGTTTAAAGAAAATGTCAAAGAGGGCATTAAACAATTAAAAGGTAACTGAGTGGGTAGGAACTGTTTAAAATATTGTGTGGTAACAACAGGACCAAAAGTCAGGAAATATCATAGGGGACAGGGATAGGAAGGAACCTTGAAACTTGCCAGACCTAAAGAGAAAGCACCCTAACATGCCAAGAATATCTTGGAGCAGCAACAGCAGTATTGGAGCAGCAGCAGAGGTGCTGGCAAATATTAGAAACTGAAACAGTAGGAGTAGAGCCATGCAGCATGAAAAGTGGCCAAAAACCTTTATGGCTGAGGTTGGAAGAAAAATGGCATCAAGAGCCCAAAGTACCAGATGAGCAAGGCAGTACCAGTAGTGGAATGAAGAACCAGGGGAGTAGTACAGCAAGCATGCTAAGCAATTGATGGCCAGGACAAGACCAAGAGTTGGCAAGTACCATAAGGAAAGATGATTTGAAAAGAACCTTGAAGACAGCCAGAGTAGGGAATGCCAGCTTCAGTAGGAGGAATGTGGTTGATCCCACCAGTGGACTAGCATATGCTTCTGTCAAAATGTAAAAAATGAGCAGTACCTGGAGTGGCATGAAGGGTCTGAGGAGTGGTGAGCAAGTGTACAAAGCAATGGATGGCCAGGGTAATACCAAGAGTCAGCAAGTACTATAAGGGAAAGCGATATGAAAAGAACTTCAAAGAAAATTGAAGTAGGTATACTTATCTCTGTAGCAGAAATGTTTGTTGATTCTATGTGTGAACTATCATATGCTTCTGTCAAACAGTGAAGACTGAACTATGCACATGTTATGAATACACAGCTAGGACAGTGAAAATGCCAATGGATCATTAAATCAGTTATGAATCCATCTGTTATTTATGTAACTGTGGTTATTGTAGATCTAATACTTGCTGATAAGTGCTGACTCCTAAGGTGTACAGTGTAGTGAATCAGAAACAGATCCCTCAAGGCTTATAGAGCAGTGAATCGCAACACCACAACTTTGTCAAAAACCTCAAGGCATACAATGCAGGGAATCACAAAGAGCACAAAGGTATCTAAACCATCAAGATGTGGATCGAGGTCCATGCAAACAGAACAAAGGTGTCTATACCAACAAGATGTGGAATGCAGTGAATCAAAAACAGCATATAGGTGTCTAAACTGCCAAAGCATAGAGTGCAATGAATTGCAAACAGCACTAAGATGTCTAAACCAACAAAGCAAAAACATCAGTTCAGCCCAATGTGTGTAAACCTATTCAGGTGTAGAGTCTGTTGAATCAAAAAAATGACAAAGGACTAGAAAGGCCTTGATAGCAAGATGGAAAATTATAAAAGTTGTGCTGTGGGATGAAAAATATATATTTATTCTTTTTTTTCTAATTTATTTTCTGAAGACCAAACACTCCAGTATAAACAGCAAACAAACGGTTTGTACACCTTTGGAAAGGATAGAATAGACCCCTCTTCAGACAACACATGTTGTAAAAGATATAGCCCCTTTTGTCTCCATTCCCTAAAACCTGGGATTGTAAACCAGGTGAAAAATCTTCATTCCCCACTATGGGCTAATATCATGATACCCAAGGTGGTAGACATATCCGGGCAAGACAAGTAGGTAACACATTATCAACAAGATCCTTATGAGGAATATCTGGAGAATTGCAGAATGGCAGAGTAGTAGCAGCAAGACCCCTAAGATGGTATATAAGGGGCATGGTAAGGTAGGCACAGTAACAGGAAGACCCCTAAGGTGGTCTATCAGATGCATGGCACTACTGAATAGTGGGCAGGAAAGATACCACTGAGCCACATTGATGACTTATGTGCCCAAAATGCCAGTGCATCTATGTCCAAGTCCTTGATGGGCTTTGTGAGTTACCATGTCACAGACATTTGTGCTAGGATCTCCATTGCTAAGGTGGGCTGAGACTCTCTCTTGCCAGCTGCTTTAGCTATGGCCTATATCAGAAGAGATGGTTCTTTGTGGGCAATGTAGCTTTGATGTAGTGAGGTGGAGGTGGAAGAGGTAGCTGACAGGGGTTGAGTCTGCTTGAATTACTCTTTGTAAAGGTAGCCACTCCTTTCTGTGGTTACATCCCCATTGTGCCTCTGCCTCAGGTACTCCTGTTCATAAATCTTAGCCTCCAGCATCTCCTTCATGAATGTGAAATGCTGAAACTGGAGGGTGAGACTTCTTTTCACCCATGGATCAAAAACTGTGTAGCAGGCATGTATGCATTGTTTTCTGTCAGATGTTTCAGTTTCTCTTGCACCTGCTGCTGCAAGGAACAATTACAACACCTCTGCTTCCAATCCCTCCTACACAAGGAAGCCCTCTAACTTTTCCTACAGAATATTTACCTTAGGGATAACCCCAACATGAAGCAAGTTATCTGGCTAATTTCAGCTTGATAAGTGGTTCACTAACTGGTTTACTGAATATTATCCCCTAAATCTTTATTCATATTTTTAGCTAGAATGTCCAGTTTCACATCAAGTACGCAGTAAATGAGACAAATTAACATCTAGACTTTAGAAGATCTTTTCAGATGAGAGCACTGAGGTGTCATATCTGTAATTTTTAATTAAATAAAATAAGTGCAATATTTGGCCTCTGAGGACGGAGATGAAGCCATAGAGATGACATTACCTGTACCAAGATCTCCTCTTCTGAAACTGAAGTTAAGGAGTCCGACATGGCATATTGTGATCTCATTGATTCAATATTCCATTGTCACTAAAATAGTCTATTAGTGTTATTTTTATTACAAAGCTCTGATAATTATTTTTTAAATTTAAAATGAGAAAAGAAGATAAAAATTAATATATATAGTGATGGACATTATATTCCCCTGGTAAATACAAGAAGGCGGATTGTAAGGAAACCTGGGAAGGAGATCCAGTATATAAAAGAAATCAGAATAGAAGGTGGACTTCAACTCCCGGAAGACACAGGTGTTCTGGAGCGGGAGGAACTTCCCAGGTTTTGCCCTACGAGAGGATGAGAGAGCCTGGGGTTAGTGGGAAAAGGATGAGAGCTTGTCTGAAGGAGGGGAGGAAAAGGAACAGGAAGGAGTCCTACTAGAACCAGATGACAAGTCAGAGGAGATGGAGGTGGATATGTTGAGCAGCCCTGAGGATAAGGTAGACCTGATGGATTTGGGAGATGAGTGCTGGAGACCCCCTCCAGAAGTAATACACACTCATGGAGTTTATAGGTCAGGAGATTTAAGTGAACAATGTTGTAAGGTGGTTGTAGTTGCAGCCATAGTGAAAGGTGAAGTACAAGAGGTGGGTGGAGCAAGATGGCAGTGCAGGGCTAGAAGCAGCTCAGAGTGTTGGTCTGCTTTGTTTAAAAAATTTGTTGTTTCCTACTTTGAAATACTGCCCAAGAGAAAAGGGAAGGTACAGGTTTTTCCCACTGTGACCTCTATACCTTCTGCCCAGCAGTCAATTGAAGAGTTTGCATCCCCCATGTCCCAGGTTGATCAGACACTGAGCCCCATTGGTGAAGTGGGGAAAGTAGCTCCACTTTCACCTGGCGAACAATCTTTGAGCCTGCCAGACTGTGACCACTGCCATCAGGATCACTCTTTGGAACTGCCAATCAGTTTTGAGCGCACAGTGAGGACTTCAACAGCAGTGTCTGATAGAGGGGATACTCAGTGGAAGCCGGGTGTTGGGACTTGACTCCCCAGAAGATCCATGTACAGATTCCTCTTCAGAGTTTCCAACTGATGAGTATGTTAAACATTCAAATTCTGCTCTTAGCCAACCTGTTGATACAGTTTTGGATGTGGGTGAGTCTTCTGTAACTCCTGCTTTTCCTATTATGGTGGTGACTCTCAATGGTCTTTGGGATTTAACAGCTAATCTAGGCCAGTCCCTATCTACTTTTTCTCACAATGCTCAAGCTGCCTCTCAGAGGATGGACTTATTGGTCCTTGACCAACAGCGAGTTTTCCTGGAACAGAATGAGAAAATTTTAACCTTGGAAAGAGAAATACAGGAGGAGGGGAGGCACAACATTTCATCAAAAACACAATGCAGGAAGAATCCCATTCATACACACACACATGCACACAAAACTCAGACAGTCTCCCATTCTCTCTCACACACACACACACTGAGACACACACACACACACACAAAAACCAGGGGGAGAGAGGTGGGAGGCTCATGGGGGGACTAGAGAAACCCTATATATAGAAAACCTCCCAAACAAAAACAACATCAACTACCAGCACTGAATCCTGTTGAAAAGGCAACTCTGAAAATATTATACTGGGTCCTAAAATAATAATGCACCTCCTATTAGGAAAACAGAACAAGCCAGGCTGCTATAGATCCCTACACAGAAACTGCCTGCTAGCAGAATATCTCACCTCTGTCACACGTGCAGAACATACACAGACCCTCACCAGATACACAATAAAGAAACCACAAAGTATAAAATATGCAGACAAAAATTGAACTGGAGACCACTGCAAGAATCTGTATGCAGAGCAATAATGGAAACATAGAATTGCCATTCCTCATAAAATAAGCAATAAAATAATTCTCACGCATGCTCTCTCTCTCTCATACACACATGCATGCATGCTCTCTCATAATTGTTCTTGCATTCTCATACATACACACTCTCTTTTACACATACTCTCAAACACACAACTCACATGCTCTATTTCATACATAGTTTCATTGCCTCACACCATCTATACTCTCACTTTCTCTCACATGCCCTTTCTCTTACGTACTCTGTTACGCACACTCCTTGACTCGTGTCGGGTCTCTTCCTCTCTTCTTTGGCTGTTGATAGAAGCCCTGGGGGCCTGTTCTACTGTTTGGCTGCTAATGGGATAGGCTACACCAGGGGTGACCTTAGAGGGCTGGGGGGGCCCAGGGTAAATAAACCAGAAAGGGGCCCCCAACAATGACTGAAGGACAAGAGGAGTTCCCCTACTCAAGATTGAGATTCTACTCTGCACGCCCTCAAAAGACTCCATGACACCTTTCCCACTTCTCCCAAGACACCTCATGCAGCCTGTCCCCTCCATGACCCCCTCTCCACAGTCTTTGCCCCCTAAAATACCCCACGGAGCCCTTTCCCTTCCAACCATGATTCTATCAACAATCCTCCTCCACTCTTCCCAGGCAGCAAGACCCCCAGGAAACACTTTATCCTCTCCCTAAACCTCCTAGGAACTTTGTCGATGGTGACAGTCATATCTTCCTGTCTACCACTGATTCCTTTGCACTACGCAGGAAGAGACAAATAAATGGCACCACCCCTTCCTCTGTGCCAGCAGATGCTTCCCACCAACGTGCAGCTGACACCTAGAACTTTGCCATACCATACCATACCAGCACTATCTCAGGACTCAAACAGGAGTAGCCTTATCTATGACATGGCAGCAATACAAATATTATACCATGCCCTAGAACACTAATACACCACCTACTGGCATTAACAGAACAAGCCAGACTGCTACAAAGCCCTACAGAAAAACTGCACCTCAGTTACACATGCAGAACACAGGCAGACCCTTTCCTAATATAGAATAAGGGACTACAAATTAGAAACAGAAACATGAAGACAAAAATAAAATCAAAAGCCCGAAAGAACAAAATACAACTATGGAATGCACATTCCCTGAGATAACATATGCCAGTTACTAAAAACTCCATTTTTTATTTTTTTATTTTTTTGCTGTCTGATCTTATTTTTCTATTTGGTTAGTCCCAGTCTTTTTTTTTTTTATCCATGTTCCCTTTCTTTGTATTTTCCCAATTCCTTTTACATGGTCTCTTTTTTTTCTTTCGGTTTCTTCTCTTTCCACCTGTCTTCTTCCCTTCCTCCCTCAAACACACACTTAGGCTCTCATTCTCACATGCTATCTCTCTCACACACACATAGGGGTGGAGGTAGCATTAGGTGGAGTAGGCTGTGGCCTAAGATGCCAGAAGTGGGTGGTGCATTAGAATAGATGGTAAGGGCACTAGATTTGAAGAGAGTACAGGAAGAATGAGACATGGTGTGGGTGAGCAATGAAGCTGGGGACATCTTGATATTTTAGTTTAATGCATTTGAGGAGTTTGGGTTGTTTGTGGTGTACATCAGGTGGAAAGCGAGAGAGAGAGAATTTGCGTCATGCCATCACCGCTAGGGAAGCTGGATCCACTTCCATTGGCACTGCACAGGCACTCAGGCTCTCATTCTCACATGATGTCTCTCTCTTTTCACATGCTATCTCACACACACGGCTCTATCTTTCACATTCTGTCCCTCTCTCATACATACACACTGGCTCTCTCTTTCACATGCTGTCTCACACACCCAGGCTCTCACTCTCATATGTTCTTTCACACAAACACAGAGCTCTCAAACACATGCTGTCTCTCTCTCACACACACAGATATTCTCACTTGCTGTCACTCTGTTTCTCACAACATACAGGATCACTCCCACACACATTCTTTCAACTCACTCTCACACTTACACACTCTACAGGTCCTCAGCCTGTGGGCCTCCTCTTAGTGGGTCACTGAGGGATGGACTCCATGGTGGCCCTGATCTTCTTGGGCTGCCACGAGATGTGATCCAAGGCAGCCCTACTACCAGGCCTCCTCTTCTCAAGTCGCTGCAAGATTGTATCCATGATGGCACTGCCACAGATGCTGCTCCTCTTCCTTCCTGCCCACGTGGCTCCGGCAATATTTTTCTTCCTGGGCCACGTGGGTAGGAAAGAGAAAGAGCACCTAGAGGTTTGGGAGTCTCTTGTTTTTTTCATGCTGTGGTGTGATGAGCTCCACATTGACCCCAACAATCTTCCTGGGGGAGGGATAAAAGTTGTGCACAGCGGCACATGTGGGCAGTTTAGAGGAAACAGTGTCCACAATCCCCTCAAGGATAACCCTAGTCTCCACCGGCATTGTTTCTCCTTTTTGGCTGCTGGCATATGGATTTCTGTCAGTGCAGATGGGGTGGAGGCCTCACGATGATACCCTCCTCCTAGCTGTCACCTAGGGCGGACCGCCCTTCTTGCCTCCCACTTAGTATGCCACTGCTTAGCACCATACTTTTCAATTGGAAGGGGAGTGAAAGAGACATGCAGGGCGTTGAAGATAGGGTTGGGGGGACATCAAATCTTATTTTTATAATTTTGGGGGTTGGAGATGTTTTGAGTGAGGGCCTTAGGTTGAGCTGGGGGTCATACCTGACACCCGCTCAACTTTTGTTTTTTACTTCGGCATTTTTTTCTTGTTGTTGTAACAGCCTTTTAAATGTAATGCCAGAGCTTCAGGACCTGCGTTCGATCCTATGGCTCTAACATTACATTTGTTGAAATCATAGGAGTTGCTGTTATTTTGTCATGGCTGAACACTTTTTCAGTCAGCCGTGATAAAATGTTAAGATCAAATAGATTAGTAATGAGCTGATTTGCATGCATTTGCATTATGCATGCATTTGAATTGAATGCAAAGCAGCTCATTATAATAGAGGAGACAGCCTGGGCAGGGTCTTGCAGATATCATGTACATCACACAATATCATTGTGATATATGTTGTTTAACACGTGTTAGAGCACTGCCGTGGCTTGATGCATCACCTAGTATGTTGTATAAATGACCACTGTTCCCTCTAATCTGTGAGTATGTGCACATGCCCAAAGATCCTTGGTCCTCGCACACATAGCAAAACAGCAGGCACACAATCAGTCTCCTCTCCTGCTCCCACCAGTGTCCGGCTGTGACTGCCACTGGCCAATGCAGAAAGATGGCGAGAACCTGGCTCCACCAGCAGACTGCATCCCATTGGAGACAGAAGAATAGGCTGTGGACCAGTCAGCATATCCTCTCCCACCAATAGCCAAGAAATAGGTCCAGCGAGGCTGCAAGCACCTCCTCTTCCACCCGCAGCCGAAGAATAGGTCCAGTGGGGCTGCAAACAACTCTTCTCCCACCCGCAGCCAAGGAATAGCCCCAGAAGGGCCTCTGTGCTTACACCCCACCCACAGACAAAGAGGCCAATGGGGGACCCAGCACCTCTCCTTCCATCAGCTGAGCAAGATGCCCAGTGGACCACAATACCATTCCTGCCTGCAGCCAAAGGAAAGCTTGCACATACTCTCCTCCTAGTGGCTGAAGAATAGGCCTGGAGTGACAGAGAGATATTGAATATCTATGTGTGCTTGTATACGTGTGTGTGTGTGTGTGTGTGTGTGTGTGTGTGTGTGTGTAAGAGAGGACAGAGCCAGTGAGTGTGTGTATGTGTGCAGTCAGATAGCCAGTGAGTTGGTGTGCTTTTTGGGTACTTGCCAAGTTCTTATGGCCTGGATTGGCCACTGTTGGAAACAGGATGCTGGGCTTGATGGACCCTTGGTCTGACCCAGTATGGCATGTTCTTATGCTCTTATATGTGAGGGGGAGAGAGCTTGTGAGTGTTTGTGTGTGTGTGTGAGGAGGAGAAGGCCAGTATGTGTGTATGTTTGAGAGAGATGGCGAAAGAGCCAGTAAGTGTGTATGTGTGTATATATGTATGTGTGTGTGTGTGTCATTAAGTGAGAGCTCGTGTGTGTGTGAAAAGGTGAGAGCTTGTGTGTGTGTGAAAAGGTGAATCTCTGTGTGTGTGAGAATGTGTGTGAACATGTGCATGTTTGTGAACATGTGCATGTGTGAACATGTGTGAGAGAGAATGAACATATATGTGTATATGAGAAAGAGAATAAAGTTTGTGTGTTCCTCCTTTATTGCTAATCCACCACAATCTCTGAATGACTGGAAATCAAAAGTTCCCAGGTAAAGAGAGTGGAATAATTTTTTTAATTCATATTCGTTTTAATTACTGAGTGTTTTTTTTTTATGTGTCTGCTATTTTGAAATTTTTTTTGGTATTTGGTAAATTTAAAAAATCGTATTATCAGTTTAATTATTAGATGTTATTCTATTTATTAGCTATTTTGAAATGTTTTGTTTTTTTTGAGTATGTTTGATATTTTATATTTCTTGATTTTATTCGATGCTTTCTGAGGAATGATGATATTTCTGTTTTTCCATTGTTGCACTGCATTCAGCGTCTGTCTTGTTGAGGTTTCCAATTCAGTTTTTGTCTGCACACTTTCATTTATGCTTTAAGGTTTCTTTATTCTGCATTTGGTGAAGGATATCTGTGCTCAGCATGAGACTGAGGTGAGGTATTTTGCTAGTTGTTGTGTAGGGATTTATAGCAGTCTGGCTTGTTCTGTTTTCCTAATAGGAGGTATATTGGTGTTTTAGGGCCTGATTTAATATTTTCTGTTTTGTCTTTTCATAGGTAGGTTTGTTACTGTATATGCTGTTTTGAAATATTTTATTGATGTTTAGAAAATTTGTATGAGTTTTTAATTATTATTCTATTCATTAGTAGTTTTGAAATCGGGCCTCTTTCTCTTTTCTTTGGCCACAGGTGGAATGTGCTCTTCTGATGGCTCTGTCAGGCCCATGAACACTGCCAGTGGCCATGTGAGCCTCTTTCCTATTTTATTAGGTTACAGACAAGAGATGGCTCTGCTGGTGGACTCACTAGGCCTCTTCCCTCTTTTCTTTGGTCATTGGGAGGATGGGCACTACCAGCAGCCCTTCTGGGCCTCTCTCCTATTTTCTTCAGCTTCCAGAAGGATAGGATATACGGGCAGCTCCACTGGGCCTCTCCCCTCTCTTCTTCAGCCACTGGCAGAATGGGTTCCATCTGTGGTCTTGCTGCAACTCCTTTGCTCTCTCTTCCCTCTGCTTGTCAGTAGGATGGGGACTGTCAGCAGCCAGAGGCTCACACCATTGATTTTGCTGCTCCCCAAATGTTGGAGATCTTGGTCAACACTTAGTTCACTTAATGGGAGTACCAGTCATGGACTGTAGGCTATTGTGAAAGGTGTATCCTTCCTGTTAAAGGTCTTGAGTTATCCGACAGACCATTTCACATCTTAGTTATCTCTATAGGTCACATTGACACTGCAGGAATTATAGAGTGGGGCAGTCTAGATGGAACTTGAGGGCTTTATCTGTCATTATGTTCTATTTCTCTGTTTATAAGGAATTTGTACTGTCATGGACTAGAAGGCTAAAGAACCCTGACAAACCAAAGCAGGGAGTAGGATGCTCAAATTTATTCACTGGAAGTCCTTGTTACTGATTTCTCGCCTTGAATCTCTTCATCAATGTCAAAATCTGTTTGCATTCAGTTGAGGACACAAGTTGTGGCTTTTTGATGAGACTCTGTTTTGTTTAACAACATCAGGAAGGTAATTGTTTCTTAAGCTGAATGCTGCTGCTTTCTATTTTTTTTTTTAAGTTTTATTATAAACTGACTGCAGCCTTATAAAGAATAAGGGGATTTACTTTTGCATCTGGAGATTTACATTATGGGTAAACTATAAATTAATAATAGTAGTAATAATCATAATTCTTCCAATGTTTTCTGGAGCAAGTGCCAAACTGGAACCCCAATACAATAATTTAGAAGCCTTAAAAAAATTAACATGATTCATAAACCACAATGTAAACATGTGAATTCATAATTGAACTATGGAGATCAGTTATTCCAAGTCTCCAGATTCCAGAGCAAATATTCAGGCAATGAGCTGTAGTAGCAGCTCATGTTAACAGAAGTGACAGAGATTTCCCCTCTGTGTTTTTTGTCTTTCTAATAGTATTATCTTGGCAATGAATCAAGAAAATAACTTGCAAAAAGAAATATATATTTTCCTCTTACATTGTACATGAGCACAGGAGACTAAAAGAGACAAAGTCGCCACTGTTAGCATGACTGCTTATTAATTTAAGGCTTCAGTAATGTAAGAAAACACTTCAGAATCAACAGCACTATTGCTTAGGGATGTGAATCGTGTCCTCGATCGTCTTAACGATCGATTTCGGCTGGGAGGGGGAGGGAATCGTATTGTTGCCGTTTGGGGGGGTAAAATATCGTGAAAAATCTTTAAAAATCGTTAAAAATCGAAAAATCGAAAAACCGGCACATTAAAACCCCCTAAAACCCACCCCCGACCCTTTAAATTAAATCCCCCACCCAAATAACTTAAATAACCTGCGGGTCCAGCGGCAGTCCGGAACGGCAGTGGTCCGGAACGGGCTCCTGCTCCTGAATCTTGTCGTCTTCAGCCGGCGCCATTTTCCAAAATGGCGCCGAAAAATGGCGGCGGCCATAGACGAAAAAGATTGGACGGCAGGAGGTCCTTCCGGACCCCCGCTGGACTTTTGGAAAGTCTCGTGGGGGTCAGGAGGCCCCCCACAAGCTGGCCAAAAGTTCCTGGAGGTCCAGCGGGGGTCAGGGAGCGATTTCCCGCCGCGAATCGTTTTCGTACGGAAAATGGCGCCGGCAGGAGATCGACTGCAGGAGGTCGTTCAGCGAGGCGCCGGAACCCTCGCTGAACGACCTCCTGCAGTCGATCTCCTGCCGGCGCCATTTTCCGTACGAAAACGATTCGCGGCGGGAAATCGCTCCCTGACCCCCGCTGGACCTCCAGGAACTTTTGGCCAGCTTGTGGGGGGCCTCCTGACCCCCACGAGACTTGCCAAAAGTCCAGCGGGGGTCCGGAAGGACCTCCTGCCGTCCAATCTTTTTCGTCTATGGCCGCCGCCATTTTTCAGCGCCATTTTGGAAAATGGCGCCGGCTGAAGACGACAAGATTCAGGAGCAGGAGCCCGTTCCGGACCGCTGCCGTTCCGGACCGCCGCTGGACCCGCAGGTTATTTAAGTTATTGGGGGGGGGGGTTTGGGAGGGTGGGGGATTTAATTTAAAGGGTCGGGGGTGGGTTTTAGGGGGTTTTAGTGTGCCGGCTCACGATTCTAACGATTTATAACGATAAATCGTTAGAATCTGTATTGTATTGTGTTCCATAACGGTTTAAGACGATATTAAAATTATCGGACGATAATTTTAATCGTCCTAAAACAATTCACATCCCTACTATTGCTATTACAATTAATACCTTTTTCTCTGCTCTTCATTTATGTCTGGAACTCATGTTTTCTTAGTAAGCCTGAGAAATTGGCCAACCGATCCTAACCAGAACTAATGCTGTGATAACAGAGACCTAGGAAGATTTTCTTTCATTATGATACTGCTTAGTGGTAGGTACTATAACTTGCTCTATATTATTTAATGAAATCTATGATATGTCCATTGTCTATCAGTAAAGGGGAACATTATTTTAGACTGAAAAAAAAAAAACCGAAACAAGAAACACAATTTCTTTAAATTTATAAACTCATTGACAAAAGCAACATTTTCAATAAGTGCCTTTCTAAAATAAAACAGAAAGGGTTATTCAAATGTCCAATGTTGTGGTATGAAGTACCCATGATAACAAATATGTTACAAATATATAGATTGGAACATCTTAAAAAAAAAAAAAAAGAGTAGCAATAATACGGGAACTTAAACCTATAATACCTATACTTAAACCTATGATACACTTATAAAATACTTAAACCTATAATACACAACCTTGTATTCGATGCCAAAGCCCTCTTCAGCTATGTAGCCAACCTCACACAATTAAACCAACCAGAGATTGCTCATGACCAAGCTCAATCGAAAGCGGAAGAATTAGCTCTATTCTTCAGCAACAAAATCAATACTCTTCTATCACAGCTCCCCACGAACCCCACTGTTCCACTAACCACTCCTCAACCCTCTATCAACTACACTCGGTTAGAAGAACTTGACACAACTTCATCCATTGAGATCCAAGGAATTCTTAGGAAAATGAAACCTTCCTCTCACCCTTCAGATCACATCCCAGCCAAACTACTACTATCAATTCCAGAATCTATCTCCAAAACCTTGGCAGATATCATAAATTTCTCCCTTACACAAGGATTCTACCCTGACAACCTCAAACTTGCCTCACTCAAACCCCTGCTCAAAAAAACAAATCTCGACCCAAACGATTCTAACAACTTTAGACCGATAGCCAACCTCCCATTCATAGCCAAGATAATGGAAAAATTGGTAAACTCACGACTCTCAAACTACATTGAAGATAATAACCTTCTATTCCCATCACAATACGGATTCCGTAAAACCTTAAGCACAGAAGCCCTCCTCATCTCTATGACTGACCACATCATCCTAGGCTTAGACAAAGGACAAGCCTTCCTTCTGATACTACTCGACCTTTCGTCTGCATTTGATACGGTTAATCACTCCCTTCTCATCAACCAACTAACAGCCATAGGTATCTCAGGCACTGCCCTATCATGGTTCAGAACCTTCCTCAGCAACAGAGGATATAAGGTTAAGATTCATAATAAAGAATCCTCTCTTCACCCCGCGTCAGTAGGAGTCCCTCAGGGCTCATCCCTGTCTCCTACCTTGTTCAACATTTATCTGTTACCCTTATGTAAACTTCTCACCGACCTCAATCTCAAACACTTCCTCTATGCAGACGATATCCAGGTCTTGATCCCCATCGAAGAGTCACTCGCAAAAACTCTGTCTCACTGGGAAACCTGCCTCCAAAATATCAAACAGCTTCTCACAAGTCTCAACCTGATACTAAATTCATCAAAAACGGAACTTCTACTCATCACACCAGAAAACAGCTCCCTCACACTCACCCATCCTACCGTACCAAATACTACACAAGTAAGAGACCTAGGAGTTCTAATTGACAATCACCTAAACCTGAAAGCCAACATCAACAAAACCACCAGAGACTGCTTTTATAAGCTCCAAGTGCTGAAAAGAATACGACCTCTCTTCCACACACATGTCTTTAGAACGATTCTACAATCAATCATTTTCACAAAGCTGGACTATTGTAACACCATCATGCTAGGTCTCCCCTCATCACACACCAAACCATTGCAAATGGTCCAAAATGCCTCCGCCCATATACTCACTAACACCAGGAGAAGAGAACACATAACCCCTATCCTGATGGACCTTCATTGGCTGCCCATACACTTCAGAATAATCTACAAGGCCATTCTCACCATTTTCAAAAACATCCATCAATTAGCTCCAATCGATCTCCATATCCCCCTCCGATTACACCATTCTACAAGACCGACAAGAGATGCTTACAAGGGTTCACTTCAAGTACCTCCAGCCAAAACTACCAGACACATCACGCTTAGAGATCGGGCATTCTCCACAGCCGGTCCAACTTTATGGAACTGCATTCCCCTGGATCTTAGAATGGAACCCAGCATCTCAACATTCAAGAAAAAACTCAAGACGTGGCTGTTCACGCAGGCATTTCCTAACTCCAACATTATTTAATCTCCCATCATTCAACACGCTTCGCTAGTAATAACGTTAATAAATGTTATTTATTCAATGCTATTTATACATATATATAATTATCTGATCTTCATTTTCCTTCTCACTCCAAGTTATTGATTTCCTTGTTATATGTAACTGCTTTTTCTGCACTATTGTTCAAATTGTAAAGTTTTATTATTATTGCACCCCTGTTTCTTGTGAACCAGCATGATGGGACTATCGTCCTGAATGTTGGTATATAAAAAAAACTTAAATAAATATAAAATAAATAATCATTTTTATATTAGGTTGAACAAGGTTTTTGGAAAGAGTGGGTAAAAAAGGCACAATCACAAAACTTCAGAAACAACAAAGCAGAAGCTACCAAGAGACTTAAGCTAGTATGAACACTGAATTGCCTTTAATGTGAAAGGGAGGTCTTATTTTATTTTTAATCCACTGTCAAATTCCTTCGTAAGAAGAACTGCCTATGGAGGGATTAGTGCTTCTGGATGTGTACCATAGTTAATAATAATAATAAAAAAAAATCTGAATTGTTCAGTGCAATGTTTTCTCTCAGAGAAGGCACAATAAAAGTATATGGTGCTAGTAAACAATGCATAGCTAAAACAAGGGGTTAATAAAGGGGTTAATAAACATGTGGATAAAGGTGATGTAGTGTATTTGAATTTTCAGAAGGCGTTTGACAAAGTCCCTTATGAGAGGCTTCTATGAAAACTAAAAAGTCATTGGATAGGAGGCAATGTCCATTCGTGGATTATAAACTGGTTAAAAGACAGGAAACAGAGAGAAGGATTAAATGGTCAATTTTCTCAGTGGATAAGGGTAAACAGTGGAGTGCCTCAGGGATCTGTACTTGGACCAGTGCTTTTCAATATATATACATAAATGATCTGGAAAGGAATACGATGAGTGAGGTTATCAAATTTGCGGATGATACAAAATTATTCAGAGTAGTTAAATCACAAGCGGATTGTGATACATTACAGGAGGACCTTCCAAGACTGGAAGATTGGGCATCCAAATGGCAGATGAAATTTAATGTGGACAAGTGCAAGGTGTGGAATATAGGGAAAAATAACCCTTGTTGTAGTTACACGATGTTAGGTTCCATATTAGGAGCTAGCACCCAGGAAAAAGATCTAGGCATCACCGTGGATAGTATTTTGAAATCATCAGCTCAGTGTGCTGCAGCAGTCAAAAAAGCAAACAGAATGTTAGGAATTATTAGGAAGGGAATGGTTAATAAAACAGAAAATGTCATAATGCCTCTGTATCGCTCCTTGGTGAGACCGTACCTTGAATACTGTATACAATTCTGGTCGCCACATCTCAAAAAAGATATAGTTGCAATGGAGAAGGTACAGAGAAGGGCAACCAAAATGATAAAGGGGATGGAACAGCTCCCTTATGAGGAAAGGATAAAGAAGTTGGGGCTGTTCAGCTTGGAGAAGAGACTGCTGAGGGGGGATATGATAGAGGTCTTTAAGATCATGAGAAGTCTTGAACGAGTAGATATCAATCGGTTATTTACAGTTTTGGATAATAGAAGGACTAGGGGTCATTTCATGAAGTTAGCAAGTAGCACATTTAAGGCTAATCGAAGAAAATTCTTTTTCACTCAATGGACAATTAAGCTCTGGAATTTGTTGCCAGAGGATGTGGTTAGTGCAGTTAGTGTAGCTGGGTTCAAAAAAGGTTTGGATAAGTTCTTGGAGGAGAAGTCCATTAACAGCTATTAATCAAGTTTACTTAGGGAATAGCCACTGCTATTAATTGCATCAGTAGCATGGGATCTTCTTGGTGTTTGGGTACTTGCCAGGTTCTTGTGGCCTGGTTTGACCTCTGTTGGAAACAGAATGCTGGGCTTGATGGACCCTTGGTCTGACCCAGCATGACAATTTCTTATGTTCTTAGGGCCAGATCTTAAAATCTACGCGCGGGCATAGATTTGTTCGCGCAACCCGACACGAACAAATCTATGCCCAATTTTATAACATGGGCGTGCTACCACACGCATGTTATAAAATCCGGGCTCAGCGCGCGCAAGGTGCATATGTGTGCACCCCCTTGCGTGCGTCAAGCCCGAGGGGACCCCAGATGGCTTTACCCATTCCCACCGAGGCCGCTCCGAAATTGGAGCGGCCTCAGAGGAAACTTTTTTTCACCCTCCCCACCTTCCCGTCCCTTCCCCTATCTAACCCATCCCCCAGCCCTAACTAAATTGTCCCCCCTACCTTTATTTCAAAAGTTACGCCTGCCCGAGGCAGGCTTAACTTGTGCGCGCCAGCTCACCATCCCCAGCATAGGCTACTGTGCCAGAGGATTTGGCCCTGCCCCCGGACCGCTGCCACGCCCCGACCCACCCCCTCCCCACCCCTTTTTCGAACCCCCGGAACATACGTGCGTCCCGGGGCTTGCGCATGCTACCGAGCCTATGCAAAATAGGCTCGGCGCGTGCAGGGGCAGATTTTCTCGGGTTACGCGCATAGCCTTTGAAAATCTGCCCCTTATGTTCTTATGTACTGTAAAATTTTAACAATTTTATAAATACACAGTAGAGATATGTGTTTGTTTGGTTCATTGCAACCCAACTGAAATAATGAGGCATCCAGAAATTCCCAATTTGTTTTAGTTCATTTTGTTCAGTGCCATTAATGTCTATAAGGGAAGTAAAGCAATTGTTTTCTTCCTTTGCTTCAAGCCAGATAGAATAGGATCAGGTAGGAATGGGATACAAAAGAAGCAGGACCAACCAAGCTGAAGAAGGTTTTCTATCAGCCTATCCCAAATGCATGTCATAACTTTATATTTTTTTAAGGTGAAAGTAAAACTGAGCAATCACAGATTTTTCAGTCATTTGATGAAGCTCCTTTATTCAAACTTCAGATTTAAGGAAAAATTTAGAGGAGAAAGCAAAGTGTGCTGTTATAGTCATTTTCTCTGTGGCTTAGCTGTAGTTTGGAATAGTACTAGCAGGAAAAACTGTAATCCCGCCATTAGAGATTTACAGTGTATATCAACAGGGTAAGACTACTACTAGCATTACAGCAGTATGCATGTCCACAGAAAAGATGCAGGCAGAGATACTAACTTTTTTCCAGTGTATTCAGTGACTGCTGTCACAGAGGGCAACTTATGCTCTTCATTTAAAACAGTAGTGACAATGTACTAATTCTGATGTGTGTGACTCTTGCACTAAGATTAACTTAGTGTACATAATTAGTAAGCATCAGAAGTTCACTGTGCTCTGTTTATGACAAAAGTGACTGTTTAGTCTGCTGCCTATGAGGTTGATTTTCAAAATTTTACATGTATAAAAATTTACATATTCACACTTAAGTAGTCTTTACTTGTGTATTCCATAGTTTAGAAAACTTAAAAATATGCACACATTTTCCTTTCGCATGCACATTTACATGAGAAAAAAGCAGTGGTCTAGGGACATTTCCAGGTGGAGCCAACAGTTACATGTGTAACTTGCTATTTTGAAAGACACGTACATGTGTTTCCAACCTAACTGTATATTTTTACACCTAATTGTCTAACATAAGTGATATTAAATGTGTTTATTGTGTAGTACTGACTGAGTGGGAGATCTAGGTGAATGGGGAGGGGGATGTCAGGCTGAACATCCAGGAGGGTCTCAATGACATGGAGAAGGACTGGGAAAACTGGTGCACTAATTGTTAAAACTGGTAATTTTGATGAGTGCATGTTATAAAATACACTAGCATACATGCATAAATTGGGATTTATGCAGGTAAATCCTATTTTACTTTCACATAAAATATGTACACATGTATATTTTTAAAATAGGCATGTTCAAAGCATAGATATATGTGGTTTGAATGCATTGCATGCATTTACGTGTGAGCCTACATATGCACATATATCGCAGGGTAGAGATATACATATTTTATAAAATGTGCATATTTCATATGCATGAGTTATAAAATAGTACATCTAAACAGGGTCACATACATGAGTATATGTCACCCCACACAGCTGACTGAAGGTTATCCACTGTGGGGTGGATTTTAAGAGCCCTGCTCGCGTAAATCCACCCGGATTTACGCGAGCAGGGCCCTGCGCGCCAGTGCGCCTATGTTCAATAGGCCTACCGGCACGCGCAGAGCCCCGGGACTCGTGTAAGTCCCGGGGTTTTCCGAGGGGGGCGTGCCGGGGGCGTGTTGGGGGCGTGGCCGAGCGGTGCGCCGTTTTCGGGGCGGGACACGGCATTTCGGGGGCGGGTCCGGGGGCGTGGTTTCGGCCCGGGGTGGTCCGGGGCGTGGCCGTGCCCTCCGGAACCGCCCCCGGGTCGCGTCTAGGCACGCCAGCGGTCCGCTGGCGCGCGGGGATTTACTTCTCCCTCTGGGAGGCGTAAATCCCCCAACAAAGGTGGGGGGGGGTTTAGACAGGGCCGGGGGGGTGGGTTAGGTAGAAGAAGGGAGGGGAAGGTGAGGGGAGGGCGTTAGTGAATTCCCTCAGAGGCCGCTCCGATTTCGGAGCGGCCTCGGAGGGAACGGAGGTAGGCTGCGCGGCTCGGCGCGCGCCGGCTACACGAAATCGGTAGCCTTGCACACGCCGATCCAGGATTTTAGCGGATATGCGCGGCTACGCTAGTATCTACTAAAATCCCGCGTACTTTTGTTTGCGCCTGGAGCGCCAACAAAAGTACGCCAACGCGACGTTTTTGAAAATCTACCCCTGTGTGTATCCACACAAGGGGGTACAATGTAACACTAAAATCACCTATTCACTAGTGATTTGTTTTAATAAATGATATCATGTCTCTGGCATCGAGAGAAAAACCTGGTTAGAGGAGAGGAAAAGGGAAAGCTGTTTCATCAGAAAGAATTGGGGACAATACAAGTTGCAGTGGTGATGATGAGAGGCGTAGGATCAGAAGGAAAAGAAGACTCCAATTAATATCAAATGTGATGTTGATTTAGTAAGGGGAAACCAGTTAGATATGCAGTAAGAAACTGGAGCAGCAGCTGCCTAATCCCATCTTCATTGATGGTTATGGTACAGGGACAGAAAGCAGACTAAGCAGAGCATGGTTGCAGCAGTTGGGGGGAGATCATCAGCTAAAGCCAGCAAATAGAAGGTATATGATTTTACTTGAAATGACATAAGTAATATTGGTTACATTGCCTATAATCATTTCATGCCATTTTGTAAATGAAACAGTAAAATACATAACATTTAATTTTTTTATTTTTTAAGTGTGCACTGAATTCAAATAGTGCACATTTACTCAAAATAGTCCACGCTAGAGGTAGTGCACAGTATTTCAAGCTAGTGTGCATTACTTTGATTTAATGCATACTTTTTCAATTTAGTGCATACTCATGAAGTTAGTGTACACAGGGATGTTAGCATTTAAACAGGCGAACGGACGCCCATGTGCGCATGTTCATCGGCCCACACCCAGGAATATGGCCATTGTATAACATGTGCCTGTATATGTGTGCATGTTATAAAATAGTCTGACCATGCGCACATGTGCACACAATTTTAAGTGAATGCATAGTGGCAAGTATATACGTATCCAGGCTTTTAAAATCCGATTGGTATGCACCAGCCCGACTTGTGCACGTTATATCCCAGTTTTTGCATGCACTGGGCTTTTAAATATCACCTTTATTGGGGTTAATCCATAATATTTTCATTTAGTGCACACTAAAAATGAAACAAAAATTGAAAACATAAACTAATGTAAATGACACTTAAAAAAACAGAAATGAACTAAAACCAAAATTTAAATGATATGAAATAACTGTCAATCATATTCCTAGCAAAAAAGCTCTTTCTTTTGCTCTGCCCAATGTCTGCAGATTGATCTTGTGAGTTTCTGAAGAATTTTAGTAGCCTTTGTCGCAGAAGCAGCACCCAAGGATCCAGAGAAGGGATCAAACAAGGCATTTTAGGGTTATGGACTATCAATGTTTTTCAGGTTACATTAACTATTGGAAAGCCAACAGAAGAAAGTTACTGGGCCATCTTTCAAACAATGATATGCAGTATCATTTGCAAAAACTATTGCAGTTAGTATTGTATTCAGGGGAGGCAAGTAATAGTTCAGGGAAATCACCCTCCATTCAAAGCAGTGGCAGCAGGAAAACCACAGCAAAATGGAAGCCAGTCTCCACTGATTCCCACCAACTCCCTTCCCTCAGCAAGGTGACAGGGCAGCAGACTCCACCCACATATCAGTATCAGCAAGGAGCACATCACTGACCTGAGATAAGATGCAGACTGCATCAATGGTGGTGAAACGGTCAATCAGGGAAATTATTGCCTTGGGTGACCAGCCTCTGAAAGGGATTGAAAACCTGGGATTGCCTGACTGCAGAACCTCTCTTCCAATAATTATAAAGTGCCCACCAGGACAATATTTACTAGGTGGATTATCCTTACCCTTACAGTGTCATAGCAAATGTAGGAGCAGCTAGCTAAGTTGGATGAAAGTAGCAGCCATGTCACTAGTGGCATCTTGACCAGCCTGAATGCTACACATGCCTGCCTCTCGCTAATACTACATCGGTGGCAGTTGAATGAGGCAGGTTCGGATAGCAGATCTAGTGGGGAGTGCCATCAGGGCATTGGTGGGCAGTGCTTCTACCCAGTTGATGGACCAGAATCATACTTTAGCCCATATCTTAGCAAAAATAAGGGGGATGGTGGAAGTTTGGAGAAACACATGAATGCGCCTGCTTTTTTTTTTTTAATACAGATTATGGCAAGAACCTGAGCAGGGCAGTCGGTAAGGGTTACCAAGGGATTCAATGCTTTGTACACTTGCTGCACTTGGTAGTAAGTGGTGCCCTGCAGCTAAGAGCTAAAGAAGATGGCATATTTTTCTGGTGGGAACTGGTAGATGCAGGAAAATAATGTGCCGTTTTAACTGAAGTGTGACATGGGAAATCAGCTCTGTGAGGAAAAAGGAAGCAGGAGTGGCTCCTTATTCAAGACGTAAGCGCCAGGCAAACTTTCACCAATTTGATGATGCAGAGCTTAGTGGATCAAGAGTTATCCATTTATGAGTTGTCTGTGAATGCCAAGGTCAATGTGAACAATTCATGAGTTGTTCACATTGACAGGATCAGCTATACATGACATACACATACAAGTACTGAATCCATGGCAGATCAGAGTTCAACAACAACCATCACGTGCAAGGTTATCCCTATAATCAAAATCCTAAAGGAGAAGTTACCAATTTCCGGACAGGGACTGGAAAAATCAGCTCAAACTTCTTACTCCTAATTTGCTGGCCATTCTATGTGACCCACAGGTGTCGGTTTGGCACTCTATTTTATTACAGGAAAAGCCGGTGGCTAGAATACAGGAGTGGGGGAAGTAGGGATGCAACAGAGGAAAGAGTGAACTCCCCATGCAGTACTGTTAGTATCAGCAGCATCTTGTCAGCTACCCCTTCCTCCTCCAACTTTATCTACTACTCCCCTGTGACCACTGCAAAATGAGCTCTCCTGAACCAAGCTATAGCTTTTGTAGTTGGTAGCAGAGATCAATATTACCTCTTCTCTGGAGGTAATATTGGTAATATTGGTTGGGGTAAAGGAGACCCCAACAAAAATTTCAGTCAAGAAGAACCTTAGCAAGCCTATCAAGGTCAAGACCATAGCTCTTTTGACATAATGGGCACACAAAGCTGAAGCCTGGCCAGACTTCACCAATGTTAGGAAGTGCTAGGAGAGTGGTTCTGCTTACTAGGGGATGTGTGTTCTTTGACCACAGCTCGACCCCGAAGAGGTGCCGCGGCAGATGAGGCATGCCCGAGCATGGGCTGGACAGGAGTGAGGCTGTACTGAAGACAGATGACTGGAGATACTGAGCCTCCTCTGGACCTGCACACTTCGGAAGACCAGCAATACAATGGTGGTCTTATGAACAGTCCTCTGACCGTTCCAAGCCCTTTCGGACCTACCGCAGGATACGGCAAGAAGTGGCAGGCTGGATGGAGGCCAGGGCAGGAAAGACCGGAACATGGAGATTCAGACGAAGACTCAGGAACGATGTACTTGGGTGTACAGATGAGACTCAGGAACGAAGTACTTGGGTGCATAGACGAGACTCAGGCAATGTTCAAGGCATTCAGAAAACTCAAGCAAGTACTGGGTTGAGACTGCGACGCAGCGCACCCTACACAGTCCACCCACGGGACTGGTCACGGACCACGCTGGACTCGAAGAGCCTCTAGACGGGATGTGGAGCAATGAAAAGGAACATGTCTCAGAAGCTGTGGAGGCCTGCTCCGAGGTGTGCCCTACACAGCCGCCAGTGGCTGTTCATGGACGACGCTGGGACGGTACAGGTTCTGGAAGAGTCTTTGGCATGGACGGAGCAAGCACAAGGGACTCCATAGACCAGGGATAAGGACAGAAGCAGAAGTCTCCCAGAGGCCTGTGCTGCAGAAATGGAGCAGGCATTGCACCACGAAGCGCCCTACACAGCCCACCCGTGGGGCTGGTCGCTGACCACGACATGGCATGCCAGGAAGGGTGGCAGTGAGGAACTGAGGGTTCAGGACAAATGGACCACATACATCAGAATCAGGAGAACCAACATCTGGACTGGATCACCGACATCAGGGACGGAGAACAAACATCTGGACTGGAACACAGATTACAGGATCAGGAGACAGACCTCAGGACTGGATCACGGACATCAGGAACAGCAGGCGGACATCTGGACTGGAACATGGACAAAAGGAACTGGATCACGGACATCAGGACAAGACTTGGAGCTCCAACGAAAAACAGGAAACACAGGACCTTGAAGAAGTGCTGGAACAGGGATGACTCCTGAGGCGAAGGACAGCAGGATCCTAGGAGTGTCTAACTCCTTGTGAAGGCAACACTGGAATGGATGTTGAGCCCTTTTGTAGGGCTGAAGAGGACAACGCCTAGGGAGGGGTCAGCAGGGGGCCACACCTGGCTGGCCTTTAAAGAGCAGGAGAGAGGCACGCGCCCGCACCTAAGGAGAGCTGGAGGAGAGAAGCAGGATCGTTGGTGGCATCCTCTCAGCCACGTGGAAGGCCCAAGAAGCAGACAGGCAGCGGGAGCAGTCCTGCCAAGAAGCTGGAGGAAGGCAGGCTGCAGGAACGGCTTCCAGCCACGAAGAAATCAAGCAGGGAGAGAAGGAGGGCTGCAGGCACCAGCAGGGATGGCTTCCCTGCCGGGCAAGAATCCGGGCTGTAGTAGGCACCGGTAGGGACAGCTTCCCTGCCAGCTGAAGACCCTGGCACGGCAAGGAGGACTTCCTTGCCTCCCGAGGACCCCAGGAGTGGTTGCAGCACGTCGGGGAGAGCAGGAGCGGCAGCGGTGGTCCCGGCCATGAGGGAGAGCCCTCGTTGGCCCAACCCTGCTGCGCAGGGTCGGAGGCAGCCGGGGAGGAGCCCAATGACAGTGGCACGCCCACTGCGAAGGAAGCAGTGCAGCGGCCCGACTGGCCGCGGCAAGGTAAGGGGCCTGCCCGCTCTCCTCGTGGGCAGGTTCACAGCAACCAAGGCGGTACAAAATGTTCTTTGTTACCCACAAACTAGCATGCCTAGCGAATGAGTTCCATGTTGGCAAGGAACATCATATACATCAGAAACACTACAGACCTTCATCAGAGCTTCCTCTGGATTCAGCTCATTGTTCATGATACCTTGTTCCTTTCACAAAACCTCGGGATGTTTCTACCAGTGATACTTTGACCCTCTCATCATGCCTTGAGCCGTTCATTCCACTGTTGTTATTTCTTTGCCCCTATCAAAGGGCACCAGCAAGAGTGGCTATTTAAGCCACTCTTGCTGGTGCCCTTTGCTCCTCTTTTTGTGCCTTGGTGTGTTCCTTCCTACCACTGTTGGTGCTGCTTTGTTTCTCTCATACTGCATTGGGTTAATTATGCCGCTGTTGGTGTCTTGAACTGCCATTCCCTCTGCTGCTGATTCCCACCTGCAATTTTCCTTAAATCTGTTTTAGTCTAAAATTAGGATGCACTGCATCCCCATTGACTTTAATGAAAACAAATTAAAGAATATAACTGAAATAAACAAAAAAAACCTTTGAACTGAAATAAAACAAAACACTAGAAATACCAAAAAAAAAAGAAAACCCTGAAATAATGAACTGAACCTCATTTTTTTCCATGCACATTTTCTTATCTCAGAGGTTAATATTCAGCAGGCAAGTGAGAAGGAAAGTTACTTGGATAACTTTACCCAGATATTCAACAGAAAATAGTTAGTAAGTGCTCTGCTAAATTATCCGGTTAAATATACCCAGCTAAGGTTATCTGAGTCATTTATGGCAGGTATTTTTCTCACCACACTAATCTGGTTTGCTTTAGTTGGGTTATGCTGAATTTCAGTGCTCATTGACTAAAATGTAACTAAACCTCCCAAAGAGCCATAAAACATTATTAGCAATATAGATTAAAGAAAGCTATTGCTATTCCTTGGAATCAGTAAAAGAAAATAAATCTACTGTCTGGGATCTGCCAGGTACTTGTGACCTAGACTGTCCACTGTTGGAGACAGACCTTGGTCTGACCTAGTACGGCACTTCTTATGTTCTTTTTATCTGCTAAATTTTGTGCAGGTAGGAAGTTACCAAGTTACCTAATAAATGCTTTGAATATCTATCTTTCAGACTAAAATTGTCAACAATAAAACAATTAATCAGCAGAGGAAAAAAGCAGGTCTACAGGAAAAGAGAAGGAAAAGAAAAAGTAAAATAGAAAGCTATAATAAAATCATGATTATACGTATCCAGTTCAAACTTCAAATAATGCACAAAACTGATACAATTAAATGCAATATTTGCTAAACATATTGTGTAGCTTACGGTACTTTATTTTATTCTGCTTTGGTTTAAGGCATAAAGAAATGTAGCTTTAATCCAAAAACAAACTACTTATATCAATATTTGCTTCTAGGCATAGATTCCTTCAAAGGATATGGATTTCAAAGATCCAAAAATAGATCTGCTTTGATAAGAAAAAATACAAACCATGGGTTAAAAGATTGCCAACAGAGAAAATAAAGAAACATTTCAACTATCCCTGGGGTATCCATCAACTGTGAACTGCTAGTGTCTTCTGATTTTCTCCAGCGGCAGAATTACTTTTACATTTCATTGTTTCTCAGACGAGGTTTTGAAAAAGTTCCACATGACTCCCATGAAAATTTTAGCATGGATGAAAGCCCAGGCTCACAAAACAACCATATGCTAATGCTACAACTACTGTAGCTTGAATTTTTGCTCAGCCACATGAAGTTCATTTCCAAGGCCAGCATAATTGTTGGTGGTCGCTTGTTCTTAACCTAGAAACAGTCACTTTTTCTTAAACTAGAAAGAGAGACACATATGAGTACTATAAGAACTGGAACATAAAACAAAATCTATCCTTAAAACAAAGAATAATTTAAAAATAAGCACAGTAATCTAAGGTACTTCACTAGGTAGTAAAATGAAAGTTAAAAAATGAATGGGATTGATGCCATGCCTATAAGTTGACATGAGAGGTAAGAGAGCACAAGCTTAAGGACAAACTGAGGGTACTTACCAGTAGAGATGCTCACAAATATTTGTTTTGTTTTAATTTAATTTATTTTTTTCATTTTTTATTTTATTTCTTGTTTGTTTCATTTATTTTTATTTTTTCTTTCTTTAAAAATGAACTGAAACTAAATTTTTTACAAAATCTCCCATTTCATTTAAAACAAATGTACTAAGAGCACAATAAATACTAGAAAAAGTCCAGGTGATGTGTTTCAATGACACCATGACACACAACCCAGAAGCTGTTCATCATGAACTGAGGAAATGCACAACTGGCAGTAACTGGCAGTGCTTAAGGACTATATCAAACAGCAGGCTCTTGTCAAAAGTGTAATTCAGCATCATACCCAGCCACCAGACTATGGTTTGAGGTCAAGATGTGTGACAGGAGAAATGGATAAACAGCAGTCTCCATGCCTTTCCCCTCCATCAGCACTAGTGGCTCTTGAATCCATACATCCATGCATGCAACCTGTAATGGTTGTCCTCTGGCAGGTCCCCTCTCTCTTATTGGAAGAAAGGATGACCTGGCTATCTTAGCTGCCTAGAGTGAGGTGACTGGTGGTTCCTGCTTCCCACAAGCTACATTGCCTCTGAATGGGGAGACAATTTCCCCAGTGCCAGTTCTACCAGCACTAGGGATCTTTTGGCAAGGGCCATCAACAACCCAATAAACAGGCTGGGCTGCCAGCTGGCCCCAACTACACGGAGGCTATATTCTGTGACTGGCCCATTCTCTACCAAGCGGCTAGCATATGCTTCTCTCACCAAAAGGATTATGGTGGGTTGCTTCAGTCCTTACGATTTTCCTCCATTGTTTCCACATGCCAGCACAAGTGGGATAGGATCAGGGTGGGAAATGGTCACCCCTCATCATGGCTACAGTCCACTTATACCCCAAAAGCACAGATCTTCTTGGCCCCACCAGCATTAGCAGCATCTGGCAACTCAGCATGACAATCTGCTCTGACAATTTTTCCCGAGCAGCAAGGGAAACCACAACTTGTCACCAATCTCAAGCTGCAAGATCCGACTGTGAGTACATTGAATAGTGAGTCATCTCTACGTATTTCTGATGGGTTATCTAATGATTTAAATCCTGAGCAGCCCCTGGAGTTGTATATTGCCCCAGTAAAGGATCACAATGCTAAGTGTAAGCAAAAGGCATCACAACTCCTCAGAATCCAGTTCAAATAGCTCTGACAATTTATCTGATTGTAAGGATCTCAACCTAGTTGTCCCATCTTGTTTGTTTGTTGGTTTTATCAGGGTTTATGTCCCCAGAATAAAAAGTTGAAAAAGGAAAGAAAAGGACAATTTTCTCATCCTACCCATCTCTTTTATGGCTCTTCTATAATCCCAGCCTAGTTCTCCTGACTCTGACATTTAGCCTAATTGTAAAGATCTCATTCTAGTTGTCCCACATTGTTTCTTTGCTGGTTATACTGAGGTTTTTGACCCCAGAAAAAAATGTTGAAAAAAGAAAAGTATACAAGTATCTCCTCCCATTACAACTCTTTTCTGGTTCCCTACCTTAGGGGTAGATTTTAAAAGAAGCGCGCGCGGGGTACATTTGTGTGCGCTACCCGACGCGCACAAATGCACACCCTATTTTATAACATGTGGGCGCTGCCACGCGCATGTTATAAAATCTGGGGTCGGCGCGCACAAGGAGGTGCACACATGTGCACCTTGCGTGCGCCGAGCCCTATGGGAGCACCGATGGCTTTCCCCGTTCCCTCCAAGGCTGCTCTGAAATCGGAATGGCCTCAGAGGGAACTTTTCTTCTGCTCCCCCCACCTTCCCCTCCCTTCCCCATCTACCCCACTCCACAGCCCTATCTAAATCCCCCCCCCATCTTGTTTTCAATAGTTACGCCTGCCTCTGGAAGGCGTAACTTGCGCGTGCCGGCCGGCTGCCGGCGCGCCATCCCCCGGCACAGCCGCTGTGCTGGAGGCCTCGGTCCTGCCCCGGACCGCCCCCGGACTGGTGCCCTGCCCTTGACCCCGCCCCCTTCCCACCCCTTTTTCAAAGCCCCGGGACATATGCGCATCCCGGGGCTTGTGCATGTCGCGAGCCTATGCAAAATAGGCTTGGCACGCGCAGGGGCACTTTCTCGGGGTTATGTGCATAAGTTACGTGCATAGCCTTTGAAAATCGGCCCCTTACTGTTTTCATGTACATCTCTGTGGATTCCAGCCTAATTCTCCCACCTTTCTTTGTTGTTTATTTGTTTATGCTTGGGTGTGTTGTTCCCCAAAACCCTAAGTCATAAGGAAGAAATGCAGGCACAAGGGAAAAGATACACAGGAAATAATTTTTACATGTTCTGAATGTGGTAAATGTTTCAGTGAGAAGAAAGAACTAATGCAACGCCAGAACATCAGCAAAGAGAAGAGACTATGTTCATCTATCAAATATGAGAAAACTTTCTTAATAAAGTATACCTCACATATTACCGGGAAAGCCATATTGACGAAAAACAATTGTCATACTCTGACTGTGAAAAAAGTTTCAGAAAGCAAATTTCAAAAGAAATCCAAAATTCTACCTAGCAGCAAGATTAATGTCAAGTAGGGAATGCAATAAGTGCCTGAAAATCAGAATATAAATCAAATAAATGTTAAATAATAAATGTTTATGTCATATAAGTGATACTGATGATAGATCATTCTCTCGCACTAAGGGGTATATTTTCAAATCTATACGTGGGCATACATGTGCACGTGCTACCCGGCGAGCACACGTTTGCCCGATTTTATAACATGCGCACGCAAATGCACGCATGTTATAAAATCGGGGGTCGGCGCACGCAAGGGGGTGCACACTAGTGCATCTTCTGCGCTCCAACGCCTGTGGCCTTCCCCCGTTCCCTCCCAGGCCGCTCCGAAATCAGAGTGGCCTGTGAAGGAACTTTCCTTTCCCCTAAACTAACCTTTCCACCCCTTCCCCTAACCTAAACCCCCCCAAAAAATGTTAATTTACCTTCTGCGCCTGCCTCGGGGCAGGCACAGGTTGTGCATGCCGGCAGCCTGCTGGAACGCGATCCCCTCCAGAGGCCTCTGGCCCTGCCCCTGCCCTGCCACAGACCACCCCACCCTGCCCCCGTACCACCCCTTTGGAAAAGCCCCAGGACTTACACGGGTCCCAGGGCTTTATGCGCGTTGCCAGGTCTTTATAAAATAGGCCTGGCGCGCATAGCCCCATTTACATGCATAGGGCTAAAAATCTGGCCCTAAATCTGACAAGTGGCAAGTGCTTCAACAGGGTGACAGAGATCTTTTATGCCACTCAGCCTTGATGCCATTCTCCAGCCATTATACCTTGGAATGTTCTTTCCACTTTGGGGGCTGCTTTGTACATCTCATGGTGACTTGATGCCACTCTTTTTGCTGCTTTATCCCTTTATTGGTGCTTTGGGTTGTTTTTACGGCCACCAGTTTTGCTTTGTTCCCCTATTATGTTGCCTTAGGAAATTGATACTACTTTTGGTGCCACTTTGCCACTCAAGCTGCCTTTTAGGTTTCATGCCACTATTGTTAGTGCCCTCTTTTGAAGCATTAGGAATTTTGTCTCATTCTTGCCTTGGAAACTCCTGCCAGTGCTTGTCTTTCTTTACCCGTTTACTGGCCCTTAAGCAATTCATGCCAGTTTTGGTGCCAAGTTGACATAGTCTTGATGCGTTGGCACGCCTTCACCCTTCTGATTATGTATACCCACCAGTCATATTAGAAGTGATGAGAAAACCCCATTTTGCAGTCCAAATTAGGCTTCACTCCTTCTCCCATCGATAAACAAATGAACAAATTAAACAAAGAAACACATTTTTTAAATTTGTTTTAAACTAATGAACCAAATGCAAGTGCCTATGAAATTCATTAATGGCCCAAAAGAAAACTCTTTCCTTTCACACCCCTAATGGGTAACAGCTCCCCTAGATAATTCAAAACACATGTTCTAATTATCCATTAATTTACAGTTTTACTACTCGGGTATTATAGAAAAATCAAATCCAGTTTAAAAAGTGTCACCAAATCTGACCATCTACAATATCCAACTCAAAAAATCACAAGTTTTCCAAATGATTGGCCAATAAATCTCCCGCTTATGCTTTATTTGAGGTATATATGGCTGCTAACATTTTAGAATATTTGATACTGAATACCCACCCTTTATGAAACAAAATTGATCCAATTGGTCAACATGTTGAATTATTGTATTCATTCTTTTAGTTAGAATAGCACAAGGTATCTTTAAATCTTTATCTGAAAAATACATAAGCCTATAGGATTCAAGCTAAGTTTCATCTCTTCCTAGTTTAGGAATCTGCATGTCTGTGAAATAGGTGGGCCTGGGCCGCATGGCACAGAGCCCATCCTTAACAGACGCGTGCCCGATTCGGAAGCCCGAGGGGGGAGGAGGGGGGCTTGGGGGGGTGAGGGAGGAGCGGCACAGACTCAAAAACCCCCCAGACCCCCTCCTACCTGTTTCGACAGACGAGGGAGGAAAAGAAGCGACGTTGAAGCCCCGCCCCAAGGCTGCAAAGTCATAGGGATGCACCGGCCGCGCCGGTGAATGATGCAAGCGGCCCTTTAAAGGGCCGTGGCAAGCCCAAAGAGATCCTTTTCGGATCACGCGATGGGAGGAAAAAACAGGCAGCATCGGAGTGACTACGAGGAGGCACCGATCGGAGCTGCAACTTTCCACCTAGTCTAGGCAGTGCGACCTCGGGAGTTTAAGGCCCGATATTCATCAGGCACTTCCGCTGTCCGGGGAGCTCTCACCGCCGCACACGAGAGGAAGCCCCGGTTTGTTGAGCTCTTGTGAGTCAGGCCCAGCAGACCGGGGTCTCGGGAGCAGGCACAGAGGCGCAATCCTCCCTTCTACCAGAGCGCAGCAGCACATGAGGAGCCCAGACAACCGGACGCACACGTGGCATCAGAAGCAGGCATTCCTTTCAGCAGAAACTGCAAGTATTAAAAAAAAAAGGATTTTATAATAAAAGCATTTCATTGTTTTCCTTCTCTTTTCAATTTTGCACACCCCTCCCTCTACCCGGGCTTGTGAGTGGGGGAAAAGGGGGAAACTAGGTTAATATGCTGCTTTGTTATGCGGTTTCCATGCGTCTAGGGGTGGAGGGGGTTTGCCGAGGGTGTGGTTAATTTTTGTCTCCTGCCAGGTTGGAGGGCAGGTTGGGGGGGGGGGGGGGCGCCTGGGAGCAGGGCTAATGGGGGCCTGTTCAGGCTCAGACTGAATGGTCACATGGCATAGGGTTACCTAACCAGTAATAGGGGGAGATTGCAGGGAAGGTTGATTTGGTCCTCCCCGTTTACTGCTTCCCTCCTCCCCCCCCCCCATCTGAGTCGGGGGCTGGGAGGGTTATACCATAAAAAAAAAAGCATGGTGGTGGCTGGGATATAATTATTGCCCCCCCCCCTCCCAGCTAAGACGGGGTTGGGAGGGCCATCTAGTGTGAATTAAAAAAAAATGCAATAGATTGGAGGAGTTGCCTAGTGGTTAGAGCTGAGGGCTACAAAATCATGGACCAGAGTCCAAATGACAAGGGAGGGATGCATTCCAATTTAAACAGGGCAGGAAGGGACAAGCAGACCCTACACGAGACCTGGAAGTGGTAGGCAGTGAGGCAGTTTGGTCTCTATAAGCCAAGGGTCATGAGTTTGAATCCCACTTAGGGAGGGAGATTGAAAGTGGTTACTAATCAAGCTTTAGACAGTATAAGATAGGGGCAACCCGCTGAGTGGGTGCCGATGGGTAGCAAGGTGGTGACAGGAAAGGCATACAGTGTCATATGGGGTTTAAAAAAAACAAACAGACAGGTAAAAGGGTGAGAAATACTAATAACAAATGAAGAGAATTCTAATTTATTTACAGTTTGCTACACTCAGCAATTCATCTTGCAGCACACGATACTATGGAGACGGCTAAAACAGGAAGAAAATCTCGAGTGGCACAAGTCGTACGAGGAGGAAACAAGGGAAATGACAGGAGAGCTAGCATGCAACCCTCAACAACTACACAGCAAGAAAATATGCGTAATGAAAACAGAACAAGAATGAGGAGGACTAAAGGAAGAAGTCAAAGTGGCAAGGGATCAACTCGTGGCAGAGGACCGAGTCGGAATGAGACTGAATGACAGGTGAGCATTAATGCGGAAATGCAAGGAAGTGGCGTTGTGGTAACGCAAAGAAGTAGCGATATGACGGTGTGCACCACTCATAAGGAGGCTGTGACAGAGGGAAACAATGTTTTACCACAATGCCAGCACACCATGGAGAGAAGGGCAGCAAGTGGCGAAGCATGACAAAAGCATGCAGAAATCTGCAGCCACAGCTCAGCTGGAGCGATGAATGAATATCGACCAGCAGAGAGGCATACCATGAGCAAAGCGAGCCTAGTTGGGACCAACATCCACCCGGACGCAGAAATAGAAGATACCCGCCTTGGTATGAGGATGATGACGGCTGGTACTCTGTAACACCATGGGAGAGTACCGCTCCTGGCCCATTCCCTGATTGGAACCAGGACGGAAGACCATGTGAAAGAGGGCAGTAGAGGAAGACAATGACTCTGCACGGCACAGTGATATGACGATGCAGCAGCAAAGCAGAAACAATTATGAGAGGCTATCTACCAGCCAGGCAGAACAAATGTCACGCGACGAACACATCAATGATGGTGAATCAGAGGTGAGTGGGCACAAGACGTGTTCCATGGGGATGGAACACCAAATGGGGAGTGCTGATAAGAAACACAGGGAGAAGTGCAAGCGTAGGTCAAGTTCTAGCTCTGACAGCTCTTCCTCTACATCGTCCTCCTCATCATCCAGTGGCATTGACCATCACATAACTACAAACACAGTACAGAAAGAGTCCAGGGGCCCACCAGCTTTGACCAGCCGTTCTGAGTTATGGGAGGGCAAGCCAAAGAAAATGAGGAAGAAAATCAAAAAGAGAAAGTATATAGACATCTTTACCATTCTGTATGGATGGCGCAGATCGGAAGGGAGAAAAAAAGGAGAGCTGGATCTGCAACCCTGGACAAGGAGATGAAAATTCCAAAAACCATAGTGAACGGAATGAAGGCATTTATGTATATGACTAGCGTGATCGGACACCATGACCTGTCACAATATGGACCCATGTTGAGCTATGCAGTTAACATCTTACAGGCATACCAGGAACATGAGGGTTGGGCATGGCTCAACTATGATGAGAAGTTCTGGGACAACATGGATGAAAATCAGTTCATGACATGGGGAACGCAGGATGTTAGTCTCTGGATACAACAGATGACTAGGAAAGCTAAACAACAGGGAATTAGGTCAAGGAAAACAAGGAGGACATCACCAGCTAGGCATTCTGCAAGACAGGCAGTCAGACAGGATAACACATGCTGGCATTTTAACAAGACCGTATGTATCTTCCCGGACTGTAAATTTAAGCATGTGTGCACAGCATGCATGGCAACACACCCATTGACGAAATGTCCCAAAAAACAATTGATGGGGAGTAAGCCAAAAGCAACTTGAAAAGGAACTGTTTGGAAAAGCTCTGTCACCAATCAGATTAGAAGCAATTCAACCATGGCTGGATATATACCCAAATCAACAAAAAGCACATAAAATAGCCCAAGGATTTCGTGAAGGTTTCATAATACCTTTCCAAGGCCGCATAGAAGAGATAGATACCAGTAATGCACCATCTGCAACCCAACACAAGGATATAGTGCAAACAAAGTTAGAGGTGGAACTCGCACTGGACAGAATAGCTGGTCTGTTCAGCAAACAACTGTTTCAGCACATGTTCCTTTCGCCATTGGCTGTCATCCCAAAAAAAGAAAAAGGCAAATATCGGCTAATACAGAATTTATCATAGCCACCAGGTCGGTCAGTGAATGACCAATTGCCACAGGAGGAATGCGCAGTCCAATATGCATCCTTCAATTCAGCAGTAGCGCTAGTACAAACCTGTGGAAGGGGGGCCTTAATGGCGAAAGCGGACATCAAATCTGCCTTCCTGTTACTTCCGGTGCACCAGGAAAGTTTTCCATTGCTGGGTTTCAAATTCAAAGATCAATACTTCTTTGACAAATCCATGCCCATGGGATGTTCAGTCTCATGCGCTTACTTTGAGCTATTTAGCTCATTCTTGCATTTGGGTAATGGTAAAACGGACAGCATCGGACAACATCATTCATTACTTGGACGACTTCCTATTCATAGGGCCTAGAGAGTCTAACTCATGCTTCAGCCATTTAGAGGAATTCCAAAAGATTACCGTGGAATTTGGTGTTCCGTTGGCTCTCAATAAAACGGAAGGTCCAGCAACTATCATATCCTTCCTAGGCATCGAGATAGATTCAAATAAGATGGTTGCGAGACTGCCAGAGGAGAAAATTGACAGTCTCCGTATGATTATACAAAAAGCGACCTTATCTAAGAAAATAACCCTGCGAGTTGCTGAATCCATTCTGGGATCATTGAATTTCGCGTGCCAGGTCATTCCCATGGGAAGAGCATTCATGAGGAGATTAGCGGTGGCAACAGTGGGAGTGAAACGATCGCACCATTTCATATGTGTCTCAAAAGATATCCGGGCTGACTTTAAGATATGGAATTCATTCCTCTGCAACTTTAACGGAGTATCAGTAATACAGGGGCCACCGCTGTCCAAAGAAGATTTGAATATCCACACCGATGCATCGGGAGGTTGGGGTTTCGGAGCTATTTGTCAAGATTCATGGTGTGCAGAAAGATAACGGGAAGAGTGGAACTTACAAGGGCTCACCAAGAACATAACATTTTTAGAGCTCTTCCTAATATGGGTTACACTGGTACTGTGGAGTGATAGGATAAGAAATAAACACTTAACATTCTGGTGCGACAACCAAGCAGTGGTGCAGGTAATAAATGCTCAATCTGCCAAGTGCCCCAGGGTTGTCAATTTGCTAAGGGAAATAGTATTAGAGGCATTAAAGAATAACACTACACTGCTGGCTAAGCATGTGCCGGGAATATTTAATGGCACTGCAGATGCATTATCTCATGCTAAATGGCATTTGTTTCATAAGCAGGTACCAATGGCGGATGAAGCGAGAACACCAATTCCAGCACGCCTATGGAAAGTTGGTCTGCAACCACATGGGAATTAGTACGCAGATTGGTCGCCCCATCTACTTGGATCTCTTACTGCTGGGGATATGAAGTTGTGACCAAGTTCTTGGGAGACAATGGTTGGCGACAAGGCCCAAGAAGCGAAGACTTGATTGTCAGATACATAGACTCAGCAAAGGAAGCCAGAGTTTCAAGAAGCACAGTAATTAAATGCCTAGCAGGACTGGCATTTTTTGCTAAGGCACGCGGTTGGGGTGACCCCACTAAGGCATTCATCATCAAGAAAATGATGACTGGATGGGCGAGAAGAATAGGTCCCACCAAGGATAACAGACATCCTATCACACATGACATGCTGAGGACATTATGGGAACAGTTATCAGCAATTTGTTCATCAGAATTTGAAATCAGACTCTTTCAGCTAGCATTCTCATTGGCATTCCTCAGTGCTTTCAGAGGAAGCGAATTGGTGGCAGACAAAGTTGACATAGGAAACAGTGGACTGCTTAGAAAGAATGTAGTGTGGACACCAGAGAAGCTAACAATAACCATACAAAAATCCAAGACGGACCAAGAAAGAAGAGGGACTACGTTGTCACTTAACAGAGTACCGGGATGTGATACTTGTCCCATACACAACATGAGTGAGTATCTGGCAGTGCGACCACAGGTGGGCGCGCACCTGCAGATACACGTGGATGGTACTCTGCTTACCAGATTCCAATTCGCTGCCGTACTTAAAGTATCGGTAACAGCAATAAACTGTGACACGAAGAAATTCACCACCCACTCATTCAGAATTGGGGTGGCCACAAGTGCGGCTCAGGTGGGACTCAAAACGGCAGCAATAAAGAAAATTGGACATTGGCGATCTAAGGCAGTTAATACATATGTATGACTAGACAGAGTGAACATGGCTAACAAGAATTGTTAATTTTATCTTACAGATGCCCAACAGGTACAGAATACAGCATGGATCATTGGTCACACATACATATGCTGGGTGGCTAAGAGAGCACATGGATGGCCATATAGACATTTGGGTATGGCACCGAAAGGTTGGATCGTCGCATGGATGGGAAATCCGGGCCTGCAATGGGAACAGTTATTGCCCTTTTTACGGCGCCTAAGGCACGAAAGGGCAGCCGTGGTTGTGATAATATTGCATCTGGGGGGCAATGACTTATGTTCATGGACATGTAAGCGCTTGGTAAAAGAAAGTAAAAAGTGACCTGGCCAAGATAATGGAGCTATACCCGAAAGCCATGGTATGCTGGTCGGATATCATACAGAGACCAAAATGGATAGGCTCAAAATTATGGGGTCATGGGAGAAAGAAAGTAAATTGCCAAATTGGGATATGGATACAAAAGATGGGGGGACAGCAAATTAGACACCAGTGGGCAGACGATATGTCCCCAGGGTTGTTCAGACCAGATGGTATACAATTGTCAGAGATAGCATACGACATATTCAATAATACCCTACAGGAAGCCATTGAGGCACAAGACAGTAAGATAAAAAGGCCGCAGCTTATATATTAGTGGGGGGACACGAGGCAAGGGTCCTCCCTACCTTGTGTCCCCTCACTAATATAAAGATTACCAGGGAATTTGGTGTTCCGTTGGCTCTCTCCGGTTGGGCCAGATTACAAGTGGTGCTGGTGAAATCACATGACGGTGGGGTAGCCGTCAGCACTGGGAGGCGAAAGGCGAGGGCACGGATGGTGCCGAAAGGCATGGCTCCCTTGCTCAGGAACACGGTGGGGGGCCTCACTGAGTCTGGCTGCCTTGCTTGATTCCTGCGGCGGGCAGCGGCAAAAAACATACTACCGGCTCGGGTATCCAGAAAGTTATTATGTTTGTGTTTTAAAATAAAAAGCTGCGGCCATTTTATACCAAGTACAGAATATGTGTGTGGTCTCTTATTAGCGGCTACCGACGAATGATTTTAAAGATACGAAAAAGGTAAAGCGGAAGGGACGACGGAGGAAGTGGCAGCTGCTAGCGTTATGAATTCTGTCCTTTCTCAAAACATCCCATATTCCTTGCCTCCTGGAACATTCATACAAAGTTAAGTATTAAATCACCTAATATTTTATGAAATTCTGGGCTAAATCCATCCAGTCCAAGAGACAATTAGGTGTAAATTAATAATGTCTTTTCTTATTTCTAATTCTCATACAATAGCATCCATTTCTACCTTTTGATCCTCTGTCAACTTCTGAATCTATGAACCTCTTACAAACGCCTCCTGAGACTCCACACAATGAAGAATACTAAGTTTTGTAAAATTGCTCAACTTATTTCACTAGCTCAGTTATTAACTATTTTCCCTCATTATTTGAGTAATTAAAACTTCCTCTTTTTATTTTTCACCAAACAAGCCATTCATTTATTAACTTTGCTACCCCATTGATACAACTTGAATTGAAAAAAATGTAAGGTTTGTGAAGCTTTGTAATCCAGTAATTCTTGTTTTATATTCATAATCTATTTCTTTATATTTTCTGATAAGTGATGTACTTGTGCTTTCAACTCTTGCTATTTTTTTGTATAGGTCATTTAATTTTTAATTTTGTTCAAATAAGACTTATATGCAATAGAATGATTTCTTAAAAGTCTTAACTACATACCAGTAGGCTACAAAATCAATTTCATTTGACGTGTGTAACTGATACTCTTTGTAAACATCCCTTAAATAATTCAGCATTTTTGGATCATTGTAAAGTATTGGCTTTATTTAATCTGAACAATAACAATGGCTTGATTTGAAATAGCTTATCTCCAATTTCACAATACTCAACCTTACCAAAAAGCTTATCTGATAAAAGGAATGTGCAGCCCTCAACATATTTTTATTTCAGGGTATGCTTTTTTTTTTCAGTTTGTTACTTTTTTTTTTTTTTTTTTTGTTCAGTTCATTTGCCAAACAGGAAAAAAAAAATGGTGGAAAACCTCCCAAAACAAGCAAAAAAACCTGAACCAATTCAAGAAAAAAAAAAATCCTTCTAGGGCCAAAACGCACCCTCCCACGCAGCACACCATGGACCCGGGGCTTGGCACTGCCCAGGTGGGCCTTCTTGGCCTCTCTGACCACCTATTTCTGGCTCCAAATCTGGCCTGGATGAGTAGTTCAGGCAGGGATAACATTTCACTGTATGACTCAGTTACCTCTGAAAGCAGCATTACACAAGCTTGAGTGTATTCAGGTCAGGACCTGTACAGCAGAAATGTGGCTAGATATGCCATGGTGGGCTGATAAACACTGGTATCATGGACTGCCTAGCCTTTTCATAATTTTCAGTTAAAAAGTGATTGATTTTCAAGTTGACTCAGATATGATTGTATTGTAATGTACATAATTTGCTAATAAAGCTGCAGCCTTTTTTTTTCTCCATTTCTGACTCTGTTATAATCTTTTGAGCATTTAGGAGTGAGGGAGAAGTCATGGATGCCTATGTTATTATCCTCAAAAAGCAAAACAGCCATCCCTAAAGTACCTCCATAAACTCTATTTGTGAAATGTGTTGTTTAAAAAACAGCACTTTATCTACTTGACAGGAACATAGCCTGCAGTACTTAAAGTTTGTCTAGACCTTTCTGTTCTCTTTTCTTCTTAGGTCCCTTTCATCAATAATAGATGCAAGCAAGAAAAGCAAAATTTATGCTTAAAAATAAAATCAATACACATATTTTCCCCAGCATTACATACAGTACCACTAATAATATTATACATACAATATTAGAGGATTTAAGAGAACTGAAAAGAAGTTTATACTATATTTGTTATATTACTTTATAATACATATTAAACTAATTTAAAAAGAACTCTTCAGGAGTCAAAGCAATAAAGGTTGCATGAGGCTGTAATATAAAGTATTCCTGGAACACAGAGATAAAAGTTTCTGCTTTGAGTTTTTCTTTGCCTTACAACAGGAAATGATACATAGTAAGGAAAACATTGGGAGAAAGAATGAAAAGAATTCTGGGAGCTACACATCACACATGCATGTATATTATGTATTCATTTATTATGTTAATAGTCAAACACAGCTCATTGTGTCTCCTCCTGGTCAACAAAATAAATCAAGAGGCACAAAGCACATTTGCTCAAATGTATAAGCTAGAATATTCTTCTCTTCCTCTTCCCTATAGAATTTGGTACCTAGCCTAGGTGACCCAACTCTTCCTGAAGACTTCCTAGCCTTAGAGCAGAGCAGCTGTGAAAGGATGGATCAGATGTAGATGTACCAGATATGCAAGGCAGTGAGAATGGCTTGCACTTTCTGTGGGGGAAATTTCTCAGAGATGCTCATTCGTAAAGAACAAAAATGGATGTATATTCTTAATAGTCTGTAGGAGAGTGACAATCTCTTCAAGGATGAAGTTCCCACCGGCCCCAGTGTCTATGAGGGTGGTGATGGTGTAGGACTATGCCTCCCTGAGGAGGGAAACAGGCAGCAGCAGTTGAGGGCCAATAATAATGAGATCGAATAGTGTTTTTTTACATAGCTTTATTTTGTTTCAGTTTCCTTTCAAGTCTTTTTCTATATGTTTTGGACTGTTTTCAGTTCCTTTTTATGTCCTACCTGCCCCATGCCTTTTACTAGTTCTGATTGTTTGGCGCTTTTCGAGACAATTTTTCAGCATTAAATGGATGACTGTTTTGCCTTACCTGTGCACTCTCGGCCATCTTTTATGTAAGAAATGACATGGGTATGTCTTTGCTTCTTTGCCTTATAAGTGACCCATTGTTATTTTGTTCCACACTACATTTTCCTCAATTTGTATTTTCAGATGTGACAAGTTGATTTCTGTCCCTCTTGACGCATCCTTGCGGCGAAACACGGGTTCCGTGTCGGGGGACTCGCTTTAATCTGATGTTATTCTCATTGAAATAGTGGAGTTGCCATACCAAGTAAATATTTATGAAAATTGTTGAAATTTGTGTGGACTTTCAGTTTTTCTGCACTATTCTCTACAATTGGTTTGTCTGCACTTTCTGTCTCCATGGTTGAAATTGCTTCTCTTTCCTGCATGGCATACACTTCCACCACTAACAGGATGAGCCTGCAGTGGGATGAATAGGAACAACAGGAGTCATGAGTATAGCAAAAATAACGGGTTTCTGTCTTACATTCAGATGGGGCAGCTAGGACTGCTGTTCATGGTGCTATGGCTCAGATTATTCAGGAGCATTTGTGGGTTAGTACTGAAGAGTCACAGTTGATGAGTTCTAATCGGTCTGGGTCAGTCTGAGCTGCTTTGGGGTCAGGCCTGGTAGTGACAATGAGTGGACTTAGGGTGCCAGGGCTCAATGTATTGAGTGAAGGGAAAGCGTATTGAAAGTCAGCAGGAGGTGCAATGTTGGGGCATGCATGTTGCCATATACTTTCTGCAGAGAGCAGGTTTATTATTGCATGGTCATGTGGCTTAGAAGGCTACAAGAGATGAAGAGCGGGTGAAACAATTGCAGGGCAATGCTGAGGTGGTAGGGGCCTGCACTGGCATTTCTTCTGCTCTGGGGAGTAGTGAGTCAGTCCTGCTATATATTTTCTGAGATGGAACAACCATAACTGCACACAAAATTCATGTGTGGTCGCACCATGGATTTACAGAGCCATTATGATATTCATAGATATAAAGCCTGATTTTCAAAGACATTGATGTGCATAAAACATGGTTTTATGCACATTGATGGCTGTTATAAGCCAGGGCTCAATGCACATAAAAGTTCTTGTGTAGCCTGATTTTACACATTCTTTTATGCACACTGGTGATAGGAATTCCAATGGCAGAGTTGGGATGGAGTTGAGACTTAAAATAAAGTATGTGCATAAGTTAACCTGCACAATTTACCCTTTAAGAAGAGTAGGTGTAACTTTGTGTGGGTTATTTTGTGTGCAGTGAAGAGCCACTACCTGAACATTTTCAAAACAGAGCAAAGTCTGTGTTGAAAAGTTACACAGAGACTTCACCCTTACCTGAAATTAATAGATAAAGGGAACACTAAATAGTGTTCCCTTTATCTATTAATTTCATAATCCCAACATTCTAATTGTTTTTTTGTTTGTTTTACCACGGCTGCACAGTGAACCGTGGATGTCAATGTATTGTCTAAAATGAGCCCATGGTTCTTATTTATGAGTGGTAACTTCTAATGTGAAACCCATCATTATTTTTCCCTCTTGTATTACTTTGCACTTGTCCATATTAAATTACATCTGTCATTTAGACGTCCAGGTCCCAAGTCTCACAAAGTCCTTACGCAATTCCTCACAGGCTGTCCATGTTTTATTTACTTTGAATAACTATGTATCATTTGCATATATGATCAGCTCACTCTTTAATCCCTTTCTCATATCATTAATGAGTATGTTCAACATTGGTCGCAGTGCAGATCCTATGGGCACTCTGCCATTTATCTTTCTCCATTGGGAAAACTGATCATTTATAGTCCTACTTTTTGTTTTCTATCATTTTAATAGTTTCCAATACACAGAAGGATATTGCCTCCTATCTCATGGCTCTTTTAATTTCCTTAGGAATCAATCATAATGTAGATTTTATCAAATACTTTCTAAAAAGAGGAATACAATGTATCAACTGTCTGATATAGATTTTTTATTTATTTAAAAATGTATATTCTACTATTTTCTATCTAGTGCACATAGCACTAGTGCACATAGCACATTACAACTGTAAGCATTTATCATTAGCTAACCTTAAAAATACGTATAAAACTAAGACAAACATAATCATAGAACAGCATTGAAAAAATAGATCAACATTAAAACTTCACTTCATTTAACCCTGCTTAGTTGTCAATTATTAAAAATGCTTCACTAAAATTATGCATATTTATACCTTCAAAAAATTCCAACAGATTAGTAAGGCACAGCTTTCCTTTATTAAATTGATGCTAGATCTTATCTTTCAATCCATATTTATCAATACGTTCAGTCATTCTGTTCTAAACAATTATTTTCACCATGGTGCCTGACATCATCATAAGACTCACTGGTCTCCAATATCTAGGATCACCCTGGAGCGTTTTCTTAAAAACTGGCATTATGATTATATTGGCTACCCATCAGTTCCCAGGAAGAGCAGCAGACTTTAATGATAGGTTTACAGATTACCAGTAGCAGGTCTGCAATTTCATAATTGAGTTCCTTCAGAACTCTAAGGTGAATACCATGCATTTCCAGTGATTTGTTGCTATTTAGTTTGCCAATTTGTTTAAAGCACACTTTATAGATCCACACTGATTTATATCAATTCATTCATATTTTACCATAGACATTTCATTATTTACATTTCTCTGGGCAGGTAAGGTTAAATGGTTTTAAATCTGATTATTTTGAGTTATATTGAAATACCTAGCAAGGGTGTTGCCTCTCACTGCTACTATTTACACTAATTGTTGAGCCATTAGCTGGATACATAAGAAGGTCCACCTTGATTATGGGAATTAGCATGGAAAGACTGGAGCAAAAAAAAAAATTACATTATATGCAGATGATGACATATTGTATTTAACAGAATAGAATAAATCAATTCTAGCCTTAATAGACTTGCATTACAATAAATATTCATAAGAAAGAAATCATGTCCTTAATTAGAGCAGAAATACAGAATTTGAGGCATAAAATGCAATGTCCATTTCAATATCTTGGAATTCATACATCAGGTAAACTGGAAGAAATCTATCAGATAAAGTATGTAAGTATGTTCCCTTGCAGAAAGCATAGAAAGGGTTTAGGAGGTAATTTTCAAAAAGTTACATCCATAAACATTAGCATATATGTGTGTCAGTATCCTGTATTCACATAATCACTGTTTTATAAAAGTGGAAAGTACTGAGCATTTTCCATGCAAATATATGCGCATAAAAAAGGGGTAGTCTAGGCAGGGGCATTATGGGGTGGGGGCCAACAGTTACACATATAAGTTATCTTTTTATTAGACACACATGCAGATTTGTCACCTTACTTGCATAATTTTGCACCTGTAACTTATCTTGCGGAACTGATATCAGACTTGCTTATTGTGTAATATTCACTGAGTGGGAGGTTTGCATAAATTGGGGGAAGTTCATGCTGAAGAACCAGACTGGTAGATTAATAGGTAAACTGGTTGGTTTCAATGATGTGCACCTGTTTTAAAATATGCTGACTAATGAGCGTAAACTGGGTTGCATGCAAGTAAGTCCAACTTACTTCTTCACAACAATTATATGCATTCATATTTTTAGAATAGGTAGGAAAATAATGCATGCAATTAGTAATCTGTGAACTATCATAAAAATCAGAAAGTACCTGAAGACTGAAAGGTGGACAGTGAAATGCCTGTTTTTGAAAAGGGCTCCAGAGGTGATCCAGGAAACTACAGACTGTTAAGCCTGACATCAGTGATCGGAAAAATGGATGAAACTATTATAAAGAACAAAATTACTGAACATATATAGTCGTAGTTTAATGGGACAAAGCCAACATAGATTTAGCCAAGGGAAGTCTTGACTCACCAATCTGCTACATTTTTTTTAAAGTGTGGATAAAGCTGAGATGGTTGATATAGTGTATCTGGATTTTAAGAGAGCATTTGACAAAGTATCACATGATACAATCAATGAAATTAAAAAGTCATAGGATAGGAAGCAATATTATATTGTAGCTCAAGAACTGGTTAAAATATAGAAAACAGAGATGAAAGCTAAATGGTAGGGATGTGCAGAGGGACGCCATACATAGCATTCAGGATTTGTATTCGTCGGGGGGCAGATACGTTGCATTCGGCAAGGGGGCTCCCCGATACGTTTGTACGTTAATTCTTATTCGTTTCCCAGCTAAAATTAAATTAACTACAACCCCCCACCCTCCTGACCCCCCAAGACTTACCAAAACTCCCTGGTGAGTCCAGCGGGGTGTCCGGGAGCCATCTCCTGCACTCACACCCTCGGCTGCTGGTATTCAAAACGGCACCGATAGCCTTTGACCTACTATATCACAGGGGCTACCGGTGCCATTGGTCAGCCCCTGTCACATGGTAGGAGCAATGGATGGCCGGCGCCATCTTGTACTCCTACCATGTGACAGGGGCTGCAATGGCACCGGTAGCCCCTGTGACATAGTAAGGGCAAAGGCTATCGGCGCCATTTTGATAACTGGCAGCTGACGGCCCGAGTGCAGGAGATCACTCCCGGACCCCCGCTAGACCACCAGGCACTTTTGGCAAGTCTTTGGGGACCCTCCTGACCCCAACAAGACTTGCCAAAAGTCCAGCGGGGGCCCGGGAGCGACCTCCTGCACTTGGGCCGTCGGCTGCCAGTATTCAAAATGGTGCGAATAGCCTTTGCCCTCACTATGTCACAGGGGTCGGATTTTTAAATGGTTCCGCGCCAGGCCTATTTTAAAAAGTTCCTGGGATGCGCGTGAAGCCCTGGGATGCGTGTAAGTCCCGGGGCTTGCAAAAAGGGGCGGGGTATGGGTGGAGCCAGATGCCTGCGACAGAGCGGCCATTGCCGCTCTGTTAGAGGATCATGTGCCAGCAGGCTGCCGGCGCGCACAACTTGCGCCTGTCCGGAGGCAGGCGCAAAAGGTAAGATAAACATTTTGGGAGGAGTTAGAGTAGGGCTGGGGGGGAAGGGGGGAAGGTCAGGTTAGGGGGAAGGGAAGCGAAGCGGCCTGGGAGGGAACAGGGGAAGGAAGCATGGCCTGCGCAAGGTGCACAATTGTGCACCCCCTTGCGCGCGCCGACCTCTGATTTTATAACTTGCGTGCACTTGCTCATGCAAGTTATAAAATTGGGCGTACATGTGCACGCGCCGGGAAGTGCGCGCACATGTTACTGTGCACACTGCTGTTAAAATCTACCCCTAAATACATTAAAGAGACCAATAAAACAATAAAACAAAAATAGACAAAAAAAACCCCGTTATGATGGTGTTATTTTGATGTTTCCGAATGACGGTTTATAAAACTCATAAAATAAACAAATAAATAAATGAATAAAACACTAAAATAATAAACAGAGCAATACCAACATGATACATATAGAATACCATATATTACTCCACTAAGAGGTAAAGATGTCCATATTCAGGAAACCAGCAAGTAGAAAAGTTATCCAGCTAAAATTAGCTGAATAACTTATCACATTTATCCAGCAGGGTATCATCTGGCTACATATGAATATGGTTGGTTAGGTCTAAAGTTTTCTGGCCTTATGTAGCTGGATAATTAACTAGTTAACAATATCTTCAAAAGATAGCTAGTTAAATAGTACTCCTTTGATTTAAGAAAAAAAATAAAATCTTAATAGCAGGCCTCTTGGCTCTGTTCCCACCCCTCTACCAAAAATTGCAAACCCCTGCTAGCCTGGATCCTCACAAACCCCTCCTAATTTATGCAGTAATGAAATTCTCAATGCCAGCCCTCCCTAGTAAATACAAAACAATAATATAGCCTCCTTGCTATCTCCACACCTCCAGCCTCCCACCCACCCAGTACCTGAGCCGGACCTCCATTTTGAGCCTCGGGGGTCACAGTAAACTGCAATTCTAGGCACTTCCAATGTTGCTCTAGTAATAGTGCTTGAAGTATAACTTACACTAACAGCTTATGTTTCCGGTGCTATTTCTAAAGCAGTGGTGAAGAGGCTAGTTATCTGGCCATACAATACTAAGCGTTTTCTGAAGCAGGGCTAAAGTTAGCCAGCTAAGAATGCCTCTTGAATCTAGCTAGATTTTAGATGAATATTGATTTATCCGACTAAAGTCCAACCAAATAAATGGCTCAATACTGCATGACTTGTGAGCTATCAATCTAAAGGGCTTTGAATATTGACTTCAAAATGAATACAAGTGAAAATAATGAATAAAGATATAGTAATTTTAAAAAAGTATAACAAAGTAAAAATAACCAGGTAAATACATTCTGGATCATGGGCTATAAAATAAACTAAATCCATGTAAAAGCATCTAAATAGAACCACTTGAATTTAACTATAAGTTACCTGAGAAAGCAAAGCTTTTGTTAGTTGTCTAAAGGAATGGTTAATAAATAATCCTTTCTTAAACAAATGTTTTGAAGAGTGAATTCCATAAGCATGATGCTATTCAACAAAAGACTCTCTCCTGAGTTCTCATTAATCTTGTTTTGGACAAGGATGGACTACATCAAAGCCCTTTCTGGGTGAACCTTAACTTAAAAGAAGGAACATGCAGTGCAAATCAGAATTTTAGATAGGAAAGGCCCAAAGCAAGCAAAGCCTTATAAGAAGCATTAAACTCTTAAATTGGGAACAGAAGTGAACCTGCAGTCAGCACAATATTTTAAATATCAGTTGAATATGCTCCCTAAATTCACTGCTGGTCAGGACTTGTGCAGCCACATTCTACACTAATTAATTGTAGTCTGCAAGGATTCTTCAAAGGTAAGCCCTTATAAAGGCAGTAATGAGGGCATGGATGAAAGGTTCCTGGTCTGCTTGATGAAAAAGTGTAGAATAGGCAAAACTCTTCTTGTCAGTCACTGTAATTTGGGCTTCCATAAGTAAGCATGAATCAAGTAGCACACCTAAGCTATATAATTGGGTTTTCAAAGGTAAGCCCAATGTGTCCATTACTAGGCGATATTCAGGTTGGACATTGGATTTAGTAACCCGAAGGACCTCATTAAATCTTTCTTAAGATTTAATGTTAATTTATTCCTAGACAACCAGCCTACCATTGCTCTCAAACAATGATTCAGATTCTCTATTGAGATGATTTAAATATGATTTTGTCATTTAGTTTCTATGAAACTATTTTGTATGTTTTTGTATTTTGCTTGTTTAGCTTTTATTATGTGTGTAAAATCTGTATATCGCCTAGGCCTAATAGTGTTAGGCGATTAATACATTTTTTTAAATGAAAAAATGAAATGGTGGGTTTCTGGCTAAGCTCAGTGTAGAGCTGGACATCATCTGTACAGAGATTTCATTCTGAAATTCTGAATCATTTGGCTCAGGGACTGAATATAAATATAGAAATAAACACACAAATTAACTGGTGCTAACCTTCACAAAGGAGATAGAGCAGCTTATATACTAGAATATGGGGGAAAGCCAGCAGCAGATTCACGATGTCAGACCGGCCCGGGTATTCGCCGCCCAGGCCGGCCCAGGACACATCGCATGGTCTGCCGAGCATGGCTCTGTCACAGCAGCGCATGGCAGACCACGTGACTGGAGCGATCGGCCCACCGGGGGATGCCCGATCCCACGTTAGGCCAATCCTCCCCCTGGGGAAAGCCGAAAGTCACTTAGCAGTATATAGTTCAGTAGAAGATTCCTTAAAAGGAGAGGTTCCAATAAAATCAAAAGACGTCCATGTGCCTATAAGTAAAGAACCAGCTGAATTAAAAGATTCCAAATTACCTCTGTCACGTGAAAAGCAGATTGTTAATACAAACAAAAAACATACTTTGAAATGTCTGTATACCAGTGCTAGAAGTCTGAAAAGAAAGAAGGAAGAATGTACAGCAGTGAATGAAGAGGTCATTTTAAATCAACTTGTGAATGAGGATTATGAGACTTTTTCGGTGCCTAGACAGGCTAAGAGAGGGGGAGGGATATTACTGATTGCTAAAAAAAGCTTAAAGATGAATATTCTATCCACGGAAATAGTTCCAAATCATGAAATTGCACTGTTTGAAAGTAATGCTATGCAAATCTGTTTAGTTTATTGTCCGCCGGGGTTATTGGATTTGAACATTTCCCCAATTATTGAATTTTTAACAATGCATGTGAAACCAGATAAGCCTTCAATAATTTTAGGCGATTTTAATTTGCATATGGACAAAGTTCCACTATCCTCAACCTGTGAAACTTTTTCCGAAGCTCTGGTAGCACTAGGTTATTGCCTATTGAGTAAGGATCCGACTCATAGATATGGGCATGCATTAGATTTAATTTTCTATAATGGGTTAGTAAAATTTGAGGTACCTCCAACTATTGTTCCAGTCCCTTGGTCAGATCACTATCTAATTTGGACCAGTTTTAAATGTGCCATAGATTTGAGTAGTACAATTAGGGAAACTGAGAAATTTAACTGGCGCCCTGCATATAATAGAGAAGAATTAAGTAATGAGCTTATTACAAAATTAGAACATATTGACCAATCCTCAGCAGACTTGGCAGTTGACTCCTGGCAAACCATCACTGAGTTAACTAAAGATCCTAAACAAGCAGATATAAATTTAGACGAAAATCGCTGCAATGAATTGGCGTACTTCTTTACAGAAAAAATTGAGAAGCTGCTCACTAATTTTGACAGCATCTCACAGCAGACCGTAATCCTGGACACTAAAGATTGTAATAAATGGGAAAGTTTTGAAGAAATCCTGGAAATAGAAGTTGAGCCCCTACTTAAATCAATGAATACCGCAAGTCATCCTCTTGATACTATAAGTATTTCTGATCTAAAATTGATCCCAGAGGTAACAGTTCCAGTCCTCACAAAATTAATTAATATATGTTTGATGGAAGGAACGCTTCCCTCAAATCTAAAAGGGGCCATAGTGCGCCCCATCCTTAAAAAAAAGAATTTGGACCCGTCTATTTTGAACAATTATCGGCCGGTATCTAATCTTTCTTTTTTGGCCAAATTAATAGAAAAAACAGTTCTGAAGCAATTAAACTATCATCTTGAAAGTAATGATATTTTATATCCCACACAATTTGGATTTAGACGTCATTTTAGCACTGTTGTTATCCCTCTCAGATACTGTGTTAAGAGGAATGGATCATGGGAAGGCCTACTTGTTGATTTTATTAGATTTATCGGCAGCGTTCGATACGGTGAATCACCAAATTTTAATTACAAGACTAACTGAAATAGGAGTGTCAGGAACAGTTCTGAAATGGTTTGCATTTTTTTTGTCTAACCGTTTCTTTCAGGTACAGGTACAGAATACATGCTCTAGTAAAATGGACTTAAGTACAGGTGTTCCACAGGGTTCTGCGCTATCACCCCCATTGTTCAATATTTATATGTTGCCAATTTGTCGGTTACTATCAGGTTTGGGTCTACAATATTTTTTGTATGCAGATGACATCCAAATTTTATTGCCAATAGATAATTCGGTAGAAGAGACATGTAAACTTCTTTCAATATATCTGAAGGCAATTAAACAGGTCCTTGATCAGTTTAAACTTGTACTCAACATGGAAAAAACGGAGATTATTATATTAGAGAGAAAGATCTCCCCCAGGGACATAAGCCAGATAAAACTTCAGGATAATATCACCTTACAATTTTCAGAGACAGTTAGGGATCTAGGATTTATAATCGACCCAGAATTCTCGTTTAAAAAACATGTCCTTGCAAAAGTGAGAGAGGGTTATGCAAAATTATTGATGTTAAGAAGATTAAAGCCATTACTGGAGACAAACGATTTTCGCACAATATTACAGACCCTTATCTTTGGAAGCCTGGACTATTGTAACTCCCTCTTGTTGGGACTGCCTGCATCCACTATTCGACCATTGCAGGTATTGCAGAATGCGGCAGCTAGAGTCCTGACGGGGGTGAGAAAAAACGAACACATTACACCTACACTGATTAGTCTACACTGGCTGCCAATAGAGTATCGCATTAAATTTAAGGCCATGTGCATTCTGCATAAACTAATTTTTGCAGAACAGGTAGATTGGCTGAATGCAGCCATTAAACTACATGTCCCACAAAGGAATCTGCGCTCAGCGAATAAGGGTTTGCTTTCCCTACCAACAGTTCAGTCAGCACATCTTAATCAGGTCAGAGAAAGAGCCCTATCGTTGGCTGGCCCAGGAATATGGAATGCACTTCCAGCTCCGCTAAGACTAGAACATCATTTTAAAAAGTTTAAACGGGAACTTAAAACCTGGTTTTTTACAAAAGCGTATACAGAATAAGTTAATTACTGTTGCACACTAGTTGTATGGAAGCAGAAAGGGGGAGGAGGTTGAATCTGAATCAAACTTTATTTTAAAATTGTATTAGGATTTTAGATATATTTTACACACTGAAGAAGAATTTGGAGTGTCATATATTTTATATTTCATAACTTTTTAATGGGTAATTTGAGCTGGAAAAGTTTAGTCATAAGTTTTATACTGTATGTTAATTAATTTTATATATGATATGTTAATTATTATTTGTTGTAAACCGTTCCGATAGATTCTGAGGGATGGTATATAAAAGATGTTAAATAAATAAATAAATAAAATAAAATAAATATATAATCGACATCTCAGAGACCTGGCGGAAGGAGGGTGACTCATGGGGCAGTGCAATAGCAGGGTGCAAATGATACCACAATGATAGGGTGCGTCAACTTGATGAAGGGGGGGAGTGGGAGGGCAGCAATAGAACCTTACATTAGTAAGAGAACTGAGGAAGGGGATGGGGGGGGGGGGAGCCCAGGGAACCCAGGGAACCCCAGCAAACTTTTTTTATAAATTCAAAAGGGGATTAGGGGGTATGGGGTACAAGGCCTGACTGCCTATCTTGTGGGCAAGGCTGAAAATTGGGCCATAGGCCATTTACGTTTTTTCCTTTATTTTGTTGATGGAACTGCTTAACCAGATATCTCTTTTGCCCCAGAGTGCCTCTTAATTATCTGGCTAAAATCCAGCTGGAAAAGGGGCTGAATGTACAAAAACTTGCCATTTAGATTGATAACCTTTCAGTTAACCATCTAAGGGACTCATTTACCAATATCGCATTGGTATCGCATTAGGGGGCGTGTCCCATGCAAATGAGGCTTTTTTCGTGCACCGGGGAAACATCGCGTGTGGTGATGTTTTCGCGATTTGCGGAAATGTATTCGCGAATCGCAAAACCATCTTCGCGGTGCGCAATAAACAACCAAAGAAGCATCGCACTGCACGAAACAGGCTGTTCCATGTAAGGTTTATTGCGGTTCACGGCATTTCCGGACAGCCTGTTTCATTATCCAGCATATGGGGGGGGGGGGGGGATAGAGAGAGAGAGAGAGAGCGCCTTGCTATAATGTCTACTCCTCTTAGTGCGCACTATCGGGAGCTAGCGCGCACTAATGGGAGTTAGCACGCACTTACCTGAAAACTGTGCCCCCCCAAAAAAAAAAAACCCCGAACCATGGGAAAAATGAAATTCCCGTTGGGGGGGGCCCCCGAAACGAAGCCCAACACAACATTTTTACCCGAAGCACATCTCTAATATCTATATCTATTTCTATATCTATATATGCAACATTAAGACACAGGATTATTACTTCTTCCTTTAAATTCAGCCTACAATTAGATTAATGTGATGTTTATGTTATGGTTTTGAGGTGTTGGAGTGGATTCTTGGGTACTGCGGTGATGGCCACTCCCATGGGGAGGAGCCCCGTGAGGAACCACAGTACTAGGCTAGACTCTATCCACGCAGACACAGAGACTTTGTATTTATTATACAGCTTGATGGTACTGTCCAAGGAGCGGACAGCAATCAGGTAACCCAGTAGAAGTAGACCAGGGGTCCTCATCAGAGGAGATCAGTCCCACACTTGCGTATATGGTAGGCATTGCAGGATAGCCGTGGAAGGTCCCGGATGAAGACTCCCAACGCTACAGCTGAAGGTGAGACAGACTGGCAGGGTTAGTACTCACTGAAGTAGATAGCTGTGTTGATGAAGATCCTGGCCAGCAGAAGTACTAGGTACCAAAGTAAGGAGAGCAGGCCCTCGAGGAGCGAGTACCCGATATCCTAGATAGGCACCTGGAAGAGAGCATAAGGGCCACCGAGGAGCGGGTACCCAGGTTAGCGAAGAATACCCCGAAGGGCAGAGAGAGCTTCCTGCAGCAGCTGGAAGCGGCAGAGCAGCTTAGACCGGAGGCAGTCCAATCCAATCTTTGCTAACTCCGTTTGTTAGCAAACGAAGGGCAGGCTAAATACCAGGATGTTGTGACATCACTCGGAGGGGATGCCCCCGAGGTTCCCGCCATGACGTGGATAAAGATGTGGGTGGCATGCGCGCACGCGCACACACACACTAGGAGGCCCTCAGGATAATCATGGCGAACACCATCTTCCCAAGGCTTGTGGAGAGAGAAGGAAGAAAGGTGAGGCACAGAGGTCGAAGCCGTCTGAGATCGACGGACGCAACAGTTTATTCCAGCTTGTCACTGATATCATTTAAATGTGCCCTGAAGCCATTTATACAGACTAAAAGTCTGTCTGGGTTGGGTCTTACCCTTGATATTTGTTGGTCACAACCCAGACCCAGCACACTTGGGATTCACCCTTGCTATCTATGAGCCAGGCTTTGGCCATGGCATTTTAGCCATTATAAGCATTTTTGTTTTCATGCCTGATTTTTACTAATACTTTTTATTTTAAATTAGGGTCTTTAGTTTGTGAATATATTCAACAGCAAAAGAAAATCTAAAAATAATTTACATCCAAAGACAAACAATGATTGTAGGATGAATTTTCTTGACAGGTTATGTTACCACAATTGAGATATGCACACATATATGAGCAGCCCCATAATAAATTAAAGATTATTCCTTCATCCCACTTTTCCCATTGTTCATTTCTATTCAGTCACTCAGCTCTTTTGAGTTTTGAGATGTCTTGTGATTTTTCAGGTTTTATTTTCCTTATTTGTAATTAACTACAGATAGATCAACCTATGTTTTGTGATCATTCCAATATGATCCATGATATACTTTTTTTTCTTGGATACAGCCATCTCCCAGAATAAGGATGGATACAATTCATCATAAATCTCAAAATTCTGATGTGTGATCAGTGAATAGAGGGGTGGTCAGCGACGTGATTTCCCTGTGTTATTTTAAACAGTTCTCAAACACGGCAGCAATACCTTATTCTTTAACACTGAAATAACAGTTGTCTGTTTTAATGCTACCAAAATGTCATAATCACATCCAGAATCAAAATGCAATTTGTTTTTGCTGTTACATGGCTGTTACCAGACTTGAATGTTAAACACAATTATGGTCTAGCTTGCTGTGAGAGGTAAAGGAAAAGGCAGCTTCAGAAACAGAATTCATAGAGAACATAATTTCCTAAGAAATTATTCCAACAAAAAGAGCTTCCTATCTTTAACATATATATATATATGCCTGAGAAAGGATAGAGTGCATACATCCATTTTAGACCTAAAATATAATTAATGCTCCCAGTTTAGTGTGATTCAATGGCTGCAGCTGCAGCAACTGCCACATGTGTTTCCCCTTCCCACATAACAGTGCCGAATGGTTTTTATCCCCCCCCCCCTCCCTCCGAATACCAAACATTCCAGCCCCAAACAGTTTCCTCCTTTGGGACCTCTCTTGTCAGCTCATTTCCCATTGGCTTTTCCAACCTGCAGCATCCAGTTCCTCCTCTGAGATATTTCTACAGTGGATCCTGCAGGTTTGCTAGAGTTTGCAGCAGCTGGCTCCATTTCAGTGCACATGCTTGTTTGGATTGCTGTGGTTGTCTCCCTCCTGCAGATGCACTCTGTTTAATTTCACAAATTGCATTATGGGCATAATAGATGAGATTGTACAGCTTAGCAAAATTGAAAAAGGTGTAGTTATTTTCGGCGTTAAAACTGTGTGATATTGTGCGTAATGCCTTCACAAAGCCAGCCCACTTTTGTGGAAATCCCACCCCGTCTCCTCCCCAATCCCACCCCTTTTAAAAATCTGTAACGCACCATGCGTTATGGTGCTTATCGCATGCGTTAAGGCATTTTTTGCATGCAAAAACACCTTAATGCGTGCAAAAATGTCATAACACGAGTTGATAAATAACCCTGTTAGCTGGGTCATTCATCAAAATGCTTTAAGGCCCTAACGTATGTGACAAATATTGCAATGTGAATTTTTATACAAGTAGGAAGAGTTAACAGAAATGTGGGTCTAGTAGCACAGAATTCAAGTTATACTTGCAGGGGGAGGGAGGGAGAGAAAGAGAGAGAGAGTGTGTATCTCCAATGTGACATGCTACTCGGGGCGGGTTTGGGAGATGCTTTTACATACACAGTCAGATGAATTAACTGCAAATTAGATATGGCTGATGAATTTCTATCATTTGAATCAAGGAAAGGTAGCAACAAGAGGAGTTAATTACTACAAAGACGTTTCTACTGGATTGTAAAAATCGACTCCTCTTGGTACTTTTCATTGATTTAAATGATAGAAATTCATCAGCCATATCTAATTTGCAGTTAATTCCTCTGTGTATGTAAAAGCACCCCCCGAAACCCACCCCAATCTCTTTCTTTCTCCCCCCAAGTGTTAAACTCAGATAGATGTAAAGAAGCAGTACTGGGATAGGAAAGGCACTATTGTGAGGGAGAGTGATGTAAGGAAGGATGTAGAAGGGAAAAGGGAAGTAAATGTGAACGGAACAGAGAGAGAAATGAAATTAAAGACAAATAATGAAAACATTCAGACACCACGATTGAATAAAATGTTTTATTAGGTTTTAAAGAAATATTTACAATTTGATTTTTAAAATAAAAAAAATGGCTTTTATGATCATATATATGCTAATTTGTATAATTGTGTTTCTGAAATGCCAAGGAGCTTCATAAATGTGGTGGAATATCCTCACTCTTGCCATCTGATCTGTCCTTGAAGTTGCTGTAGAAAAGTAGGGACTTTGGATAAAATATTCTGAATCCCAGTGTACTTATTTAAGGCAGAAAGTGTTAGACTGGTTAAATGATAGAAATCAGACAATAGAAATAAATGGTCAGTTTTCCCAATGGAGAGAGGTAATTCATAGAATGCCTCAGGGATTTGCACTGGGGCCAATAATATTTTACATGTTCATTAACAGTCTGGAAAAGGACGCTATAAGAACATAAGAATAAGAAGTGCAATGCTGGGTCAGACCAAGGTCCATTGAGCCCAGCATCCTGTTGCTGACAGTAGCCAAATTTACAGATGGCACAAAAATATTTATAGAAATAAAATACAGCCAAGCCATGAGGAACTGTATAAGGACTTGTCAGACTGGAGAACTGGGCATCTAGATGGCAGATAAATGGTGGGCAAATGCAAAGTGATGCAAATAAGGAAAAATAATCCTAACTATTCATACACAATACCAGGTTCCATATTAGTAATCACTATCCAGGGAAAGGATATAGGAATCATTGTGGGCAATATGTTGAAATCTTCAGCTCAGTGTTTGCGGTAGTCAAAAAATGCAAGTAGAATATTAGAAATTATTTGGAAGGGAATGAATACTAAAACTGAGCATATCATAATGTCTTTGTATAGATCTTTGATACTGTGTGCATTTATGGTTTGGAGAAGATTGACCAAAAAGATAAAGGGGATGGAACGACTCCCCTATGAAGAAAGACTAAACAGGTTAGGACTCAGCCTGAAGAAGAGGGGATATGTTAGAGGAGCTATTTATAAAATCATACATGAGGTGGAACAGGTTAATAGGGAACGGTTATTTACCCTCTTAAATAATACTAGAACTGGGGGATATACCACAAAGCTATTGGAGGCAGATTTAAAACTAATTTAATAAGTGCTTTTTAGTCAACACACAATTGAGCTGTGAAATGTGTTGCCAGAGGATACAGTCAAGGTTAATAACTTAGCAGGGATTAACAAAGGTTTAGACAAGCTTCTGAAGTGGAGAACAGATTTATTAACACTTATTAGGCAGACAGGCATAGGTATTGCCTCCTCTTACATTTAGGAATAAGCAACAGGGAAGGGATATTTTGGGTTCTCCTAAGGAACACCGAATGGGGACTGTCAGAGATATGATGCTGAGCTTGATAGGCCACTGGTCAGAAGCAGCATGAAACTTCTTATGCACTTAAAACTATGCAATATACAGCAAAAATGAAGCAAAATGTCTGCAAGCAAATGCCTTTGGCATCTTTTGCCAAAACTTTAAATTCTTAAAAGTTTTGGAAGGAAAAAGAAATTCCACTGAAAAATTTCTGCAAGCAAACACTTGTGGGATACTGCTTGATTCTTAAATTTTGTCAGTGGGGGCAAAAGTTCTGTAGTGGTTTTTCTGCAAGCCTTTATTAGCATATCTTCTCCACATGGTGGATTTGGGACATTTTAAAAGGAAAAGTGTACCTGTTTGTAGATGATACAAAAAAAAAAAAAAAAAAAGGTATCACAACTATGCCTTAATTAAAAAAAAAAAAAAAGCAGAACAATACATTTGAGATACAGAAATTCAAGAGACAAGTACCATTTTGGAGGGGACAAGCTAGCAGTCAAACAGGAGCTATCTCTGCTGAGCTCAAAATTGTAAATCAGTGCAACAAAGCATTTAGTAAAATGAAGAATAAACTTGGATGCTTAAAGTAAGGTACCATGAATAGAAAGAGGGATGAGACCTGACCTTGAGAACTCTTTTCATTTCTAGAAACCACATCTACAAAAAAGCATTGACAAGGCAGAGACAATTCAGAGGACAGCCATTAAAATGGTACATGGTCTGCATTAGAAATCTTATAGCAAGAGGCTGAAAGAGCTAAACATGAACACTCCAGAAGAAAAATGGAAGGGGAGAAATGACACAATCATTCATACATCTATCTAGCAGGCTTGATAGCAAACGTTAGCATTTTTCCTAGAATGAAAAGTTCATAGATAAGCGGTCATCATATGAAGTTGCAGGGAGAGAAAGGCAAAAGGAATATGAAAAAAATTACATTCACTGAGAAGGTGGGCAGACTTCCTGCTGAAATGCTAGAAGTCAGTAGCAAAATTCAAGCATATAGGGGATAGACAAGGTGAGGTCCATATTCAGAAGTATTTAGCCAGATAACTCAAAAATGTTATCTGGCTAAATGAATATTTGCCAAAAATGATATATTTAAATCCAATTTAATAAATATTTAGTACACATAAATGTACACATCAATTACATAGATCATCATATCTTAACTATAAAAACTGTACTAAAATACAACTCACATTCACAAATATCACACAACTACCATACCTCATTTATAATCACAAAAAAATCTTCCATTACACCCATTCACAGTTTTTTTTTAATCCTTCCCAATGTGCATTATCTTAGTGCTTTTCATAGGAATTACTGCAAAGTACATTAACGTTTTGCACTAAAGTCTACATAATTGTACTTTCCTACCTGCAAAGTGCTCAGTTCATTACTGGGAGGAAGGAGAAGGAGAGAGGGAGAGAGAGAGGGAGAGAGAGAGAGAAAGCCTATCTACAAGGCCCTTGTAGTAGTTAGCTATCTATACTACTATAGGAAGCCCACCTAGTAATTTGATGTGAGGTTTAGGTAGTGGTGTAGGGTTTAGGGGCCACTTTTACATGCAGAGTGAGATGTACGAACAGAACAGTATATTCTTGTGAAGATTTGATGTCCTTTGACGTGAGCTACTCACCTAAGGATGACATTTGTACAGTGTTCTCTCAACCTAGCTTGATGGACTCTCTACCTGGGTAACATCAAGCTAGTTTGAAAGAACATTGTACAAATCTCACTGTTGTGTGAGTTTTCTCACTCCGAAGGTCATCAAATCTTCACAAGAGTGCACTATTCCGTTCGTATGTCTCAATCTGCATGTAAAAGTGGCCCCTAACCCCTACACTACTACCTAAACCTCACCTTGAGTTACTAGGTGGCCCTCATATAGTAGCATAAATAGCTGCTTAATATGGTGCTACCTCCACAGGCTCTCTCTCTCTCTGTCTCTGCCCCCCCCCCCTTCCCACTTTCCTCCTCAGTCTAAAAATACCCAAAACAGAATTTGCAAGCAAATTGTGCTATGGGTATATCACATAGTTTAACACTGTTGAAAAAGGTGTAGTTATTTTCAGCGTTAAAACTGTGTGATGTTATGGCTTCTTTTACAGAATTCCCTCCCCTTTTAAATATTTGCATTGCACCATGCGTTAAGGCATTTTTCACATGCAAAAACACCATAATGCAATTTCATAAATGACCCTGCAATTTTTCAAAGAATCTGTGAAAGTAGAGAATTACATCATAATAACCACAACAAACCTTATTTACTAAACATTTTTCCTATAGACAGAAAATGGGAAAAAGCCTTCATAAATGAGGCCCAATTAAAAATAACAAACAAAAAACAAAATAGCATCACTTAACCCACTATTAATATGGGTGTCCCAGATTCAAAAAATAAAGTTAAAATTTTCTATATCTCTGTAGCTGTAGATTTGTTAATATCAATCACCACACTCAATAACATTATGAATGGGTTCTCTCCTAAACGTTGATCTGTAAATTATGCGGCCAATATTCTTTCACTCTGAATGTTGTCAAGACTATTTATAAAACAAGTATCAAATGTACTGTTGTGAAGATCTCAGGTATTTTCTTCAAAGTATCATCATAACACTGGAGTCCTTTCTGCCCATTGACTGCAAAGTCACAAAAGATGCCTTCCAGCAGATCCCTTGAAACAATGACAGTTCTCTCTCAAATGCTATAGCCAAATCAAACATGCAGAAGGTCTCTCCATAAACACAATGCCATCTTGGTCCATAACAACCATACAAGTCTCCAATCTTGTCACAATCCAGCTAAGACTGGTTATCCTAGAGACCTGTCCTAATTTTAGGTGAGTTGGATATATTCAGCAGTGCAGTCACACTGCTGAATATATAGGCTAAGTTAGCCAGATAAGTTTATCTGACTAACTTGCCGAGTCATAAATAGAACCTTAGCACAGGAGTAAATGAAAAGGCCATACATTCACTAGGATGTGTGACAGCATAGTAGGCAGGCATGAATAGGCAAACTAGGTGAACCAAGTGGTCTTTTTGGCCAGGATCTTCTGGAGTGTATTGCAGGAAAATATCAGCCCAGGGGATTTTTTCAAAACTGGCCCATAGGATATCTATCTGACTCCCTTTTGTGTTTTTCCTGAAGCATGTGCTTCAACAGCTCCCTAAAGAATACCAAGTCGACACTTCTTCATGTGAACTGGACCCTGGGAGAACTGAGCCCAAACATTTCCAAAATAAATTTCATAGTTTCCTAATTAACTAAGAAATAGAGCACACCCTAGATGTTGCGTCCGTCACTCCTCGACGCCCTCACTCCGCCCTCTTCACCTCTGTGGCTACTCCCTCCGGGTCTGATGGACGGCTGGCTGCCATGGCGTCTCCATGCTGTCTCCCTCTGGCGTCCCTGGACCAGCTCGACGTTGCAGATCCACCATGTTGCCTGATGACCTAGGGCACACTCTCTGATTGAAGTACCAGCAAGGGCACGAACCTCAGGGGTGTCCCCCTGAGATGACATCATCCTCTTCCAATATTTAAAGGTCTCTAATTCACTATCTAACTGAGTTAGCAAGGAGAGGATTCGGATACGGATTTGGCTACGTTTCCTCCAAGTTACTCTGCCTCTTTGGACTTACCAGAGGTACCCGCTTCTCGGGGGCCTCTTTTCTTTACTTTCAGATTACAGATAGGAACCGGTACTCGCTCCTCGAGGGCCCACGTTCCTGGACATTCTGAAGATTCTCTACTGCCTGGAAGCTATCGCTGCTACAAACAATTGTGAGTTACCATCGCTCTCTCAGAGCTTTCCCTGGAAACAGGTACTCGCTCCTCGAGCGCATAACCTTTCCAGCTCCTGAGCTTCCTTGAGAACTTATGTGAGTTTTGTCATCTAGTTCTGTTCATGAACCTTGTCTATACTATCTACTCATTTTCTACAGTTTCTCAACAGCTCAGCTATCCTGGATCGCGGTTCCAGTGCCTGAGGGACTACAGCCCTGCCGGGCATATCAGCTCTTTACTGCCACCTCTGGTGGTTTCCAAAACCTGTTTAATAAAAGAACTATGTGTGTCTGTCTCCATACTCAAGTCTAGCCAGTGGTCCCTCTCGGGATATCCTCCCAGGGGGCGTGGTCATCTGCCACCGGCCCAGGGATTCACCACTACTATCTCAGATTCTTAACAGATATAACAGATTGCTAAACACCAGCTCTAACACAGAGCTTTCACAATAGATTGCTAACTCCGCAGTCTAACTAACAGCAGATTTATTACAGATTGCTAACTCCTTAGCAGGATGATATCTGAGTTATTACAGATTGCTAACTCCTATCTGATTGCTCCTCCCATCAGATAGCAGATTTATAACACCAAGAGTGAAAAAACAGAGTTTCAATCCCCATTCTATCTATGCAATCAGCTGTATATATATATATATATTTATATATATATATATCTCCTGGATAACTGCCCTGGTGTTAAAGTCTCTTGCCAACTAATCAGTTCTTGAAAACTGCACTGCTAACCAGCACCAGCATCAGGCACACACACACTCTCAGACACACTGTGTAAGATACACTCTCTGGGAGACAGACAGCACTCAACACCTCAACATCTCCATGCAAAAATGAGGTACCTGTAGTGCTCGGTTGACCTTTTTCAAGTCCAAGATCGGTCGGAAGGAGCCCTCCTTCTTGGGGACCATGAAATAAATGGAGTACCTGCCGGTTCAACGTTCATCCGGTGGCACTGGGACAACCGCTCCCAGAGCCTTTAACCGACACAGGGTTTGGAGCACCACCTGTTGCTTTGCCAGAGACCCACAAGGAGACACCAGGAACAGATCCCATAGCAGGTGAGCAAAATCCAAAGTGTAATTGTGTTCTATGATATCTAGAACCCACTGGTCTGAAGTTATCTTGACCCATTCCTCGCGAAACAGGGAGAGATGACCCCCGACCTCCGGGACAGAGGAATGGGCTGGTGCACCTTCATTGGGGAGCCTTGTTGGCTGGGAATCCTTGGGAGGATCCATCGTGAGGAGGCCATCTACCACAAAAGGAATGACCACAAGCCTGGGACCTTGCCGATGACTGCATAGGAGCAAAGGACAGGCCCCTACATATATGAAAACGGCATTGACCTGTAAAATGACCCCGAGACACACTGAAGGGGCGGGAAGACCTGGACCTGTCTGCAGGGAGCTTGCAAACCTTGTTGTCCCCTAAGGACTTAATAAGTTGCTCCAGATCATCCCCAAACAAAAGCTTTCCTTTAAAAGGGAAGGAACCCAACTGAGACTTAGAAGAGACATCAGCCGACCAATTGTGGAGCCAAAGAAGCTTCCTCGCCGAAGCTGCCAAACACATCGTGCATACCGAGGTATGTAGAAGATTGTACAAAGCATCCACTGTATGAGCCACCGCTGCCTCCATGTGGGACGCCTGTTCCACCTCTGCCAGAAGCAGCGCCTGAGCCATGAGCAATTGCTGGACCCATCTAGGGGTAGCTCTCTGCATGAGACTACTACAGCGGCAGCCTGCACTCCGAGCGCTGAAACTTCAAAAATACGTTTGAGGAGAACCTCCAACTTCCTATCCAGGAGATCCTTAAGAACTGCCACTCCCGTCACCGGAATCGTTGTGCACTTGGCAATGGCCGAAACGGCCATGTCCACCTTAGGGATCTTAAGAAGATCTAAGAACTCGTCCGGCAGAGGGTAAAGCTTTTCCATGGCCCTACTAACCCATAGGGTGGCTTCCGGGGCATCCCATTCCCGGGTCATAAGCTATAAGAGCATTGGGTGAAAAGGGAAGGTTCCAGGAGGACCTGAAGACCCGACAAAAGAGGGTCCCCTGAAGAAACATCCACCACCTGCTGTGAAGCCTGAATATCCAGTTCCGCTAGCACATGCGGAATCAAAGGGTCCAGCTCCTCCCTACGAAATAACCGGAGCACCCGCGGGTCATCCCCTTCGATCGGAGCTGAATTATCCATGTCATCGCTCGTGTCTACCGAGGGGGGTCCGGTAGTGTGGGCCCAGGAGGAGTGGCAGGTACAGGTACCTCCGTGTCAGGGGTTGGACGGGGTAGTAGGATTCTAGGAGCCCCCTGATCCTCTGCAGGTCTGGGGATCTTTGCAGGAGGAGCATACTGCAAATCTAAGTCTGTCTCAGCTTCCATGTAAGCTTTGTGCAGTAATAAAATAAACAGTGAAGAAAATAGATGCCGTCTCTTTAAGGCCCCCCACCCCGGAGGCAATGTAGGGGGAGGAGAAGGATTAGACCCCGGATGGTGAGGCCTTTCAAGTCTCCGTGGGCAGAGAAAGTGGTGGGAAATCCCCTCCCCCTGAGCCCTGTGCAGCATCGGAGCCTGAGTTGGACAAAATGGCCACCATTCCCGCATTTATCGGGGACAGGGCAGGCCTCTGTTTCTGAGCCAGCTGACTCTTAACTAAGCCGCACGATCGCGGCAGAGCTAATCTTTCCCTGCAATTGGCACTTGTGAAGGCCCTTTGCCCATGGGGATACAGCTCTGTTTCAAAAGTTGTTTTTTTTTCTCAGAGCTGCCCAACCAGGGGAATGTACATCCCTGGGCTTAAACCACAAGCAATAGCTCTCAGAGGAATTAACCGTCCCTGGAATTCAATGGAGGGAGGGACAGGCCCACCAGTAAATCCCCCCAACTCACCGGGCTGTGTCAAGATTCTCTGGGTATTAAGGCCGTAGGGCAGAAGCCCAGCCTTGCCTGCTATTATAAGGTAATCTATTTACTACCAGTTGATCTAGTCAAAGGAGCTAAGGATAAATAATCCCTTCACTTAATAATCAAATTTTTGTAAAGGATCAGGACCGCAGGTTATGTCTTCCTTCATCTGCTGGAGTCAGAGAAATACTGAAGGATTGCAGGTGGCACACCGGGTTATCAGGGGGTGCCTTTCAGCTTTTTCTCTGACTCCATCTGCTGGAAGGGAAGCATAACCCAGTGGGGTCTGGACTGATCCTGGTATGTACAGGGAACAGGAATTTTGCTTCCTGGGATTGGAATTAAGATACATTGTCCAGGCCTTTTCAGGCATTTTTTTTTAGAGAATGAGTCTAGGCATAACTATCTTGCCCTAAGAATACTGGAATTATAGACATAGCACACATTATATAAAATAGCCTGCCTTAGGCCTGGATTCATTAATGCCACAAGGATTAGTGAATCCCGGCGCAAACAGGGGGGGGGGTGAAGCGGGGGGCGGTCCTGCGCTAGCCAGCAGCGATCACACCGCCTCGGTGCGATCGCTGCCGGCGTCACGCTGAATAACTACATCTTATTTTCTAAAGCCCTTAAGCTGCTTTTAATGCATGTATGTCTGTAAATTTTGTAACATGCACTAATGAAGGACATTACCAGTTTTACTAGTTAATCCACCAATTTGCCTAGTCCATGTGCAGCTCATTAATACCTTCTGGTTCTTCAGCTTGAACTCCCCCCAGATCTCCCAAATCCCCCACCCATTCAATACTTCACAATAAAGATATTCAATATCTCCAACACCAGATGAGCAGGTATAAATATACATGAGTAAGATTCCAAATGTACATGCATTAGTCTCTTACAGGCCAATGTAATAAGGTGCGCAGAAGCTGCCACGAGTGTACATGCATGTACATGTTTGTACGTATGTTTTCCTATGCAAAGCCCTATATGGTTATATAATAAGGATTTTTTGTATGGGAAAAACACGTACAAACGCACTTACTGATCCACGTTTTTTCTTGCATGAGGGCATGCTAATGGAATGCAAATGAGGCAATTCACAGGCAATGCAGGCAACTGCACTAGAAGATAGAACTGGTAGTGCATTTTTTTTAATGCAGGTTTTTTACCTCCATGGTCAGGGCACGAGTTAAGTGACAGCACCATCTTGGATGCCATTTTCTTTCATTGTTTGCATAGGTTGGTATGGTTGTGTGTCTGTGCAGCTCTAATGTTATTACTATGGAGATTTCTGATTGTGTCCAGCTCTGATGCTGTAGTTTATCCTGCAGCTTCACCAAAGCATGACAGCAGCAGAAGGTTTGACAGGTGACAGAGGTTGTGGCAGGAGAGAGAGGATCAGGAGGGAACAGAGAGGCAATAGTTGGAAGTGGGGTTAGTAGTGGTGGAGGGGAAGGTGTTAGAAGAAAACCATGCTTGAGAAAGGAGGGGAGTGAGGAGGAGAGAGAGTAGTGGGGTTGATGAACTTTTGGGAGGGAGGAGGGAGGATGAGAAAAGCAGATGGATGGGTGGAGCATCCAGATTCATGCCCAGCCCAGCTGAGAGCTATCTCTGCACCCGAGCATCCAGATTCGCACCCCACTGAGCGCCTATCACGGCACCTGAGAAGCCAGCCCAGCTGAGAGCCTATCTCAGCACTCGAGCATCTAGATTCATGCCCTGATGAGCTCCTATCTCAGTACCTGAGCACCCAGCTCAGCTGAGTACCTACCTCGGTGCCAGAGCATCAAGATTCACGCCCAGCCCAGCTGAAAGCCTATCTTGGCACCCAAGTATCAAGATTTGCACCCCACTGAGCTCCTATCTCAGCACCTGTGTTTTACCTAACCCAGCCATGTTTTCCGCAGCACACAGTTATTCAAAATATTATAAATATATTCCAGGGTCATACATTCGCTGAAAAGGGAGACCCGTTTGCTTGCTTGCTTTTATGCGTGGATTATCGGCGTAGCTTTTCGTCACAGATGCAGCCACTTATTACATGGGGCCTTGCCACGCTTATGTATGCACATTTCTGTATGTGTCCACTGATTTGTGCACACAAATTATTTGCATACTTTCTTTTTTTTTTTTAAAGCCTATGCAGGCGCCAGCTTTAGCCACGTGCGTCTGTTTTTCTGCAGGTCTTACTATATCGGTTAGGGGTGTGCATTCGGATTGACCGCATTAGTAAAACGCAACTCATATTTTTTTTTTACTTAAAAAATTGATTCGACATAAACGATCGGATTTCCCACATATCGAACATAGATATGTTCGATATGTGGGAAATCGCGATTGTTGAGCCAAAATAAAAATTTAAACCCCCTCACCCTCCTTAATCCCCCCCCCAGACTTACCACAACTCCCTGGTGATCGAGCGAGGAGTGAGGACGCCATTTCTGCAATCCTTGGCGAGAAGCATGTGACGTCGGCGGCACGTCGAGTGACGCCGGCGTCACGTGATTCCCGGCTCGTTCGCGCCGGACGGCTCGTTCGGCCCAAAAAGAACTTTTGGCCAGCTTGGGGGGGTCAGGAGGCCCCCCCAAGCTGGCCAAAAGTTCTTTTTGGGCCGAACGAGCCGTCCGGCGCGAACTCGCCGGGAATCACGTGACGCCGCGTCACTCGACGTGCCACCGACGTCACATGCTTCTCGCCAAGGATTGCAGAAATGACGTCCTCACTCCTCGCTCGATCACCAGGGAGTTGTGGTAAGTCTGGGGGGGGGATTAAGGAGGGTGAGGGGGTTTAAAATTTTTTTTTGCACATATGTACATATACCCAACTCATTGGATTTTTTTTATGTCCATATTGGCCGCAAGTGGGACCCCCTTTCGGACATAAAAAATATGAACATAAAATTTTGCTCTGCACATCCCTAATATCGGTCCTTTAGAAAATAGCAAGTTGGGACCCCAAGATGGCGGCACGCTGAGTGTTGGGGAAGGCTGAGTGTTTCTAGCTCCGCAGAGATTTCCTTTTTAAAATAATGCCTCCAAAAAGAAAAGGGAAAATACGAGTCTTCCCTGCTGTTTCCTTATCTTCACCGGCGGTACAGCTGGAAATAACAAAATTTCTCAACACTTCAACAAGAGAACCAAGGAATGAGGATCCCAATGTGCCAAACGAAGAGGGAGCTTCGTTTGTGCCTGCGGAGGAGTTATCCTTGAACCCCGATCTCAGGCAAGCTCTGACACAGAGGATCGGGGAGGTGTTACAGCCTGGACCACCAACCGGGGGCACCGTTTCCGGACTGAGTGCAGACGGAACATCGACGCCCGTGGCTTCAGGAGAAGCAGGACAAACTGGAACGGGGGAGTCTTGCACTCAGATTAGTGGAGGAACAGCAGGTACTGGGCTGGAACTGGGCACATTAAGGGCTGACGCTACTGGAAGTTTGCTGCCAATTTCTAGTGGGGGAACCCCTGATTTTGTGCCCCTAGTAGTCCCTGAAAAGTCTCAAGTGGTCACTCTTGCAGTATTATGGGACATGATGGCTGGAATGACTACCGCTTTAAATGCTCTTAATGCTAAAATGGAGCATTCAATACTGCAGAATACGGCATCAAACTCTCAAATGCAGAATAAAATAAATTCTGTATCTGCTAAAGTTGTTGCATTAGAAGAGAAAGAATCTGGGACATTAGATTTCAAAGTGGCGACGATTAGAGATAGAGAAATCCTTGCAAAAAGAATTGAAATATTGGAGAACAAAACTAGGCAATTGAACTTGCATATGTTGAATTTTCCTAGAGTTATTGCGGAAACCCCGTTTACCACTTTGAAAACATTTTTGGTGGAAGTTTTGGAATATGCGCAAGAAGAATTACCATCAATTAACAAGTGTTACTTTCTCCCTAGACCAGCAACAATAAGTGCTGGTCAAAATTGGCAAGAGAATCTCACCGAAATAATTGAAAACTCCGCTATTGAAGTATTAGAAAGAGCAACGCTCCTGGTTTCTTTCATTTCTTTATCTGATTTACAATGTGTAATGTGAAAATATTTTAGAAAATGTCCTATATCGTTTATGAATGCCAATATTAAGATCTACCCTGATTTGGCCGCAAGTACACAAACTAGACAAAGGGGGTTTTTAGCCCTTCATCAAGAGGTTATTGATTTAGGTTTTTCTTTCATGCTTAAATTTCCCTATAAGTGCATCCTAAAAAGGGGTGGAGAAATATTTATATTTTTTTCCTCTGAACAATTAAGGACTTTTGTAGATTCAAAGAAGCCAGCTACATCTACGCCCATTAATACATGAAATGAAATATGTTGTTGTTCAGCGTACCAAGTTTCTTTCTTCGAATCTTATTTTATTACTACTCTCCTTGAATTGCGTGGGGTCCAATACAGAAATTATTGATTTTTGGATTATGGGAAATATATGTTAAGTAATTTGCCTTACAGGCAGTTTGTATGGTTTAAATTGTGAATGTTTATCTCAGTTTTTTCAAATTTGCAAAAATGATTAATTTTTGTAATGGAAAATGATAAATAAAGAATTAAAAAAAAAAAAAAAAAAGAAAATAGCAAGTTACACACATAACCGTTGGCCTTGTCCCAGAATGCTCCTACATTGCCCTATTTTTACATGCATATATTTACATGCAAACTATTTATGTATGTATATCTGAGTTTATAAAATAGAATATACATGGGTTCATGTTGTTTACATGAATATATGCTGTTTTCCATGTGCAACCTTTTGAAAATTCACCTTTAAATATCTATCTCTTAAACCAAGATTACACATTGTTAAACAACAGAAAAAAATACATAGATAAAAACTGTTAAAATAAAATAAGAATGAGCCACAAATGGGGCAAACAAAATTGTTTAGCCTCTTTTAATGGCATACTGATCACAATGCTGGGTTAACTAAAGGCTTTGCTGGTTAAGCTCACTCTTATATTTTTTGTTTGATTTGGTTTTTATTTTTTATCTTTCATTTTATGAAAAATTGTCAATGTTATAATCAGTAATTTTTTTAACACAGGTACCATAAGGTTACTACTATCCTTATTCTCTGCTGCTCTTCTTTTGATAAATACAAGGTATATATTTTTATGTTAATTCATTCAATTTGATTCAATTGGTTAACTTTCCATGTTGTTGTTTTTATGTTATTTGTGTATGTGTGTGTATATGTATATATATATTTATTTATTTATTTATTTAAAGGCTTTTATATACCGGAGTTCATGCACTTGTGCATACCACTTCGGTTTACACAGAACAAGGAACAGAAAATTACATCAAACAGATTGAACAATTAAACAAATATACAATTACATCCAACAATTGGGTGTAAATAACATGGCTAACTTAGTAGGAACTTAGAGTTTGAGGTAAAGGAGAGAAATAGTACCAAGTGGTAACAGAACAATGTTAATAGCTAAATAATAAATATAAATAGTAAATACAAATTCTTATAATAAATACAGGTGTTTACAGATTATGTGTGTATATATATATATATATATATAATTATTATATGTGTGTGTGTATATATATATATATATACACATTGAATAATTTTCTTTATTGTGATTTTATAGATCAAATGTCCTGCCCCTGATGTAGGCATTAGCTGAAACATGGCCATGTTGGACTCTTTCTAATATGTTCTTGGGTTCTGTATTTTTTTTTCCGTGTGTGCAGACTAATTTGGTTTATAATAAAGGTTTCCTTTGTGTATCCTTATTATTCTTTACTTATTCATTTATTTGATCAATTTTTATATATTTATTTGGTGTGATTTCAATATAAACAGTTTGTTTTGCCTCTTACTGCTTTGCTTTGATTGCTGTTTGCTCCATAGAGGGTTTTTTTTGTTTTTGCCTCTCTTTATTCCATCTTCATTCTCTATGCCCTGACTGAATCATCATTGGTTTAACATGATTGAAAAATACTCATCCTGCACTTTGATGCTACTCCTTTGGGAAGATTTTCCTTTCAGTAAACAATACTATTTCCCAATTCCCATACACATACTTCACTGGGTCGGCAATGCATTTCATGCAAATTAAACAAAAGTACCATGGGCCAACAGCTTTCTGCGGAGAACATAGGCCCATTCTAATACCCCGGTCTATAGTCTGTCTGCCGCAGCCCGGACACCTTTTCTTTCTCTTCCATTACACTACTTTTTTCTCCCCATTTCTCTCAAAGCTAGATATTTGAATTGCATTTAAAAACAATATAATTCATGTTCCCTGAAATGAAGCATACTTGTTTATAGCAATTTACATAATTTTGTTATAATTATTGTAAGAAACCATGCATGTAATCCATCTATTCAAGTAAAGAAGGAATTAGAGATGAAACAAGATGTTCCAGGACTAGCTTACAAATGATTGCCAAAGTCCTCTCCAGAATTCAGGAAAAAAAAAAATCCCAACATTGAAATGACACACAAAGTATGTTTATCTATGCTGAGATTAACAGCATGAGGATTTGATGATTTTACACATGTATGATTTTCAGCAAAATTCATTTATAAAAAGGAAAATATATGCTATGCTCAGAAATGGTAAGACATGCAGAGAAATTTAATGTTTTATTCTTATATTTTGATTGATTGAATCATATACTTAAAACTAATTTTTAATGTATGGATTGATTTATAGCTAACAAATGTTATCATCTTATGGTATACAAATAATTTGAAATAGAAAAATATGCAATGTTTTTCAGAGTGCTCCTAGATTTCCTTGCACCAACAGTAAATGTCCTTTCAAGCATAAATAACTTGGGCATGAATTGTAACCATACCATCCCAACAAGATGTACCTGGTAAGTAACTTGAATTGGTAAGCAACTTTCTACAAATGCTTGGGATACAGGCAGACAACTCAGAGACAGGAAAACATGAATGGATCTGGTTCACTAACCAGTTCAAAGTTAGATTTTGATTTCACCAGAGTTATGGATCATTTATCCTGGCCCATAGGTTTGGAATGCAAAGGATATGAAAGACTTATCCTCTTCCCAATGACTGTGATTTTATGACCACCTTTTAATGACTCTATATAACTTTAATACAGGATACAGGCCCACTGCAGATGTACATCCAAAGATAGGTCACCTCATTCATTAGGAAAGAAATATTAACTTAGGGGGCCAATGTATTAACATGCATTAACATCAGCATGCATACATTTGGTACTTATCAGTTATCATGCATATTAACTGCTGATGATAATGAGAGGCAAATGTTACAATCCAAGCATGTATATACATGCAGATGGTATAGCAAAAGCTTATATACATTTCATTGAGATGTATTTAACTTTTTTACATTATTGTATCTATGAAGCATTTTGTGTGTTATAAGCATATTTTTATGTATTGACCTATTTTGCATACTTTTGCAGCTCATTACCTCATTAGAATAGATTTCTCATTTACAGTATTGCAAGCTAATACCAGGGCAAAAGAAAACTCTAGCAGGCTTTGAACTAGCAGAGAGTTGGTTTGAGAAGCTAGAACTGTGTCTTTGAACCAGCCAGCTCATGATCTGCAGCTGAGTAACCCAGAGGGGGTGTATACTGTCTGAAGCTCAGAACTGTGGCTACAACCCTTAGGATCCAGATTGGTTCTCAGGAATTGTAAAGGAGATTGCTGTGAACAATACATTGTTTTAACAACGTGAGGGCTATGAGCCATACGAAGGAGCCCACAGCAAGAGATCTACTTCCCACCCACACCTGAACCTGCACCTCTTGATCTGGCTGAGTACATTCTGACCTGACCTGGATTTTCCATCACTGCTAAAGGTAATAAATCTACTGCAGTCCCAGCATAGGGCGAGCCACTGCTTACATGGTGGAAGTGAAGTTAATCAAGCATTTCAATGTTTAAGAATAAACACAGAGTTCAACCTGCAGGAAATGTGCTTAATAGTTCTAGACTGGAGACCTAACAATTTGCTGGAACCTCTTTACTCTATCCCCAGACTTACAGCTGGTCAGATTTGCTGTGGAAAGCAGTCAGAAGAAAAAATACAGTGAACTTTGCCTATGAAAAGCTTCAATTGAAGCTTATTTTTCCCCAAGAACCAGTTCAAAGAAGCAATGTTATTAGAGGTGCTATATAGGGGAGCTAGGTTTGGTTAGCTCTCGGTTAGAATCAGGCTTTTGCTTTTATTTTAGTTATGTTTTGAATGTGGCATTCTGGAGAGGAATAATTAATACCACCATTGGACTGAATCTCAGGAATTCCCTGCACAAACAGGGTACCACAGCTTGGAAGCTATGTGTTTCTGAGTTCTGTTCTGTTTTCTGTGTAACTAAGTCTGCTAGAGTTGATTAAAAAAGAGAGAGAGAGAGAAAGACACTATAAGAACATAAGAAATTGCCATCCTGGGTCAGACCAAGGGTCCATCAAGCCCAGCATCCTGTTTCCAACAATGGCCAATCCAGGCCATAAGAACCTGGCAAGTACCCAAACATTAAGTAGATCCCATGCTGCTGATGCCTTTAAACCCTTGCAAGAACTCAGCTCGCGGTAACTAATATTGTTTCCAAAGAGCCTTTCAGTATTCTAGTGCCACATCTGTAGAGATATTGAACAGTTGGTGTTATGGGAAATTATTTGTTGATTGAGGGTTGGGTGCTATCTGAAAAATGGTTTATGTAATGAGGCTTATGTATGTATGGGACAGTATGAGTAACTACCAACATAGCAGCCCATACTTTCAGCACAGTCACACAGACAAGCAAGTCCTGTGGTTTCTGTATTGTTTACTATGTAATCTATGATTCCAGGAAAGGATACAGTGTAAACCATGCTTGGCAATATATCTCTTATACCTATCAATTCCCATTATAGTTACCTCCCTCTCGTACCCTCTTGGTGTGAAGTCCTTATACCGTGGCCAGGGGTTATGTCCTTCAGGCAGTGCCTCTAGGGTCTTCTTCGCTGCCTCAACACTGTCTGGTGTCTCTGGAGTTGGTAGTTAGAGCTAGGGCTGAAGAACCGATTGCTTCCCAAAAAAACTCTTATTTTATAGATTTACTCCATAAGTAAGAAGGTCTTACAGTTCATTGGTATGCTTCAGGTGGGATGCCTTTTTTACTTCATGATGATTGGTGGGCCCTTGTTACCAGGGTACAGCTTGTTATCTTGGGTCCCACATCTGCTTCTGTTGAAGTCTGTAACCCCTGCCTCACTCATGCATGTGCAGTGCTGCAGTCTTTATCAGGATTTCCAGTTAACTGAGCAAGCATAGAAAATTCCCCAAAGGTCCTGTCCTTTTAATATCTTTCTTGAGGCCTATCTCTTCTGGCTACATGTGCAAGGAGGAACAAGCCACTATCTTAGCCTAACTTATCCTTTTCTCTGTACTAAACCAATTGCCTACTTTTATCCACCCCAAAGTCCAGATCTCTTGCAGGCTAACAGCCTGTAATCAACATGGAAGAGATCCGATGCAACTTTGAGTACCTGCAGAATTAAATACAGGAGCAGATAGCACTTATAAACAATTTGACACAGCAGTATCAGCAGATGATAAACAGGAGCTGCTCGATTCCTTGTCCACAGTCTCTGCAGCTATTTGATGTGAATAAGAGTGTTATTGTGGACTCCTTAAGTGATGTAAATTATATTCCTGAATCCATTCTATTTCCGTGATGGTAGCATGAAGACCAATTGGGTAATAAGTTTGCTCACTGGCGTTGCCCTAAACTGCAACTTGAGAGCCCTTTCACTAGAACCCATACCTCCTGACAGGATACGTAGTCTCTGACCTAAAATGGATCTTCCTACTTAAGATCTGAACTAACTCCTAAGGTTGTGAACCTGCAACCCGCCGCATTCTCAGCCACAGGGGGAACTTACATGTTGCAAGTAAAGTGTTTTGTTGTTTGAAAGTAAACACTGAATTGAACCTGCAGGAGCCATGCTTAATATTCCCGGGCTCCCAACGTGAAAGCTAGTTTACACCCATTGTTAATGTGCATTTACTAGCTACTGTAACCCCCTCTCTGATAGAGAGCCTCTGATGCAGGGGCTACAGGGCTGTCTTGACTGTCCTGGACCTCTAATATGCTCTTGCAGCCAAACATTCAGACCTGGGGGCTAGAGATCACTGGCAGGGAGGCAGCCTGAGCCTTCAGAGCCCTAGGTGCTGTGGTGGGATACCCAAGCTGCACAGTCACTCTTACATTTTGCTTGATACTCACAGAAGAGGTTTTGATGATCCAAAGGGCATTCTTGAAAGAAAAACTCAAGAGTCCGAAGATGGTGTTAAAATCATAAAAAGATTTACTAAAGCTTGCAAATAATTATTCAGACAATGATCCCAATAATCATAAATAAAATGTCAAAAAATACAGATTAAAAAAGTATGTTTTTTTGTCCATGGTGCCTTCTTGGATGACCCTTCTTTTCTCACCTGCGACCTGGTCCAACATGCCCTCCCTAATTCCAACATACATCAGGTATGATGGCAAAAGCTTTCCCTAGCTTCAAAAATAGAAGAAAGCTCCAAAGTACTTCTCAGAACTCTCAAAAACTCCACTCTGTCTTTTACTTTGCTGATAACTGAGCACAGGGTACAAAAAACAGGGATCCAGCCTTTCCTTCCAGGAGGTCTTCCCTCTCAGTCAAAATCTGATCCAAAATGACAAAAATTACATCTTCAATTTTCTCCAAAATTTTTAATCTCAAAACTCCTCAAATTGACTACTCAAACAACTCTTCTCTTCAATACATCCTCTGCACTGTGAGATTCTGGAAGGCTTGCCTTACTTTTTCAATGTCTCCTAATCCTCTGACACCAACCCTCTGGCTTCTGCAGCCTTGCCTTCCCTCTGGCTACTGCACATGTTCAGTGGCAATTTATTCTCCTCAGATCAATCCCAGAAAGAAGATGGCTCAAAAGCTGGGGAGGATAGAATATGAAAAAGCCTTCATTAAAAATCCCAAGGTGACCACTGGGTAAAATAGTTGCGTGTGTTCTGTTCCCCACTACACTAGCTATAGCACTGAACATGCTTTAGCACTTGCAATATCATTAATGCTCTTTTGTATATTGGCTTCTATAAATTTTATATCCACTAGGGGCATGATTTACAGAGCTTTCTCGCATAGGTATGAAATGGGAGAAAATCCGTAAAGGTGAATTTTAAAATCCCTATGCATGCCAAAGCTGGGAGATACATGTGTATCTCGGGCCGACGTACACCATGCAGATTCAAAGACGTGCCTGTGTAGGCAGGTTTCCCCTGGTACACGGAGAAATCAAAATGGCAAAAAAAGGGGCAGGGCATGGGTGGGGTCTGAGTGGGACATGGGTGGGATGGGGCAGTCCAGGTCTGTAACATGAAGTCTGTGTGTGTAAATATTTACGTGCACAAGCATGTGCCAGGGTCCCCCACCACATAACTTTACTTCTGCTCTGGATGGCGTGTAAGTTAAAAACAAATAAAAATAAGGGCTAGTCAGCGGGGTCGGAGCTAATAGGGTAAAAGGTAGGCTATTTAACCAGGGGGGATAGGAAGTCCTATCCTTTACTGGGGCAAACTGGGAGCAAACTGGGGAAACAGGTATTTGTGTCTGCCCACATGCTTAGCAAAATCCCCCCATTTACACTGTAGAGGTGGCATTTGCACACACATGTGCGCGTACATATAAAATTACATACACATGTACGCATGTAATGTTGATTTTCTAACATATGTGTAGATATGCGTGTATGGTATAAAATGGCTGCATCCATTGGTGTGAGCCAACATAAGCATGTACATATGCACCCACACAGCTGTTGAACAGTTATCATCCCCATTGGTCAGGCCCTATGTCTAGCATATAAATTACAATTGTAAAATAAAGAAATAAATATTCATATATGCTTAGTGTGGCATGCTAAATTAAGGAGTGATCACAGTGAAAATAACTTTAGGTCAATAAAAAGACTCATAATTTCAAATCTGAAAGGTAAATTGTCTCTAAAGAAAAGGTACCAGTGATGCCATCACTTTTTCCCTGCATTTGGCAACACTAGATATAATCAGTCAAATATAACCAAATTCATTTCAAGACCAGTTTAGATATTCTGGTTTTCACTCAGACAAAAGAGGCAAGGTCAGATAAAAATGAGATAATTTCTTGTGACATAGCACTGAAAAGGAAAAATGGGACAGATAAAATATACAGTATGTGCCAGATAGAATCATAAAAAAGACAACATCTTCAGATAAAATTCTTAAATAATGAAAGGAAAATAGAGAAATCATTGCCACAGTGGATTATATGGAAATTAGCATCAAGTGTTTTTCATTCAACAGCATCAACACATAATTGATGCAATATTCTTTTGCAGAACATTTTCTCATGCATACAAAATGGGATATAACTCTTAAGTGTATGTGAACTTCTCTATCATTTCATGCTAGTAAGCTCCTTGGAAATAATTTTATCCATCTTAGGTGTCTATTTACCTGTAGTCTGAAATTTCTGCATATTTCATATAATCTTACCCCAAAAGATAACCTTAGGTACCAATTTTCTTATCCAATAACTAATTTGTTATTTCTAACTTCTTAGCCATGTCATATGATAGCCTTCTAAATATGAAATGTCTTTCACTTTTATCCCCCCTAATGCTTTCTGTCATTTTTTTAAATCAATAAACCTTATTGAATCCTAAAAAAATGATAGAAATGATTAAAAAATGATAAAAGAAAACACTAATATTTGCACTTCTTTTTACAAAAAGTAGTTGAATGAGCTGTATTTGGAACCTGTGATGCTATGTTATGGTTCTGTTTATTCAATGGACATCTCTTTAGGAAGGTTTGCAGCTTATAGATGTATCTACAAAAAGAAATGCTATCAGATGAGATCCTTTATTTTCTTTCTGTTTTGCATTTTTGTCCAACATTGATTCAAGTTTTCTGTCTTTCGTTCCTTCATCCAATGTTGACAGCAGTACCTGTCTAGCCAATTCTTGAAATATTCTTGAATATTTGGGCTGATCTGATGACTGAGTAATGCAGAGGATAGGGGTTTAATTTCTGAGTCAGGGCTTCTTTTTCATAGGCTGGTTGGGAATACTGAACAGATAGCCTTCATAGACTGTGGGATGAGGGAATCTCAGTCATTGCTCTCTGGCAATACCTAATGACCAGATATAGGGGTCTATATTAGCCACATTCTGGAAGGGGCCATGGTTATGGCCACAAGGCCAAAGACTGTTCCTACAATAACTGAGTTGGAAAGGGATATAAAAATAGGAGAATATCTCCCCATATACTTTGAGGTAGATTTTAAAAGCCTTGAGTGCATAAAAAAGACCACACACATGTACATTGATGGCCATGTGCCCAGAAAAAGTAAGTGGGACATGGGTGTTCCAGAGGCAGGGCTAGCACTGACATGTGTAACCCCTAATTTTCCTCGGTGTGCATATGTTATGTGTGCTGCTTTGCTACAGCTCCTTGGTAGGCTTAAGAGGGGGGAAGAGAGAGAGAGCGAGAGCAAGCATCTCTTTATAAGGCTCAGCCTGACATACAATATATGGACCATTGTAAGGGGGATCTTTGATTTGGGGTGAGTTTTTAGTAGGTGGGTTGGGGTTTTGGGGGTTGTTGATACAGACACATCAACTTTTCTCCTCAGGTGACCAGCACACAACCCAATAAGCCAACACGCCATTGACAAGCTATAAAACCCAACTGTAAAACCAATCATGTTGACGGGGTCGCTGGCAGGCCAAGGTCTTCACCATAGAAGTCCCCAACCTCAAATGAGAGCTTTCCCTTTTCTTCTTCCCTGACTGCTGTTGAACTGCCAGGGTTCCAGATCACCTACTACTGTGACATTCTTGCCCTCCCCTGCGGGCAGCTGCCCTCGATCAAGATTGAGTGAATGGGAGGTTTGGGAGTTGACTTGCTGGTTTCAGCATAGGGCAGCATGCTGCCCTATGCTGAAACAACCCTTAAATAACCTCCACTCCTGCCCAACGAAAGGGGAAGAAATGAGGGGGGGGGGGGGATGGCCACTAGAATGTTCTGCTGAGCCGAGGAGGAAAGAGGGAGCTCTTGCCTGGAGTCCAGCCCTTCTTACCTCCCACTTGACCAATCATGCTTTCCCAGGTCCCCCTTCCCAGCCCTGCTTCTCATCCCGCCCCTCTCCTCAATTAAACCCATACCTGCCTACTTGCCAACTCCCTTTGGCCTCTTCTGCCCCTATTGTGCCCTGCTCCCCTAGGCCATTGTCATATGATCTGTAACAATACCCCCCTAATCCCAACCCACCTCCCGAAAGCCCAAATCAAAGTGCCCCCTTACAATGGTCCATATATTGAGTGTCAGGCTGAGCATTATAAAGAGGTTCTCTCTCTCTCTCTCTCTCAAACTTAAGAAATGTGTGTAAAGCTGTGGACATATGCTCATGAGGAGAACTTTATAACCTGCGTTTATACTTTATAACAGTGGTTCTCAACTAGTGTGCCATGAAGTCCTGGGAGGTGTGTCGCAGAGCCAGCAGAGTCTGCTCTTTCCTCATCAGTCAGAGCAGGAGTTGCCTCACTTTTCTTTTATTGGGTATGACAGGAAGCTTCTCTTGCTTCCTTTTCCTTGTCCTGGCCAGTGGGAGGTTGTTCCTTCCTCCTTCACCCAGATCAAAGCACGATATTACCTCCTGTTCATATGGGCCTGACAGGATACCAACTTTATTTGTACAATTCTTCTATACCGTTGTACAGAAACATGTTTCTATCACTACGGTGTGCATAATAACTAAAAACCAAATAAAAACATAAAAATAACAGTAGAATAAAATTACATAAATCATAATAAAATAAATAGGACTAAAATAAAATTACGTTCATTGCGGCAGTCAAAAAAGCAAACAGAATGTTGGGAATTAGAAAAGGAATGGTGAATATAAAATGGAAAATGTCATAATGCCTCTGTATCACTCCATGGTGAGACCGCACCTTGAATACTGTGTACAATTCTGGTCGCCACATCTCAAAAAAGATATAATTGCGATGAAGAAGGTACAGAGAAGGGCTACCAAAATGATAAGGGGAATGGAACAACTCCTTTATGAGGAAAGACTAAAGAGGTTAGGACTTTTCAGCTTGGAGAAGAGACGACTGAGGGGGGATATGATAGAGGTGTTTAAAATCATGAGAGGTCTAGAACGGGTAGATGTGAATCGGTTATTTACTCTTTTGGATAGTAGAAAGACTAGGGGGCACTCCATGAAGTTAGCTTGGGGCACATTTAAAACTAATCAGAGAAAGTTATTTTTCACTCAACGCACAATTAAACTCTGGAATTTGTTGCCAGAGGATGTGGTTAGTGCAGTTAGTATAGCTGTGTTTAAAAAAGGATTGGATAAGTTCTTGGAGGAGAAGTCCATTACCTGCTATTAAGTTCACTTAGAGAATAGCCACTGCCATTAGCAATGGCTACATGGAATAGACTTAGTTTTTGGATACTTGCCAGGTTCTTATGGCCTGGACTGGCCACTGTTGGAAACAGGATGCTGGGCTTGATGGACCCTTGGTCTGACCCAGTATGGCATTTTCTTATGTTCTTATGTTCTTATGTATCATCCTCTGCCTGGCCGTGAGGCTGCTGATGCTCTCTTCATCCCATGGGGCCTGGATATGAAAGCAGGAGCATAAGGGAGAATGGTGTGTGCTCTATAGATCCACTGCTGCTGCCTGTTCATCTTCTTCTCCTCAATGCTTCTTGCCCTCTTCTTTATTGATGGAAGGAAACTGAAGTCTTTTCTGCTGGCTGGGAGCCAGGAAGAAGGGGAAATGTACTAGGCATGGGAAGATAGGCGCTCAATGCTGGACAGGAAGGCATGATGACAGAGGGAATAAGGATGGGAAAAGGAGATTGGGGTTGCTGGGCAGGGTGAGGTGGGGGAGGGAAGGGTTGAGGGCTGCTGGGCAGGGAAGAGAGATGGAAGTGGGGAGAAAGAGATGGAAGTGTGGGGATGCTGGTCTTGGGGAGGGGGAGAGGGGATCAGGGAGTGGAGGATGCTGAGCAGGAAGGGGTGGGAAAGAGGTGATCAGAGGTATTCTGCGTAGAGGAGAGGGAAGTGCAGAAAGAGTTGAGCAGGGGAAAGAGGATGTGAGGTTGGGGAGTCGGAAATGTTGGACAGGGATATGAGCATGTGAAGGGATGATTGAGTAGTTGAAAGAAGTGAGGGGTGATGGGAGCATGAAGGGGAGTGATTGGGTACAAGGACCAGTCAGTTTTGAGAATATGCATTTCTTCTCTCTTTGGACTTTGCTTAGTGGAGGAGGAAATATATTTTTGTTTCTAGTCTCCAGTTTTGCACTGCATGCAGAAGGTGATCTTCAGGTTTCCATTCCAGGTTTCATTTCCACATTTGAAATTTGTGGTCTTTTATTCTATATTTGGAGAAGCGAGGTTTGTCTGTGTGTATGTGACTGAGATGAGGTATTGTACTAGAGGTTTGTATCAGCCTTATTTGTTGTATTTTCTCATTATGATGTTGCACTGGGGGTGACCTGCTGCATTTTCATGGGTAGGGCTATTGCTGTTTCATTTCTTGGAGTTAGTGCAGCTTCAGTATGGCAGGTTTAGACATGTACAGTGCGAGTTGCTTGTATTATTTTACAATGCACTTAGTAGAGGGAGTTTGTGATGCTGTTATTGAGATGACACCGCAATCAGAATATCTTTTTGTATGGTGAGTTGTACAGGGAAATGTCTTAGTTCTGTTCTGCACCCATTCTTAGGAAGTGGGAGATTCCTATAAATGCAGAGTATATACTTATATTTAGTCCCATGATATTCATGTGTTCAGTGTGTCACACACGTGAGCATCATCTCTCAGGTGTGTCCTGATAGAAAAATGGTTGAGAACCTGTTGTTCGGTAGACCCCTGGCCGAGACGAGGTTGACGCTACCTCCAGGGGTCATCAGAAGGCGGCTGTGGAGAGCAGACCCAACAGTAGCTTCAACTTTACCAGTCCTCGTTCCCCGCAGGTTGAGCCCTTGGGTACCGAGACCAGCAGGACCTAGGCATGGGTCACTCGGGAAAAACCCTCCCAGGAGAGAGGTGATGGAACGAGGCCAGATGTATCAGAGGTCAGGGCAGGCAGCAATCAAGGAGCATCGGAAACAGGCAGATGGTCGATGCGGGCGGCAATCAAGAAGCGTCAGGGACAGGCAGATGTTTGAGGCGGGTGGCAGGCAAGCGGTGTCCAAGGGCGAAGCAGGGGTCCGAGCCAGGAGATCAGTCCGAGAGGGCAAGGAGAGGACGGGATCATAGAACAGGAATGCAGGTACTAGGAGAAGGAATCAGGAACACAGGACCAGGAATCAGGAGAACAGGAATCAGGAACATAGGAACTGGAAGCAGACAACACTCACACTCTGGAGAGTGAGACCTGTTGCTGAGGTGAGGTCCTATGGGCTGTGCCAAGATTAAATAGGCCCCAAGCCCTGATGTCATCAGCAGGCCCGCTGGTGTTTTTCCCACCTCTGGCCCTTTAAGAGGTGGGCGGATCGCACGCGCCTGGGAGGGCCAGAGGAATGCTGGCGTCAGGGCAGATGCGCTGGCCTGGTCAGCCGAGAGGGCCGAGTGGTGGACAACGTGGGAGGCTGGACTCCTAGGGCCAGAGGTAGGGCTGCTGGTTGCGGTCTCCCATGGCTGGTAAGAACAACAGAACCACTGCTTTATAAAATAGTGTGTATCTTTGCACGTGGTGAGATACAAGCATTTATGGGCGCACATGCGGCCCTTTTAAAACTTTATCCGATACTGAGTAATGGTAAATAAAGGCTCATAGTGTTGGACCCCAGGTCATGTTCTGATTGAGCTAAAAGCACAAAATAGGAAAATATAATAGGGATATGCAAAGCCCAAACCTTTTGGTTGGGCATCGTTTTTGGTCTGCCGCAGGAAATATATTTCCCGCAGTTTGAGCCTTTGAAATTTGGGGGGACCCGAATTTCAGGTTAGTGCACACTAACTCCCATTAGCATGCATTAACAGGAGTTAGTGCATGCTAATGGGAGTTAGCATGTTAACTCCCGTTAGTGTGCACTAACCCGAATCCAAATTTTTCCTGGAATTTTGGGAAAACTTTGTTTGGGTTTCAGGGTCCCTAATATATATTATATTATATATTGATAGAGATTGTCTGATGTCATGAAATATCTAGGAAAAAGAAGTATTCTAGAAAATATAAGATAATAATATCTATATCTTTAAACATCAATGAAGAGGACCTTTCTCAACTGGGACTGTTCCCCTTGTCACAGAAAAAAAAAAAAAAAGAGATGAGCATCTATTATAAAAATATCAGCAAAATTAATCCATTAAATAGTGAAGGACTTTACTAACAGTTTTCAATTTGAAATTTTAATGTCATATTTTACTATTTAAAACAAAAAATAGGTATTGTTTTTATACTGATTTCCTTCCTATTAGTCTTTATCATGAGATGGTGCTATTTGTATTGAATTGTACTATTGTCTAAGCCTGGTACTGACAATATTTATTTATAATAAGCTTAGTAACATTTATATACAATCAGTATATCTGAAACACAAGCAGTGGGCCATAATTTTCTCAGCAATTGCTTTGGCCATCCAGTTTTGGTCAGGGAGACAATAAATAAATGTTTTAAATAAATAAGTAAAGAGACAAACAAATATACAGCAAGAAGTAGATTTCCAAGGCAATCTAACTGCCAAAATATGAAGTTTAGTGACTATATTTTCCCCAGTGAAAATTTGTCATTAGCTAAATTTATTCACCTAATGAAACTCTGGACAAAATTGGGGAGGTCAAGAGACATAATGAGGTGAGGAGAGAAAACTTAGCTGGTTCATGCTTATTTTCAGTTCTAGCTGGATAAGCTGCATGGCTATGCTTGTGTTCAGGGATAGCTGGCTTAAATCTACTGGAAAATGTACAGCCTAGTCAGTTAGATTGTATCTGAAACCTACTTAAAGCTGAAACACAACTGACTAAGCCACTGCTCAGTAGCTTACTGAAAAGTGGCAGCAAAGGACAATTCATGGGTATATGTGGGTCATAGTAGCTCAAAATAGACTTACTGAAAATAGTCTGACTGTTCACAACTGCCTATCTCTTAATCCCTGGCTATCTTTTATTTATTAATGAATGGGACTGTTATGATAATTTATAGTATTCAAAATGATCCTGACATTTTAAATAAATGTATGCAAATAAATGAATAAATACAAATTCTGAGTAAGGGAAAACAAATACAAGAGAACATAAAAAGTATTGCAAAGTACATTTTGTAATTTCCACTTGTTTTTTTATATTTGATGAATAATAAAAGGAAGTATAAACTACAAATCTAAATGTAAAACCATAATAAGATAGATCAAAAATAATTTGAAGAGCATCTTGTTAAAGAAATTAGAGATGTGAATCGTGTCCTCGATCGTCTTAACGATCGATTTCAGCTGGGAGGGGGAGGGAATCGTATTGTTGCCGTTTGGGTGTGTAAACTATCGTGAAAAATCGTTAAAATCGTGAGCCGGCACACTAAACCCCCCTAAAACCCACCCCGACCCTTTAAATTAAATTCCCCACCCTCCCGAACCCCCCCCCCCAATGCTTTAAATTACCTGGGGATCCGGCGGTGGTCCAGAACGGCGGCGGTCTGGAACGGCCCCCTCAATAGAATCGTGTTGTCTTCAGCCGGCGCCATTTTTCAAAATGGCCACCGCAAAATGGCGGCGGCCATAGACAAAAACGATTCGACGCAGGAGGTCGTTCCGGACCCCCGCTGGACTTTTGGCAAGTCTTGTGGGGGTCAGGAGGCCCCCCCAAGCTGGCCAAAATTTTCCTGGGAGTCCAGCGGGGTTCCGGGAGCGATTTCTTGCCGTGAATCGTTTTCGTACGGAAAATGGCGCCGGCAGGAGATCGACTGCAGGAGGTCGTTCAGCGGCGGGCCGGAACCCCCGCTGAACGACCTCCTGCAGTCGATCTCCTGCCGGCGCCATTTTCCGTACAAAAACGATTCGCGGCAAGAAATCGCTCCCGGAACCCCGCTGGACTCCCAGGAAAATTTTGGCCAGCTTGGGGGGGCCTCCTGACCCCCACAAGACTTGCCAAAAGTCCAGCGGGGGTCCGGAACGACCTCCTGCGTCAAATCGTTTTTGTCTATGGCCGCCGCCATTTTGCGGCGGCCATTTTGAAAAATGGCGCTGGCTGAAGACAACACGATTCTATTGAGGGGGCCGTTCCGGACCGCCGCCGTTCTGGACCACCGCCGGATCCCCAGGTAATTTAAAGCATTGGGGGGGGGGGTTCGGGAGGGTGGGGGATTTAATTTAAAGGGTCAGGGGTGGGTTTTAGGGGGTTTTAGTGTGCCGGTTTTCCTGCCCTCCCCCTTCCCCTGATTTATGATTTTTTAACGATAAATCGGGGCCCTAACGATTTTTTGACGATTTAAAATATATCGGACGATATTTTAAATCGTCAAAAAACGATTCACATCCCTAAAAGAAATAAATGCTAAACAATATATATTTATGGGAGTAAGGGCCTTATTTTCCAAGGCTATCGCAGGCTTGCGCTAACAGCACAAGCCTGCGGTAGCCTGCGAAGGTAGCGCACGCCTGCGCTACCTACATTGGGGCGGAGTCGGCCCTGGAAGAGGAGGCGTCGGGGCATCACCGGGGCCGACTCTGCGACAACGCCGCGGACAGCGAAAAGGTAAGGAGCCTTTTCGTGTCCTATTTCGCGCCCAATAGCGCCACCTTTCACGGTGGCGCTATTGGGTGAGAAACTGGCAGCGATCGCACCGCGGCGATGCGATCGCTGCCGGCTAGCGCAGGACCGCCCTCCCCCCCCCCCCGTGTCGACCCCCCTCCCCCCCATTAGCGCAACTTTCTAAAGTATCACAGGCCTGCGATACTGTAGAAAATGAGGCCCTAATTTTGTAACATCGACCAAAGGAAGTAAGCAAATATGCGAGTAAGTTACACCAATTGTGAAAGCAAACTTGCATGCTAAAATTATTTGCAAGAATTACACCTGCTAAAATGAAAGCAGAAATATTTTTGGGAAAATATACATGCACATTTTTGAAAATGAAAAAGAATGCATGAAAGTGAAAACTTCTCCCCAATTCTTTTCCTGGGAATACTTCCTCTCAATCCAAGTAACCTTATACAAAATATAGGTACATATGATCATTATTTATTTTATTTATAAATAGTTGATAGTCTGCCTTTCCCAAGTTAATCACAAAGTGGATTACATAACACAGGTATCCAGGATCTCTGACTCTTTCCATCCTTTCTTACAGAACACACTATTCCAACCAAATACAGACAATTCTTGGAGGTCAAAGGGCCACTGCTTTATTAAAAAATGACAGTACCTGAGCAATAATAACTACAGCAACATCCCATCGCTTCTTCTATCCCCCCATCCCAATCTTCACTGATAGTCTGTCTGCCACACCCCAGCAAAACAAGTTACCCCCATGTCCGCCAGCATGTAGGCATATAACGACTCATCTTCACGTAGATGGAGGGAGTGCCTGCCACGGCCAGCAAGGTGCCCATGCCAGAAGAGTCTGAACCTAATCATTCGGAACATTATTACTTGATCCTGCCTGAGGAACATCTGCCTGCAAGCTGTGACAAACTAAACTAAATAGAAAAGAAGGCCCAAGAACCCGGTTAACAAGATTACAAATAGAGATGGAAAGGGGGTGGGAACAGCCCTTGGAGAGGCAAAGGAGGTGGGAAGGGCCTATCTCCCCCTCCTTTATAACCACAGTCCCCCCACACTTCCCAAACCAATTAATGGGATGTTTCCTGCTGCATGGTTCAAAAGGACAAAGGGATACTTAAGGTCTTCACCACTCCCTCTTCCTACATTCCTGAGCCATTCCACCCACCCCTCAAATCCCGATTCACAAGGGAAAAGAAAGGGGGAGGGGGTGAACCCTGGACTCCTGTTATATTTGGCACTTAGGGCAAAATTAGTCTGCCATAATAAAGATAAAGAATATTCAGCATGTGGTGATGCATAATACAGATATGACCTAAAGAAATGAGGTAGATTTTGAATAGTTATCTTGCATATAAATAACATTTGGTACATTGGGTAACAATAAAAGAATTAAAAGGCATACATTAATTGTTTAAAAGTATACAATGCAGAGACAGATACATTAAATACCAGGTGCATACATAGATAGTAACAACTAGTTGCACAGAATTGGTCCAGTGGTGGAGGAAGACATGGTCTGAATTAAGAAAGAGTTCCAGGAGTCAGAGAGTAGAGGGATGAGTCTCTGCAGTAGGATTTAGGGGAAGACCTGGCTGAATAGCCTAGCTTGGAATTTTTTTTCCCACATATTGGGCAAGCAATTTCAGAACAGGCTATTTCAGCAGGCTACGCATTGTTTTATCCATGGAAATGCCTTTAAAAATTGCCCTCCCTGTGTATTAGAAATAGAAAGCATTCTACAAAGTCAATGCAGCCATTGTATGATGCTGTGAAAAGGGAACTCAGGGAGCCAAAAGACCATAGTAAAGAAGTTGAATTAATCTAGTGCTGCAGTCCTTACTGCAGAGAATCTTGGATGAATTACTCAACTAGAGTCATCTCTAATAAGTGATAAATATGATGAACTGACTGATCTCAAAGTGACAGGAGAGGTAGTTTTAGAAAAAATCATTAAACCAAACAGTAACAAATCACAGGAATAGGAACATTCACCCAAGAATTCAAAAAAGCATAGACATGAAACTAAAGAGCCATTAACAGTCTATTAGGGTCCCCGGCAGCGTGAGACAGTGACTGGGCCCCCTCACCTGAATGGGCAAGAGGCCCATGCCAGCTCCTCTTGTTGCCGAACGCTGCAGCCGCGGCCCACTCTCACGGCGCCTCCTCACATCGCCGACGCTGAGCTCTATCTCCAGCCCCCTAGGCGCATGCGTGCACCCCTATGGGGAATTTAAAGAGCCAGCGGTGGGAAAACTCTCCTCGTCCCGAGAAGATGACGGCAGACGTAGTGGGTATTTATACCCTGCCCTGCCACCACCACTTCACCTCAGCAACAGGTCCTGCTCATCTTTGAGTGCGAGTTGTCTGCGTTCCTGATTCCTGCCCTGATTCCTGTGTTCCTGCCTCGTCTCCTGCTCTTGATTCCTGTTTCCTGCTTTCCTGTTCCTTGCCTCCAGTTTCTGCCTCACTCCTCATCCCTTCGGATTGATTGTCTGGTTCTGACCCTGCTTCATTGACTGCGCTTGATCTCCGCCTTCCCTGACTCCAGCAAGGAATCTTGTCTCTGCTTGTTCTCTGCCTCTCCCGACCTCTGGCCTGGCCCTTTGTCTCTGCTTGTATGCTGTCTGCCCAGACCTCTGGCTTGTTCCTGCTCGTCTGCTGCCTACCTCGACTCTGGGCCTGTCCAACTCTGCTTCCGCTTCTCGACTCCCGGTTCGACACCTTGAGAGAAAGAGACCCGCACCTAGTGTCCTGCCGGTCCTGGTACCCAAGGGCTCAACCTGCGGGAAACAAGGACTGGTATAGGTGAAGGTCCTGTGGGGCCTTCCTCTCTGAAGCCACCTCCCAACAACGAGGACCAGCAGGGGTCCTTCACTGCTGATGGTGACAACCTCGTCTCAGCTCAAGGGTCCACATCCCCAAAACAGTCCTAGTTAATAGATCACACAAGCTGATTGCTTCCTTAAGAAAAGTACAGCATGGAGAGGGCAACAAAGTTATTTCTGCAGATAAAATTGCATTTTGCCTACAGATATCAGGGCTTTCATTAGTGCCCACCCTGCCTGGGGGTAAAAGGGTCCATGCTTATCAATAATACATATGTTTTTAACTGCAAAGTAAAGAAGTGGTCTGGAGGGCAGGTGAAGATTGCAATGATGCACTTAGGTTTGTATCATCCAAACTATGTGTATTGTGTTTCTGATGAAAAAATTATCCACAGGAAAAGCAGATACAATCTCTGCGGGTAAATTTTCAACAGGCAATAATCACAGCAAAAGACTGTGCAGGCCTTAATTTTGATTAGTGGTACAAACCCTACAAGTAAAAAAGTACCCATTGAGTTTGCACCAATGCAAACAGCTTTGATTATTGTCTCCAATAATAAAATGTGCAATAAAAATTCATTTAAATGAACATCGTAGCTGTGTTGGTACCAATAAGTTGAATGTTCCATTGATACAACACAGTAGTGATTTTTAATCATTCTTTCATCACATTTATTATAGACTAAGGGGTAGATTTTAAAAGGTGCGTGCGGGAGTAGATTTGTTCGTGCAACCCGGCGCGAACAAATCTACTCTCAATTTTATAACATGCGTGCGCTGCCACGCGCATGTTATAAAATACAGGGTCGGCGCACGCAAGGCTGTGCAAAATCAGCAGCCTGCGCGCGCCGAGCCACTCAGCCATCCTCCATTCCCTCCGAGGCCGCTCCGAAATCGGAGCGGCCTCGGAGGGAACTTTCCTTCCAGCCCTCCCACCTTCCCCTCCCTTCCCCTATCTAACCCATCCCCCAGCCCTAACTAATTCCTCCCCACCTTTATTTTACAAGTTACGCCTGCCCAAGGCCACGCCCCCTGAATGCTCCTGGGCCAGAAACACACCCACAGCCCCGCCCCCAGAATGCCCCCGATGATGTACCAGCTATGACACGCCCACGACACGCCCCCCAGGAAAGCCCCAGGACTTACGCACGTCCTGGGGCTTGCGCGCGCGCAGGGGGTGGAAGGGGCAGCTTTTCGGGGGTTACGCGCGTATCTTACGCACGTAACTCTTTGAAAATCTGCCCCTAAGTGCTGGAATTTTGATGGAGAGGAAACAGGGAGCCAAATTTGAATGAATGAATGCACTCTTTGGGTACTATTCAACTAAGAGGATTAAACAGCTAAGTGGAATGGTAATACATTGATTTGATTTACATTTTCTTGTTTTTGAAGGATGGAGTTTTAATTGATCTATTGACTGCCTTGTGCATTACTGTGAAGTGATGTGAGTTTTGACCATTTGCCATCAGTTATGTGTAAGCAACTAATGAGCAAGAAAGAATTTGAATAATGGCAGCTCTATCCTTTTGCAGAAACGCAGAGATCAGGAAGTGTCCCGCATGAAGAGTGTGAGCAGTAATAGTTCCCCTGATGCAGGATGATCTCCAAAATGTGGCCTGTGTTAGGGTAATTGTTGAGCAATGAAAATGGGACTTTACAAGTTTTGAAAGAAAAGTGCTTTTGTGGTACAAATAATTTGAAATGCATAAGATTTTTTTTTTTAAATGGGCATTGAATGACTGCTAATGAAAGTGTAAGCAGCACTGTGAGAAAGAGGTGAACAAAAAGTTGTATATTTGAGGTGCCTTCACCGCCTTTTTGATGATGCATAAAATTTAAGTGTAGTTTATGAAGAATTTGAGCAGAAGAAATGGGAATTTTCTGTTTTGAGTAATATTGTATAGGACATATAGCAGTTAGAGCAATTCTTACTTCAGTCATCGTAGACAGACATCTTAATATCATTAACTAAAATGGTGGACCAGAAATCCATTAGCCTGACTAAAATCCAGCCAATCAGGATCAAATAATTTTTCCCATACCAGTATTCAATGCTAGCAGCACTAGCAAATTGAAAATAGAGATGTTCATTCATTTGAAATGAATGAGTAAAACACAACAAATGAGTCCATATTCATTTGGAAGGGTCCCATGAATGAAACAAAAACATTTGTGTCATTTATGTTTTCCATTTAAGTCTATGGATGTGCATTGTGCTCTGTGTAAATAAACAGGTGAATGTAACTACAGAAACCAACTCTTGGTTGTGTGACCTCACAGGTTTGTCGAAGCTAAGTAAGGACAAGTTTGCAAGGAAACCAAGCAAGGACAAATGATGGTGCAGCACCTTTTTAATAAGTTATAGCTGCTGTCTAGATCAAGTGACTGTGACATACGACCACTGTAATGTCTGAGCATATGCAAGAAGCAGTCTATATTTCATCTCTAGTTGTTAGCAGCGAAAGACGTGCTGGGAGAAGCTTTCACAGTTTTAAAGAAAGCGTAGAAACTTTTTGATTTTGCACTGGTAAAGTGCTGCTTCAGATCTCTCTGCTGCAGAGAAGGACAGAAGCAATGCACTGCTGCCGAGTTTGATTTTTCTCTTCACTGAGGTATGGTCAAGGTAGGACACAGTGTGGAGAATGTAGTAGTGCTAGTGATTTTTTTTTTTGTCTCTGGACAGGGAGGTAAGCAATTACTGAGCATGGCACAAAGAAAGCTTGAAAAAAAGAATTTTACCAGGCTTACAGTCCTTTGGTTCTGTTTAACTAAAAAAATTTTCTGTGTTGGAGTCAATCAGAAATGCACACATCAGAGCACACAAACACTGTACAAGTGTCTGTGTGAGTGGGACTATAAGTGGGGGAACAAGTTACAGTATTGATAAATAAATGCATTTGTAATATCTAAACTCCCAGTAGGCAGTAGGGAAAAAAAAACACATTATTTTAATTTTTCAGTTTGTTTTCAGGAGGATTATTTCCCATGAATTTTGGTTCCTGGAATGTTTAATTTGTTTCATTCATGTGAAAAAAACAAATCAAACATTAAAAAGGACAAACATGAAAATGGGGCCTCTTAAGGTCTCCTGTCCCTCCCTTCCATCTACTTGGAAAAATTCTGGGGCCAGAATCCCCCCAAGGAGGTCTAGGCCCAGATCAAAGCCTCAATTTTACGTAGACCAAGATGTGGGAGGTCACTGCCACCTTGGACTCGGCCTAAGCTGGAGTTTGGTCCCAGTCCTGACATGGTGACCCAGCCCAGATGATATCCTAATGCCAGGAACTTGCCCTACCGCCGACACCATGAACCAGTCTTGCCCTGGCCATCTGTTGCTTTGCACACCTGCTGCACCACTTCTCATTCCCTTCATGCCACTCCAGGTACCACTCAATACAAATCCCCTTTCCTTACAATGCTTGTCAACTCTTGATCTTGCCCTGGCAACATTTCTCCTACTGAAACAAGCATTCCCCACATTTGTCAAAGGGTTCTCAAGAACTGCAAAAGTCAAATTCTCAAATTTATGTTGAATAAATCTATAGTGTTCTATTACTGGTCTTCCTAATCTAGTGCATCTGATACAGTGTTGGTGCCCCACAATATGGATCCATATTGGTTTTAAGCACACAGGCACTAAATTGAATTTCAAATTGTTCCACTCTTTCCTCACCACCCATTGTATAATTTAGATCTTTGGAGTAAAAGGTAAAGCACATATAGGATATTCACCTGTATGCAGAGCCTTTGGGAGTAGCAATAAATCTCTTTTTAACCACTGTGCTCTCAAATAGTTCCATTTTATGGTTGCCAGTGGATATCCACATTCTGGGAATCATAGCTTTATTTTTACAGCTCTTGGTTTAAATTCTGCAATAAAACAACATAGCCTTGGAAGATGTAAAAGCTAGCCAAAGAGAAAGTTCTCTTAAAGCTTCCTTGGATTGCAATTCAAATACTGTAAACTAGTAATACAATCTGGAGGTTTTCTAAATATTACAAATTGAAAACTACCATTGAACAAAGTGATGGAGATGTCTAAAAATAAAATGGAATGAGTACTAACCTGGTGTATGATCTTCCTTTTAAGTTGCACTGATTTGGCCAGGAGAAAATAATTGTTAGAATAGTGCCATCACCAGACCACACTATCAAATTATCATTGAGAAATCAACAACAAAGCCAAATATGCTTCTGAAAAGGGCATTGCATGAAATATTGCTGTTTAAAATCAGCAAAAAATGGTTAGTGTCATCAAGGCTATAGTTGTTCCTATTTCCATGCTTTTAATTCCTTGATAAAATAGGTGATCAAAAAACTAAAAAAAAAAAAAAATGAAGGCAGAAGAAGGCCAAACGGCCTACCCAGTCTGCCCAGAAAGCTTTCACACTTATTTTTCTCATACATATCTGTTACTCTGACTGCTGAGTTCAGGGCCCTTATTGGTAACTTTTTGGTTCTAATTTCCTTCCACCCCCACCACTGATGCAGAGAGCAGTGTTGGAGCTGCATCAAAGTGAAACCATGACATTGACAATATTGAGATGGCAGGCCATGGAAATGTATTACATTTGAACTAACAGTTCTGGTGTTTCGCAGGAAGAAAGAAGACCCATAGTAAATTGGGCACCTTAGTAAATGAATCCACTACCACCATAATAGTGATCATCCCTTGTGAAGTTAAGATTGGTAATGAATTCCATTGATATCCATTCCCATGGTCTTGAGGATTCTGATAAGGGCAAGATTAGACAGGATGTTGATGTGACACTTTATTCTAGACGCATACTTCACAAGAGGTGACATACCTAGTTATGTTTCAGATCCATCCTGGCCACAAAAATTCATTTGCAATTAGTTCTTTAGATTTGTGGCACCAGGATGACCTGCCAATTGAGAATAATGGCTGCTTAGAAGGACTTCCAAACATGACATACATTCTCACACATAGAGTCAATCCTATCTATGAAGGAAGGTTTCTCACTAGCTCCAAACAGTATCCTTTACTCTTTTTCCCAATCCCTGCAACTGGGTTGTTAAACAACACATCATCCTGAAAATTCCATCCAATCAGAATTTCTAACTCCAAAGGCAAAGTTATCAAGTCAAAGGATTGTGGTAGGAGCTTCTGGTTCTGCAGATTCTTCCCCTTCCCTCTGGGACAAAGCATCTGCCTTACTGTTCATGGTACCTGGCCATTAAGTTAATGATAAATCAAACCGCAAAAAGAAGGGAGACCACTGAGCTTGTCTGGAATTCATGTGATCTTTTGGAATTCCAAATTCATGTGGTCAATGAAACCCTGAACTTGGGGACAGACCCCTTCCAGAAGGTGATGCTATTCCTCTAAGGAATTTTTTATAGCCTCAAGTTCCATGTCATAGAAATGTTATTTTTTTTTCTGCAGCTGTTATCTTAAGAAAGTAGAAGGCACATGAATGAAAGTGTTCTTTAGGTCCCTTCCTTTGCAATAGCATATCCCCAACAATTACTGCCTTTGAATCATCAGTCTGAGGTTGTTCTAGGTCTGGGTGAACTAGGATTGGAGCCGTCATAAAGGCCTTCAGCTAATCAAATGCCAATTGTGTTCATGGGTCCTCAAATGAGGTCCCCTTCTTAAGAACCTTCGTTAGAGGAGGTGTCAATTTGGAAAGCCCAAGATAAAATGTCAGTAAAAGTTTGTTAACCCAATGAAGCACTGGATTACCATAACATTTTTCAAGACAGGATATCGTGCCACTGCACAGATCTTACTGAAGTCTATTTGTATTATACCTCAGGAATTCCACGTATCACTTGTCAAATTCATATTCCTTGAGCTTGACATATAACTTGTGGTTCTGAAGATGGTTTAGGACCTGACAGACGTGTTGATAATGCTCTGGCGGATCTTCAGAAAATATTGAGATGTCATCCATGCAGACAACTACACTCTGATCTGGCATGTCACAAAATATTTAATTCATGCTTTGGAATGAGCAGGAACATTTCTTAAACCAAACAAGCATAATCAGGTATTCAAAGTGGCCATAGCATTTTTTAAATATCTTCATTCATTTCCCTTTCTAATCCAGACAAGATTATATGTTCTGCTCACACTGACCTTAGTGAATACAGTATTAGGGCACCGGAAGGTATTCCAATAGTTCATTAATAAGAGGCAGTAGGTAGTGGTTGTTAATCATTACAGTGTTAAGGCTCAGCAATCAATGATGGAGGGAACTATCCTTCTTGGGCACAAAAATCATGGGTTCCCCTGCTGATGAAATTGAATGTTGAATAAAACCTTTCTGCAAATGTTCCTTTAAATATTCCCAGAGAGCCTTCAATTCTGGCTCTGATAAAGAATAGATTCTTCCAAAAGAGATATCTGACCTGACAGTAAATCTATTGGGCAATCATATGGTCTCTGTGGGAGGAGAGTGTCAGCTCCCTTTTTATCAAAAACATCTCAGTATGCTGCTTACTTTTTGGCAATTGTCTAATCCCATTTTTGAGTACCAAACAACACAGATGGCCAAAATTATCTTCTTCTGATCCCACTTCCTAGGTTTCTTCATTGGGCATACAATTCTGTTAGCAATATTTTGATGGATACATCATCTGCCACATCTTCTAACTGATCTGTGGCTGTCATTCCAACCATGAAGCACTGAGAATGACTGAAAAATGTGGCACTCTGAAGAGATTTAAAAAAAACAATTTCCTGGTGGTAATATATTGTCATTAAAACTAGAGATTTTGTCTAAGTGGTTACAGGCCCTTATGATAAGGGTAAGCTTCCTATGATCTCTACCATGTTGCTTAATCCATTCTGTCATAGGGGGACTTGGTGTTGCTCAGCAAACATGAGGCCCACAAAACAAAAAGTTACTCGAGAGTCAATCATGGCTAGAGCAGGAATTCTGTTATTTTCCCAGGACACTTTGACTGGAATAGTGATATGAGAGAGATTTGTCCTAAGGGAAGTATTGATATTCAGAAGGATAACTACGTTCTAATCTGCTTCCTTTACTGGGACCTTGATTGAATCTGTGCTTTCCTGCTGGGGAGAATTTTGATTCTGAAGTCTTCTGTGCCAGGAATTTAAAAAGTGCCCTGAAAGGTCACAATAAAGACAAAAACGTTCTCAATGGTGCTATGCTTTTTCTTCTTCAAAAAGATGGCATTTAATTCCATTGACCTGCATGGGCTCTTCAGCAGTTAACTGACTGTTCATGGGGCTACCTGTCCTTTCAAGGTTTGTAACTCTCTTTCCTTCTCTCAGCTCCTCTCTCCCAAGCATCTCTCAATTATTATGCATAAGGTGAGCAGGGCTGCTAGGATGACTAGGGGTTCTACCCAGGTCAATTCATCCTTGTTGTAGGCTGCAAAAACCTACTAGAAATGAGCATGCAGGACTGGTTAATTCCAGTCAAAATCATTTGCTAATTGATTGAACACCATGGCATACTTGGTTACACTGTGTCAGCCCTGAAAAAGCCTCAGGATTGTACTTTCTGCCAATGGAATGCAGTCTAGATCGCCAAAGGGCTGGTAGAAGGCATTTATGAATGAGTCTACTCTGTTTAGGACTGAATCATCTTGATCCAGAAATGGTGTTTCTTGTAATGGGGCTTTCTTTATAAGCAGGCTGAATATAAAAGCCACCTTTAATGATTCTAAGGGATAAGAGTGCAGGTATAAATGGAACTATAACTTGCATTAATGTAAGAACCCCCACAACTAAATCCTATATTTAAATGAGGGGACATGCTAAAAGGAGGAATTAGAGACAATTACATGCCCCTAGTGCCTCCTTAGTCCAGGAGAGGTGGCTCTGTCAGCGGGTTCAGGAAACCAACACTCAATTTTATGATTTTCGGTTTTCTGACCCCACAGAGAGCGATCGGTTAGGAAAACGGACGCTGCTGAAAGTTAGCACCCGTTTTCCTAACCGGACCGGCCGGAACATGTTTTTAAAATTATTTTTGGTTCCTTTGACTTAATATTGATAGGATATTAAGTTGCAGGGTATACAGAAAAGCAGTATTTTCTGCTTTTCTCTATACTTTTTTGGGCTGGCGTTAATTTATGAACGTAAAATGTTACATTTTACTTTCAGAATCCCGGGTGACTAATAGCCTCATGTATATTCTTCACACTTTGCATTCAGGTGGGGAATGGTCCCTGATTCCATGATCGAATGATTATTCACAGAAATGAATCTCTCATCCTAAATTGCCAATTTTCTCAAGCTCCACTTCCTCAGCATATCAGTCATAGAGGGGACTGACCAAAAAAATGTAACCAGAGCTTGAGTCAACTGATGTTTGGATACATACCCATACCATCATTTGTAATCTTGTTCATCATGGATATTCTTGCTGAAGTTATGCTTGGAGATTTTGAAAAAGACAATCTAATTCTGCTTTAAAATGGACTGCTACTTATTTGGCTTGTTCAATAATTAACATCATTAAACCCAGTGAGCATTTATTTAATATCTGATTCCATTTTTACAAAAAGGTTGGATCCTCTGATGATATGGATTATCTATGGAAAACTACAGGAATATATAGAGACAGGGACAATTTTTCAAGTATATGCCATGGTTTGTCTGCCAAAGATAAATTCAATCTAACTACTGTTTCATAGTGCTGGACTTTTTGAATATACATATTGATACATTTTCCCTGGAAATGAGACTTTTATATGCATCTAAAAACAATAAATAAATGATTATACTCTGGTGCTAGGTGCAGTCAAAATCATTTTTTTTTTCATTTCTGGTTTATTGACAATACAACATTAATGAAATTGGATTTTAATACACTTGGACACTGTACAATGTTTTTGGATATTACTCTTTTCAAACTGAAGATTTGCAGGGACAATGCAATTATTTTATTTCTCAATTTAATTTTTACAACTCAAAAGACTATAAATAATCACATCCTATATTTAAAATATGTACATTCTAAGCCTTAAGAGAGTAAAAGTCTTACAAACCCAGTTTAGGAGGCCAATGTATTAAGCTGCAAACTTTTTTCACAAATGGGGGCCTATGCATGTTAAAATAAGCAAAACAGGCCACATCACAGAAAAACACCAATGTTTTGGGCTTCTACATGTTTTAATTCACATTGGGTCCATTTGTGAAACATTTTGTAAATTACCCTTTTACAAGTTGCAACCTTCATTTCATTCATTTCATGCATTAATAAGCTGCTGCAATTAATTTTCATGTATTCCATCTCATTAAAGCAGAAATTCGCAAGAATTGACCCATGAAGATGCCTTCATAGTTTGGTTTTCCGAAAACAAAAAAAAACTATGCCTCAAAATGACAAAGTTATCTTTTTTGGCTGGGCTTGGTAACAAAGTTTCTCATGAATGTTTGCTATAGAGCCAAGGCCAGTGCTTCCATTAGGCAAACTAGGCAGTTGCCAAACTAGGCGGTTGCCTAGATTGCCATAATTTTGAGGGCAGCAAAATCTGTCAGCAGCTCAGAAGGGTGCTTTGTCAGAGCCAATACCACCAAGGAAGGGAGCTCTGGTTGCAGCCACTAACACCAGTAGGAGGGAATATTGTGCTGGAGCTTCCACCAACATGCAATTAGGTGATGGTGTGGTGGGAATGCATGACCAAAGGTTCCCAATACCCTTGCACTGGCCTTGTATAAAGCTCATCAGCATCCAAATCAAAACCTCACAGAAATAGGTCTCTAACCTACTGGAAGGTTTGAGGGTTAACAATTTGGCTCCTTATCAACAACTTAGATTAATCCACTTAGAATAATTATCAGTTTTATTACAATATAGTAGGGATGTGAATCGGGCTTCGGACGATTGAAAATATTGTCGATATTTTCAAAATCGTCAGCAATCGGGGGCTCTCAGAAAACAATAGGAAAACCCCACGATATTGATCGTGGGACTTCCCTTATTGTTTTGGGGGAGGGCGGGAAAAAACGGCACACAAAAATAACCCCTAAACCCACCCGACCCTTTAAAAGTAACCCCTTAGTTTCCCCCACCCTCCCAACCCCCCAAAAACCTTTTTATAGGTACCTGGTGGTCCAGTGGCGATCCTGGGAGTGATCTCCCGTGATCTCCCGCTCCTGGCCGTCCTCCGGCTATCAGGCCGTCCTTTGCCCTTACCTTGTGACAGGGTATCCGTGCCATTGGCTGGATCCTGTCACATGGTAGGAGCACTGGATGGCCGGCGCCATCTTGTGCTCCTACCATGTGACAGGGGCTGACCAATGGCACCGGTAGCCCCTGTGACATAGTAAGGGCAATGCTATCGGCGCCATTATGGTTCCTGGCACCCGACGGCACGAGTGCAGGAGATCGATCCCGGACCCCTGCTGGACCCCCAGGGACTTTTGGCCAGCTTGGGGGGCCTTCTGACCCCCACAAGACTTGCCAAAAGTCCAGTGGGGGTCCGGGAGCGACCTCCTGCACTTGGGCCGTATTGCCAGTATTCAAAATGGCGCCGGTGCTAGCCTTTGCCTTCATATGTCACATAGTGAGGGCAAAGGTAGCGCCGGCGCCATTTTGAATACTGTCAATATGGCCCGAGTGCAGGAGGTCGCTCCCGGACCCCCACTGGACCACCAGGTACCTGTAAAAAGGTTTTGGGGGGGGTGTCGGGAGGGTGGGGGAAGCTAAGGGGTTACTTTTAAAGAGTCGGGGTGGGTTTTTTGTTTATCGGCTGGGCAGCCGATAAACAAAACACGATTGGGCCCGATGGGAAAAAACCCACATGTGAATCTGAACCAGAATCCGAACCGATTCCGGTTCCGATTCACATCTCTACAATATAGTGACCCTCATTATACATGGTTACTGATATTCAGAGCCACTCTCCTGATATCACCAGCATCTGAAATTTGGCAAAGAAAGTACTCTGAGATTCCTTTCACTATATGCCAACTTGAGTTTAAAGTAAGAATCCAGAAATCCTTATCTACTGTTCAATTATCACACTGCCTTATTTAAATATGCTTGCAAACCACTTTCATGGCTTAACATTATAGAAATCAAAGAGGAAAAAGGAAAAATCAGCACAGAAATATTTGTATTCCTGGAGGGACAGGAAAACACATGGCCATCAAAGACCTCTCATGTGTTACCCCGTGTATTGGCAGCTCTTCCTTCCAGTCAGTAAAATGTGATAACCAATAAAATATGTGAATGTGAGAGCATTTAAAAAGTTCACAATCAATTGCTCAATTCTGGAACTCTTATGGTCAGCTAAAGAGGATTTTATGTACTTCCTGACCCACTGTGCTGGAGAATGAAGCATGTGCCTCACAAACCCAAATTGCTTCCTCTAACATCTATCCAATGTAATAGCATGGTATACATTATACAATGGAACACGTTAGCAATTTCAACCCATAACAATAAGTAGCATTTTTTTTTTATTACCATAATGAATATATACCCTTTTATATAATGATAGTAGTTCAGAATCATTGATATGTCTTCTTTGAACTGGAATAAAGAATGTGTCATTAATAGGCAAGTCATTGTTTATTATGTTGTCATGGCTACTAAAATACTCTCTTTGCAGTATGAAACTTATGTACATTCCGTTTAATCTGTTTAATGATCACACTATTACCCAATTTCATGAATAGACAATTATTCCTCCGTGACAGCAGGAATTGCTGGGACAATACTTTGCTCAAGTGGAGGCATATAAAGTGACTTTTTAAATTAATTTTTTAGTACTTATATAATTTCTCAAATATTTCCTTGGCTGTATGTGTGAGAGGATGTTACTTTGCTATCATTTTTTCTGAGTTGGTTGTGTGAAGGAAAGTACTGTGATCAGCTTTTATGCTTGAGTCTATGGTACTATCATGAAAAGAATAGAGAGGTAAAGGAAAAAATCAAGTTGTTACTACTGTATGCAACCAAATATGAATACTGACCCCACAAGAAGGACACCAACTTCATAAGATGGATGCTGACATGTATGTTTTAACAGAAAAACAAGAAGAGGAACGTTTGACAAGAATGACAATACGTGACCAGGTTATTTTACCTGCCTGTTTAATTAAGGGCTATAAATTCTTTCTTTTTTTTTTTATTGCATTTCAAATTAACACAATTACACTTGTGAAAATAGAGGTAAGAGTAATCCAATATAAACATACATTTGAATCACTAGGTGTGGTCATTGTTAAAAAATACCATTCTAGAAGCACAGTCCAGATGTATTCCACACATTAAGAAAGGTGGAAAGAAGGCAAAACGATTACCGGCATGGTTAAAAGGGGAGGTGAAAGAAGCTATTTTAGCCAAAAGATCCTTATTAAAAAATTGGAAGAAGGATCCAACAGAAGAAAATAGGGTAAAGCAGAAACATTGGCAAGTTAAATGTAAGAAATTGATAAGACAGGCTAAGAGAGAATTTGAAAAGAAGTTGGCTGTAGAGGCAAAAACTCACAGTAAAAACTTTTTTAAATATATCCGAAGCAGAAAGCCTGTGAGGGAGTCGGTTGGACCGTTAGATGATCGAGGGGTTAAAGGGGCACTTAGAGAAGATAAGGCCATCGTGGAAAGATTAAATGATTTCTTTGCTTCGGTGTTTACTGAAGAGGATGTTGGGGAGGTACTCGCAATGGAGAAGGTTTTCATGGGTAATGATTCAGATGGACTGAATCAAATCACAGTGAACCTAGAAGATGTGGTAGGCCTGATTGACAAACTGAAGAGTAGTAAATCACCTGGATCGGATGGTATACACCCCAGAGTTCTGAAGGAACTAAAAAATGAAATTTCAGACCTATTAGTAAAAATTTGTAACTTATCATTAAAATCATCCATTGTACCTGAAGACTGGAGGATAGCAAATGTAACCCCAATATTTAAAAAGGGCTCCAGGGGCGATCCGGGAAACTACAGACCGGTTAGCCTGTCTTCAGTGCCAGGAAAAATAGTGGAAAGTGTTCTAAACATCAAAATCACAGAACATATAGAAAGACATGGTCTAATGGAACAAAGTCAGCATGGCTTTACCCAGGGCAAGTCTTGCCTCACAAATCTGCTTCACTTTTTTGAAGGTAGATATAGTATACTTGGATTTTCAGAAGGTGTTTGACAAAGTTCCTCATGAGAGGCTTCTAGGAAAAGTAAAAAGTCATGGGATAGGTGGTGATGTCCTTTCGTGGATTGCAAACTGGCTAAAAGACAGGAAACAGAGAGTAGGACTGAATGGGCAATTTTCTCAGTGGAAGGGAGTGGACAGTGGAGTGCCTCAGGGATCTGTATTGGGACCCTTACTGTTCAATATATTTATAAATGATCTGGAAAGAAATACGACGAGTGAGATAATCAAATTTGCAGATGACACAAAATTGTTCAGAGTAGTTAAATCACATGCAGATTGTGATAAATTGCAGGAAGACCTTGTGAGACTGGAAAATAGGGCATCCAAATGGCAGATGAAATTTAATGTGGATAAGTGCAAGGTGATGCATATAGTGAAAAATAACCCATGCTATAATTACACAATGTTGGGTTCCATATTAGGTGCTACAACCCAAGAAAGAGATCTAGGTGTCATAGTGGATACCACATTGAAATCGTCGGTGCAGTGTGCTGCGGCAGTCAAAAAAGCAAACAGAATGTTGGGAATTATTAGAAAAGGAATGATTAATAAAACGGAAAATGTCATAATGCCTTTGTATCGCTCCATGGTGAGACCGCACCTTGAATACTGTGTACAATTCTGGTCGCCGCATCTCAAAAAAGATATAATTGCGATGGAGAAGGTACAGAGAAGGGCTACCAAAATGATAAGGGGAATGGAACAACTCCCCTATGAGGAAAGACTAAAGAGGTTAGGACTTTTCAGCTTGGAGAAGAGGCGACTGAGGGGGGATATGATAGAGGTGTTTAAAATCATGAGAGGTCTAGAACGGGTAGATGTGAATCGGTTATTTACTCTTTCGGATAGTAGAAAGACTAGGGGGCACTCCATGAAGTTAGCATGGGGCACATTTAAAACTAATCGGAGAAAGTTCTTTTTTACTCAACGCACAATTAAACTCTGGAATTTGTTGCCAGAGAATGTGGTTCGTGCAGTTAGTATAGCTGTGTTTAAAAAAGGATTGGATAAGTTCTTGGAGGTGAAGTCCATTACCTGCTATTAAGTTCACTTAGAGAATAGCCACTGCCATTAGCAATGGTTACATGGAATAGACTTAGTTTTTGGGTACTTGCCAGGTTCTTATGGCCTGGATTGGCCACTGTTAGAAACAGGATGCTGGGCTTGATGGACCTTTGGTCTGACCCAGTATGGCATTTTCTTATGTTCTTATGTTCTTAGGTATAACCTTCAATCTGTAAGGAAATCGGAGGAGGGAGGTAGCCCAGGAAATACCCAAGTGAAAAAAAGTAAGAAATATAGAAAAAAGAAAACAATTATCAAACTGCACTGGATACAGTTATCGCTTAGGGTAAGAGTCCAAAAAAAATCACAATTGCGACAGTTCGAAGAAAATGAAACTAGAGCTCTGAAACTTTACCACACATTTACAAGGATAACATAATATAAACTTGGAACAAATTATCAAGGCTTCAGATCTCATAGAAAGAAACTTTCCTTTCCTCTCCTGTGTGGAGCGTGTGATGTCTGGATACATCCATATTTTCTGTCCTTGGAATAATGATCTCCTATTATGGAAGAAAAACCTAAGGACTGTATTTTTATCAGATATAAATGCAAAGCTCACTAACAATGTCCCTCTTTGCGTGACTTCAACATCCTGCAAAAGTTCCAGATCATCCGTAAGATTCATTGATTGTTGAATAATCTCCTCACCTTGTGGACTCTCCATGGGTTTCTGAGGCAAATAATAAGCCTTTGTAACTAATGGCATAGCTTCAGCTGGTATCTTAAGGTTGTTAACCGGATAATTCTTAAATATATCCACCATAGGTAGTAATTTGATAACAGGAAAATTAAGAACCCTGATATTGAGGCTTCTTAAATAATTTTCCATATTTTCCATCTTTTTAACCTGTACATTTTCAAAATGCACCAGATTCTGTTGCAGCTTTTCAACTGAGGCTAACCTTTCTTCGAAAGCATTTAGTCTCTTTTCTTGTTCTGAAACCCTTTTTTCAGTATTTATACTGCATATGTTAGTATCCATACAAATTCGGGTTAATGTAACAATTGCAGACTCTATTGAGACTAGTGCTTCCCAGATCGAATCTAAATTATAACAGCGGGTTTTGAAAGGAAAGGATCTGAAAGAACCGCTTGCTCACCACTTCCAGTAATTCCAGTGCCAGTGTCCCGATTTAGTTCCAAGTTTGAAACATCAGCACAAGTTTGTTCCAATTAAGGGCTATAAGTTCTTTCTACAAACAATGCCACCCAGGACAGGGAAATGTCACAGACACAAAAATAACCAAAACCAGCCCAGGAATGAAGAACAGCCTATCCAAAGGGCAGTTTATCAGACAGGTCAGCTCACAGAAAAGCACTGACACCACAAGACAGCTTGTGGGTCCAAAACCTGCAGGACTGAGATCTAATTCTTGTCTGGGGTCACCATGGAGAAAGAGCAATGACATCCCCTCCAAATGGAAAAGGGGGGCCAGCAGTCTGAAATGGAGAAACAACCCCATCTGTCCCACTTCTTGACTATGCATGAACTTCTTACATATTCATTCTTTGCCTGTTAAAAACAGCTGGGGAGAGGGTTCATGGGGCTGGCAAAAGAAGAACTAATGACACCTGAGCCAGTACACCCCTCCCTGCAATGAAGCAGATAAGTTCCAGTGTCCTGAACATGTAAGAAGCCCTGATGTTACCTGGTTGTTCTTTTAAAATCTGTCTTTTTCTTCTCTAGGGCTCAGACCAACCTTAGCCCAGCAAGCAACCGAGGCCAAGAATGCCTGTTCCCTTTCTCAGAGCCTGCCTTTTTAGAGACTGCTTCAGGGTGAAATAGATGGTAATCTCCTAAAGTTATGGTCTAGTTAACTAGTTACGTTTATTAATATACCCTAAGCAAGTCAAAGTCTCTGATATGTTAAGTTTACTAATGATGTAGAGCTTTAATCAGTATAAACTGATGCTGAGCAGCAAGGACTGTAGAGATATTTATTGTCTATTTATTCTAACTTAAATATGAAAAGACTAACAAATAAAATTCTGATTCTATGCAAAAACCTTTGCAGTCTTTTCTGAACTGTTTGGATTACAAAGGTATAGGAGGTGACAGAGAAAATTGCCTGTAGCACTGCTTATCCAGACAGGTGTGGGGGAGGGGGAAGGAGACAGAACACCCTTTATATTGATTAAAGAGGCTGATATTCAGTGTCCTGTTCAGTACCTGGATAAGTGGTGGGTGGAATATGGATGTTCTGAGAAGGAGCTAGTGATATTGAAACATATTGATTTATTTATGTGCCTATCTATTTATTTGTTTGTTTAACTGGATAAGTTAGATCTGTTCAATAGCAGGTCTAAAATTTGCCAAATAAGACTTATCAAGCTAACCAGTGATTTCTTCATGAATATTCAGCGGTATAGCCAAGCTGCTGAATATCCCAGATAAGTCTTATTCAATTAACTTCCTTACAGGCCAATTCAGTACAGTGTACTCAGGCTGAGCGCACTGAGCACCCGTTTGGACGCGTGTTTTTGACGTGCTATTATTACCCCTTATACAGTAAGGGGTAATAGCGCATGGAAGACGCGCATCCAACCCCCCTGAAACTAATAGCAAGCTCAACATGCAAATGTATATTGATGAGCCTATTAATTAGTCCCGCTCGATACAGCAAGTTAAATGTGCAGCCAAACCACACATTTTACTCTCAGAAATTAACTACTGCCTTCCAGCACCGGGAAAGGGTACAGAAAAGCAGAAAAAACAGCTTTTCTGTACACCCTCCGACTTAATATCATAGCGATATTAAGTTGGAGGCCCCAAAAATAAAAAAATAAAACAAATCTGCCCGCGGCCTGTGGGTTGGAAAATGGACGCTCAATTTTGGCGGCGTCCGTGTTCCAAACCCATGGCTGTCAGCGGGTTCGACAACCGACGCCGGTAAAATTAAGCATCGGCTGTCAAACCCGCTGAAAGCCACCGCTTCCGCCAATAAGGAGGTGTTAGAGATGCGCTAGTGACCCTAGTGCCTCCTTATTAGCGCCGGCCCTAATTTGCATACTGAATTGTGTGCCCAGGAGAGTGGCCTGGGTGCATATTAGGAGAGCGGGCTCTCCCGCATGGTTTACTGAATCAGCCTGTTATTTTTGTTTAAATATGTATCACTATATGTTTTGCTTTATAAAGTTTTCTGTGTTGTCATAAAGTCTTTATTTCTGTTCGAGTATTTTAATGTTATGTTATTTCATATCTTTTCTCTCTTGCAATGCTATCTGTATTGTTCTTGTACTTATATTCTGAAGAAAGGCAACTATCCTTATTACATTTTTTGCAGAGCCTGTTTATTATTATTATGTTGCTATGCTCTTAACCTTTCATGATATTATATTGGACTGGTACTACATGACATTGTCTACCACTCACTCTACCCATCTGACTGCATTACTGGACTTAATGTAGTCCATGTCCATATTATAGCCATCTAGGCTAATGGTTGATGAGCTTTAATCTTCTTTTGTAGTAAATGCTAGTTTCCTGTTTCACTAATAGAATGACATCCTTGTGTTCAGGAAAAGGAAACCACAAAAAGAACAGCAATTCCCCATATTACCAAGAAGATAGACAGATGACACAGTAAAGCCCCTACTTCTGTTTAATTCTATTGATATCTTCATGAGTGAATTTGAAAACAGTATGATATTTGGTGGTATGTATGACAGTTCATAGGAAAATTAACTGCTTCTGATCTTGGTATCAGTTATACTAGTGAGTGTGAGGGTATTATGTTGTTGTGAATGCTTTTATATGATTGTACTGTCAGTATAGATGGTAAAATTTGTATTGTCTGAAGAAGTGAGAATGCACAATTGCACATCTCTTAGATTCTACAATGTCTATCAGTTAAGTGTAAAGTAAACGTGATAATACCGGCATGCAGGCAGAATGTATATTGAGAATAAGTGTAAGTGGCCATGAGGTGTAACTGAATGAGTGTGAAAGAGAGTATAATATTAAAGAAATTAGGTTAAGATTTTAATAAGAAAGATGGTGTGTATTTAGTAGATGAGATTTAGTTGTTAGGTGATAGCATTGTTGTTTTTTATGCAAGGATGGCAAGTCTCAGTAACAAAATAGTACTGACTCTTTAAACATAACTTTTGCATAATGAACTTTAACCAGTCTTAAAAAATAGATAAACATTGTTTATTCTTTTTAGATTTTATGTAATAGGGCAAAGAGCAATGCTGTTTTCAGCTAGCTTTTCCTTTTTACCTAGGTATGAAAGAGTTTTCATTGTCCAACTAGAACTGGCCAAACGACTCACCTTATTGAATTGTCAGAATGTAATTAATTCTTGGTTTGAGGTAACTGAAAAGATAGCAGATCAAATTAACCCAATAAAAACAAGAGTTATCAAACAGAAGAAACCATCTCAACCTTGGTATAACAATAATATTAAAAAAACAAAAATCCAACTTAGGAGATTTGAAAAATTGTGGAGAAAAAAATAAAAATCCACAGACGTTAGGTTCATATAGATCACAATTAAATAAATATAAAAACTTGATTAATGAAACTAAGAAAAATTATTTTAAGTATAAAATACATTGTTTTAGTAACAATGCCTGAAATCTTTTTACTTAACAAAGAATTTAACTTTGACCAACATAGAAACTAACCCTATATCTGAGACTAAATGCAATGAAATTGCTTATTTTTCAAAAACAAAGTTGAGAACCTGGTTAAAGCAATTCCGAATGTAAAACCTCAAGAAATAATAATGATAAAGAAAGAAATATCTGACTGGCCATCTTTTGATGAAGTCTCCTCTATAGAAATTGAAACTATTATAAAAAAATTAAATCCAATGAGTCACCCTTTAGATTCTATACCTTCGGTTGCCCTAAAACCTATTGCTCATATTACAGCCCCCTTATTTGCAAAAGTTGTTAACCTCTCTCTAGCTGAAGGATATCTGCCAGAAGTTCTGAAATCAGCTGTTATTAAACCCATTTTAAAGAAACCCTCCTTAAACCCTGAAGTATTAAGTAATTATAGGCCTATATCAAATCTTTCTTGTCTAGCAAAAATAATTGAAAAAATTGTTCATAAACAATTAATAGAACACTTAGGGGTAGATTTTAAAACCCCTGTGCGCCGGCGTGCCTATTTTGCATAGGCCGCCGGCGCGTGCAAAGCCCCGGGACGCACGTAAGTCCCGGGGCTTCCTAAAAGGGGCGGGAGGGGGCATGTCCGGGGGCATGTCCAGGGGCAGGGGCAGGGGCAGTCTGGGGCGTGTCCGGGAGGCGTTGCGACAGTTCGGGGGCGGGCCAGGAGGGGGGTCCCGAGTCCCCAAGCACTGTGGCCTGTGCCGGGGGATGCCGGGGCGGCAGGCGTAACTTGCCCAACAAAGGTAGGGGGGGGGGATTTAGGTAGGGCTGGGGGATGGGGTAGATAGAGGAAGGGAGGGGAAGGTGGAGGGATGTGGAAGGAAAGTTCCCTCCGAGGTCGCTCCGATTTCGGAACGGCCTTGGAGGAAACGGAGGTAGGCTGCGCGGCTCGGCGTGCGCAGGCTGCCAATTTTGCACAGCCTTGCGTGTACCATCCCCAGATTTTATAAGATATGCGTGGCTACGCGCGTATCTTATAAAATCTGGTGTACTTTTGTTCGTGCACGCGTATTTTTTTAAGATCTACTTCTTAGAATCTAACAATATTTTATATCCAAACCAATTTGGCTTCCGTCAATATCTGAATACAGAAACACTTTTATTATCATTAACTGATACAGTTTTAAAAGGTTTTGACTCTGGACAAAAATATATTCTAGTTTTATTAGACTTGTCTGCGGCATTTGATACAATAAATCATAATATTTTAATATTAAGATTAAAAGAAATTGGCCTTATAAATAAAACCCTTGATTGGATAGTGTCTTTCTTACAACAAAGATCCTTTCAAGTGAAAATAGGAAATCATTGCTCCGATAAAATGCAACTTCAAACTGGTGTCCCACAAAGGTCCGCTTTATTGGCGACCCTGTTTAATTTTTATCTTCTTCCAGTGTGTCATCTCTTAGCAGGTTTAGGTCTAAATTTTTATATCTATGCCGACGACATTCAGATTCTTATACCTATTCTTGGCACTATTGAACAAACATTTAAATTAATAAACATCTATCTCGGAGCCCTCAACCAATTACTATGCCATATGAAATTAGCCCTAAATATGGAAAAAACAGAAATGATTCTCCTTGACAGAAAAGTAAAAGATAGCTTTGCTAGTACAAATAATACCCTTTTATTACCCAATAATATTAAACTAGTATTATCTGAATCAGTCAAAGACTTAGGAATTACCATCAATTGTCAGCTAAATTTTAAAAAACATATTTCTCTTCAATTATGAGAAGGATATTATAAATTGTTGCTGTTGCGAAAGTTGAAACCACTTTTAGATGTTAATGATTTCCGATTGGTGCTGCAAGCTTTGATATTTTCATCCTTAGACTATTGTAATTCCCTTCTCTTAGACCTTCCACAATCTACTTTGCACCCTTTACAGGTGCTTCAGAACTCTGCTGCAAGGGTTTTAACAAATTATTAAAAAACTTGAACATATCACCCCTGTTTTAATCAATCTGCATTGGCTGCCAGTACAAAACTTGTTGTATACTACACAAAGGGGTAGATTTTAAATACATGCACGATCGCGTACTTTTGTTCGCGCACCAGGCGCGAACAAAAGTACACTGGATTTTATAAGATACGCGCGTAGCCCCACATATCTTATAAAATCCGGGGTCGGCAAACGCAAGGGGGTGCACATTTGTGCAACCTGCGCGCGCCGAGCCCAGCGCGAGCTGCCTGTTCCCTCCGAGGCCGCTACGATTTCGGAGTGGCCTCGGAGGGAACTTTCCTTCAACCTCCCTTCCCCTACCTAACCCCCCCCCCCCCCCCCCGGCCCTATCTAAACCCCCCCCTAACTTTGCGTGCATCGGCCAGCAGCCCCGCTCTGTCCTCCGGTCCCGGGGGCTGGTCCAGAGGCCTCGACCACGCCCCCGGGCCGGCGCCATGCCCCCGGGCCCGCCCCCAAAACGCCGCAGCATGCCCCCAAAACGCCGCGTCGTTTCGGGAATGCCCACGGACACGCCCCCTCCCGCCCCTTTTCGAAAGCCCCAGGACTTACGAGAGTCCCGGGGCTTTACGCATGCCGGCAGCCTATGCAAAATAGGCACACGAGGGCCCTGCGCTTGTAAATCCGGAAGGATTTACGCGCGCAGGCCTTTTAAAATCTGCCCCAAACTGATTTATGGACAAAAAAGAGAGTGGCTGAATTTTCTAATCCAGTTACATGTCCCGCAGAGATCTTTAAGATCGGCGAATAAAGGACTGCTTCAAATTCCATCTGTGAACTCTGCCCATCCTATATTAATCTGAGAGCGATCCATTTCAATTGCCAGTCCATGGATTTGGAACACTATGCCTGTAGCATAGTGTTTAAAGCTTTTAAAAAAGCTCTAAAAACATGGCTTTTTGAACAGGCTTATATTGATTATCTTGAAAAAAAGGACTAAATGGTTTAAAGAAACATTATTTTTACTTTTGTTTTATGTTCTTTTATTAATAATTGATTAACAATTTTATTTTCTATCATATTTTATTGTACCTTTCAGATATTTTAGTATGATTTTATGATTTTGTAACATGTAAACCGTTGTGATGTATATTATGAACGACGGTATACAAGAATCTTTAAATAAGTAAATAAATAAATAAATAAATAAATAGATAGATAGATAGATAGATAGATAGATAGATAGATAGATAGTGCTGCAGGCAACCATGAGGAGGACCTTGGTTTAATTTCTGGCCAGGCTTAAAGCTACTTGAGTTGTCCAGGCTTGAGGATGCTTCTAAGAAAATATTCAAAGCTCTTAGGAGGAGACTTCTTCAACCTTCACTCAACATCAACATCTGGCAACTAGATTTGTGTTTCAAATTAAATGAATTCTGAAAATTTCCATAACCAGTAATGTCTGGTTCAGGTCTGCCACAGCAATGATGTAGCTGAGTTAGTAGGGGCATATACAATAGGGAGAAAACCCTGGACAGTTTTTACCTATGGCTTATGGTACATTAGCCTGATAGAGGCCAGTTCTGATTGAGCCGATAACCCAAAAGACTAGAAGAATGCTGCCAGGGGAAAAAAGAAAGGAAAAAATAATCAAAATCTCTCCCACAAACTGTAAGCAAAGCTTCTAGACTATGATAATGCTCTAACCGAAAATGATCTCAACCTGGAAATGTAATAAATATATGTATTAAGGCTACAGCTGGTAATTTAAAAATGCACATGTGTTTGATGAGCAGGTGTTTGTAGGTTTGTATGTAGACTTTATAGAGAGCATTAATAGAGTAGTTCTGGTGACTCCGTGACTTGTACTCTGAATATCTTTTATTAGTCATGAAGAATGTTTATTTAATTTTGTGTCAAATATCTGGTGAATATCTCCTGTTATGACATTTGCTATTTAGAAAAATCTGATTATTCCCACTATTCTGCCTCCAGACGTCAAGAAGTGTTAGACTCAAGCTCTTTCTGATTAAAATTGTTCTAAGACTTGCTCTAACCCCATTTCTCATTATATAAAATTTATGGAAGACAGATCAATCGTAGGCTGTGAAACAGTCAAGAGTGTCTGCCAAGTTAAATATGTCCTTAAAACATGAGTGCTTAACAAAGAGTATAACATTTTCTTTAAGCATCCCCTGCTTTCCACAGTCATAGACTGGATGCTGGGCTTGACAGACATTTAGTCTGATCCAGTTTGGAAATTCACATATTAGTATTGTGAACATTAAAGCTACTTTGATGTTCACTGTGAAAGTTATCTTATAGCACAATACTTCTGAGATTTTACATGCATCTTTTCTGTATTAGTGAAATGTAGGTAAAAGGCAAAGGTGTGACTTTTATTTCCATGAGAACAGTTTAGTGGTTTTGGTAAATTTAGTAAATTCAGCATTAATAGGCAAATTCAATTTCATCGTTCACTCAACATCTTATTGTTAGTTAGAGAGAGGCTTACCTTTCCCACGTACTGAGGATCTGGCCCTATGTGTTCTTCTAAAACAAAGAACTGGTTCCACACCCATCCGCGCTTGGGACGATGATGTACTTCTGTTTCACCTTCTATTTGTTTGGTTTGATTTCTGGTCACCTTGATAGAGCTGTGGTGAGCAGCTCCGTAACACCTCTGCACAAAACAGAGACATACCAGGACTGGACAAATGCAAGATGTGCTCGTAATTCTCATTGTAGAATAAATTTCCTGTCCAAGGTCTTTCTTTCCTTCTTTTATTCCTTGTGTTACTCTTCTCTCTTTGTAATCCAATAATAGATTTCTAAGAAGTAAGGCTGATCACATTCAGAAAGACAGTGCAAAATGTTCTTTGTTGGTGGTCCATGGTATAACTGCCCATTGGCCAAAGGTAGGACTGCATTTACATTATGAAAAGATGAGTAAAGTATGTGTGGGTCCTTATAAAGAGGTCTTTAAAGAATACTGCTGAAGCCAGACATCTTAGACCTAATAGAATAGAGAGAAATAAAAATAATTGATATCACTAAAAATACATTTAATTATTTTTCTACATTAGTAAATTCATTTTGGTATATTTTATGTATTCTTTTAAAATTAACTTTGCTCCACAGTTTATTTTTAGCATTCTCAAGTTGTGCAATAAGAACTGCATGATTTTCTCCTTTAATTGCACTGTGTACTGCACTGTATACACATATAATCTTTGAATTGGTAGTATGAAATAGTTTCATGACTTAGGGTATTTAGGACAATATCAAAATATTGCACAGAAGTCTTGAATTGCAAACCTGCACAATTTTGCTTTTTGAACATTTTTAACTCATGATAAAAATGTCTGAGACTGCATGTGAGCAATATTAAAACTGAAAACAAACTGGCCTTAAAAATAGTAATTACAGTATAATCAGGAAATGCAGCAAATTTTAATGAGTCCCAACGCAACTTTAACGTTGTGAAAAATTTAAATCTTTATTGGCGGCAACTCCATTGCTTCAACAAGACACATATTTTAAACAAGGTCCCCCGACACGGACCCGTGTTTCGCCAAACGCGGCTGCATCGGGAGGGACGTATTTAAGGCGGAGTTCATATGCTTAGGAGCTACACGTTTGAGGAAGTAAATTAAGCAAGCTGCTAAATTTACTTCCTCAAACGCGTAGCTCCTAAGCATATGAACTCCACCTTAAATACGTCCCTCCCGATGCAGCTTTGCTAAATGTACTTCCTCAAACGCGTAGCTCCTAAGCATATGAACTCCGCCTTAAATACGTCCCTCCCGATGCAGCCGCGTTTGGCGAAACACGGGTCCGTGTTGGGGGACCTTGTTTAAAATATGTGACTTGTTGAAGCAATGGAGTTGCCGCCAATAAAGATTTAAATTTTTCACAACGTTAAAGTTGCGTTGGGACTCATTAAAATTTGCTGCATTTCCTGATTCTACTGTAATTATATGCTTGAAGCAGTGGCGTAGCCACGGGTGGGCCTGGGTGGGCAGGTGCCCACCCAACTTAGACCCAGGCCCACCCAACTGGCACCGGAACTGCAAGGCTGTCGCGGGATCCCATCCCCGCGACAGCGAACAAGAGAACCCACGCCTCGCGCGCCATCACGGCACACATGGAGAAGCGCTGCTGCGGCCGTATGGCCAACCGGTCTTCCTGTTCGGGGGGGGGAGCAGAAGCGCGCGCGCAGCTTCCGCTTCCTCCCCCCCAATGCAGGAAGATCAGCTGCCTCTCCTGCTGCCACCCGTTCTCCTGCTATCTTCGGACCAAACGGCCCGCCGAACTTCCTGTTTGGGGGAGCGGAAGCGCCGCACACAGCTTCCGCTTTCTCCCCCAAAGCAGGAAGATCAGCTGCCTCTCCTGCTGCCACCGGCCTCCTGCTATCTTCGGGCGTCGGGCCGTACTGCCCGCCGATCTTCCTGCTTGGGGGGGGGAGGAAGCGGACGTTGTGCGCTGCGCTTCCGCTTCCCCCCCCCCCGACAGGAGGTTCGGCGGGCCATACCGCCCGACGCCCGAAGATAGCAGGAGGCCGGTGGCAGCAGGAGAGGCAGCTGATCTTCCTGCTCTGGGGGAGAAAGCGGAAGCTGTGCACGTGCTTGAATGTGTATGTGTGGATGAGAATGGGAGTGTGTGTGGGTGAAAACTGGAGCCTGGGTGTGTATGTGGGTGAGAATGGAAGCTTGAATATGTGGGTGAATGGGAGCTCGAATGTGTGTATGTGTGGTTGAGAATGGGAGCCTGGGTTTGTGGGTGGGTGAGAATGGGAGCTTGAATGTGTGTATATATGGGTGAGAATGAGAGCCTGGGTTTGTGTGGGTGGGTGAGAATGGAAGCTTGAATATGTGGATAAGAATGGGTGCTTGAATGTGTGTATGTGTGGGTGAGAATAGTACCTTAAATGTGTATATGTATGGATGAGAATGGGAGCTTGAATATGTGTGGGTGAGACTGGGAGTCTGGGTTTATGTGTGTGGGTGAGAATGGGTGCCTGGATGTGCGTCTGTGTGTGCATAAGAATATAAGCCTGGGGAGGGGTGAGAAAGTGAGAACTTGAATGTGAGCTTGTGGGGGGGGGGGGGAGAGCATAGGAGAGTGACAGCTTGAGTGTGTGAGAGGGAGTCTGTGAGAGAAAGCATGTATGTGTGTGTGTGTGTGTGTGTGTGTGTGTGTGTGTGTGTGTGTGTGTGTGTGTGTGTGTGTGGAAGGGAAGAAGACAGTAATAGAAGAAAGACACTGAAAAGGAATTAGGAAATGAGCTATAAGGGAAAAAATGGGAAAAAGAGACCAGGACCAACTGATTAGAAAAATACAAAGATCAGACAACAAAGGTAAAAATATATATCTATATTTTGAGATGTTAGCAATTTAAATATAAGCAACACAACCGCTCTCTCAAAATTTATGGACAGGTAGGAGCCGTGTATAAAATCGTAATAATAAGAAGGCTAAAGTACCACAAATCACCGTGAATTATGTTTGTATCATTAAGTAAACCTCATACTTAGGCGTAGATGTGAATGCTATGCTGCATAATTTGGCATTATTTATCAGTAAAAAAACAACTAGTAGACCTGCATGCCTACAGCCCACCCATGTTAATCTTGTGCCCACCCAAAAAATCAATTCTGGCTACGCCACTGGCTTGAAGTGCAGCACCTTGCTCCAATTTTTGCTTTGTGGACTTAAAAATAGTAAGCCACCAATTGAAAGGAACAGTGAAACAATTATTTGCAGAGCAAATCTATACCCACATATTGGTATAACTTTGTGAGTGTCAGCAAATCGGGACAACACGCAAAACTTCTCTACACAAAAGAGAAGTATTCCAGGCCTCTTGATCATTTACCCATATGACCCACAAAGGGTGCCAAATGTCTATTTTTCTATAATTTTTCAGTTGAATCTAAAACAATATTTAGCATATGAACTGTATAAATCTATCATCTGTCTCACTGTACGGAGATCAGCTGATCTGGTCAGAGCGAGTATACAAGATGACAACTTAAGATAAGTCTCCCTGACGCAGGAGATCCGAAATGCCAGCTGACGTCAGGGTTTGGCTTTCTTTTGTCAATGCAAGCTTTTCTTATTTGTGCCTTAAGGCATTTTTTATAATTGCAATTTTAAAACACTGTGCTTAAAAAATCAATTTGAGTATTTTCTATTTTGTATGGCTAGGGGTGGATGATTGAGTCGTCTGGGTAAGCCCCTTTAATAGGGAGGTCTTACACTTACACCGGGCATCCTGACACACTAGTCCTTGATGCATGCAATTTGTTGGTGATATGCTTGCTTCCATTGAATCAAGTGTGTACTAAATAATCACCTCTTTAGTTTTGTTTTGCTCTGTGCCTTCTTGTGTGGTCTAAATCTATCCCCAAACAGAGAGAGCGCATGTTGACAAAAAATTATTAACCTTGGTTATATGCTAAATATTGTTTTACATGCAATTGAAAAATTATAGAAAAAAATACTTTTGGCACCCTTTGTGGGTCATATGGCTGAATGATTGAGAGGTCCGAGATACTTCTCTTTTGTGTAGAAAAGTTTTGCATGTTCTCCTGGCTTGCTGACACCCATAAAGTTACAACAATATTAAAACTACACAAACAAACTGATTTTCTATTTTTTTTTGTTTGTATCCTGGTTTGAATGGATTTATTTATATTTTGAGGTAGATACTCATGGGTTACATAAATCAGGATAGGGGTGTTTCACAGTTTTGCTGAAGTGAAAATTTTGTGTGCAACCTATAAAGCTATCTTGCTTTTCACTTCTTTTTTACACTTCATTAAGTTACGATTTGAAAACAAGATTAAAAAAAAGATGATTGCTCATTTTTCAGCTCTGCATCCTGATAACACTTCTTCAGAAAGGAGATAGACACGTGGTATGTCAATTTTTAATACTGCATTGCTAAGAATATTGTAATGTTGTAAATACTGCATTGCTAAGAATATTGTAATGTTGCCTCCATGAATGAGTGAAGAAGTACAGAGCTTCATTCAGGTGTAAAAACCTGCACATGTTGCTTCTACAGAGGAACCAGAAAGAACTCCCGTAGCTTAATTGTATGTTTACTCTACCACCTAGTGACTGAAGTCCTTATCCACATGTAGCTTGGATTCATAACACATATCTTCTAGAGATGTGAATCAGAACCAGAATCGGATCCGATTTCAGTTCCGATTCACATCTCTATAGATGTGAATCGGAACCAGAATCGGATCCGATTTCAGTTCCGATTCACATCTCTAATATCTTCTTCACTAGCAAAATAGTTGTTCAAATGTCAATGTCAAAATCTAATATGTACTTCTCTTGTAATAATATTCATATGAGTGTGCAATGACCAGCAGTAATGGCATGACTTGATATACATAGGGTTCATATGGAAAGGAATGGTCAGCAGAAAAAAGAAAGTGATATTGCCTTATTTGGAATACTGTGTATAATTCAGGAGACCACACTTTGACAAGGATATAAACCAGTTGGAATTGGTTCAGATAGTGGCATCTAAAATGGTCAATAGGTTTTCTTATAAAGCAAATGGAGACAGGCAATATCTAAACATGCATACTATAGAGCAGGGGTGGGCAATTAATTTTCCCATGGGGCCGCATGAGAAATTGGGATGGTTTAAGAGGGCCGGACTAATATAATTAACTCAGTTCTCAATAGCCCTACTTATGAAAAGACAGCAGTTTACCACCAATGCATGTCCTCTGAGAAAACACAACAAATTAGACCGATACAAACGCTTACATGCTAGCAAAATATCTCATCTCGGTAACAGACACAGAACCGACCTAACATACTCCCAGGATCTGTAGTAATGCACATAAACGAATCTGCACACAGTTACACCTGTATTATAGAATACACTCAAACAGGAGCAACCCTATCTATGAAAAGGCAACACTACAAATATTAAATCAGGTCCTAAAAACCAATACACCTCTTATTAGGAAAACAGAACTAGCAAGCAGCTATAGATCCCCACACAGAAATAATAGTAAAACTATACTAATAAGCAGAATAAATGTTTCAAAACAGCTATGAACAGAATAACATCCAACAATTAAAAACTCATAAAAACTATTAAACATTCTCCAAACATCAATAAAATATTTCAAAAAAGCAGACATCACACAATTAAAATGGCAGTCAAGAAAAATAAACTTAAAGCCACCTTTACTTACCCCCTCCAGCAGCTCTCCCACTCCCCTTCCCTGCAGGCCGTGGCACACACCAGAAGCAGCAGTAGAAGCTAAGCTCTATACTTATAGTCCTCTTCCTTAGTGCCCATGTCTCTCACACACACACACCATACCAGTCATGCCCCCATGACCAGTTTCTGTCTCTCACACACCAATCATCTCCCAAACAGTCTTTGGCACACACACACCAGTCACCTTCCTGAACAGTTTCTCTCATGCCATACACACACACACCCACAGAGGCTTCCCACTCCCGTGTTCTACTTACATATATGGGCTTCTCACTCTCATAATCACTTTCTCTGTCTCTCTCTCTCTCACACACACACACACACACACACTCACTCACCAGTCTCTCACTCCCATGCTTGTTCTCTCCACAAGCACAGGCTTCTCATTCCCATAATCACTTTCTTTCTCTCTCTCACACACACACACACACAGCAGTCTCTCACTCCCATGTTCTCTTTCAGATATACATGCTTCTCTATCCCATGATGTGTCTCACACACACCCAGGTTTCTCACTCCCATGCTCACTCTTCACATGCACAGGCTTCTCATTCCCATAATCACTTTATTTCTCTCTCTCTCACACACACACACACACACACACACACACCAGTCACCTGATCTCACTCATGCATACACACACACAGGCTTCCCACTCCCAAGTTCTCTTTCAGATATACAGGCTTCTCCCTCCTATGCTGTGTCTCACACACACCCAGGTTTCTCACTCTCATGCTCACTCTCTTCACATCAGTGGCGTAGCCAGAATTGATTTTTTGGGTGGGCACAAGGTTAACATGGGTGGGCTGTAGGCATGCAGGTCTACTAGTTGTTTTTTTACTGATAAATAATGCCAAATTATGCAGCATAGCATTCACATCTACGCCTAAGTATGAGGTTTACTTAATGATAAAAACATAATTCACGGTGATTTGTGGTACTTTAGCCTTCTTATTTTTACGATTTTATACACGGCTCCTACCTGTCCATAAATTTTGAGAGAGCAGTTGTGTTGCTTATATTTAAATTGCTAACATCTCAAAATATAGATATATATTTTTACCTTTGTTGTCTGATCTTTGTATTTTTCTAATCAGTTGGTCCTGGTCTCTTTTTCCCATTTTTTCCCTTATAGCTCATTTCCTAATTCCTTTTCAGTGTCTTTCTTCTATTACTGTCTTCTTCCCTTCCACACACACACACACACACACACACACACACACTTTCTCTCACAGACTCCCTCTCACACACTCAAGCTCTCACTCTCATATGTTCTCCCCCCCCCAAGCTCACATTCTCTGCAGACACACATACAAGTTCTCACTTTCTCATCCCTCCCCAGGCTTATATTCTTATGCACACACAGACGCACATCCAGGCACCCATTCTCACCCACACACATAAACCCAGACTCCCATTCTCACCCACAAACCCATGCTCCCAGTCTCACCCACACATATTCAAGCTCCCATTCTCATCCATACATATACACATTTAAGGTCCTATTCTCACCCACACATACACACATTCAAGCACCCATTCTTATCCACGTATTCAAGCTTCCATTCTCACCCACCCACACAAACCCAGGCTCTCATTCTCACCCACACATACACACATTCAAGCTCCCATTCACCCACATATTCAAGCTTCCATTCTCATCCACACATACACACATTCAAGCTCCCATTCTCACCCACACACAAACCCAGGCTCCCATTCTCAACCACACATACACACATTCGAGCTCCCATTCACCCACATATTCAAGCTTCCATTCTCACTCACATACACACCCAGGCTCCAGTTTTCACCCACACACACTCCCATTCTCATCCACACATACACATTCAAGCACGTGCACAGCTTCCGCTTCCTCCCCCCCCAAAGCAGGAAGATCAGCTGCCTCTCCTGCTGCCACCGGCCTCCTGCTATCTTCGGGCGTCGGGCCGAATTTCCTGTCGGGGGGGGGGGGGAGCGGAAGCGCAGCGCACAACGTCCGCTTCCTCCCTCCCCCAAGCAGGAAGATCGGCCCGACGCCCAAAGATAGCAGGAGGCCGATGGCAGCAGGAGAGGCAGCTGATCTTCCTGCTTTGGGGGAGAAAGCGGAAGCTGTGCGCGGCGCTTCCGCTCCCCCACCCCCAAACAGGAAGTTCGGCGGGCCCGACGCCCGAAGATAGCAGGAGAATGGGTGGCAGCAGGAGAGGCAGCTGATCTTCCTGCATTGGGGAGGAGGAAGCGGAAGCTGCGTGCGGCGCTTCCGCTCCCCCCCCCTCAACAGGAAGACCGGTTGGCCATACAGCCGCAGCAGCGCTTCCCCATGTGTGCTGTGATGGCGCGCGAGGTGTGGGTTCTCTTGTTCGCTGTCGTGGGGATGGGATCCCGCGACAGCCTTGCAGTTCCGGTGCCAGTTGGGTGGGCCTGGGTCTAAGTTGGGTGGGCACCAGCCCACCCGTGGCTACGCCACTGACCTCTAACACCGCTGCCGTTACCACTGGGCTTGAACGTGCTGACAGCCCAGCGGCAATGGCAGCGGGAGAGACCGGGAGCGCGCGCCGCGGACCAGTGGTTGGGGACCCCTGAAAAAAGACCACGAAAGGCGGAACTGTGACATATGTAGGAAAGAAACTCGAGCGAAGGCACGCTGTCCGATTGGCCGGTGCTGGGCAAGCCTTGCCCAGCACCGGCCAATCGGGCAGCGTGCCTTCGCTTGAGTCACTCAATCCCCCCCACCGGACGCTGTAAAAAAAAAACTGTTCATTCTCCGCTCCCTCGCTCCCCGATTGGCCGGCCAATCGGGGAGCGAGGGAGCGGAGAATGAACTGCTGCCTTCCCTCTGCAAGGGAAGGCAGCGTGCCTCATTCCCCGTCTGCTCTCAGCAGTGGGCGGGCTGGTCACAGACCGTAGGCGGGCCAGATTCAGCCCGCGGGCCGCCCCTTGCCCAGGTCTGCTATAGAGGAATGGTGGGATAGGGGAGATATGGAAGATACATATAAATACTTCCAAGGTATCAATGTCAAGAAGCAGGCCTCTTTCAATGGAAAAGAGGCTCTAGAATGAGGGGATCATAGGCTGAGGGTAAAAGGGATAGACTCAAGAGTAATCTTAGGAAATATGTATTTACAGAAGAGCCTCCAAGTGGAGGCGATGGAGAGAAGGACAGTATCTGATTTCAAAAGATTTGTAAATAACACAACTAAAGAATGCTTTTTCAAATTACAAGTTCTGAAAAAGCTAAAACCCTTGCTACACGCACCCGATTTCAGCCTCGTCCTGCAATCAATCATTCTCACCAAAATTGACTACTGTAACGCGTTGCTACTCGGGCTACCAGCTTCCACCATTAAACCTCTTCAGATGTTACAGAACTCTGCAGCTAGGGTCTTGACCAACTCTAATAAGAGAGACCACATCTCGCCCATCCTCTACAATCTCCACTGGCTTCCGATTAAATACAGAATCCTCTACAAAGTCTTGACCCTCATACACAAATCCTTAAACAATTTAGCTCCAATCGATCTTACGTACCATTAAATCAACAAGACCAATCAGAAAAGCCTACCAAGACACCCTGTTCATCCCCCAAGCCAAAACTCCGCTAAGGAATAGGGCTTTTTCCACCGCAAGTCCTTCTCTTTGGAACTCGCTTCCACCTGTCCTCAGACAAGACCCCTGCCACCTATCATTCAAGAAAAAACTGAAAACTTGGCTTTTCAGCCAAGCATTTCCCTGATCACTCACAAGCCACTTTCAACTTGCAATTATGTTCTGCTTCACTCTAATTGTATAACTCCACCTCCCTTAAAGCTTTAATCTTCCTTTCCTTTTAAACTCCACCCCCTTTCCCTCCCCATTAAAACCACCTTTCTCCTAGACCCCTCGTTTATCCCTCTCCTCCCTCCACCCCCGTGTCCTCCCTTTGCTTTTCCTCCCTGCCACCTAGCACAATTTCGTTCGATACATCCACATTGTAAGTTAATTATTATAAGGTTTTTTCATCAGCCTCTTGCAAGGCATATGTATAAAAGGAATATTCTTCTAATACCATGTTACTTATTGTTCATATATGTTTTCTCTTATATTTATTTGTTACTTAAAAGTTCTTCGTTATATGTAATGCTACCAAGCAAGTTTTAATTGTTCTCTGTAAACCGATTTGATTTGCATACAATGTAAAAAGATCGGTATATAAAAAAACAAAAATAAATAAATAAATAAATTTCAAGAAAGCACAGGACAAACACTGGGGATCCTGAGAAAGTTGTAGGGATTATAGAATAGGGATATGAATCAGGCTATGGACGATTGAAAATATTGTACGATATTTTCAAAATCGTCAGAAATCGGGGGCTCCCCAAAATGATAGGAAAACCCCACTATAATGTTTGTGGGGGTTGTCTTATCATTTTGGGGGACGGCGGGAAAAATGGCACACAAAAATAACCCCTAAACCCACCCCAACTCTTTAAAACTAATCCCTTAGCTTCCCCCACCCTCCCGACCCCCCCAAAAAAGCATTTTACAGGTACCTGGTGGTCCAGTGGGGGTCCCGGGAGCGATCTCCTGCCCCCAGGCCATCAGCTGCCACTAATCAAAATGGCACCGATGGCCGGCCCCTGTCACATGGTAGGAGCACTGGATGGCCCGCGCCATTTTTAATGATGGCGCCGGCCATCCAGTGCTCCCTCCATGTGACAGGGACCGGCCAATGGCACAGATATCCTGTCACATGGTAAGGGCAAAGGCCATCAGCGCCATTTTTATTAGTGGCAGCCGACGGCCCGAGAGCGGGAGATCGCTTCCGGGACCCCCACTGGACCACCAGGTACCTGTAAAAAGTTTTTTTTGGGGGGGGTCGGGAGGGTGGGGGAAGCTAAGGGATTAGTTTTAAGGGTTGGGGTGGGTTTTTTATTTATCGGCTTGGGCGCAGCCGATAAAACCGTGATCGGGCCGGACGAAAAAAAAACCACGAAGTAAATCGGAACCGGAATCAGAACCAATTCCAGTTCCGATTCACATCTCTATTATATAATATGAAGTTGGCATAAATAGGCAAACACTTAGGCCATTTGTTTCTTTTCTGCTATCATGTTTCTCTATTTATGTGTTTACATTCAACCTGGCAGATTTGTCAATAAGTGAGCTATCTGATCATGGTTCTATGGTTTCACAATGTTTATCCATAACAAGTAGTGGTGCACCTCCTTGGCTTCATAAAGGAATCTGTTTAGGGACAGAAGCCAAAAGTTATTCAATTAGGGGCAGATTTTCAAAGGTGTACGCACATAAGATACGCGCATATCCCCTGAAAACCTGCGCCAAGCTCCCCCCTGCGCATGCCACCACCTTCTCTGATACGCGCGGAAGTCCCAGGGCTTTCCTGGGGGGGGGGGGGGGGGGGGTGTTGCGACTGGCGCGTCATCAGGGGGTGTTCCGTGGGGCGTTGGCATGGCCTCCGGACCAGCCCCCGGACCAGAACATGGCACGCCCGCAGCCAGCCCTATTTGTGCCAACTTCATATTTTATAATCCCTACAACTTTCTTAGGATCCCCAGTGCTTGTCCTGTGCTTTCTTGAAATCAGATACTGTCCTTCTCTCCACCGCCTTCTCTGATACACACGGTAGTCCCGGGGCTTTCCTGGGGGGCGTGTTGGGGGATGTCGGGGGGGTGTGTCACGGCTGGCGCGTCATTGGGGAGCGTTCTGGGGGGCGTGGCCATGGCCTCCAGTCCAGCCCCCGGACTAGAACATGGCACACTGGCAGCCGGCCTGCGCACAAGTTATGCCTGCCTCGGGCAGGCGTAACTTTTGAAATAAAGATAGGGGGGGCGGGGAATTAGTTAGGGCCAGGGGGCGGGTTAGTTAGGGGAAGGAAAGGGAAGGTGGGGGGCGCTGGAGGGAATGGAGGCAGGCTGCGCGGCTCGGTGTGCGCAGGCTGCCAATTTTGTGCAGCCTTGCACGCGCTGACCCCTGATTTTAAAAGATACGTGCGGCTACGCACGTATCTATTAAAATTCGGTGTACTCTTGTTTGTGCCGTGTGCGTGAACAAAAGTATGCACTCGCGTACTTTTTAAAAATCTGCCCCTTAGTGTCCTGGGATCCTGGTTGCAAAGCTGAAAATTGAAAGCACCAGGTAGTAAGACTATCAGGCATTCTTGCTGGGTACAAAGAGAGTCCAGTCAAAGATAGCAAGAAAATTTATTTTGATCTAGGTCTCAATATTAAATAAACATACACAGGCTTGACTCCAACATCGCTCTAAGCTTCAACAGCAAGAGGAAATGTGGAAAAAAGGATTCACACTCACAAAGAGGGGAGTAGCTGGCTTGTTACGGCGGTTACTACCCCAAATCAAATAAGCCTGATACTTCACTTTCAATGCATATACAGCATAGTTCTCTGATTCAACGGCAGGGGAGAAGAAAAGAGGGTTCACACTCACAAAGCGGGGAGTAGCTGGCTTGTTACGGCGGTTACTACCCCAAACCAAATGGGCCTGATACTTCACTTTCGATGCACATCCAGCATGGCTCTCTGCTTCAACGGCATGGGAGAAGACTTATACGTCACGCATATCCAGCATAGCTCCCTGCTTCAACGGCAGGGGAGAAGAAAAACAACCAATAAGGGCTAATAACATAGTCTGGGTAAAACAAATAAGCATGGGTGCAGCTTGCTTATTGCGGCGGCTACTACCCCAAACTAATCAAGCTAGATATTCACTTGGATGCAGCTCCATCACTGCTCTCTACATTAAAGGTGGGGATGGAAGGGAAATAGAACCAAGAGCTAAGAGAAATAGATAAGTATGAGAGAAAATATGTGTGAAGCTTGCTGGGCAGACTGGATGGGCCATTTGGTCTTCTTTTGCCGTCATTTCTATGTTTCTATGTTTCTATGTTTCTATAATATGTCTCTTCTTCATAGAAAGTATTGCTCAATATACATGAATCAGCACTGTGATAAGCTGTGCACATAATTCTAATGAAGAATTTAAGAATAAGGTAGCCTACTTTTTATTCTTATCTCTTCTTTAGGGCTGTGCACAATTTCCACTACAGCAGAAATACAATGATTGTCTTCCCTTGCATTTTGAAGGTTCACAGAGGTTTGATCTTGAAAACTTGGTATATTACCACTATGTGCTATTATATGGTCTCAGCTGTGATGGATTTTTTTGAGATAAAACCATTGTTAGTTGTGCTAAGGGGATAGTACAAGAATTCAGCATGGATTTCACATGTAAGTTGAACTCAAAGTTCAAATCCTAAAGTTAAGAAAGATACAGAGTTTTGCTAGCTGGAAAATTTCAACAATGTGAACCATGGTACATTCAGCAGAGTTGTGTTTTCTCTTGAGGAAGTTAAATCTCTGGATGACTTCATATGACCTACCTTTGAAATTTATTTTCAGAAAGCATCAATTCTATTATAATTAATATATTCTATGAATGATCTTGGATACACTAATGGGCACACAATTGAATATGTAGCTGATTCCACACTATTCAGTGGTAAATCTTTTTTCTTGTTTTGGCTGTGATATTTTTCTTAAAACATAGAAACAGGAAGATGTCAGCATGTATATCACATGTAATTTTCAAAGCCAGTCATGCGCATACACCCAGTTTTATGCATGTAAATGGCTTTCAAAACTTGTCCTTGGCTCTGGGTGCATTAAAGTATTGTGTAACCCAGTTTCAGGCATTCTTTAATGTGCAGAAACATTCTGTGGGATGGAGGTGGGTGGTGTTGGCACTTATACACATACAGGTAGATACTCAAAAGTTAGCTGGATATGTATATATGGGATATTTAGCCATGTGGCTGCACCACTGAGTATACCCAGATATTCTTTTGTTAGCTAGATAAGTTTATCCAGCAGATTTTAGGACTGCTCAATAGCAGGTCTAACCTATCCAACTAAGGGGGTTATTTTCCAAGCTGTGTTATGGGCTTTTTGCATTCAAAAAGCGCCATAACGCATGGTGCGATGATAATTTAGAAAAGGGGTGGGATTTCTGGCCAAGTGGGCCAGCTTTGCAAGTTGTGAAGCCATATTGCACAGTTTTAACAAAGCTAATAACTACATCTTTTTCATTAAGCTGGGCACTACAGCATTGTTAGTCTTTTAAGACTCCTACAACCACTGGGGGGAAGGGAGAGAGAGAGAGAGAGAGAGAGAGAGACTGAGACTAGCTACTATAGGGCCCTTCTAATAGTTCGGTATTTATATCTCTATATGAGGCCCATCTAGTGACTCGAGGTAAGGTTTAGGTATTAGTGTAGGGGGTTAGGGGCCACTTTGACATTCAGAGTGAGACGTACGAACAGAACAGTGCTATCTCTCTCTCTCTATCTCTCTCGTTATAGGTAGGAATTACAACAGTTGTGGCCCTTATTGCAAAGTGTGAAAAGTTATCATACTCTGCAATAACACCTAAGCATAGTCACAGAATGGGAGCAAATCAGTCCCTTAGCCACATAAGGTCGAGTATTTCCATTATGCCCCCATCCTGCCTGTCCTTTAGCTGAATAACTATTTAGCCAGATAATAGCTATCCAACTAAGTAGCAGCTGTTGAACATGTCTGGATATTCAGACACCACCACTTTGTTAGATGTTTGAATTTATCCAGCTAAATGACTCAGATTATTGATGTTATAGGGTTTTTGTTTTTTTTAATGTATTACATTTTTAAACTTTAACAAAAGCATTATTACACACTTTAAATCCAGGCAAGACTTTTACAATTATTAAGCCAAAAAACAATTCAAACAATATGTAATCAATACAATAGTAAATCTTAAATTTGCACATTACTTAACCGGCAATAAGCAATTTATCAGCATTGCAATCACACCTCCCTGCCTCTTCGCTATACAATAGGGAGAACAAAACTTTAAGTTGGAGCAATGTATTCTTACAAACAAGTTTTAAGGAAAAAGAGAATAGCAGGTTTATCTAAATAATGCCGGTACTATTAAGCGGATCAGTTCCTGCTTCACTCCTTGAATTCAGGAAAATCAACAATTGGTCAGGCTCCATGAATACAAATTTATTATTTTCTATATTTAATATGCATTTACACGGATATTTTATCATTACTTTTGCATCTAATTGGTGAGCTCTAGCACATAAGGACAACATTTTATTCCTAAGCAACTGCATTGTTCTAATAATGTCCGGATATATCCAAATTTTTCCTCCTAAGTATAGCTTAGACTTGTTTCGAAAAAAGGAGTTTAAAACCATATCCCCTCACTGCGGGACCGGACTTCTGAATTCCCCGGACCTGGGCTGGAACAACACTTCACCCTCGGAAGCCCCGATGTGTGTGGGAGGAGCCTAAACGCTCCATTAAAGCGGCGCGGGAGCAGTGAAGCCACTGCGAGACCGGACTTCTGAATTCCCTGGACCTGGGCTGGAACAACACTTCACCCTTGGAAGCCCCGTGTGTGGGAGGAGCCTAAATGCACCATTAAAGTGGCGCGGGAGCGGCGCACCACCGCCGCTGGCACATGCGGCTTGGTCCGGCTTAGTCCAGTCTAGAACGGACTAATGGAGGGAACTCTCTGTCTTGGTCCCAATTACTGAGGTTCACATAAAAAGTTAGCACCTATTTGAAGCGTTGATATCTCAGCTTTTCCTGGTTAACAGGATCAATTTTCTTTTTGAGTTAGTATGCCTGCAAAAAGGAAAGGGAAGGTAAGGGTCTTTCCTCCAGAGCCCCTGCCCCCGCTATTGCAGCTTGAGATAGACCGCTTCATGACACAGCTGGCAACCGAGGGTACCAGTGAATCCGTTGGGAACCCCCCCGGAGGGAGAACGGGTGGCTCCCTTGGACGAGGCTTTCCTCAGTCCCGACCTTCGTCCGCCTCCGGCCCAGCGTGGAGCAGACGGAAACGCTGCTGTGCCACCCACCAAAGATGTGGATTGTGCTACAGCGGATGAAGGAGCAGTTTCCGTGCTGGAACTGGAGGGGAGAGGACTGGAGGAGATAACTTCGGAGGAGGTCCTCCCCCCGGAGGAGAGAGTTGCAGCATCTGCAAGTATACATCAAGAAACCCTCCAGTTTGGACAGCCTGAGGAATCTCAGCCCACGCTACCAAGGCCTGAGATGGTTACTTTGCGAGCTTTATGGGACCTGGTGAGTGCCTTAAATGTAACTGTGAACAGATTAGAAGGGAAAATAGACTCTGTTTCCTCTAATTTTCAACTGCAGTTTCAGGCTGTGCAGCAAGAAGTGAATGAGTTGACCAATAGGGTTCAGAAAGTAGAAGAAAATGTAAAATCTATACAATCCCTAAATACTGCTATGATAAAAGATCAATTAATGTGTTCTAGAAGATTGGAAATGTTAGAAAATAATGTTAGCAACAAAGAAGCAAAAACCCTCTCCAATTAATGATCAATACAACAGAAAAGAGAGGAAAAAGGATACAAATCCCATATATCAAAAATTATTTTCAATAAATAACTTATATGCTAGCAGATGACAATATCATCAATGATTGCCTCAAAGTTTCACTCTGCGGCCTCTCGCCACTCAATGGGCCGCAAGCCGTGATCGGTCACTGAAGCAGTTAGTTATTTGTAATCATTTATTGTCATCATGCTGCAAAACCATTACTTTCTTATTATATATGAAAAAAGTTATTTGTTTTTTCATTAAGCTGTGATAATCCACCACTAAAGAAATATAAAAAACTAGATCCAATTATATTATATTTCCCACATTCACCTACCCCAAATGTAAAATCCTACTACCCAAATGTTGAAGAAACATATACTTAGCCACTTATTATAGTATGGCCCAAAAAGGACTCATGAAATATGAAACACCAGGAAGAATTCTTCCTGGTGCTTGTGAGTTTGTAATTATATTTATTTCTTTTCTGTTTTTAAGGGTTGAAGAACATTTGCTCGATATTTGTACCTTGTTTAGATCTCCTGAAGAAGATTGGGTATCAATCGAAACATGTCGGGACAGATGGTGGTGTTTCATATTTCTACTGGGAGAGCCAGCACAAGCTAGCCTATATAATGTATTCACCAGGACTCTCCGTGCTGCGGAGTTCTACAGGACTGATCGGCTGATTCCAGCCTTGTGTGCTGGATCTACAAGATTTGCTGTACAATAAAGGTGTCTCTCTGTTGTATCTCTGCTGAGACCTTGCCTATTGGGGTAATGGCCCACAGGGAGCAGTCTTGCTCACCTCGACCCAAGGGCCCACAATTAAGTTCAAGTCAAACTGAACATAACACATGGTCAGATATATTAAGCACTTTCCCCCATAAAAACAAAGGTATAGAGTTGCCAACTGGCTCCAGATTTTCAGGACAGGTTAAACCAGTTCTCGTCTTATCCCACTGTGGATGCATGGCTTTGCATTTCCTACAAAAAGAAAGACTACAAGTCCATGAATGTACTGGGATAAAACCAGGACTGGAACAACCAGGCTTGAAAATCTGAAGCCAGTTAGCAGCCCTACAAAGAGGCCAATTCACTAAAAGGGGCTCAATTTGGAAAATTATGGTGGGTAACCTTCTAAACTTAGCATTGTTGCAAAAATGGCACTTCAAGCCGCATTCACACAGATAGTGATATATCTCTGTAATTGGTCTTTCAAAATAGAATGACAACAATTATCTACCTCAACACCTTTACCTTTTGGTGTCCCTCAAGGTTCCATTATTGCCTCCATTCTCCCTAATAAGTTTCTGGCTCCTTTGTCCATAATAATCCAAGATCATGGCTATAGGCCATCTGTATATGCAAATGATGTTCAGATTATACCCGTTTACAATACTAAATTTATATTTTCACTTTCTAACCTGAATCAATGTCTTGATCATATTGCTGTCTGGTTTCAAGAACATAGACACAAAGTAAATCTCTCTAAATCTGAAGCATTGTGGATATATCGCTTATAAATCAGTCTCCTGAATTCCACTCAAAGACATTTCTCTTGCATTAGGTATTTGTCTTGATTCTAAGCTCTCTGTGGCTTAATATAGCTCAAATATTATACAAAAGTATTTATTTCCCCTTAGGTATATCTGGTTACGTCCCCTGTTGAAATCCCATAATCTTAAACTGTGAATGCATTTTTTTTTCTCGTATCACGAATCAACTACTGTAACTCTCTTCTTTTGGATCTTCTTTCTATTCAATTAAAATGACTTCCATTGCTTCAGAACACTGCTGCCAAGGTAATTTTTGGTTTCAAAATTTTGATTATGTGTCCCCAGTTTTACATTCATTGCATTGATGACCTGTCCACTGCCATATTGAATTTCAGATCCTGTGCATTGCTTTTCATGTGTTTCATTCTGAAATTCCATTTTGCCTCTTTTAACACCTAATTCCTTACTCTCTGGCTCATACATTATGCTCTTCTCAGAAAGGCTTTCTTTAGCTTCCCCCTCATTCAGTTATCAGGCTTGATATCACCAGAGACACCTCCTTCAGTTATCAAACTCCTGCCCTATGGAATGCTCTTCCCCCAGATGTCAGGCAGAATCAAATAATTTAAGACTTAAAAAAGCATTAAAATCTTGGCTTTTCTGTCAAGCTTTCAAATGTCAAAGTTAGCTGAATGTAGTATAACCATCTTTGCCAGGCTAGTATGTTTTTGCTAGTGCATTTCTCTAATTGTTTATTGTCTTATTTCATTTTGTTTTATTGTCTTCTGGATATGTTTTGCTATTTGTTTTTAGTTGTTTTAATGGCCATTTTATTATTTATAACTTTTATTATGACTATTTATTTTGTAATCTGCCTGGCTATGTTTATTACATGCAGTATATCAAATTTAATACAATGAAATCAACAGATAGACATCCCACCCCATGCCTTTTCAAATGATGGGTACCTCAATCATCTCTTCAGCATTGAAACATAATTCCCCCTACCCCCAAAGCCAAATCTTTCTAATCAACTAATATACCCACCAACTCTGTAATGACAGCCCTCCAATACATCCTACAATATCCTTTACCAACCCCTTTAGGGTTATATAAAGTTTAAGAAATTCCACAATATTAACCCCAAGAAAAATATATTTTTTTAAATTTAGAGGCTATTAGTAATTTGAGCCCTAAGCAGTATCCTAAATATATCATGGCAGTTGTTAATAGCTTCTTCTTCTACCAGTGAAGGGGGATTAAGGGGCCAAGGGTTTTTTTGTTGTTGTATGGCAAGGAGCAGGTTATGGGTAGGTCCGCAAGGAGGAGGATTAATCTAGGGATATCTGGGATGGAGAGGCCATCAAGAGAAATATAATATGGGGAGGTGCCTTAATCAGGGCCGGCGCATCCCAATAGGTGAACTAGGTAATTGCCTACGGTGCCAGTCATTAGGGGACGGCAAAGAGCAGCCATGTGGGGCCACGACTGGAGCCCATTGCACTCACGCCTGAGAGGAGAAGAGACTTGGCGGGCCATGAGCAGCACCTGACCTGCTCACGGACTAGAAATGCAGACACTCAGTGGGCCACAGGCAGCTCCTGTCCTGTTTGCAGCCAAGTAAAGTGGATACTCAGTTGGCTGCAAGCAGCGCCCATCCTGCTCACAACCAAGAGAAGCAGAGTTTCAGCAGGCCACAAGCAGCACTTGTGTGTGAGAGGGATTGTGTGAATGCAAGAGAGGAGTGAGAGAGAGAGAGGGAGCCTGTGTTAAGGGTGCGTGTGTGAATGAGACAAGGAATCTATGCGTGTGTGTAAGAGAGGGGGGGGGGGCCCTGTCTGAGTGAATGAGGTCAGGACCAGAGGTGGGGCCTTGACTGGTGGGGGAGGGGGGGGAGGCCAGGTGCAAGGGAGAAGGTTTGCTTAGGGCGCCTAATACCCTTGCACCGGCCCTGGCCAGAGTATATATTTACGGTAAGTTTATTTCAGTTTAAAATAAATATCTCTTTTTATGTTTTACATTTGCTAGCATCAGTTGAATACTGTGTTTATTTGAGAATCTACTATCTGCTATAGACTGACTGTCAGGAAAATGGTTCACCATGCACCTGCTAAGTTAATATTTAGCACCCTGGAGTACTGCATTTACTGTAATAGTTGGCTAAAGCATAGAGTTGAGAATCCCATAAGCTTAATTTTATTTCACTATCTGCCACTCACTGTGTGATTATGAGGAAGTCACTTAAGCTCCCCATACTGAAAAACAGATTCTATGTTTTTTAGGGAAGGGCTCTTATAACTATATAACTTGTCCAGCACAGTATTACATATATTAACAGCCTGCACAAATTGTAAGCTCCATGTAAACAAATGGACATTCCTCTGAATACTTATAGATTACCCAGAGAAATATGCAACATTTTAACAATAGTAAATAGACACATTATTATTATTCAATATTATTCACGTTATCTGCTTGAACTTAAAATTTGTATGTGGTTCTATGTTGGGGGGGGGGTATTTAAATAGAGTTTAATATGTACAGGTATTAGGTACACTAGGCAGACCTTATAACCTTGCTTACCCACCTACACAACACACACACACACACACACACTCACACAGAGTCCCATCCTCCCTAACACAACCCTCTGAACACACAATTCAAACTTATGTATTTATAAAAATAGATTTTACATGAAAAAGGACATTCAAACTACAGTCTTCTTAGGTAAAAATATCACTTAGAAATTATTGCTTATAATGTTCACATGCACTGCTGCGGTGCCAGCCAAAAAACCCTGCAAAAAGACACTTAGAACCAATATGGTATTAAGCCTATTGTCATTTGTATTCGGTATGGACTATGCCCTCAGAAAGCCATGAGTAAACAGAATTACAATTAAATATAGCAAACCACAATGCCATAACCAAATACTGAATAAATAGACCATAAAATACAAATAAAAACATGCAGACAAAAACTGAACCAGAAATCACAATAAGTCAGGATCTGTAGGCAGTGCAAAAATCTGAAAAACAGAAATATTACCATTCTTTATAAAACAAAAAAAATAAAATAAAAGAAATATGAAACATCAACCATGACAGTAAAAGCATAACTCACTAAAATAATAAATATTTCAAACAGCTGATGAATAAAATAATAATTAAGAATAACATTAGAAATTAATATGAAAAGTTGTAAAAAAAGCACGTCACGCGAGTCGCTGCGGCCCCCAAAACGCCGCGTCACTCCGCGTGCTTTTAGGACGGGGGTGATGTGTTCCGTTTTTTTATGACCAGTTAGGATTCTAGCTTCAGCGTTCTGTAAAATTTGGAGCGGTCGTGTAGTTGATTTGGGAAGGCCTAAAACCAGTGAATTACAGTAATCAAAGTTTGTAAAGATCAGGGATTATAGTATGGTTCTAGAGTCCGGTTGGTTTAGCAGTGGTTTTAATTGTTTAAGTATTAAAAGCTTGTTGAAGTGTTCTTTGATCTTTGTGGATATGTGTTTTTTGAGATTTAATTCTGGATCTATCCATATACCAAGATCCTTTACTTTATCACCTAGTTTGATGATAGTATTGTCGATTTGCATGATGTTGTTTGTGTTGAATGTGTGGAAGTTTTTCTTTGAAGGAGTATACATTCTATCATGTCCATGTTGAGACACAGTCTCATTTGGTTTAGGAGTTTTTTTATATCATTGAGATATGTGACTGAAAGTTTGAATGCTTTCTCTAGTGTGTCTGTCACTGGTATGATTAGTTGGATATCATCGGCATAAATAAAGTGTGTGATGCCGAAACCAGAAAGGAGCTGATATAATTGGAGGAGATAAATGTTAAACAGTGTGGCTGATAAGGCTGAGCCTTGTGGTACTCCAGTTTCTAGCGGTACAGCCTCTGATTTAGAATTATTAATATTTACTTGAAATGATCTGTTATCTATTTAATTGAAATGTTACCTATTTACTTGAAATGATCTGTTACCTATCCGCTCTTCTCTATCCTTTTCTCTTCTCTTAACCTCTTTTATTTAACTGAACCTTTATAGCACATGTTTAGATTATATGGTTCTATACACTTATTCAACATTACTTTATGTGCCTTACTGTAAACCGTTGTGATGGTACTTAACTTTACGACGGTATACCAAAGTTTTTAAATAAATAAATAAAGAAAGAAAGAAAGAATCAGATATTTGTTATAATGTAACTTTTTTCTTCCGATTTCTCTTCCTCTTCTTCCCTATTGTTTTATGTAAACCGATGTTATGGCCATACAAACTTCGCTATATAAAAGTATTTAAATAAATAAATTATGGAGAAAGAACATGAACCAATTTAAAGTTGTCCCAGCCAGGCCTATTTCAACTAATCTGTGTATCAGACATTTATGGTTGACCGTGTCAAAGGCTGCGGAAAGATCTAGCAATATTTGCCATTATCGAAGCCTCTTATAATTGTATCAGATAGGGTGAGGAGTAAGGTTTCTGTGCTGAAATGTTTTCGGAAACCATGCTGCATTGGGTATAGTATGTTGTTCTGTTCTAAATGCTCATTGACAGATCAATACTCTAAGGCCGCGGTAGAAACAGTGCAGCAGTGCCGGGCGCACCCTCGTTCCCCGCACACACAGTTCTCTTCACCTACCGCTCGATACTCTCTTCAAATTGCATGCAAATGGCATGCCGCGGCTGCGAAGCGTTAGGCAAGCGTTAGGCCCGCGCAACCCATTTTACTGTATAGGCGCTAATACAGCGCCTATACAGTATCCTGGGTGCGCTGGTACCTGTCATTTCAAATGTCATTTCAAATGACATTTGAAATGACAGGCACCAGGAAGTGGATGGTTCCTCCCCCTCCCGAAGCAAGGGGTAGGGCGAAAATTAAAATGGGAATAAAGTGTAAAAAATGGGGGTAAAACCAAAGGGAGTAAAGTGTAAAAAACCATGGACAACCTCCATATTAACATTGCAGCGTAAGTTGTTTATATATATGTATAAATACCTGTCACTTTCCTGTCACTTTCCGAATCCTCCAGGCGTGCGGTCATCGAGGCGGTGGCGGGAGCCGGCGGGCGGATGGGCGCCCGTTCATCCAAGCGGTGGTGGCGGGAGCCGGCGAGCGGGCGTTGGATCCAGGCGGCGGTGGGAGCCGACGGGTGGGTGGGTGCGTGTTCGATCCAGGCCGCGGCCGGGTGGGCGTGCATTCATCCAGGCAGAGGGAGCCGGCGGCGAAAGCGGCCTCTGGAGGCCGCTTTCGCCGCCGGCTCCCTCTGCCTGGATGAATGCACAGCACCCGCCTGGATGAATGCACAGCACCCGCCGACAGTGAATGCCCGTGCGATTTCGGCGCTCAAGTCAGTCACATGGCGTGACGTCAAGCGTCGTGACGTCACGCCTTGAGCGCCGAAATCGCAGGGCATTCATTCACTGCCGGCGGGGGCCGTGCATTCATCCAGGCAGAGGGAGCCGGTGGCGAAAGCTGCCTCCGGAGGCAGCTTTCGCCGCCGGCTCCCTCTGCCTGGATGAATGCACGCCCACCCAGCCGCGGCCTGGATCGAACACGCGCCCACCCGCCCGCCGGCTCCCACCGCCGCCTGGATGCAACGCCCGCTCGCCGGCTCCCACTGCCGCTGCCGCCACCTGGATGAACGGGCGCCCATCCGCCCGCCGGCTCCCGCCGCCGCCTCGATGACCGCACGCCTGGGGGATTCGGAAAGTGACAGGTATTTATACATATATATAAACAACTTACGCTGCAATGTTAATATGGAGGTCGTCCATGGTTTTTTACACTTTAGTCCCTTTGGTTTTACCCCCATTTTTTACACTTTATTCCCGTTTTAATTTTCGAACACCATACTAACACCACACTAACACCAAGTAGAGGGTAGCGGTAAACTAACAGGTTAAGGACGCGGCAAAATAGCGGGTTACAAAGGAGATAATCCGAGCGCGCGTCACAGTATCGGAGGGGAATAGCTAATTCCTTCATTATACTGCTAATTCTTTCATTTACATATCATATACATGCTGGGTGCGGAAAGGGTTATGCGTCTGTTTTAAGAAGCGCTAAGGACGCGTGAAACTGGAGACTGTATCGCTGGATCACCTTACGCGTCCGAATTGTGCGCTCACAGCACGTTACAGACGGGAAATCTTCAACCGCACGTTACAGTATCGATCTGTGAGTTGTTTAAGTACTACCTTTTCAGATAGTTTGGCGAGAAGGGAAAAATTTGAGCTGGGCTGATAATTATTAAGCTCTGTAGGATCTAGATTTTTGTTTTTTTTTAAATAGGTTTGATTATAGCATTCTTTTAGACTGTCAGGTAATGTTCCTTCTTCCAGAGATGTATTTATGATGTTTGTGATAACTGGGGTGATGGTATGTGATAATTCTTTTAGGGTGTGTATTGGGATTTTATCAAGATCATGGTTGGCTGGGTTTAGGGATTTAATTAGGCCTTCAATTTCAGTAGTTGAGTCTAATTCAAAGGTGGACCATGGAGTTATATCTTTACTCATTATAATTGGGTTTTGGAGAGGGATTTTATTTATGTTTTCAGTTTTTTTTTTAATTCTTTATTTATGGATTTTAATGTTTTCACTTATTTTATTGATTTTATTTTTGAAAAATTTGGCAAGGTCTCGGCTCAGATTTTTATTTGTGTATGCGGTTGCAGGGTTCATATCGAAAACAAGATTATTCACTATATTGAAGAGTCTTCAGATTGTGCGAGAAGTTTTGTATTTTTTTGCAATAGTACTCCCGTTTGGTTTTGTTTATCAAGTTTTTATAGTATGCTAAAAACCATACTCTCACAACTGCAGGGGATGAGCTTTACCCTGTTAGACTTTACTCATAACTCTTTTGGCACTTGACTTTCACCAATCCCAGCTCTCCAGTCCAGCCACTCGTAAGTCTCCCCAGTATCCTTCAGGCCCTTGGATCTTTCAGAATAACCTCTTTTTCCATTATTTTTCCATTGTGGAGAGGAAATGCGTCTACACCACACTTAACTCCTGGACTATTCCTTAATGGGAGGAACTCCTTCCGCTTCATGGCCTTGAGCCTCTTCCCTTGATCAAAAAGCCTGTAGACCCCACTCTAAACTGGGGTAGTCCTTGGGCTCACCAGCCCACAGGCCAGTTACTCCAGGCTAAAACATCCTGCTAGCCCTATCAGGCTAAAACATCATCTGCTAGCCCTATCTTGAGAAATGGCAACTGGAGAAGGGCCAGATCCCGCAAAATCCTCCAAATATATACCTGCCTCTGAATCTTTTTCCACTAATCACGGAAACCTACTTCATAAACCCCTTAACCCTAACCAAATTAACCCATTATATTACAATGCTCACCTCTGTCAAAGTGCCATCCAGTGGTCATTTACTATTACGATAAGTTCAAACATTCAACTCATTTCCCAACAGGTCAACCATAATAAATCCTAGGTCTCCCCCCTCCAGAATATCCTGCGCAACTAGAAACTAAACAGAGCCTCAAATGTGGGGTCTTCCCACACTTAGCATACATGTAGATCATAATTACTTGTTAAAATTTAAGCCCATCCTATCACCAGCTAAATAATTATCATAAATGTATCCTGAAAGTCAAGATTGATAAGAATGCAATGTTAGTTTAATAGGTCATTCAGCTAATGAGTGTTTAAAATGTGTGTAATACCTCTGAATCTTTATAATTGCAGCCTTACAGCATAGTCCTTTTGTCAAGTATGCAGGCGTCTATGAGCAGAGGCTCATTTAAATAATTTCTAATTTTATCCTCTCCATATACCCTGCACTCAGCACCAGGATCTTATCTCTGTTTCTTTAATTCCCTCTCGTTAAACCATTTCTCTTTTACAATATCTCTGTCATGTTATGTATACTGACTTACTTAGACATAATCCAACTCAAAGCAGCTCCCAAAACAAGAAAATAATATAATGACCATAAATTATATATATACAACACCTTTTATTCCAGAAAGCATAAAAATGTAAGTAAAAAAATCAATTAGATGCAAAAGTAGTCTATGAATAAAAGCAAAAAACCCCCAAAGCAACAGAGATTAGAAAATGGCATATTTTGAACCTTTTTGAACAATGTAGCAAGGTACTACTGCTTTTAAAACTGAGAATTCACCAATTTATTCTTACATCAAACCAGGCATCTTTTTTTGCTTCAGAGAGACATTTCAAAATTCCCCATGAAGCTCTGTTTCTTCTATAATGGTTTATCATAGCAAAGCTGCGACCTGTCTCTTCTATTTCTATCTGCCATGCTAGTGACAATCCTGAGGAACAGATAAATTTAAAAAAACAAACTTCAATTTGATCTTGAAAGATTAATAAACAATTCACAATATATGTGTGAGGGAAGGAAGGGGATAAAAGTAAAGAAAGTTTCCAAGATTGTTTCAGTCAATCAAATAAAGGTTACAACCAGCAGACACTAATAATTAAAAGGCTTGTGTTGGTCCCTCATGTCTGTCTGTGGCCACCAGGTGTCACCATGCAGAGTGGAAAGTGCACTAAGCAAAGACAATATGCTCTGTAAAGTTCACACATAGGCACAGTTAGACATGTACCTGCAAGGTGCATACACACTAGGGATGTGAAACGTTTTTTGACGATTTAAAATATCGTCCGATATATTTTAAATCGTCAAAAAATCGTTAGGGCCACGATACAATACCAATTCCCCCGATTTATCGTTAAAAAATCGTAAATCGGGGGAAGGGGGAGGGCAGGAAAACCGGCACACTAAAACCCCCTAAAACCCACCCCCGACCCTTTAAATTAAATCCCCCACCCTCCCGAACCCCCCCAATGCTTTAAATTACCTGGGGATCCGGCGGTGGTCCAGAACGGCGGCGGTCCGGAACGGCCCCCTCAATAGAATCGTGTTGTCTTCAGCCGGTGCCATTTTTCAAAATGGCCGCCGCAAAATGGCAGCGGCCATAGACAAAAACGATTCGACGGAGGAGGTCGTTCCGGACCCCCGCTGGACTTTTGGCAAGTCTTGTGGGGGTCAGGAGGCCCCCCCAAGCTGGCCAAAAGTTTCCTGGGAGTCCAGTGGGGTTCCGGGAGCGATTTCTTGCCGCGAATCGTTTTCGTACGGAAAATGGCGCCGGCAGGAGATCGAGTGCAGGAGGTCGTTCAGCGGCGGTCCGGAACCCCCGCTGAACGACCTCCTGCAGTCGATCTCCTGCCGGCGCCATTTTCCGTACGAAAACGATTTGCGGCAAGAAATCGCTCCCGGAACCCCGCTGGACACCCAGGAAACTTTTGGCCAGCTTGGGGGGGCCTCCTGACCCCCACAAGACTTGCCAAAAGTCCAGTGGGGGTCCGGAACGACCTCCTCCGTCGAATCGTTTTTGTCTATGGCCGCCGCCATTTTGCGGTGGCCATTTTGAAAAATGGCGCCGGCTGAAGACAACACAATTCTATTGAGGGGACCGTTCCGGACTGCCGCCGTTCTGGACCACCGCCAGATCCCCAGGTAATTTAAAGCATTTGGGGGGGGGTTCGGGAGGGTGGGGGATTTAATTTAAAGGGTCGGGGTGGGTTTTAGGGGGGTTTAGTGTGCCGGCTCACGATTTTAACGATTTTTCACGATAGTTTACACACCCAAACGGCAACAATACGATTCCATCTCCCTCCCAGCCGAAATCGATCATTAAGACGATCGAGGACACGATTCACATCTCTAATACACACCCACACACATACACACACACAGGCTCACCAAACACATATGCACACACACAGACTCCAACATCACACATACACATGTACAGACTGCCGCAGGCACATACATACACAGGTTCCCCCCAACATTCAGGCTGCTATTTGCTCATACACAAAAACACACATCCAAATATATACACACAAGGTTCCTCCCACATAAACACACACACACACAAAGGCTCCAACTCACACACATATAAACACACACGCACGCAGGGTATCTTCTTCAGATATCGCCAGACCTCTTTTTCATTTGCCATGGGATGAGGTCCACGGTAGTCCTCTCCTTCATTGGCTGCCACAGGATAAGAAATGTGGCAGCCATCCTACAGACCTCTTTTTTCTGGTGTCAGGCAGCCCTGATTGTGTGAACCTAAGCCTTAATTGGGTGAGTCATGTCCCACCCAGGTCCACCCGTGGCTATGCTACCATTGTGGATTGTAAACTGGTTAAAAGACACGAAACAGAGAGTATGACTAACTGCTCAGTTCTCTCAATGGAGAATGGTAAATAGTGCAATGCCCCAGGGATCCGTACCAAAAATAGTGCTTTCTAATTGTAATCCCCTGTCCATTGGAGGTCACCTTCTCTGCTTTGGAGAGCCTGGGATAACTATCCCAAAGTGAATAAATTGATCTCAGTTGAGTCATGAGCTGGGGGCAGCTAAGCTGCAAGACCAAACTGGGCACAGGACACACACACATTGTACTCTGAGAGAAAATATAGTTTATTAGAAGTATCTTCAATTATTATAGGAAAAAATAAATTGCAGCCTCACAGCAAATCCAGTAAGACTTCACTCTCAGTCTACCTGAAAGCCTCAGACAAGTTACGTCATAATCTATATACACCATTCTTCAGCCTGTACTAGGCCACACTATTTAAATCTCTTCTCAAACCCAGTAAATCTCAATGTACTCACTTTAGATAATGGATGGCTTCAAGCTACTCACTTGTCCTTGTTGCAGGAGGAAACGGGAGACTTTCAACACTGTTTCCAGGATCCAACCATGCACAGAGTTTTCCTTTACTGGTTCCAACTGGTACCTTCACTGTTCCTTTCCTTTCCAGTATGTTTAACTCTTAAATCCAATTTCCAGTTGCTTCGCTCAGGCTCCTGAGAAGCTATTGGAGCATCTCTGCCAACTTTCACCAGTATTCCCTGGCACCCCACGTCCCACCTGCTGCTTTCTCTTGGCTGTGACTCTGGGGGACAGCCATTCCAGAGCCCTCAAAGGGAAGGGTAGCATTCTCTGAAATGCTCCCTGTTCCACGCACAGGTCCCCAGAGGCAGGCAGAGCTCCGGAGACTCAATGTGTGGATGAGATGATGGTGCAAGGAAGAGGGATTCAGTTTTGTTAGGAACTGGGGAACATTTTGGGGAAGGGGGAGTCTCTTCCGAAGGGATGGGCTCCACCTTAACCAGGGTGGAACCAGACTGCTGGCGCTAACCTTTAAAAAGGAGATAGAGCAGCTTTTAAACTAGAACAAAGGGGAAAGCCGACAGTCGCTCAGCAGTGCATGGTTCAGAGAGAGGTATATTCAAAGGATACTAATGATGCATTAGAATTAGGGCGTCCCGACAGTGAGGTTCCAATAATTAGAAAAGCAGTCCAAGTGCCTGTAACTAAAAACTCACCTGAGCTAAAAAATTCTAACATCTCTATCAATTAAAAAGCAGAATGAAAATACAAACAAAAAACAAACTTTGAAATGTTTGTATGCTAATGCCAGAAGTCTAAGAAGTAAGATAGGAGAATTAGAATGTATAGCAGTGAATGATGACATAGACTTAATTGGCATCTCAGAGACATGGTGGAAGGAAGACAACCAATGGGACAGTGCTATACCAGGGTACAAATAATATCACAATGATAGAGAGGAGCACCCGGGAGGCAGAGTGGCGCTTTATGTCCGGGATGGCATAGAGTCCAACAGGATAAACATCCTGCATGAGACTAAATGCAAAATTGAATCTTTATGGGTAGAAATCCCTTGTGTGTCGGGGAAGACTATAGTGAAAGGAGTATACTACTGTCCACCTGGTCAAGATGGTGAGATGGACAGTGAAATGCTAAGAGAAATTAGGGATGCAAACCAAATTGGTAGTGCGGTAATAATGGGGGACTTCAATTACCCAAATCAGAACGTGCAAGGATAAAATTTAAAGTTCCACCAAAGTTCAAGTGTATAAGTCCAAAGTTTTTATTCTCACAATCAGTAATAAATGGCAACTCCACATATGTCTAAATAAATATGTATCAGTCCCCCGACACGGTCCCGTGTTTTGCTGGTGGCTGCATCGGGAGGGACCACCATAACAATAGAATCTGCAATATATAAATATATACAATCTCGGTGAAACTAACAAGTGTGGCTACGACTACATCATAATCATACTATATATGCATACCTTTTCAATGGAGCATGGAGCGCAGTTGCCCTCACCCTATCAACCAATTTAAAGAAGCAGACTTGGCGCCAAAACAGATGTCATTGCGAGAGCTTCAAATCCAGCCCCGCACCCACCCTTTAGCCAAAAAGGTGCCATTCAATGTCTTTGTTAAGACCTCTAGGATGAATAGTGTCAAGTATGAAGATCCACCTTTGCTCTCTTTTACCCAACAATTCAGCATAGTCTCCTCCCCTCATAGAGGGGGGAACGATCTCTAAAACTAAAAAGATAAGGTCAGAGATAGAGTGACCCGAGTGGGTCCAATGGGACACTAATGGTTCATCAATTCTCAGGAGTCTAATATTGGAACAGTGTTCAATAATGCGGGTTTTCACCCCCCTCTATGAGGGGAGGAGACTACGCTGAATTGTTGGGTAAAAGAGAGCAAAGGTGGATCTTCATACTTGACACTATTCATCCTAGAGGTCTTAACAAAGACATTGAATGGCACCATTTTGGCTAAAGGGTGGGGGCGGGGCTGGATTTGAAGCTCTCGCGCTGACATCTGTTTTGGCGCCAAGTCTGCTTCTTTAAATTGGTTGACAGGGTGAGGGCAACTGCGCTCCACACTCCATTGAAAAGGTATGCATATATAGTATGATTATGATGTTGTCGTAGCCACACTTGTTAGTTTTACCGAGATTGTATATATTTATATATTGCAGATTCTATTGTTACGGTGGTCCCTCCCGATGCAGCCACCAGCGAAACACGGGACCGTGTCGGGGGACTGATACATATTTATTTAGACATATGTGGAGTTGCCATTTATTACTGATTGTGATAATAAAAACTTTGGACTTATACACTTGAACTTTGGTGGAACTTTAAATTTTATCCTTGCACGTTCTGATTTGGATGACTTGCTTACGTGCAGGTTTGCTTCTTTTGTCTCATTGGACTTCAATTACCCCAATATTGACTGGGTAAATGTTAAAGATGTGAATCGGAACCGGTATCGGTTCGGATTCCGGTTCCGATTCACATCTTGAAATTTTTATGTTGCAGTCCGATCGGGTTTTTTTTTTTTTATCGGCTGCACCCGAGCCGATAACCAAAAAATACAGCCGACTCTTTAAAATGAGTTTGTTAGTAACCCCCACCCTCCGGCCCCCCCCCCCCAAATTTTTAAATACCTGGTGGTCCAGCGGGGGTCCCGGCAGCATTCTCCCACGCTTGGGCCATCGGCGGCCAGTAAAAAAAATGGCGCCAATGGCCCTTTGCCCTTAGCATGTGACAGGGTATCCATGCCATTGGCCGGTCCCTGTCACATGGTAGGAACAATGGATGGCCAGCGCCATCTTTAAAAATGGCGCGGGCCATCCAGTGCACCTACCATGTGACAGGGGCCGACCAATGGCACCGATAGCCCCTGTCACATAGTAAGAGCAAAGGGCCATCGGCGCCATTTTGATTAGTGGCAGCCGACAGCCCGAGCATGGGAGAATGCTCCCGGGAACCCTGCTGGACCACCAGGTATTTACAAATTTGGGGGGGGGGGGGGGCTGGAGGGTGGGGGGATACTAACAAACTCATTTTAAAGGGTCAGGTTGTGTTTTTAGGTTGTGTCCTTTCTTCCCGCCCCCCCCCAATAACGATAAGAAAACCCACAAAATTAATCGTAGGGTTTCCTATCGCTATCGGGGACCCCCCGATATCTGACAATATTGAAAATATCGGATGATATTTTCAATCATCAGATAAATGATTCACATCCCTAGTAAATGTATCATCGGTACACACTAGAGAGATAACATTCCTGGATGGAATAAATGATAGCTTTATGGAGCAATTGGTTCAGGAACTGACGAGAGAGGGAGCAATTTTAGATTGAATTCTCAGTGGAGCACAGGATTTGGTGAGAGAGGTAATGGTGATGAGGCCACTTGGCAATAGTGATCATAATGTGATCAAATTTGAATTAGTGACTGGAAGAGGAACAGTTTGCAAATCCACGGCTCTTGTGCTAAACTTTAAAAAGGGAAACTTTGATAAAATGAGAAAAATTGTTAGAAAAAAACTTAAAGGAGCAGCTACAAAAGTAAAAAGTGTGCAAGAGGCGTGGTCATTGTTAAAAAATACCATTCTAGAAGCACAGTCCAGATGTATTCCACACATTAAGAAAGGTGGAAAGAAGGCAAAACAATTGCCGGCATGGTTAAAAGGGGAGGTGAAAGAAGCTATTTTAGCCAAAAGATCTTCATTCAAAAATTGGAAGAAGGATCCATCAGAAGAAAATAGGATAATGCATAAATGTTGGCAAGTTAAATGTAAGACATTGATTAGACAGGCTAAGAGAAAATTTGAAAAGAAGTTAGCCATAGAGTCAAAAACTCACAGTAAATACTTTTTAAAATATATCCGAAGCAGAAAGCCTGCGAAGGAGTCAGACCGTTAGATGATCAAGGGGTTAAAGGGGCACTTAGAGAAGATAAGGCCATCGCAGAAAGATTAAATGATTTCTTTGCTTCGGTGTTTACTGAAGAGGATGTTGGGGAGGTACCCGTACTGGAGAAGGTTTTCATGGGTAATGATTCAGATGCACTGAATCAAATCATGGTGAACCTAGAAGATGTGGTAGACCTGATTGACAAACTGAAGAGTAGTAAATCACCTGGACCAGATGGTATACACCCCAGAGTTCTGAAGGAGCTAAAAAATGAAATTTCAGACCTATTAGTAAAAATTTGTAACCTATCATTAAAATCATCTATTGTACCTGAAGACTGGAGGATAGCTATTGTAACCCCAATATTTAAAAATGGCTCCAGGGGCGATCCAGGAAACTACAGACTGGTTAGCCTGACTTCAGTGCCAGGAAAAATAGTGGAAGTGTTCTAAACATCAAAATCATAGAACATATAGAAAGACATGGCTTAATGTAACAAAGTAAGCATGGCTTTACCCAAGGAAAATCTTGTGGATAAAGGAGAACCAGTATATATAGTATACTTGGATTTTCAGAAGGCGTTTGACAAAGTTCCTCATGAGAGGCTTCTAGGAAAAGTAAAAAGTCATGGGATAGGTGGCAATGTCCTTTCATGGATTGCAAACTGGCTAAAAGACAGGAAACAGAGAATAGGATTAAATGGACAATTTTCTCAGTGGGAAGGGAGTGGGTAGTGGAGTGCCTCAGGGATCTGTATTGGGACCCTTACTTTTCAATATATTTATAACTAGCTGTACCCGGCCACGCGTTGCCGTGGCTCAGTCTGGTTTAATTTATGCACATTAGCTCTGCTCCGGCCATCCCAACTCCCTCCCCCCTTCCCCGGCGGTGGACGGACTGGCTCGGCGACTCTTTTACCCTTTCCTCCTCCTGTGTGTAACTGTCCAGCAGTCCCTACTCCCTCCACCCTTCCCCAGTGGCAGAGGAACGGGCTGAACCATTTCTTGGAGCGTGTTGCCGTGGCTCAGTCTCGTTTAATTTGACAATGCTCATTATCTGTGCTCCAGCCTTCCCAACTCCTTCCCCCCCTACCCAAGCGATGGACAGACTGGCTCGGCGACTCTTTTACCCTTTCCTCCTCCTGTGTGTGGTTCGGAAAAATGTATCTTTGAAGGATACTAATGAAACAGTAGAGTTAGGGCATCCCAACAAAGAGGTTCCATTAAAAGCAAACATAGTCCATATGCCTATATGTAAAAAATCACCAAAGCGAATGATTTCTGAATTAACCCAAGCAACTGAAAAGCAGGTTGTTAAAAGAAAAAAAAAACACACTTTGAAATGTCTGTATGCCAATGCCAGAAGTCTAAGAAGTAAGATGGGAGAGTTAGAGTGTATAGCAGCAAATGATGAGATTGACATAATTGGCATCAACGAAACTTGGTGGAAGGAGGATAACCAATGGGACAGTGCTATATCAGGGTACAAATTATATCGCAATGATAGGGAGGATCAACTTTGCAGGGGTGTGACACTTTATGTCCGGGAGGGTATAGAGTGCAACAAGATAAAGATCATACAAGAGATTAAATGCTCAGTAGAATCTATATGGGTAGAAATCCCATGTGTGTTGGGTAAGAGTATAGGGATAGGAGAATACTATCTTCCACCTGGACAAAATGGTCAGACAGATGATGAAATGCAAAGAGAAATCAGGGAAGCAAACCAACTTGGCAGTGCAATAATAATGGGAGATTTCAATTTCCCCAATATTGACTGGGTAAATATAACATCAGGATTTGCTAGAGACATAAAGTTCCTGGATATAATAAATGATTACTTCATGGAGCAATTGGTTCAGGAACCAACAAGAGAGGGAGCTATTTTAGATTTAATTCTTAGTGGAATGCAGGATTTGGTGAGAGAGGTAACGGTGGTGGGGCCACTTGGCAACAGTGATCATAACATGGTCAAATTTAAACTAATAACTGGAAGGGGGACAAAAGGTAAATCTGCAGCTATAACACTAAACTTTCAAAAGGGAAACTTTAATAAAATGAGGAAAATAGAAAAAAATGAAAGGTGCAGCTGCAAAGGTTAAAAGTATTCAACAGGCTTGGACATTGTTTAAAAATACAATCCTAGAGGTGCAGTCCATATGTATTCCACGCATTAAGAAATGTAGAAGGAAGGCAAAACGATTACAGTCATGGTTAATAGATGAGGTGAAAGAGGCTATTTTAGCCAAAAAACATCATTCAATAATTGGAAGAAGGAGCCATCTGAAGAAAATAGGATAAAACATAAGCATTGTCAAGTTAAGTGTAAAACATTGATAAGACAGGCGAAGAGAGAATTTGAAATGAAGTTGGCCATAGAGCCAATATATCCAAAGCAAGAAACCTGTGAGGGAGTCGGGTGGACCATTAGATGACCGAGGGGTTAAAGGGTCTCTTAGGGAAGATAAGGCCATTGCAGAAAAACTAAATTAATTCTTTGCTTCCGTGTTTACTAATGAGGATGTTGGGGAGATACCAGTTACCGAGATGGTTTTCAGGGGTGATGAGTCAGACTAACTGAACGAAATCCCTGTGAACCTGGAAGATGTAGTAGGCCAGATTGACAAACTAAAGAGTAGCAAATAACCTGGACTGGATGGTATGCATCCTAGGGTACTGAAGGAACTAAAAAATGAAAATGAATTTGTAACCTATCATTAAAATCATCCATTGTACCTGAAGACTGGAGGGTGGCCAATATAACCCCAATATTTAAAAAAGGCTCCAGAAGTGATCCGGGTAAATATAGACCAGTGAGCCTAACCTCAGTGCCTGGAAAAATAGTGGAAACTATTCTCAAGATCAAAATCATAGAGCATATAGAAAGACATGATTTAATGGAACACAGTCAACACGGATTTACCCAAGGGAAGTCTTGCCTAACAAATCTGCTTCATTTTTTTGAAGGGGTTAATAAACATGTAGATAAAGGTGAACTGTTAGATATAGGGGCGGATTTTAAAACCCCTGCGCGCCGGCGCGCCTATTTTGCATAGGCCGCCGGCGCGCACAGAGCCCCGGGACGCGCGAAAGTCCCGGGGCTTCCTTCAGGGGCGTGTCGGGGGCGTGTCGGGATGACGCGGCGTTTGGGCTGGGGCGCGGCGTTTCAGGGGCGGTGACGTGGGCATGGTTTCGGCCCGGGGGCGTTCTGGGGCCTGGCCGCGGCCTCCGGAACAGCCCCCGGGACCAGACCATGGAGCGGGGCAGCCGGCCGACGCGCGCAAAGTTAAGGGGGGGTTTAGATAGGGCCGGGGTGGTGGGTTAGGAGGGGAAGGGAGGGGAAGGTGGGGGAAGGGCGAAGGAAAGTTCCCTCCGAGGCCGCTCCGAAATCGGAGCGGCCTCGGAGGGAACAGGGAGCGCGCTGGGCTTGGCGTGCGCAGGTTGCACAAATGTGCATCCCCTTGCGCGCGCCGACCCCGAATTTTATAAGATATGCGCGGCTATGCGCGTATCTTATAAAATCCAGCGTACTTTTGTTCGTGCCTGCTGCGCGAACAAAAGTACACGCTCGCGCAAGTATTTAAAATCTGCCCCATAGTGTATTTGGATTTTCAGAAGGCATTTGACAAAGTCCCTCATGAGAGGCTTCTACGAAACTAAAAATTCATGGGATAGGAGGCGTTGTCTTTTCGTGGATTACAAACTGGTTAAAAGACAGGAAACAGAGAGTAGGATTAAATGGTCAATTTTCTCAGTGGCAAAGGGTAAACAGTGGAGTGCCTCAGGGATCTGTATTTGGACCGGTGCTTTTCAATATATTTATAAATGATCTGGAAAGGAATACGACAAGTGAGGTTATCAAATTTGCGGATGATACAAAATTATTCAGAGTAGTTAAATCACAAGCAGACTGTGATACATTACAGGAGGACCTTGCAAGACTGGAAAATTGGGCATCCAAATAGCAGATGAAATTTAATGTGGACAAGTGCAAGGTGTTGCTTTTAGGGAAAAATAACCCTTGCTGTAGTTACACAATGTTAGGTTCTATATTAGGAGCTACCACCCAGGAAAAAGATCTAGGCATCATAGTGGATAATACTTTAAAATCATCGGCTCAGTGTGCTGCAGCAGTCAAAAAAGCAAACAGAATGGGGTAGATCTCAAAAAAGTACGCACGTGCGTACTTTTGTTCGCGCAAACGGCGCAAACAAAAGTACGCCGGATTTTATAAGATACATGCGTAACCGCACGTATCTTATAAATTCCATGGTCGGTGCGTGCAAGGCTGCGCAAAATCGGCAGCCTGCATGCTCCTAGCCGCTCAGCCTGCCTCCATTCCCTCCGAGGTCACTCCGAAATCTGAGCGGTCTTGGAGGGAACTTTCCTTCTGCATCCTTTCACCTTCCCCTCCCTTCCCCTATCTAACCCACCCCCCAGCCCTACCTAAATCCCCCCCCACCTTTGTTGTACAAGTTATGCCTGCTTGAGGCAGACATAACTTGCGCATGCTGCCTCACCATCCCTGGCACAGGCCGCAGTGCCGGGGGACCACTGCCCTCCCAGCCCGCCCCTGAACCGTCATCACGCCCCCGGACCCGCCTCGGACCGCCCCCTGACCCCGGACATGCCCCTGGACACACCCCCGGACTGCCAACACGCCCCCGGACATGCCCCCACCCCTTTTACGAAGCCCCGGGACGCGCATAAGTCCCGGGGCTTTGCGCACGCCGGCAGCCTATGCAAAATAGGCACACCGGCGCGCGAGTGCCCTGCGTGCGTAAATCCAGCAGCCGTATCACATGGCTTTACAGAAATGATAAAAGGTGTAGTTAAAGCCATGCCATATGGCTTCACAAAACTGTGAGCCCACCCCAATATCCTCTCATTTGCATCACACCAAACATTATGGTGCTTCCGCATGCATTAAAGGCATTTTTCGCATGCAAAAACAACATATAGCACTTTGATAAATGACTCCCTAAGTCAGATAGCCATTTAAGTCTAAAAATGTGCTACTTATCTGGCTAAATCAGCCAGATAAGTAGCACTTTCTGGAGTTATCTGTCTAGCCAACATAAGTCTAGAGCCACTAAGAAGCAAAGATTTTTGAGGAAGGGCTCCCATTATTGTGGGGTTGGGTGGGGCTGTTGGTGCTGCAGTAGTTGGCCGCTCCCACAAAATATATCTCAGCTTGATAGCGCATTGATTTATCTCATGGCACAACACCGCAGATCAATACAACATGGCTAGTGGCCCTCTAGGTGTTATGGTGACCCCAACCTCAAAGGACAGCCACATCACCTTAAAGACCTTGCAAAAATGTCCCATGGCAAAATAAGTTAAATGGGGAGGGGGGGGGAGGGTAGGTCTGAACCTCTGCTCAACTTAGGGCTACTACTCAAGGCAGCCCATATATCCCAAAGTTAAAAAAAAATAGATTTAATTCCACACACAGTGACGCTCCCCCAGCAACCCCCGACCCTGTCATCAAAAAATAAACTGTAGCCACCCAATCTCTCTTTCCAAATACTTAAATACTGTCTACAGATGTTCTATGTTCTCTGTCCTGTGTTTGTCCTCTTATTGCCTTGTCCTGTCCAGTCCTAGGTCCTCTGCCCTTGTCTCCAGTCCCAGGCCTTGCCCTTGCATCCAGTCGCTGACCTTGTCTCCAGACCTAAGCTTTACCCTTGCCTCCAGCACCAGCCATTGCCTCCCATATCAGCCTGAGCTTCTCGCTCCAAGCCTGGCTTCCAGACCCATGTCCAGGACAACTTAAGTCCTGCTGGCCATCAGAACCCAAGGACTCAACCTGCAGGAGAGGTGGCTGGTTCAGGCAGAAGACCCTGCTCTTCTCTGCCTAGAAGTCCTGTGCTGCCACTGTGGGAGTTCCCCAGTCCTAGCCAGTCCCTAAGTTGTGACAGTAACTGGTGAAAAAGACAGGAAGCAGAGGGTAGGACTAAATGCTCAGTTTTCCAAATGGAGAATGGTCATTAGTGGAGTATTATAGGGTTTGGCATTAGGACCTGTGCTGTTTAATATATTCATAAATGATATGGAAAAGGGAACCTGGAGCGAGGGAAAAGTGCAAAGTGATGCACATAGAGAAAATAATCCCAACTACAAGTACATGTTCATATGTTAGGAGACTGGATAGATGGAATAATGTGTATAATTCTGGAGACTGCACCTTCAAAAGGATATAAATTGGTTGGAGTTTATCCAGAAGGTGGCTACTAAAATGATCAGTGATCTTCGTTCTAAACATATATGCCCTAGAAGAAAGGCGAGTTAGGGGAGGTTTCCATGCACAGGTGGTGAGCATCTCTCAATGGAAAGGAGTTTCTAGAACATGGGGTCATGGGATGAGGATGAGAGGAGGAAGACTCAGGAATAACCTTAGGAAATATTTATTTATAGAGAGGGTAGTGGATACATGGAATGGAAAGGTGGTGGAGGCAAAAATGGTATCTGACTTCAAGAATGCATGGGATAAATATAGGTGATCTCTAAGGAATGATGGGAATTGGGGCTAGATATATTAGAGTTATGGGCAGTCTAGATGGGCCATATGGTCTTTTTCTGCAATAATGTGTCTATGTTTCTTTGTTTCTTAGATTAATTTTAATATGGGCAAGTGCAAAGTAATTTACATAGGGAAATATAATTCCAAGTATAGGCACACGATGTTGCCAACCAGAAAAAGGATCTTGGAGTTTTTGTCGAGAATACTTTGAAATCTTTGGCTCAGTGTAAGGTAGTAGTGATCATAAAAGGCAAAAAGATTGTTAGGAATTATTTGGAAAGAAATAGAGAACAAAATTGAAAATATCATAATGCCTTTGTCTAGATCCATGGTGTGACTGCACCTTGAATATTGTGTGCTCTTCTGGCAGCCCCATCTCAAAAAAAGACATAGCAGAACTAAATATGGTATAGATAAGGCTGACAAAAAAAAGTTTTGGAGCCACTACATGAACTCTTTAATAAAGCTGTAAAGTACAATTTAATTAATTGTGATTTGCTTGCTATCATTTGTTGACCAGCTGGTGGGAGTATCTAACTGTGTCTTTTTAGTAGCTAACTAATAGCTAAGGTATGTGTTTATCCTCTGTCCTATGGCCTGGCCTCTGCAATCTACCAAGTTGCCACTGGTCTGAGGCAACTGGACCAATAACATCAGTGCAAATTCTCATTTCAAATTTATTACAAATTTTTAAGAGCACTAGAGCAGCACCCCTTGTACATCAATACACACACAATTAAAATGTTGCACTTGTGGCTCTGATTGAGCTTGGCTGGTAGGCAGGCAAGCAGACAGTGGTAGGTCAATAGTGGTCAGTGAGTGCCACCACTTACACTGACTGTGTGTGAAGCCTACTTAAGCATTGGCCTTAGTGTAATTAAGTACAATCATGCACTGGCACTGGCTGATAGATGCTAAAATATGGTAGCAGTATAAGCATACTGGCATTCGTAGAAGCAGTAGTAAAGAAAGCATCAACTACTAGTAGCAGTAGCATGGGCACCAGGAAGATTAGCCCTCCCCAGCCCCTAACAAGAAACTGTGATTTTTTGGGAAGAATAAGAGTGATAATCCTAATATTTCTGATGTTATGGAGGTCAAGGTTTCTTGCAGACCAAGATCAGTAGCAAGGAAAGAGGAAAACCTGAACAACATTGGGTAAAGGCCTAATCTGTGAAGCACATTTCATTCTTTGATCAAAGATCAGTGCTAGAAAAGGTCTTGCATACAGATGATGATTATTCAGGTGTGGATGATGATGATGATGATGATGATGATGAAGGTGATGATAATGATGCTGAATCTGATGTGGATTTCTGCTAGCAAAGTGAAGGAAACTAGGGATGTGCAGAGCAAAATTTTATGTTCATATTTTTTATGTCCGAAAGGGGGTCCCACTTGCGGCCAATATGGACATAAAAAAAATCCAATGAGTTGGGTATATGTACATATGTGCAAAAAAAAAATTTAAACCCCCTCACCCTCCTTAATCCCCCCCCCAGACTTACCACAACTCCCTGGTGATGGAGCGAGGAGTGAGGACGTCATTTCTGCAATCCTTGGCGAGAAGCATGTGACGTCGGTGGCACGTCGAGTGACGCGGCGTCACATGATTCCCGGCGAGTTCGCGCCGGACGGCTCGTTCGGCCCAAAAAGAACTTTTGGCCAGCTTGGGGGGGCCTCCTGACCCCCCCAAGCTGGCCAAAAGTTCTTTTTGGGCCGAACGAGCCATCCGGCGCGAACGAGCCGGGAATCACGTGACGCCGACGTCACGTGATTCCCGGCAAGTTCGCGCCGGACGGCTCGTTCGGCCCAAAAAGAACTTTTGGCCAGCTTGGGGGGGCCTCCTGACCCCCTCAAGCTGGCCAAAAGTTCTTTTTGGGCCGAACGAGCCGTCCGGCGCGAACTTGCCGGGAATCACGTGACGTCGCGTCTGAGTGACGCGGCGCCACGTGATTCCTGGCTCGTTCGCGCCGGACGGCTCGTTCGGCCCAAAAAGAACTTTTGGCCAGCTTGGGGGGGCCTCCTGACCCCCCCAAGCTGGCCAAAAGTTCTTTTTGGGCCGAACGAGCCGTCCGGCGCGAACGAGCCGGGAATCACGTGACGCCGGCGTCACTCGATGTGCCGCCGACGTCACATGCTTCTCGCCAAGGATTGCAGAAATGGCGTCCTCACTCCTCGCTCCATCACCAGGGAGTTGTGGTAAGTCGGGGGGGGGGGGATTAAGGAGGGTGAGGGGGTTTATATTTTTATTTTGGCTCAACAATCGCGATTTCCCACATATCGAACATATCTATGTTCGATATGTGGGAAATCCGATCGTTTATGTCGAATCAATTTTTTAAGTAAAAAAAAAATATGAGTTGCGTTTTACTAATGCGGTCAATCCGAATGCACACCCCTAAAGGAAACTGAGGAAGGCTGTGAGGGTTTAAATGAGGAGGAGGAGATTGCCAATGGCAATGTAAATGCAGATGATAGCCGGAGTGCAAACATCAAATGCAGTACCTCTATATCCTTTTAACATTGACCAGTAATGTCACTGACTACTGCTACTACTACTTCTAATACTATTACTACTAGTAGTACTAGTATCACTATTGCTACTACAATAAATAAGCAGTATAGGGGTGCTAGAAAGAAATCTCAGTTTGGAATTATTTTCAAGCTCTGGCTGATCAGATGTTTGCTGAATGTATGCACTGTTAAAAGATTGTGAACAGAGGAAGGATAATTGGACATCTTTCTAACAGCATCATGAGATATCCCTTGGAAAAACAACATAGAGCATTGTTGATTGCAGAAGAGGCTGTTATTGTTATGGTTGCCTGGGCTTTAACTAAAGCAGCAGGGAAGGAGGAAAGTAAAGGTTGTGGCATTCTTCTAGTGTTACCCCACAACCCTCTTCCCTGGCAGCAGCTGCAAGCTACCATTGAGCAGATGGGGTGGTGTCCCAATGCGCTGTCCTGGTGCAGGAAACAGGCAGCATCCAAAGTGGCTACATGACATATTGGTGAAATGATTGCTTTGGAAGATCAGCCACTGCAGATCATAGAGAATGTTGGGTTTAAGCAGTTGATCCATTTTTTTACCCCCTATTACGGCCACCTCGACCTCATCGGCGCATATATACATATATACTAGCAAAACCGCAGTTTCAAACAAATACTCCTACACCTCTCTGAAACCTCCATCCATTCGTCTTCCAGCACCCACTATATCATCTTCATCCAGAAGCCACGCATTCTTCTTCATCCAGCAGCCACGCATTCTTCTTCATCCAGCAGCCACGCATTCTTCCTCATCCAGTAGCCACGCATTCTTCCTCATCCAGTAGCCACGCATTCTTCTTCATCCAGTAGCCACGCATTCTTCTTCGTCCAGAAGCCACGCATTCATTTTCAACCAAAAGCCACGCATTCATCTTCATTCAGCAACCACTTCAACCTGCAGCCACTCATCCCTCCTTCATCAAACAGCCTCTCATCCATCTTACTTCAAGCAACCCACCCTACTCATCTCCATCTTACAACTTCAAGACAGACATTTTTAAAGACTCCGGACGGGATCAAATCAATTAAGATTCAACCAGCATCCACCTAAACCCTCTTTTAGGCTCCCAATTCGTCACAAACCAGTCACTATAACACCTACTTCATCCTCTGAACTCACTCAAGGATTCAATACCACTCACCAGCACCGCATCATGCCCCCGTTCTTTATACCTACAATCCCTTACAATCACAAATCTTCACCTAACAAACCCAGGATTCTAGGCATCCGGCAACAGAGATTGATTCCAATCATGATATCTCCCATCTCCCAAACACTTGGACTAACCCTATTCACGCTCACATTGTTCAACGCACAATCGATCACAAAAAAACTCCACCTTCTCAACGACCACCTGACTGATAACAACCCCGACATTTGTGCCATTACAGAAACATGGCTGAAACCCACGGACACAGTTCTATTGAACCAACTCCCCAACCACCTCTATGACGTACACTCTATCCCCAGAAACAAAAAAAAGGGTGGAGGGATCCTGCTTGCCTCCAAAAAGAGCCTAGGGATCACACCACAACTTTCCACTACAATAAACAATACTGAAATTGCCTTTTTCAATTCGGACCATCTGCAAATAGCCATAGTATACTCACCTCCAGGCACCTTAGATACTGACCCCTCACCAGTAATTGAATTCACTACCAAACACTTCAAACAGGACAAACCAGCTATACTGATGGGTGACTTTAACCTACATGTAAACAGCGCTCGTTTAACTCACAACTGTGACATCCTTCTCACAGCACTAAATCACCTTGGCTTCACCCAGATTATCAAAGATCCCACACACAAAGCGGGTCACACGCTAGACCTGATCTTTCTCAACAATGGCATAACTTCGACCACCAACCCTACTTGTGTCCCGGTCCCATGGTCAGACCATTACTTCATCTCAGCCGAACTTCAAATCAAAGACCAACCTCGTCTTAGCCACCCAGCAACCACCATTCAATACAGGAAACCTTGCTCCATTGACAATCTTAATAAAGTGCTCACCAAAGAACTCGACCGACTGGACCTCACAGACACAGCATCAGCGATCAACTCCTGGATTACGATTACAAACGAGGTCGCAGATCTATCCTGCCCATCCATCACCAAATCTCTGAAACCACCGCAAGCCAATAGACACCCTTGGTACACTCCGACTCTAAAAACTCTGAAACAAGAACTTAGGAAAAAGGAAAACAACTGGCGCAAATCTCCATCCACAACCACGATGCTAAACTATAAATCCCACCTCAACACATACAGATTAGCTATCCTCAAGGCTAAAAAAGACTTTTATGCAAAAAATATCCATAACTTCGCATTCGACGCCAAAGCCTTATTCTCATTTGTATCATCCCTTACAAAACCCTCTCCACCTATCATCCCAGACGAACAAGCAGCCGACAAAGCATTGGAACTAGCAAATTACTTCGACAACAAGATCACCAACCTCCTCAAGCCAATCTCCACCCAACAGCTGACAGCAACAACACCCCAACAGCCGACAGCAACTACACCCCAGAGCACCTCTATCTCAATCTCCACTCAACTTCTGACAGTAACACCTCCCAGCACTCCGACACACATAAAAAAATGCAGCTTATCATCATTCGAGACCCCATCATCCCTGGAAATTGAAATCATCCTCAATAAGCTTAAACCATCCTCTCACCCACTAGACACCATTCCCTCCAAGCTCTTACTATCTATTCCCAACACCATCTCCAAAGCATTAGCAAACATTATAAATTGCTCTTTAACTCAAGGAAAGGTCCCAGAACAACTGAAAATAGCCATTCTGAAACCATTACTAAAAAAACCCAACTTGCCTACAACAGACCCTGCCAACTTCCGCCCAATAGCCAACCTACCCCTAATCTCAAGAGTAATGGAGAGATTCGTCAATAAGCAACTGGCCGATTACCTGGAGGAGAACAATATACTCTCTCCCTTTCAGTTTGGATTCAGGAAATCACAAAACACAGAAGCTCTACTAACATCACTATCTGACACCATCCTTCTGAACCTAGAAAAAAAACAATCGTACCTCCTCGCTTTTCTCGACTTATCCGCCGCATTCGACACGGTAAATCATGACATCCTCCTCGAGCGGCTATCAGATATAGGAATCCAAGGAGAAGCTCATAGTTGGTTTCAATCATTCCTAGAAAATAGATCCTACAAAGTCAAGATAAATAACTTAGAATCACCTCCTATCAAATCAAGCAGAGGAGTACCTCAAGGTTCATCGCTCTCCCCTACCCTTTTTAACATTTACCTGCTTCCACTCTGCCACCTACTCTCCAGTCTCAAGCTAAAGCACTATATTTTCGCTGATGACATTCAGATAATTCTTCCCATCACAGAATCACTCCAAAAAACCTGGGCTCATTGGAACAACTGCTTACTATCCATCAATTCCCTGCTATCCAGCCTCAACCTTATACTCAACAAAAATAAAACAGAAATCCTCATCATCTCTCCTGACGAAAACCACACACTCTTCAACATCCAAAGCTCAACACAATCCACAATACCACCCTTAAACCACTCACCTTCAGTCAGAGACTTAGGGGTGCGCATCGACGATCAATTCAACCTTAAATCTTTCATTCACAACACAACCAAAGAATGTTACTTCAAACTCCAAGTGCTAAAAAATCTGAAACCACTCCTTCACTTCAGCGACTTCCGCTTAGTAGTCCAGTCCATAATTCTGTCCAAGTTAGACTACTGCAATTCTCTTCTGCTAGGTCTTCCGTTTTCGTCCATAAAACCCTTACAGATGGTACAAAACGCTGCAGCGAGGCTACTCACCAACACCAACAAAAGAGCCCACATCACTCCAATTCTGCTCTACCTCCACTGGCTTCCCATAAAAGCTAGAATCACCTTCAAGACATTATCAATGATCCACAAGGATATTATGGGAAGCGCTCACCTAAATCTTACCTCGCAACTCCGCCTTCACACATCAAAAAGACCTATCAGATATAATTATAAAGGTTCTTTATATGCTCCCCCAATTAAAGCTTCGCTAGCAAAACGAGCACTCTCCACTGCTGGGCCCTCCCTATGGAACTCATTACCGCCAGATCTTCATCTTGAAACCTGCCATCTTACCTTCAAGAAAAACCTCAAAACGTGGCTCTTCCGACAAGCCTATTCGGAATCGCAGAAACAATTCGACACAGGTCAAAGAGCAAAATAGCACAATATAAAGTCCACTACCGACTTTATACCCTTAGGACCTTCAGGACCTTATCTGGACAGTCCACCCACCTGCTATGAAAAACCATCTCTTGAAGCATCAGCTTTCTAGCTCATGCTCTTCCCATAGTTATTTTATTTTATATATCTTTTTTACGTTTAATATTTAATATTTATTGATCTACGTTCTTTTGTTCAATAATTTGTTGATTGTTTAATGTTACGCTGCACGTTCTCTGTTCAATACTTTGTCTATTGTTTAATGTAACGCCTTACCGGCGACAGTTTTGTTATATGGAAACCGACTTGATTTGATATGTATATCGAGAATGTCGGTATATAAAAACCCTAAATAAATAAATAAATAAATATTACAAAGTTCCTTCAAGAAGTACAATTTAGCCTTCATATGATTCCTTCCCTGTACACACAGTGCCATGCTCAATTGCAGACTGTGCTGGCAAAGACAAAGGAGAGGAGCATCCATCTCACCACTCACATTTGGACTAGTATGAATGCAATGCATGCATATTTGACTCTAACAGCACATTGGTGGCAGCTGGATGGAGCACTAACTGAAAGCAAATCTAAAAAGGGCTCAACACCAGCAGGATACCGGTGGGCTTTACTGCACATTCAAGTGCTAGACAAGAGCCATCCTTCAGAAAATATTTTGGAGGTAATCCAGGTAATGATGGAAGGATGGCATGTGCTACTTAGAAGCTGTAAAGTGGTTTTGAATGGATATTTCACTAGTGAGAATGGTGCCAATGTTACTAGTACTCTGGCTGATGATGGCTTCAAGGGCATCTGATGGTAGTACATGAATCGTTGGGGCTTGGTAGCAAGGAAAGTGGCAGCCAGGTCTTGAAGTGATTGATTTAGAAGTGTCGTAAAATAACCAGTCATTTCAATTAGAGTGTGAAAAGTGGGAAGCTGCTCAGAGAGAGGCAAGTAGCAGTCAGAGCACCATTGCACACCCTTGTCCAGGATGTAGCTACAAGATGGAATTCCACTTATCTTATGTTGCAGATGTTGATGAACAAAAGACACCTCTTCATGATTTGGCACTGGCCTCTGAAATCTGATTGGAATGTCCTCTTGGATATCAGGACTGGACAAACATTGCACAGATATCTTCAAGCCTTTCAAGGAATATACTGATGCACTGAGTTCAACTATGGCCACGTTGGATGGCATCATCCCTGTAATAAACTATATGGAATAGGTTTTATAAGGATTTATGCATCAAACAGATGCAAGTTGAATAAAGGTTGACACCTCTTATCCAGCGGGATTGCTATATGTTAGCCACTAATTGTGATTAGTGTATAAAAAGCAATATCATTCTGAAGTGCATAGCTCTTACTGGAAAAATAAGTTGATTACTATGGTTGAAAAGGTATTGTTAGAGAAGGTCAGTGGCAGTGAAGAAGAACTAGGTTCTCAATCTTCAACTCCATCCAACTCAACTAGTATCAGCTGCTTCCTATTAGTTGTATCATCATCCTATCCCTTGAGCAGGGCTGGTGCAAGGGTATTAGGCACCCTAGTGAAACCTTCTGCCTTGCATCTGCCCCCTCCCCCCCCACCCCAGTCGCACCCCCTTGCAGTCTAAGTCCTGACTCCGACCTCATTCACTGAGCCACCGCTCATGGTCTGCCGAGTGTGTGCTTCTCTGAGCCGCAAGCAGATTGGGCACTACTTGTAGCCTGCCAAGTCTCTACTCCTCTCTGCTGCGAGCAGAAAAGACTCTGCTCTTTGCCCCACATGGCTGCTCTTCAGTGCCCAATGATTGGTACTCTAGGTGACTGCCTAGTTAGCCTAATGGGGCCCTGCCCTTGAGACATCATTTTCAACCTATGGTTGATGAACTGGCTCCCCTGTCAAAGGTGATAGTATCAGGTGTTGGCAGCAGAAGTGTGAAGAGTACTACCCGCAGGAGAGTACTGCCTTGGGCAGGCGTAACTTGTACAACAAAGGTAGGGGGGGGATTTAGGTAGGGCTGGGAGGTGGGTTAGATAAGGGAAGGGAGGGGGAAGGTGGGGGGAGGCGGAAGGAAAATTTCCTCCGAGGCCGCTCCGATTTTAGAGAGGCCTCGGAGGGAACGGAGGCAGGCTGTGTGGCTCGGCGCGCACAGGCTGCCAGACCCCGCGCCAGTTGCGCAAACAAAAGTACGCGTAAGCGTACATTATAAAAATCTGGCCCTAAATGAATTCTTCTGAATGTGTGCCAAGGACAGTTTTTTACACTAGAACTCAGTCCGCTAATATATTTCTAAAATTGGAAAAAAAAGACAAAGTTGTAATTTAACAGTTTTTTTAATGAAAATTAAAAACTAAAATGTACTTACATAACCAAAATCAAACAGATATTAAATAAAATATAATATATATACAAAAAAAAGTAAATAAAAGGAAGAAGAAAGAACCCAGGACAAGCCGAACATTGGTTCTGACTATTTATGCTGCCCTGCATCTTACAGAGTTGGAGTCGAGCATTCAGAGCATTTGCAGTCCACGCTGGAGCATGTTCTTTCAACATCTGGAGTACAGATGTCATCCACTTCAAAGAGGATTCTATGCCTGCACCTTCGACTCAAATCTCTGCATTTGTGCCTCCGTGCCCTGGGCCACCTGCAGGATCTGCTGCAGGAGAGATTTGGAGGACACGTCATCCACAGCAGATCCTGCAGATAGATCCAGGGGACCCTCCGGGCCAGGACCAATGTTCTGCTTATCCTGAGGTTCAGGGTGGAGAGGTACATCAAAAGTGGGGGGCAGGGGATGATGCAGGGGGTCTGCCATCTTCTTGTGGGGTCTCTGAAGTTTCTGTTTCAATATCTTCTTGACCTGTAAAAAGGGAGTGGGGGGAGCCATTAGTAGTAGTAGTAGAAGAAAGATGGACCGGCATTATACACGGTACTCATTCTCAGGTACTCTCAGTCTCTGCATGCCTATAATCTGTGTTCGTAATTTAGGCTGGCAGAGAATAAAATTATTTAGTAAATATATAAAAGAATACTATTTTAGCTGTGCATTTATACTATTGCTAACATTATTAAAGCATAATTAATAATTATTACTACTACTGCTTACAGCTGCCACTGGCTGTGGCTGTAGCTGCATCTGTTCCTGCTCGGCTCAGCCCAGTTCACCCCTCGCCAGTGTTACTTGCTATAAGAAAAAGAGAGAGCAGAGAGATCATATTAGTTGACAAAACACAAAACCGTACAGGTCGAAGGCAACCTGTAAGCCAGGAGAAACATTGGCCACATTTCTGTAGGTCATTTGCGAAAACAACAATACCTTCCTTCAAATGTATTTCTAAACATTTTATCAGATATTTTTAAATTAATATCAAGGAAAAACCCGCAAAACAGCAGCATTAGCAGAGCCTTATCCTAGCAACCAGATAATTCCATTCCATCCTAATAATACAATAATAAATCATATACAGCAGAAAAAAAGAGAAAAAAAAGCTGTTACCTTACAGAGGGTTAGTTCTCAATAAATGAACACATGGTATGATAAAACTGTAAAATACATTCAAAGCAGTAGTATGCTAGATTCATAAAATGCTATAATTTTTGAGAGAGAGAGGGAGAGAGACTCTTTACATGACCTTCATAGTAGTCAACTATTTATATCACTATGGGGCCGATGCAATACAGTGCACTCAGCTGAGAACACTGTTAACCCACAGTCGGATGCAGGTAGAATAGGTTCTAATCAATCCCCAAATGCAATAAGGGGATTAGCACCTATTCAATGTGCGTCCAACATGGAGTGAATCTAATAGCGCTCAGCACATGCAAATGCATGTGAATGAGGCTATTAGGCATACACTCACAATGCAAAAAAATGTGCCAGGAGCAGGCGTTAATAGTTGAACACATCTAAAACAAGTACATAAAAGCAGAAAAAAACTGCTTTTCTGTACTGCCTGTGGATGGCCAAGTCACGAAAACCAATGCTGATAAACCTGGCATCTGTTTTCATGACTGCTGTCCGCCGGTAAGGAAAACAGACGCCAGGTCTATCGGCGTCTGTTTTTGTGTTGGCCGTCCGTCGGTCAGGAAAATCGACGCCGAAAAACTCGGTGAAGGTTTTCATGCCTCGGCCATCTGCCGATAAGGAAAACAGTCGCCGATAAACTCAGTGGTGGCTTTTCTTGCCGGCGGACAGCCAAGACACGAAAACCGATCGGATTCTCGGTAGCAAGGAGGTGCTAGGATCGCTCAAGTGACCTTAGCGCCTCCTTGCTAACGTGACCCCCTAATTTAAATATTGCATGGCGCCCCCCTTGGGGGCACCTGGGGTGCATTAAGAAAGTGGGCACCTACTGTTCAGCGCCTGTTTTCTACGCAAATTTATTACATTGGCCCCTAAAGGAGGGCCAGCTTGTAACTCAAGGTGAGTTTTTGGTGGTGGTGTCACTGTCTAGTTTTGGGGCCAGTTTTAAATGCAGAATGAGACGTACGAACAACACATTAGATCTCAGTGAAGAACTGATATCATTTGGCGTGAGGAAAGTCAGACTAAGATGAGATTACTTCAGTGTTCTCTCACCCTAGCTTGATACTATCCTGGTAGAGAGTCTATCATGCTAGGGTGAGAGAATATTGTAGAAATCTCATCCCTGTGACTTTCCTCACTCCAAATGATGTCAGATCTTTACTGAGGTCTACTGTGCTCTTCATACGTCTCACTCTGCATGTAAAACTGGCCACAAAACCCTACCTCACCATCAAAACCTCACTTCGAGTAACTAGCTTGCCCTCCTATAGCAGTATAAATAGTTGACTACTATGCAGACTTTATAAAGAGTCTCAGTCTCTCTCTCCCTTTAAAAATGGAATGTACAGTATTTATCACACATTCCATTATGGTCATATCGCACAGCTAAACACCAGGAAAAAAAGGTGTAATTATTCCTGTCATTAAAACTGTTCAATAATGCTGCTCATTTTCATTAATCTTTCCCCTTTGAATAAATTTGACAAATATTGTGGGCATTAACACCTTATTGCACTTTACTGAATGAACTTGTAAGATGGGTACCACAATAGTTTTCCAACTAAATGGCTTACCCGGCTATATTTAGCCCTTAGCTGGATAAGAAGGGGGTATTCTGAGGAGGAGAGGGGTTAGTTGCATAAGTTACACAACTAAAAGTTAGCTGCTTAGCTCATGCACCTAACTCTCATCAAGCTTTAGGGCTGTCCTTAAGTTAGCCAGTTAGACATAATTGGTTAACTTTAAGAAAGCTGGGTATATTCAGTGGGGCATCCATGCCACTTAATATACCCAGCTAGTTAGCTGGATATGTTTATCCAGCTAACTATCTGAGCCACAGAGTGGCTGAAAATGGACCCCAGTATTTTCAGTGTAATGCAATACATTAATAAACTACCCACCCAACCAATTCAATTTCATAATAAAAATAACACTGAGTAGATGAGAGACAGTAGCTTGAATCATTGTCTCCCAAAACTCAGGCAATCAAACCTATCAAGGTGAATAGAATGTAGAGTTTTCCAGACCTCCTCTAGCCAATATTTCTCGTTGAGCCTCAGATATCTTGCTTTATCAGATCTTCCAAGTCCCTGGGAAAAGAGGCTTCATGGTTAAATACCTACCGGAGGTTCCCACAGGCCCTGTTATAGGTGTCGAGATCAGGGCAAGAGCCTGGAGGGGTGAAGAGTATGGCCTCCTCCAGGAGGAATAGATAGGTGAGAAGGTCCATGTTCTCCCTGCTGAAGTGGGGCTTCCTGGACTGAGCGGCGGTTATTGAGGTTGAAGGGAGTGGGGCACCAGGTCCAGCAGGTGTTGAAGATTAAGAAGTCATTTCAGCAACCTAAAATATAGGACAGAAGGAAATCAAGATCAGAGATAGTGGATAAACTGCATGTGTGTGTTTGAGAGTATTGATGATGTGGTGACTGGAGAGATGGAGGCAGCCTGGTGATTGTGGGGGTGATTACCTCATGAGAGGCTGAGTGTCTGGGGTGTCTACATGGAATATCAGTTGAAAGTGAGACTGATAGGGGTGTGGTGGCTGAATAACTACTAGTTGGGGTGGTGACTGACTGGTTGGAGTGGTGACTGGTGTATATGTGTGTGAGGGGTGACTACTGAGTCATCCTGGTGTGTGGGGGCTGATGCGTGTGAGAGGGCAAGGGTCTGGAGTGACTGCATGGAGGGTCACATTGACTTGTTGGAGTGGTTCCACTGCATGGAAGATACATAGTCTGATTGGGGTGCTACACTGCTTGAATGATTGGAGTAGTAAGTGTATGGGGGGATATCTGCTGAGGCAGCCCCCTGTGTGGGGGGTTGCCTTACCAGTATCCTTCCCATGCCCGCTCATAAACAAACCAGTGACCAACTGGTGTGTGTGTGTGTGTGTATGTGTGTGTGTGTGGGGGGGTTAATTAGTGAGGCTGTCCCCTGTGTGGTGGGCTGACTGGTGAGAGGAAGTCACCAGTCAGCCCCCACACAAGGGACTGTCTCATCAGTCACCCCCTCTCCGACACACACACACACATACCAGTCAGTGATTGATTGGGGGGTGTGTATGGAAGGGCTGTGAGTCAACCCGTTGTACGGGGGGATGACTGGTGAAAGGGTGAGTTGAATTAATGTTAAATTACACAATCACTGTTACACTTCACTTTCAATTACACTTTTACTTACAGACTTTATCTTTTAGCTGATCTCTGCTGCTGCTCTGTTCACAGTGTTGCAGCAGTACATGCCTCGAACTTGAGCTGACTTGTAATTGCAGACAGCTGTGTTCTCTATGCGCAGCGATCACTGATGTGATGTCCAAGATAGGTAAAATGGTGTTGAGAACAATTCCGCACATGATCGGAGTTACTGAGCACTATCATGAGTTAATGCGCACTAAATCGCAATAGTGTACCCTAAATCCCGAAATCTGAAAAAAGGCCCCCCCGAACTATTTTAAAAACAAAATCAAGCTGCGCACAAAATGAAACAAAAAAACCAAACAAGCACACCCTTATCAACCATTGGTATTTCATAGTTGAGGCTGTACACTATGACCCACATCTGTTTGTGTTTGTGTGTGTGTGTGTGTGTGTGTGTATTTTTAAAACTGAGGATTGTGGGTCAGAAGAGAAGATACACTGAGCAGTGAGGGACTGGTACCGAGGGCTGATTTTTTTTTGTTCTTGTATGATCAGATGGAGATCAGGACTTTGTAGGTCAGACTACGATGGGAAAAACTCCATGCTGCTCCAAGGCCAGTGCTCACTTTAATATTGGTCTTTGATCACAGGTGTGCTCTGCATATCATTTAATTTAAGAAAAAAACAATATTGTTTAATACATGTGCTAAGAAATCTGTGCTCAGGACAGTAACTTTCAAACCGGCGCGCAGATGCACATATGCACATATGCATCTGCCCACGCCTAGCGATGCAGCTATTTCATAACTTGTAAGCATACATGAGTTCCTGTTATAATATAGCCTGGCCGAGCCCATGTGTAGCAAATTTTAAGTGTGACACTGCGTAAATCACAGGAGATGTTAAAAGAAGGGCAAGCCCACGCCATTTCCAGTTTCTCTAGTTGGTGCACCAGTTCACCCAGTTAACAGCTAGGTCCTCCAACCAATTCCCCGGTTTGATACCTTACATTCCCCCAAGTTACTCCAGATCATTTAAACCCCTCAGAAATAGCTCGATTCTTTTGTTTTATAACTTACACGGCATCCATAGAAGAAGTAACGTTACGCCGTAGGGGCCCTCAGCGTGTGCCGTGGCATGTCAAGTATTTCTGCAAACATCTCTTGACCAGGCCCCAAAAACGCCCCGCCCCTTTTTGGAAACTTTTGAGAAGTGCACACTGTATCCTTTACACATGTATCTGGATGCTTTTTAAAATACAGTCAGCACGTGCAAGCCTGACTTCTTTGCCCATCCCCTAATTAATGCGCACACACCGGGCTTTTAAAATTCAGCTCTAAAAGCACCCATTCTTAAGCACACCTTCAGACCCCTATGAGTGTTGCTGTACTACTGAGGTATTTCACCTTATCATTGCTTTTTTTAAATGAATGACAAAAATATGTATTTTAATGAGGCCCTGTGCCTACCATTAGTGTATGTTTTTCAAAGTCATCTTACGAACTAAGAAAAAAGAATTCTGAAGCTTACCTAGAAGTGAATACTGTCTTTGGCAGAAATACCAGACATTTTGTTAGAACACGATTTTGGTTTTTGAGATACATAGTTTGAAATATAAAAAGAGCAGCACAGACATCTGAAAAAAACAACCTTAAAAATTTTAACAGGCATAACTTACAGTAATGTTTCTTGCTGCCTGATTGAATGAATTGTGGATTATAAATGAGTGCTTTTAAGGCTAATATTCAGTCTCCTACTTAATAATGTGTGGAAAGATTTAATCCAAACTGAAACCAGGTAGATTTGAACCTGCTTTGAATATGAAAAATAAAATCTATTACTATAACCAAGGTTCACAGGAAAAATCTGTTGGATTTTTTGCCATGGGGAGCTGTAGATCTGTGGAGATCCAGTGTGGATTTTGTCCCCTTAAATGATATTCTGTTATACCCAGCAAATTTGAGCTGGGTATCACAGAATATCATTAATTTCCTACTAATATTTAAAATGGAGCCAGAAAGCAAGGGGACATTTTTGAAATCTCCCAAAGTTATCCATGCAAAGCCTTTGAATGTTGATATCATAACGGTTTTCTTCATAGACCTTTATTTCCTTGCATTCAAGTGGACTAACATGACAAGCAGAGCACAGAGCTTTCTCTTGTGGCAGGCGAATTCTAAACAATCAGTTTCAAGACTAATTATCATCTATTCTGAGCCCTTGGTTTAACCAGTTACTAGCAGGATGCACTGACCAGTTTTTTTCCTTTTGCTTTCTTTTTTGTAACTTATTTCCATTTTTTTTTAGTTTGTTGTTTGTTTTTTTTTAATTCATTTAAAACAAACAATGAAACAAATACAATTTTAAAAATGAAGAAAAAACAAAATAAATATCAGGTCCTGATAGAGAAAAAAAAACCCTGAATCTCCCCTCTGATCTCTCTCATCCCCTGAACCCTCTTATCATATTTTCCTTTTTCTTCACAGGACCCACAGCGATCCCTAAGCACTCCTGCCCCAGTGAAAGTAAACTTAGAAATGACACCAGGAAACCAGGGATGGCACTACTGTTAATTGATATTGTAAACTGCCTAGACGGGCAGACACCTGCCTTATTCATGCGGTATATAAGAATTTTAAATAAACAAATAAACAAATAAATAGATAATTTCTTCAGTGCAAAATGACCCTGTCCTGGACCTGGCCAATTCCATTTTCTATGGAATAAATTAACAATGGCACCAGTCTCCTTCTATTGGTCTCATTTAGCTTGTCTTTTCTTACTATACCTATCTACAACAGTCTTACCAACCTTGGCACAATGACTTTTGTAAACCCAGTGATTTTATCTCATTTAATATTATCGGTTTACTCAGCAGCTAAATGGCATCTGCCCTGGTTTAGAATGGTAGTCCCCAGTTGCAGTCTTAACAAGTTACTGGTTTCAGGATAGCCCAAATATGCACATTAGCCAGGTTTGCAAATCAAATATATGAAAAATGGACCTCAACAATTATGTTGGTGAATCGTGTAGACAGGGTTTGGAGACCACCATCCTACATAGTCAAATGACTCATTTTTATCATTCTTTCCTTTCTTGATTTTTTTTGTCTGACTACCTAAATTATATTGTCTCTCCAAAATATCCCTTGTTATTCAGTCAGAAAGTCACCAGCTGTTTTCCTAATGGCAGCATGATAACAAAAGCTATTTCCTTGCAATATCCATATCGAAGATTGGTCAAGCCTCATAAATGCAAGATCATTTGCTTTTGAAAAACACTGAAATATCACAGAAAGTGCCACAGTCTATACACAATGTTCCTGCTAAAAGCTTTGTGAACTTCAATTTTACAGAGATGTCACAGATCCAAAGGGTAACTTTTATAGAATTTCTTTTCTAATTTTTGCACATGCTGCTCGCCACTATCTATAATCTTTTATTTTGGCTATCAGTAAAGACCAGTTTGAATAAAAATGATGATGTTTCATTCAGTGTCATCATACCATGTACAGTGAAGACAGTCATTGTATACAATACATTCATATGCACATCAGGTTATTCTGTAGTTAATCATTACACTTTTCTCATTTCCATTCAGACTGTTATTTATAATTGGCAAAGTCATGGCAAACCCTTATTATTTACTCATAACTAGATCATTTTCTTTTGTAAAAAAAACAAAAAAAACCCAGTCAAAACAGAGACATTCTTAAGTTTTAATAAGTGTTAATGTGTAAAAGCCAATAAGATACAATTTTTGCTACTTCTTAGCCAACTGTCCCTGTACTTTTAATTTTATCAATATTTTTCACATACATTTTGAATGCAGAATTGTTCCATCTCCTAAGAGGGAGACTCCTTATTTGTCAAAATGTGTTGCAGTTTTTCTACCCTCCTTCTTCAATTCTATTATTCTAATGAATTAATTGAAAAAAATTGTAAGCAACTTATTCCTTTTCTTTCTAGAGCTGCCTTTTAAGAGTTTATAAATGTTGACATGCAAGAGAATATGTGAAAACTCATATATGCCCACCATTGAGGCTGATGCAATACACTAGTGTGCTCAGCCTAGTGCACCTGCAGCTGGATGTGGGTTGTATAGGAGCTAACTAATCCTCTTCTGCAATAAGGGGATTAGCGCCTCTACAACACGCATCCAACACGGAGTGAATCTAATAGTGCTCATCACATGCAAATGCATGTGAATGAGGCTATTAAGTATTTACTCCCAATGCAAAAAAAAAAAAAATGCAACCAAGACGCACATTTAGCAATCAGAAATGAACACCTGTCCCGAGTAAGTGTTAATAGCTGAGCGCTGCTAAAACTAGCATAGAAAAGCAGAAAAAAAATGCTTTTCTATACTGCCTCCTAATTAATATCATTGCAATATTAAGTAGGAGGAAAAATTAAAGTTAAGCTTAAAGTAAAAAAAAAAAGCACCAGAAGTTGGGTGCAGGAAATGGATGCTCAATTGAGAAGCATCCATTTCTTGAACCCCCTGGCTGTGCAGCATTTAGGGAAACCAACACCAACAAACTCGACGTCTGTTCTCCTCACCGGCAGATGGCGGATGCGGATCTGGCTCTTGTTAGCAAGGAGGCGCTAGGAGTGCACAAGCGAAGCTTGCGCCTCCTTCCTAACGCGACCCCCTAATTTAAATATTGCATGGTACACCCAGGAGGGGTGTCTGGGGGCACATTAAAAAAGCAGGCGCTGACCAATCAGCGCCTGATTTCTGCGGATAATTATTGCATCGGCCCCATTGTGTGCAGAGCTGTGAGAACAGAACATATTGGCAAAATTTTAGAGGTGGCTGACCTGGCAAATTATATCCTGCTCTTTTAGGCTTCTTACTCAATTGGAACAAGTCCCTATTGAGCTATAGTCACACAGTAACATAGTACATGAAGGCAGATAAAGACCAAAAAGTCCATCCAGTCTGATCATCAAGGTGTTTTGGGTTGTAACTGCTGCATCATGCAGGTTATCCCCGTGCCTTCTATTTAGGGTTGTAACTGCTGCTCTGTACAGTTTGTCCTATGTCTTCTACGCTGAACTTAATGGCAGGGAGACGAAGGCATCCTGCTGCCTGGCTGCCAGATGGGGGTGCCGCTTCCTCTTCTGGGGTGGTGTCCTCCCTGTTTTCACTCTCTGTCCTGCTCAACTCTCCACCTCCCTTCCTTCCCCCACTCCTGGCCCTGCCTTGCAAGCTCCCTTACCTTCTGCCTATCTCTAGCCTGGCTTGCTCCTCCCTCCATGCTTGCCTATCCCTTCCCCCACCCACCTCTTCCTATCCCTTCTACTGCCTCTCTCTGCTCCTGTCCTTACTCCAACTCCTATGTCTCCTTCCCCTAACACTCCTGCCCTCATCCTCCCGCCTCCTTTTCTCCCTCCTCATGCCTCTCCTCTCCTTTCTCCATATACCTCTCAAGCTCCATTCTTCCCACCTCCTTCATGCCTCCACACATCAACTCCACCACTCATCACCTCCTCCACTCACCACCTCCTCCTCTCCTCCACAAACCACCTATTCCATTCACCACCTCCTCCAGCTCAACCACACAACCCTACTCCACTTCTTCACAGAAAAAGACAAACAGACAAACTTTACAAACACAAACTTTCATACACACAAACAGAGACAAAAGCCAAAGGTTAAGGTTCGCAAAAGGAAGCAAAGAAAATCATAAGAGAATGCACTCAGGACTCACAATTATAAACTCCTATCACCACCACAACAACTACCCTCCTCTCCTCTAAAACATGTCTCGACACACCCTCAAAGAGACAGCTGCAGGAAGGCTGTATATATAACCTGCAAAAATAATGCATTGCATGATGATGCAATACTGTGCACGATTACGTAGCGCTGTGTGCGTTACTGTTATGCCGCTTGCGATTAAATTTTGCCTCGTGCATTATTTTGCTATAGCCATCACATTAACCTAATCATACCCCTTTATCACAGGCACTATTTTTGCTATATTTATAGCATTTTGATGAATCTAGGCCTTAGGTACCTAGATCTGAAAATCAGTGCAAAGCTTACTGCTGAGGAGACTCTGTGCAAAACAGTTTAAACAATATAATTGCTGTCTTTGTGTAGCACTTATAGTGCAATATTGAAAAGTTATTACTCAAAGATGCAGGATTTTAATTACTTTTTTGCAGATTTTTCCTTCATAAGGCCGGGCATCTCAAGATTGCTCTCCCCTCTCCCGCATTCATCTGGCTCAATGACCCTCCCCATCTGTCACCCCTATATGGTTTGAATCTCTGCCCATGCTTGTTCTCTTCTTCCCAACAGGTCAATTCCACCATTCACTTGTTACCTCCCCTTCTCCCAGGCATGACCTCTCTCCCATTCCTTTCCCCCTGCCTTATTAATCTGCTCTCTTCCCCACCCTCCAGGAGCCCACCACAATGTGTGAACCCCCTCCCCAACACTCTTTGCTCTCCCCCCTCACCCAGTTATCTCTCTGTATACCTTTCCTTAGGATTGACTACTCCGGGAGAGGGGTAGACAGAGAAAGAGAGAGAGATTCCCCTCCTCTAGTTCTCTTCCCTCATCCCAATAAAATCTACTTAGCTTTCTCTCTGTCTGCCAGCCCCTCTTTAACAAGACCCACTACTTTGTCCTAAATACCCAAAGCTCGCTGTGTACCTCATTTGTTTGGATCCTCACTGCACCTTACTTTGTTTGGGCCATGAAGGCCAAGGCAGATTCTGCAAGCTTAGCTCTTCCGACCTGCATGGGCCAAAGTTGACTCAACTCTCTCAACTTTTATCTGATACACCTAAAACAGTTTGCTGCTGCTTCATTCTCAGCTCCAGCTGACACCAATGCCATTTTCTCCTTCCTTTTGGCTCACACAATCCACCACTGCCACTGCTGCTGCTGCTTTCTGGTCATCGTGCCTAATTCTGTGGGGCATATGTAAACTTTTTACCAGGTGGGCAATTCTGTGCAAATTCTGTACAATTGTGCAGCACAAAATTCCCCTAGGAGTACAAACTCCTAATTTTGTTTTCCCACCCTAATTCCACCCCTATAGCCACCCATCTTTTAGGTTCCTAAATTTAGGGGCCTAGTGAAACTAGGAGCCTAAATTTAGGCACTCAGCCCTAGTAAAATTTCAAAAAGGACCAATTTAGGAGTCTAACTGCAACAGTTAGAAGCCTAAACCTTTTAAAAATTGGCATCTGTTTTTTATTAATTTATTTTACTGATGTATTATTTTTTATGTATTAAGTGAATTATCTATCTATGAATGTTTATTATTATTGTACTATTTTTTTCTTTGTAAACCACTTTGAGTTATAGCTTAGCTTAAGGAAACAGTCTATAAATGTCAATTAGCATAAAATAACATCATTTATAGTTTTCATTAGACATTATGCATCTGATGATAGATTCTTAACTGGTAAAACAAGGTCTGACTCATGAAATGTCAGGATATTCAGAAATCACCCATTTATATTTAAAAAAAATACAGGAACATAGAGCTAATTATGCAAATCTATACATATTGGAGTAGATTTTAAAATGTGCATGCTCACATCCTTGTGCGCGTGCTTCCCGGAGCACAAAGATGGACGCGCCGATTTTATAACATGCGCGCGCCGGCCCATGCATATTATAAAACCCATGGGCTGCGAGCACATGCGCACTGGATTTTATAACCTGCATGGGCATGTACGGGTGGCACATGCAGGGGGGGGGGCCGAATTTTGTAAAAGTACACGCAGTGACTAAATCAGGCCTTCCCCCATTCCCTCCCAGTGCGCTCCAATTAAGAAGCGGACTGGGAGTGAACTTCCCTACACCCCTACCTAAACCCCTTCCCTCTTCTCCTCTCCTCCCCACCCCCTTAACCTGTTCCCAAAACTTACTTCTTTTTTTTGTTTCACTACTTACTGCTCCCCTGAAACAGAAGTAGTTTGCGTGCGCTGGCCGACTGCCGTCACGCGCTTCCCCAGTACAGCGGCTAATGGCCCCACTGTCCTGGCCGGCTCTGTCCCACCCCACTCCGCCCCTCACTGCCCCAGACCATGCCCTCTGGCCTGCCCTCCTTTCTGGGCCCAGCAATTATGCATGTATCGTCACTTATACTTGCGGCCGGGCCCTTTTGAAAGTGCACGCAGCGTGGACAGGGCCCGGACACGCGTGTAAGTGACGACATTTGTACATGTGGCCAATTTAAAATTTGGCCGATAATGTGCTTAGGAAGAAATGGTATCTGTCTGTTGGCAGCAAGGACTGGAAGGTTTATCTGCATACTACTCCCAAGAGCTGTAGCAGAGGATTCCTGGGATCAAGATAAACTTTCTAGGCTTCAGATTCATTAGCCCCTGCAGGAGAGGAACTGAAGGCTCATTTACATACTTCTCTGAGCAGAGTATACTCGAGGACACAGTGAGTTATCTAGGCTCAGCTTCCACAGCCCCCACACTCTTTCCAGCATCAGAAAACTGGAAGGCTCATTTTTATACTTCTCCCAGCAGAGGATTCCAGAGGACACTGTGAGCCATCTAGGTTTCATCTTCCCCAGCTCCTGCACTCTTTCCAGCAATAGAATACTGGAAGGAATATCTGCATGCTTTTCTCAAAAGCGCCAGCAGAGGACTCTAGAGGGCACTGTGAGCCATCTAGGCCTCAGCATCCATAGCCCCCCCCCCCCCCCCACACTCTTTCTGGAAGCAGAGAACCAGAAGGTTTATCTGCATCCCCACATCCCCATCTTCCACATCCCCACCCTTTTTTTCAGCAGCAGAGGATCAGAAGGTGTGCACCAAAACACCACTTCCTATTCATTTTCAAAAACAGATTTATTTGATTCAATAACGGGGAAGTAGTTCAAACAAGCATCAATAAGATGTGTAACCAAATAGTTATAAATTGATTAATTGTAGTCTCTGGTGGATAGCTGACAGAAAATATAAAATATACTATTAGACTGAAAGCACACTAGTTTGAACATCCCTGCCTCCTTAGAAAGTTTAAATGCTAACAACTGAACACAATTAAGATGAAGAGTAGTACAGTAATGGGGGGGAGGAGCTATCCAGTCTTTTGCTCTGAGTTCCTCATGTATAATTATCTACCAGTTGGTGAGAAGTTGTTCAAATCCAATATCTGGAGGCAAGAGTGGTTGGGGGTTGGGCTGGTGGGAAAGGGGGCAAGATGAGCTGTGGATGGGGGGAGGGGATCAGCCTGGGGAGGGCAAGCTATGATGGGACTGGGAAAGGGGCTTGGCCTAGGAGGGCAGGCTGGGCTGAGACTGCTGGGGGGGTGAGGGCAGTCTATGCTGGGGCTGGGCTGCAGGGGTGGGGGCAGGCTGTGCTGGGGCTGCAGTAGAGTAGGGCAATAAATAAAAGCCTCGAGAGAATTTCCATTGGTGGCTGTGCTGCTCCTGGGACTGTGTGGTGGGGGGAGGCAGGCTGTGATGGGGCTGAGTAGGCTGTAGTGGGACTCAGAGCAGGAGTGTAGGCTGTGCTGGGGCTGGGTGAGGGGAGGACAATTCATAGGAGCCTTCAGGGAATTTACATGGGTGCCAGCTAGTTATTATATAAAACAAATATTTTACTTAAACTTGATATCCTGCCTTTACGATTTCAAGCAGGTTATAATATAAATAGTAATAATAATAAGCAAATACAGTAACTTATAGTGCAATAATGTACTGTATATGGCCTCAGTTCTGTAAAATTTCTGAGGAAGATATGGATGGTATTTTTTATCAGTGGTTGCTTAATAAAAGTCTTCATAGAGTGTATTAGGGGCCAGGAATAATGTCAAATATAGATGAGTTGAGATAAACAATGATTAGATCCTCTCTATGCATTGTGTACCTCAGCCTCAAGGAAGCCATCATCATATTATTGAAAGACTGCAAGTCTCCCTCTGGACAAAACCATACCATGGAAATAGACAATGTGTGATTGCATCCTTTTATGATGGGTAATGTAAGGACTATTAAGATGCCTATCATATTTTATTGAAGTGGTTTGCCTGTTAGTTAAACCTGACATCTCTTCTCTGTTTAATATTATATGTATGTGTGGCAGACGTATTTGGGTAAAACAGATTTCTTGTTTATCCAGTTTGGGATCACTCTAGTAAATTCAGATTTAAATTTAGCACTTTCAGGAAAAAGTCCCACAGCATTTTTATAGAAAAAAAATCTGACAAGAAATCAAATCTCTGGATGCAAGGAACACTATTTTACAACTGCAAACAATAACAGCCTCATTCAACCTTTATTGCCCTACTATTACCAGAAACAAATCTAATCTCAAGTGCTCCAATGTTTATTTGAACAGAATGTAGTCGTGTATATTATTCTTTTTCCATTTGTACCAATACACATTTATGGTCTGATTTACTAAGCTGTTTTCCCAAAGAGACACAGAAAGGAGAAAAAGCTTTAATAAATCAAACCTTTAGTTTGTGATCTTCTTAATGCCATTGTCTTAAATAAGGGAAGAAATAGGATATAGTGAATATTTCTTTGAGGTTTGTCTAGTTCCCTTCAGCGCTGTGAACTCTGCCATCCAGTGCTTGTAAGCTATGTATGTTAGTGGGAGCCGGAGTCTAAGTCTGCAGTAGGGGAGTTACATCTGCAAGGTGACAAATGCTACTGCCTCTTATCTATTATGCTCCATAATATTTTGGATTCCATATTGAAAGCCTTTGTGAGCGCAACTTTTTTGAAATTTTACCCCATCAAGGGCATACATTTTGTAAGCACAAATTTTTAAGTGCACAAAAGGGCATCAGTGGAGGAGTATCAAGGGAGGGTATAAAGTTTAGCAAGTGAGCACATTTATATTATATTCTATCTGGCTAAAGTTTCATGCACAACACTGATCAGAAAACCAGCTGTCCTAAACTATACCTGGATAAAGCATTTTCATTGGAAGACTTGTGCACGTACATAAGTCTGGCTGAAGATCAGGGAAAGTCTGCATGTGTAACTTTCCCCAGATATTTTTGTCATTCTCCGGTTTATTGGATAGTGACCTCTTAATGTGTTGTTCATTTAGTGGAATTGTCTACATATGATGAAATGTAACATGGTCTATATTCTGAGTCAATTCATGACATTATTTGGGACCAAAGATCATCACACCTGCTCATAAACTGGATACTTAGTATTTATGTCCTGCTTTCGCTATAATCATAGGTCGCATATAAGAGCCGATAATTTCAGTTTTTTTTTAATAAATATAATCAATTCAAAATGTTTTCACTTATCTTCTCTGTAAAAATCCATGTGCTTCCTTAAATATCCCAAACAGGCAACCCTGACACAGGACCATGTTTCAAATCCAATCTGCTTCAGAAGGTAACTGGAGAAACTTATGAGTTTCAAACATGTATGATTACATATTTATTTATGTATTTATTTATTTAACAGTTTTATATACCGAAGTTCTGGTAACAAAGTTACTAATCACTTCGGTTTACATTACAACAATAGATTGACAGTATAAAGAATAATGTCATACAATGAACAGGGTAAATAGAACTTGGAAAAACATATGTTAACTTTGAGTCAAATACCCAGCAACTGAAGCATAAGTGTTTGAAACTTATGTTTGTCCAGTTTCCCTGTAAAGCAGTTTGGGGTTGAAACATGGTCCCTTGTTGATTTTGCCTGTTTGGGGTGTTTAAGGAAGCATATGGAGTTTTACATAGAAGATAAGTGAAAACGTTTTGAATTTATCATATTTGTTAAAAAAAAGCACTGAAATTACTGGGACCTATGTATGATCAATGTGTCAGAGAGCACGAGCGGTCTGTGGCTGGCTGGAGGACAGATTGCAGTCTGGACTTCAGTTTTCTCTTGTATCACATTTATTCTATACACTCAAATGGTACATAGAAGCAACGTACCTCAGTAATACTTCTTACCAAACATATCAACCAAGCAGTATTCAAACAGAGCTGCCATCTTCCCAGCTTCCCCAGGGCCTGTCTTTCTCTCCTCTGAGTCTCCAGAGGAGACACCCTGCACCCAGAATGCCCTGCGTTAAGGTGGATTGGGCCCAGACAGCTGGGATTAGTCTATTAAGATGTTCTGAGGGATTTTATGGCTCACACTGCCACACTATGATTTTAGCAAAAGTAGGGCACACATGCTTTTAATAGTGTTCAATGTGTTAGCTGGTAAGAAGAGATGGTCTTTGGTCCCAAATAATATCACTTATGGATTGACTCAGAATATGGTGTAAGTTTCTGTGGGCCCAATATTCAAAGCGTGTTCAGAACTATTTAGCTGAATAAGCAGGACTTATGTGGCTAGTCCCTTAAATGGTCAAATATTATAATGACAAAAAGTAGGCGTGTACTGGGCAGATCGGGGGAGGAGAGAGTTAGCTAGATACGTATCCATGTAAGTTTAGACACCCCATAGAGCAGGTCTAAACTTAGTTGAATAGACTTATCTGGCTAAGTGCATATATATACATGCATACTCAGCGGCTTTGCTGTGATGCTGAATATATATCGTAACTTAGCTGAATAAGTTCTAACCAGCAAAGTTACTTACATAGCCAGCTTTGAATATCTACCTCTTTGGGTCTATCCAGTTTGGATTGTTGTTTTTTTTGTTTTTTTTTAACTAACATACTATCATAGTAACATAGTAAATGATGGAAGAAAAGAGATACAAGTGGTCCATCCAGGCTGCCCAGCAAGATTATTATTTATGATAGTAACTGCAGCTGTGTGCAGGTTACCCTCATGCTTTCTGTTAACAGTAGTAACTGCCTCTCTATGCAGGTTATACCAGTTAACACAAGTAACCCCTTTTATTCATTTCCATCTGACACACTGGGGCTGATGCAATACAGAGCGCTCAGCCCAGCACATTGTTAACCCATAGTTGGATGCAGGTTATATAGGCGCTAATTAATCCCCTAATGCAATAAGGGGATTAGAGCCTATACAACATGCATCCAACGCGGAGTGAATCTAATAGCGCTCATCACATGCAAATGCCTATGCCAAAAAAAAAATGTGCATCTACGACATATATATAGAAACATAGAAATGACGGCAGAAGAATACCAAATGGCCCATCCAGTCTGCCCAGCAAACTTTCACACTTATTATTTTCTCATACTTATCTGTTTCTCTTGGCCCTTAGTAACCTTTTGGTTCTATTTCACTTCCAAGCCCACCATTGCTGTAGAGAGTAGTGCTGGAGCTGCATCTAAGTGAAGTATCTAGCTTAATTGGTTAGGGGTAGTAACTGCTGCAATAAGCAAGCTACTCCCACGTTTATTTGTTTACCCAACCTGTGCAATTCAGTCATTGGTTTTCTGAGTATAATTCCATTTTACTTCATTCCCCCCTGCCGTTGAAGCAGTGAGCTGCACTGGATATGTATTCCAAGTGAAGTGTCAGGCTTAATTGATTCAGGGTGGTAACTGCCGTAACAAGCAAGCTACACCCATGCTTATTTGCTTATCCATACTATGTAATTCAGTTCTTGTTGGTTGTTGTCTGAATATAAATCATCTTTTCCTCATTCCCCCCTGCCATTGAAGCAGAGAGCTATGCTGGATATGTAGTGAAAGTGAAGTTTCAGGCATTATTTGGTTTGGGGTAGTAACTGCCATAACAAGCAAGCTACTCCCCTCTTTTTTTGTGAATGCAAATCCTATTTTCCACATTTCCTCTTTTAGTGATCAGAAATTAATGTCTGCCTGGAGCAGGTGTTAATAGCTGAGCGCTCCTTAAACCAGTACAGAAAAGCAGAAAAAAACTGCTTTTCTGTACTGCCTCCTACTTAATATCGTTGTGATATTAAGTAGGAGGAAAAACTAAAGTAAATATAGTTAAAAAAGAAAGTTAAAAAAAAAATTCTGGCAGTCAGGTGCAGGAAATTGATGCTCAACTGAGAAGCGTCCCTTTCCTGAACCCCTGGCTGTGCAGCATTTAGGGAAACCAATGCCGATAAATTCGGTTTTTCTAACCGGTGGAGGGTCGATGCACTCGGACTCTTTTTAGCAAGGAGGCGCTAGGGGCACGCAAGCAACCTTAGCGTTTCTTTGCTAATGTGACCCCCTAATTTAAATATTGCATGGTGCCCTCGGGGGGGGGGGGGGGGTGCCTGGGGACACTTTAAGAAAGCGGGTGCTGACTGTTCAGCGCCTACTTCCTGCACCAAAATATTGCATCGGCCCCACTGGGAGTGGTCCTTGGCTTGCCAGAGGACAGATTCAGTCTGGACAATGACTATTAGCTTGCAGTTTTTTGTAATTACAATAAAAAATTAACAAAACAAAAGCGTGTTCACCTCAGTAGTTACCAAAGTTCCTGTTTTCTCATAATCTCATCTTGGTCTTCCTATCCTCTCTGGGACTTGCATTGTCCCCAGGGGAAATGTCCTGTAACCAGGATTCCCTTCTGGGATGTCTTAAAGTGGACCATGTTAAATTCCAGATCCTGGACTTTTAAAGAGGGTCTATCATGTACTCTTTTACACCATTAGGGATCCTCTCTGTTTTTCCCACGCCCTTTCGAATTTCATCACTTTTCTTGTTTTCACTAGCTCTTCTAAGAGGGCATTCCATGCGTCCACCACCCTATCCATGAAGAAATATTTCCTGATATTATTCCTGAGTCTACTCCCTTAGAGCTTCATTTCATGACCCTAGGTCTACTGCTGTCTTTCCACTGGAAAAGGCTCAGTTCCTGTGGAACAATAATACTCTTCAGGTTTCATAAAAGCTACAAGCCTATAGTAGCCTGCAAAAAGAGGAAATCTGAAATAAAGAAAGGAGATCGGGTGTTCTGTATCTTACAAGACCACTTCTAATAAAGCAAAGATGGAGACTAACCGCAGGCATTCAGTTTTAATGAGAATGTATTTTGGAATAGAACCCAAGGGCCGGATTTTAAGAATTATGTGCGGGCGTAAATTTGTGCGCGCAACCCAATTTTATAACATGTGTTGGCCCTGGAGGGTCAGCAGCCCAGGACTGAGAATCCCAGGCATGCCAAACCTATCTGCTGGTATCCTTTCCCATCCTGCTGTGCTAGATAAGCCTGACGAAGCAAAACAATGAAGTCAGGGGAAAAAGCACGAGAAGCGGCAGGAAAGGGAGAGGCTTGATTCCCCATGGGCCTCGAAGCTGGCAAATCCCGCAAAGGAGCTCCCTCTTTGCTTCCCTGCCCCTCCAGTGGACCTGGGTGTACTGGGGAAAGTCAGGGAGGGAGATCCCCCTCCCCTTCAGAAGACACAGGTAAAAGTGTTCTGGAGCCCAAAATGGCCACCGCTCTCGCCACAAGGGAGCCGGAAGGCCCAAAACGATCTAAGGCATCATTGTCGGAAGCTTTTGCAGTGGCCGAGGCAATAGCAATTTTTCAGCGCTTCGCAGTCATCGGGAGTTGGGAGGGCCCTTCACTTCCCGAGATGCAAGTGGAACAAAGCCCGGTATGGCTGACCCGCGCCGGAACCACGCCGCAAGCGCGGGAAGCTGAGCTGCGAACCATCCCCTTGCTGGCGGGAACAGAAATCCCTCCCCACCGAGCCTACACTTGGATATACCCCAGACAGAAGGATGGAAAACTCGAGCCGACCAAATGTATGGGGGAAGGGGGGATCTCCGGAGCCTTACCCTCAGCTGCTCCCTTCAGACTTCTTCTGATACAGGCCAATACAGTAAACCACGCGGGAGAGCGGATGAGCGCCCGCTCTCCCGGCGCGCGCACAGCCCACTCTCCTGTGCATGCGATTCAGTAACTAAATGTATTTAAATTAGGGCCTGCGGTAAAAAGAGGTACTAGGGACACTAGCGCTTCCCTAGCGCCTCTTTTTTGACGGAAGCAGCGACTGTCAGCAAGTTTGACAGCCGACGCTCAATTTTGCCAGCATCGGTTCTCAAACCCGCTGACAGCCACGGGTTCGGAAACCGGACGCCGGCAAAATTGAGCGTACGGTTTTCAACCCTCGAGCCACGGGCCCATTTTAAATTTGTATTTTTTTTTATTTTTAACTTTTTTTTTAACTTTTCAGGCCTCCGACTTAATATCTCCATGATATTAAGTTGGAAGGTGCACAGAAAAGCAGTTTTTACTGCTTTCCTGTGCACTTCCCCGGCACCGGCAGAAATTAACGCTTACCTTTGGGTAGGTGCTAATTTCTTAAAGTAACATGTGCGGCTTGGCTGCACATTTTACTTACTGTATCGCACAGGAATGACTAATAGGGCCATCAACATGCATTTACATGTTGCGGGCGCTATTAGTCTCGGGGGGGGGGGGGGGGGGGTTGGATGCCCATTTTCGACGCGCTATTACCCCTTACTGAATAAGGGGTAAAGCTAGCGCGTTGAAAACACGTGTCCAATCACGGGTTAACAGTGCACTCGACCGGAGCGCACTGTACTGTATCGGCCTGAAAGAAAATAGAAGGCTTCCCTCTCCCGAGGCTGAACAGATCTGTCCAGCTCAGCTCAGCCAAAGTAACCAAGGAGAGGAAGAGGCCTTAAAAGAAAGGAGCGGGGGGGGGGGGGGGGGGCAAAAACCCCAGAGCACTGAGCTCAAAGCTGCCTAGGCGGCCTCATGGAGGGGAGGGATCTGGGCCACCAGATTTGCACCCCACAGATCACCAAGGATCAAGAGTACAAAAAGGTATATATATCTATATATATATATAGATATATATATATATTGCTGTCAGAATGGTCTGGGAAGAAAATAAGATGAATGTTATAAAGTTGTAGCATTACACAAGAGGTATTTCTTCACACTTTTATCTCATTAGTATTAGGGATGTGAATCGTTTTTCAACGATTAAAATTATCGTCCGATAATGTTTATATCGTCTTAAATCGTTATAGAACACGATACAATAGAAATTCTAACGATTTATCGTTAAAAATCGTTAAATCGTGTTAGTGCGCACTAACTCCCCGTTAGTGCGCACTAACTCGATTTAGTGCGCACTAACTGAAAATGATACAAATAAACACTTTCCAGGTCACTGAAGGTCAGTTAGGAATGAATATGTGTTCCTATTGGCTGGCTGCCCTCTTATCTATTGATATTACCAAGGTTACCACTGAGGTGATGGTTGGGGGGATGGGAAATGGAACTGGAAACTAACGAACACCAACAGAAAATGAAACAAAGTGTTCACACTTCCCAGGTCAGTAAAGGTCACTTAGGAATGAATATGTATGTATGTATTCCTATTGGCTGGCTGTGCTCTTATCTATTGATGTTACCAATATGGTTGGGGGGATGTGAAATGGAAACAGTTGGAAGCTTGACAAAAAAAGTAATGTAATGATCAGCACTCACCTGACTAGAACTTGTTTGTTTATTATTTTTGTTAGCAGGCACCTGAAATGCTAGTGCATGTTGAATTTGCCAATCACTGTGCATTTTAGAAAGGTGGTCCTGGCTGGAACTGTACACAGTTCAAATATATGTAATTGATTGTTGGTAAGTGTATTTTTTAAGTAGCCACACTGGCACCAGTATGTTTACTTTTCCTCCTACTTAACTCACTAGCTCAGCTTTGTAAGAAGGGCTTCTCTGCTTGTGTGTTGTTTTTGTTTGGTGTGAGGAGAGCAGAAACATCAGATCTTTATTCAATCTACTACAGTCATCTCTTACAGTGCCCTATCCCTATTAATACCAGGAGTGTTGTGATCTTCCTGCACACAGTGCCCTAACCCTGATACCAGTCTGAGACAGCTCCCTCCCTGCATTACTAGTGAGAGGCTGGCTTCACAGACAGGGGGGAGCTGCCTGACCCTCACTCCTGACTTCCCCCATGTCCCAGCTAGTGAATGGTGTGTGGGTGAGGGGGGGGGGGGAGGATGGTGAAGTCTGAGACAGCTCCCTCCCTGCATTACTAGTGAGAGGCTGGCTTCACAGACAGGGGGGGGGAGCTGCCTGACCCTCACTCCTGACTTCCCCCATGTCCCAGCTAGTGAATGGTGTGTGGGTGAGGGGGGGGGGGGGGGAGGGTGAAGTCTGAGACAGCTCCCTCCCTGCATTACTAGTGAGAGGCTGGCTTCACAGACAGGGGGGAGCTGCCTGACCCTCACTCCTGACTTCCCCCATGTCCCAGCTAGTGAATGGTGTGTGGGTGAGGGGGGGGGGAGGATGGTGAAGTCTGAGACAGCTCCCTCCCTGCATTACTAGTGAGAGGCTGGCTTCGCAGACAGGGGGGAGCTGCCTGACCCTCACTCCTGACTTCCCCCATGTCCCAGCTAGTGAATGGTGTGTGGGTGAGGGGGGGGGGGAGGATGGTGAAGTCTGAGACAGCTCCCTCCCTGCATTACTAGTGAGAGGCTGGCTTCGCAGACAGGGGGGAGCTGCCTGACCCTCACTCCTGACTTCCCCCATGTCCCAGCTAGTGAATGGTGTGTGGGTGAGGGGGGGGGGGGAGGATGGTGAAGTCTGAGACAGCTCCCTCCCTGCATTACTAGTGAGAGGCTGGCTTCACAGACAGGGGGGAGCTGCCTGACCCTCACTCCTGACTTCCCCCATGTCCCAGCTAGTGAATGGTGTGTGGGTGAGGGGGGGGGGGAGGATGGTGAACTCTGAGACAGCTCCCTCCCTGCATTACTAGTGAGAGGCTGGCTTCACAGACAGGGGGGAGCTGCCTGTCCCTCACTCCTGACTTCCCCCATGTCCCAGCTAGTGAATGGTGTGTGGGTGAGGGGGGGGGTGGATGGTGAAGTCTGAGACAGCTCCCTCCCTGCATTACTAGTGAGAGGCTGGCTTCACAGACAGTGGGGAGCTGCCTGACCCTCACTCCTGACTTCCCCCATGTCCCAGCTAGTGAATGGTGTGTGGGTAAGGGGGGGGGGGGGGGGGGGTGGTGAAGTCTGAGACAGCTCCCTCCCTGCATTACTAGTGAGAGGCTGGCTTCACAGACAGGGGGGAGCTGCCTGACCCTCACTCCTCCGGGGTATTGTGATCTTCCTGCACACAGTGCCCTATCCCTGATACCAGGGGTGTTGTGATCTTCCTGCATGCAGTGCCCTATCCCTATTAATACCAGGAGTGTTGTGATCTTCCTGCATGCAGTGCCCTATCCCTATTAATACCAGGAGTGTTGTGATCTTCCTGCATGCAGTGCCCTATCCCTGATATCGGGATGTGTGCAAGAAGATCACAACACCCCCGGTATCAGGAATAGGGCACTGTGTGCAGGAAGATCACAACACCCCCAGTATCAGGAATAGGGCACTGTGTGCAGGAAGATCACAACACCCCTGGTATTAGGGATAGGGCACTGTGTGCAGGAAGATCACAACACTCCTGGTATTAATAGGGATAGGGCACTGTGTGCAGGAAGATCACAATACCCCTGGTATCAGGGTTAGGGCACAAGTTCTAGTCACATTGACTGATCACATTACTTGTTTTGTCAAGCTACCAACTGTTTCCATTTCCCATCCCCCATATACTGTCAGTAGGAAACTTGGTAACATAAATAAATAAGAGGGCAGCCAATAGGAATACATATTCATTCCTAAACTGACCTTAACTGACCTGAAAAGTGTCAAATTGTATCATTTTCAGTTAGTGCGCACTAACTCCCAGTTAGTGCGCACTAACTCGAGTTAGTGCGCACTAACTCGAGTTAGTGCGCACTAATCGGAAAAAACGATTTTTAACGATTTTTTAACTAAAAAATCGTGCCTAAGACGATTTTCTTGCCCTGCCACACGATTTCTATCGTTAAGACGATATGGAAAACGATTCACATCCCTAATTAGTATATTTACCTTGAAAACAAAATCTTCTTAAAACTTAATTTTTGTTGACAGATTTGACAGCAGAGAAGCTCAGTGTATGTAGTAAATAGGAAAAAATCCCTCTGAAGTCTTCTAGAACTCAATAGTGTAGATTTAAAAAAAAGCAAGGCAAGCTGCTAAGAAATTACATTTCTGTTAACTGGGGAGGAAAGGGGAACGGATACAAGGCATTTTTTTGAATAAAGCAATGCTTTGACAGTAATTGAGTAACAGAGCTCATAAAGGCCTCCAGTTAGTTTAAGTGTTGCCTTTCCATAATTTCATACAAGCTAAAGGGAAACATTTAAAATAGAAACAGAGGATCTGTACTGTTTATGATCTGCTGTTGAAAGTTATTTCTTAAATTAGCTTACAGGGATTTGTCATAAAATGATTTTTTTTCATTTTTAAATCAAAGCCAATTTACTATGTAATAGAAGTGTGAACAGAGTTATCATTTGATTCATTTCATTTAATGCCTGTTTTTTTTATTTTTTAACCTTGACAAAGCTTTTTTTTTTGTTTTCGTGTAAACTATTTCCATTTAGTGTGCACTATTTCCCTTTAGCCACTAATCAAATTGCAATAGTGCACACTAAATAGAAATGGCACCCACTAAATTGAAATAGTAAGCACTAAAACAAAAAATAAAAAAACAGAACACTTAATGAAAAAATGTTGTTTCAAATCCTTTCAATTTAAAAATGATATAAAATGACATTGCCTATGTCATTAAAAATGAAAGCCATCCCTACTATGTAAATGTGTGTTTAGTAAATATATCCTAGTACCTGGATGAAGGATTCCATGGATCAGTTACGCTCACACCCCTTGCTCCCTGAGTAGCTGGACAGGAACTGGGAAGTTGCAGGCCATCTGCATATTTCTATTAGTTGCCTTGGTTGGTTGACTCCAAAAATCACCACAACCCACCTTGCATCTGAGGTGCTCCCACCCTATACTCCTTGAGCAGTCGGTCAGGTACTGTGGTTAGTTGTAGCCCATCTGCATACTTTTCCCATCTGTCTTAGAGGGTACACTAATCTCTTTGGGTTTCCAACAGTAGAATTTTCTTTCTTTTTATCTCTTATTGCTCTTCCTTATCTACACTTCCTGATAGGGATGTGCAGAGGGACGCCATACGTTGTATTCGGGATTCGTATTCGTCGGGGGCAGATACGTTGCATTTGGCAAGGGGTCCCCCCGATATGTTCTATACGTCAATTCCTATTTGGTTCCCTGCTAAAATTAAATTAACTACAACCCCCCCACCCTCCTGACCCCCCCCCCCCAAGACTTACCAAAACTCTCTGGTGGTCCAGCGGGGGGTCCGGGAGCCATCCCCTGCACTCACACCCTCGGTGCCGGTTTCATCATGGCACCGATTGCCTTTGTCACAGGGGCTACCGGTGCCATTGGTCAGCCCCTGTCACATGGCCATCGGCACCATCTTGTGCTCCTACCACATCTTGGTAGGAGCACAAGATGGGCTGAGCAATGGCACCGGTAGAGGGCTGAGCAATGGCACCGGTAGCCCCTGTGACATAGTAAAGGAAAAGGCTATCGGCGCCATTTTGATTACAGGCAGCCGACTGCCCGAGTGCAGGAGATCGCTCCCGGACCCCCACTGGACCACTAGGGACTTTTGGCAAATCTTTGGGGACCCTCCTGACCCCCACAAGACTTGCCAAAAGTCCAGCGGAAGTCCAGGAGTGACCTGGACTCCTGCTAGACCAATCAAACACTGTAGGGATTTCCTTTCCACAGCTGGCAGAGACAGAAACACATCTACACATTTTTTTTTGATGTGCAATCAGGAGGCATATTTGGAGGCAGTTCCATAGCTCTACTGCCTTCACTTGGTAGTGATCAACTAACAAAAGTAGAATTATAACCAAACTGAAAATGCCCTGAGAGAATTTATTTATTATTTTTATATACCAACATTCATCTCAATTGAGATATCACACCGGTTTACATTCAGGTACTGTAGGTATTTTTCTATCCCCAGAGGGCTTACAATCTAAGTTTTTGTACCTGAGGCAATGGAGAGTAAAGTGACTTGCCCAAGGTCACAAGGAGCGACAGCAAGACTTGAACCTTGGTCTCCTGGTTCATAGTCCACTGCTCTAACCACTAGGCTATTCCTCCTCCCTGTGTTCAGAATGTGTTCAGATCCCTAGGGACTGTGGTATCCAACCACATCTATTGAATAGAAAGTAAGAACATAAGAAATTGCCATACTGGGTCAGTCCAAGGGTCCATCAAGCCCAGCATCCTTTTTCCAACAGTGACCAATCCAAGCTACAAGTACCTGGGAAGTACCCAAAAACTAAGTATAACCCAAGCTACTGATGCTAGTAATAGCAGTGGTTATTCGAAGCCAACTTGATTAATAGCAGGCAATGGGCTTCTCCAAGAACTTTCTCAAACCTTTTTTAAATCCAGCTACACTAACTGCACTAACCACATCCCCTGGCAACAAATTCCAGAGTTTAATTGTGCATTGTGTGAAAAAGAATTTTCACCGATTAGTTTTAAATGTGCTACTTGCTAACTTCATGGAATGCCCCCTAGTCCTTCTATTGTCCGAAAGAGTAAATAACCAATTCACATTTACCCATTCTAGACCTCTCATGATTTTAAAGATCTCTATGATATTCCCCCTCAGTCATCTCTTCTCCAAGCTGAACAGCCCTAACCTCTTTAGTCTTTCCTTATAGGGGAGCAGTTCCAGCCCCTTTATCATTTTGGTTGCCCTTCTCTGTACCTTCTCCATCACAACTATATCTTTCTTGAGATGCAGCAACCAGAATTGTACACAGTAGTCAAGGAGCAGTCTCACCCTGGAGTGATACAGAGGCATTATGACATCCTCTGTTTTAATCACCATTCCCTTCCTAATAATTCTTAACACTCTGTTTGCTTTTTTGACTGCTGCAGCACACTGAGCTGACAATTTCAAAGTATTATCCACTATGATGCCTAGATCTCTTTCCTGGGTGGTAGCCCCTTATATGGAACCTAACATCATATAACTACAGCAAGGGTTATTTTTCCTTATATGCAACACCTTGCACTTATCCACATTAAATTTCATCTGCCATTTGGATGCCCAATTTTCCAGTTTCATATGGTCCCCTGCAATTTATCACATTCAGCTTGTGATTTATCTGCTGTGAATAATTTTGTATCGTCTACAAACTTGATTACCTCACTCGTTGTATTCCTTTCCAGATCCTATATATATTGAAAAACATGGGTCCTAGTACAGATCCTTCAGGCACTCCACTGTTTACACTTTTCCACTGAGAAAATTGTCCATTTAATCCAACGCTCTGTTTCGCCACCTAGCCCATGACTTTTTACTTTTCTTAGAAGCCTCTCATGAGGAACTTTTGTCAAATGCCTTCTGAAAAATCCAAAAACACTACATCCACTGGTTCATCTATATCTATATGTTTATTAACCCCTTCAAAAAAGTGAAGCAGATTTGGAGGCAAGACTTGCCCTGGGTAAAGCCATGCTGACTTTAAACCATGTCTTTCTATATGTTCTGTGATTTTGATCTTTATACTTTCCACTATTCCTGGCACTGAAGTCAGTGATACAGTGTCTCTGGATTTCCCCTTGTCATGCTGAGCATAGTACTCAAGTGAATAACCAATTTCCCTTGGTTTACTATTCTGTTTGTTTGATTGTTTTTTGTTCCTTCAACTAAAGATTGTGAGATTAAAAAGCAGACAAAAAGAAGAAAAAGGTGCCATACAAGCATAGTGGCAGAGCTAAGATCCTACCTACCCTTTGGGTAAGAAGACCTAAATGAGTTCAGTTTCCTTTCATCTATCACTTGCTTGATTATGTCAGGTGGAAACAGGACTAGTCTAGCAGGAGTCAAAGAAAGAAAATTATCAGGTAAAGTATACTTTTGCCTTCTTTCTCCTCCAGTTAGACCATTAAACCAATTCAGGGAGGTATCACAGCTATTAATCCCTTAGGCAGGAAGATGCAAACGCAGTCCCTAGAATGCTTGCCTCGAAGGTTGCATGTGCCTTGGCGAGCAAGTCTAACCTATAGTGCTTGGTAAGGGAGTTTATGGAGTAACAAGTGGATGCCCTACAAATGTCTTCCAAGGTGACCCTTGACACTTCTGCCCATGATGCTGCTTGGGCTCTCATGGAGTGAGCCCTTAGCCCTGGCAGTATCGCCTTCCCATTCAGGATGTAAGCAGATCCTATTGCTTGCCTAATTCACTAGGCTAGTGTTCACTTGGATGCTGCCCCTCCTCTGCATGGACTGCCGTATAAAATGAACAGTCTGTTTGATTTCCTGACTGGATTCGTGACTTTCAGATACATGAGCAGTGCCAGACTCATGTCCAGGCAAAGCAGTGCTGGATCTAACATCTGCTTTCTTATTCCCAAAGGCTGGTAAAGTAATCATCTGATTAAAATGACATGGGGACATGACCTTGGGTAAGAAGGAGGGAACTGGATGTAAAATGACTGAATTCCTGGAGAAGGTGAGGTATGGATCCCTGAAAGAGAGCCTGCATCAGCAAAGTCCACCTTGCCAAGTGGATGGCCACAAGAAAGATTATCTTCAAACATAGATCTGTAAGAAACATAGAAACATAGAAATGACGGCAGAAGAAGACCAAATGGCCCATCAAGTCTGCCCAGCAAGCTATGCACTTTATCCATTTTTTTCCCTTTTTCTCTCTCCCACCTGTTACTATTGGCTTCCAGTACCCTCCAGCCCTAATTCCCCTCCACCCAATTTAGAAAGCAGCTCTGTATCTGCATCCAAGTGACATCCAGCTCAATTGGGGGTAGCAACCGCTGTAACAAGCAGGCCACCCCCTTGCCCCATACTCTTACCCACCCCTGTTTTTATTTTTTTGTTTTATTTATTTATATATTTTTTTTTGAAATAGCAGCCCTTCATCCTTCCGCTCCGTGAAGGTGGAACACCAACTACTGGCCACTGGCATCCCGCTCCGTGAATGCCTCTGTGGCTACTGCCGCTCCGTGCAGTGTTTGAATGCCTCTGTGGCTACTGCCGCTCCGTGCAATGTTTGAATGCCGCTGTGGCTACTGCCGCTCCGAGGCTGATATAAGTGACTCATTAGCCTATTAGGTTTTTGAATGCTAGGTTAAGGTCTCACAAGGGAACCAGAGAGTAAAGGGAGGTCATAAGCATTTTACTTCCTTAAGGAAGTACATGACATTCGGGTTTGCTGCTATGTATACATCTTCCACTGTGCCTCTGAAGCATGAGATGGCTGCCATCTATACTCTTAGTGGGTTGAAGGCCAGCACCTTGTCCAGGCCTAGCTGGGTGAAGTCCAGTATCTGTACAAGCCCTGTCTTCTAGGGAGACTTGCTGTTCATGTGGCTGAAGTTCTCAAAGAGCCACCACACTCGAATGTAGGTCAAAGAGGTTGAGGATTTTTGAACCCTCAGCATGGTAGATATGACTGTGGGTGAGAAGCCTTTCCTATTCCTATGTTGACAGTGAGAGATCACTGACTGTCCTTTTTTCTTTCTTTCCATTTCACCCTGACATGCTGCTGTTTCATATTGGGGATCAATGAGAGGAAGAATGGGTAGTGCACAAGAGGCAAGGACAGAATATGCTTTCCCTCCCCCCAAAAGGGATCAGAACTATGCTGTTCTCTACCCCACAGGAAGTTGCAAGAAAACAAAAAGATAAAAATGGTCTTTGAATATTTCCTCTTTCCAGCTGTGGGTAAAAGTATATGCACTATGAACAACATGTGCGAACATGTGAACTATGATTTGCGGGGAAACAAGTAGGCAAGATGTGCTCCCAGGAGTTTTGCACAGACAGGTCCACAGCATGCTTCACTTTTATTTTCCCTTGCGCTGATGGGGCCTGGAAACCTAACAGCTCCACTGCTTCTTCTGTCATGCCTCTGCTTCTTCTTGAGCTCACATGCTTGGAAACCCTGTCAGTCCCATTGCTTATACTGATGTGTCTAGGGATGCTAATGGGCTCCAGATTCGCCCGACAACATTGATCCTGTTCTGGATTCACCCCACAGCATGCAGGGACTTGTAGTCTTGTTTTTCATAGGGATTACAATAGAAAAATCAGAACTACAAGTCCCTGCATGTAAATGAGGTAAACCTGGGACTTCATCAGTTCTGTTGGGAGAATCTGGAACCAATTGGCAATCTTAGCTGTGGTTCTGCTTTTTGTTTATCGCTGATAAGACCCAGAAAACATCACTAGTCCACCTGTTCCAGCTGCAAATGCTCCATTTTGTTTTGGGTTGGCTAGTCCTTGGAACCTCCACCACCCCCATTGATCCACTCCTCCTGCAAAAAGTATCATTTTTACCTCTTCTTTGGGTCTAAGTCTCAAATCACAAATTTCATTGAAATTTGTTCACCAGTTTCTCTGCTGATATTAAGACACAGAGAGATGAATAGACATGACTTTCCTATAACAGAGATGTGCGTTTGTTTTCAAATTTCAACAAAATTGACTAATTCATCATAGTTTGGGAGCGCTCAAAAACAAAAAATCTTTATAAAATTTTGGAAAAATTTGTATTTTGTGTTAGTGCCACAAAAAACCCGAACCGCAGAAAAAAATGAGATTATCCGTGGGGGACCCGAACCTAATCATGAAACAAAAAAGAAAATGAAACACATCTCTAGCCTATAAGGGGTTCTTTTGTTTTCCTTCAGTAAAGTATGTCTCAAAAGGGACAGGATTAGGTTGGGAGAGTAAAAATCCAAATCCTGATGCTTATTTTCACATGGATATTTTACACCTGCTTCAGAGGAGGCACAACGTATCCATTTTTCCTCACCAACCCAAAGTTTCAGAGTAGTTTCCCTTGAAAATTAGGGGGTCATTTATCAAAATGTGCTAAGGAATTTTCACATGCGTTAAGGCCCTGGCACAGACTGCAGAAAAAATTGTCTAACTTGATGTTTAAATGTTCCTTCTATATAAAATAACTATAAGTGACCCTTACTGACCAGTTACAATAAGGCGAAAAAGAGACAAAAAATTACAGCTGATACTAAGCAGAAAAATCCATGATTCTTTGAAGTCTCTTCAAGTTAGTTTTGAAAAGTTTGATCATTTCGATTTCAAGAGGAAAATTTTCCGAAGTTTGTACATGGGTAAAAACGCCATTTGAAATGAAAATTGCCTTCCTGGGCCAATGTGACCGTGGCCATAGGCGCCAGACCTGAAGGGCACCGCTGCGTCAGCACCACTACCACTAGCTACAGAGGAGACTTCTGCACGATGGCTACCACCATCCCTGCCACAACACACCTTCCTCCTAAAAGTAACTGTGCTTCCCATGCGGTGTGCTGAGACACTTGCAACCATGCAAGTGCAGTGCTAAGCCTGTGCCATTCTGAGACAGAGCAGGCAGCAGCAGGGAACAAAGCAGGTACTGTGGCTGAAGGCAGGCTGCTGTCTCGAAGAAGAACCCTGGGGCTGAGCCGATCCAGCCCTCAGCACCGAAATGGAGCAAGTGGAAGGGGAGGCTCTACTGTGGAATCAGCACTGGAGGAGACCGGCTCAAAAAAAGCATTGCCGTGCAGGCCACTTGGTAGGAAATGGCTTTGGGAGGGAGGGTAACTTGAGCCCAGGATGGTGATGGTGTCAGGAGTAGGAGAGGTTAGTGAGACCAGAAATGTCTGGGAAGCAGAGAGGGGCGGGATGTTAGTCATATCCTATGTTCCTAGGGGAGAGAGGCAAAAGCTCCTGGTAGTGTGAGGAAGAGTAGAGGAAGGAACAGATGAGGGAATGGGGGAAGAGGGGAGGATACTGCTGGTGCTGGTTTAGAAGGGAATGGGGAGGCAGAGAGAGAGAGATACTGATACCGCTTGGGGGAGAGGCAGGAAGAGAGAAGAGGACATTGGTAGGTTGGGAGGAGGGGATGATGTAGGAGCATGTGCGGGGGAGAGAGATAGCATGTGTGTGTATTGGGAGGGGGACAGAGAGCATGTTGCTGTGAGCAGGGAGAGAGCATTGTGTGTGTGTGAGAGAGCAAGTGCATCTGTGTTACGTGACAGAGGAGAAAGTTTGTGCATGCCCCAACACATACATACACACACACACACACACACACACACACACAACCACAACAATCTAAGAGTCAGGGTGAATGGAAATCATAAGTTCCCAGGTATGGAGAGCGAGATATTTTTTTAAATCAATATTAGTTTTGCTTATTGGGTGTTTGATGTGTATTGAAATATTTTATTGGTGTTTGGGAAATTTAAATAAAATATGTAAATGAGTTTTTAATAATTGGATATTATTCTTTTGGTCAACTGTTTTGAAATATGCACTTTTTTTTAAAGGATTTAAATACATTTTTATTTGTGCAACAGACTTCTCAGTAGCTGCATGTCAAATCAACACATGAAAAGAATCTTGTGCATTAACATATCAGTTATGGTCCCAAATATTGAACAGGAAATTTACTATTAATGATTCTTTCTTTATTTTATTGCTTTGTTTTTCTGAGGAATGCTGATGATTCTGTATTTCCATTATTGCATTACGTACAAAGAGTGGCTTCTTGTGGTTTCCAGTTCAGTTTTTGTCTGCACGTTTCTATTTATATGTTATGTTCTCTTTATTCTCTGGTGAGGGTCTATCTGTGTAATGCAGTTATGATCTAGGTGAGGTATTCTGCTAGTGTGTAGTATCTATATAAGGATCTATAGCAGTCTGGCCTTTTCTGTTTCCCTAATAGGAGGTGTATTAGTGTTTTAGGGCCTGGTATATTATTTGCAGCATTGCCTTTTCATCAGCATGGTTGTTACTGTTTAAATACTGGTAGTTAGTGATCTTTATTACTTTATTTGTATTTATTCCTCTTGTTTCTCATTTTTATTTTTTTCTCATGTTACATTTATTTATTTTTCATAAAGCAATAATTAAGTGACAGTCCTAGTAGAGGATAAGGATCACATCCTTAAAGACCTGAAGGTCATACTTTTAGGACCAAAGACATACTTGTGTTTACTTATAGATTATAATAGTAAAAGTATTATGATTCAAATAAAACAAAACAAAGTCCAGCTCATGGTGTCATGTTGTACACAGGGTGAGAGCACACTTTTTCACTTGGCCATAGGTGCCAAATTGCCTGGCTATGGCTCTGGTCTGTGCAACCAAAAAGCATTTAAGCAGTTAGCCAGTGCAATCAGGTGGCATTTTTCAGGATATCCACAATGAATAGGCCTGAAATATGTTTGCACACATTGAGGGAGGTACATGCAAATCTATCTCATGCATATTCTGTTATGAATCTGATACCTGATGGGCGGAGCAATCAGATACGAGGTAGCAATCCATGTAGATTGACTCCTGAGGAGGAGGAGTTTAGCAATCTGTTATGAATCGCTGTAGTTAGACTGTGGAGATAGCAATCTGTTATGCTCTACTCCTCAAGAAGGGAGGAGTTAACAATCTGTAGTGAACCTGCTAGGGAATTAGCAATCTGTTGTATCGACTCTATGTAGAGCATGGAGTTAGCAAACCTGTTGTGTAACTGCTCCTGTGGAAGGAAGGGTTAGCAATCTGTTACGCTTTGGCTTCCTATGGAAGGAGTAGTAAACAATCTGTTAGGTTTTAGACTGTAGAGTAGCAATTTTTATGAATCTGTTGCTGAAGACTCCTGATGGAGAAGGAGTAGCAATCTGTTACCAGCAGAGTGCTTGGAGAGGACATTCAGCTGTAGAGGAATGTAGAAAGATGAATCCTTGGGCCGATGACAGATGACTGCGCCCCCAGGAGGATATCCTGAGAGGGACCACCGGCTAGGCTTGAGTACAGAGAGAGACACAGGTATTACTTTTATTATACAGGTTAGTAGAACCACCAGAAGTGGCAGTAGTGAGCTATATGCCTGGCAGGGCTGAAGTCCCTCAGATACTGGAACCGCAATCCCAGGGTTGCTGAGCTGTAGCGAAACTATAGATAGTGAGTAGACAGGGTATGCTGTGTTCATTGCCAGAACTAGATGACAATACTCACATAAGGTCTTTAGGAAGCTCAGTAGCTGGAAAGGGTTAGGCCCTCAAGGAGCGAGAGTACCTGATTCCAGGGAAAGCTCTGAGAGAGCGATGGTAACTCACAATTGTCTGTATCTGCAGTAGCTTCCAGGCAGTAGAGAATCTTCAGAGTGTTCAGGAATATGGGCCCTCGAGGAGCGAATACCGGTTCCTGTCGGCAATCTGAAATAAAGAAAAGAGAGCGATGCCCCCGAGGAGCGGGTACCCCTAGTAAGTCCAAGGAGGCAGTGTAGCTTGGATGAATCCTTAGACGAATCCTTACTAACTTGAATTGTTAGCAAATACTGAGACCTTATATATTGGAAGCAGATGATGTCATCTCTGGGGGACGCCCCCGAGGTTCGCGCCCTTGCTCGTACATGAATCGGAGTGCGCGCGCGCCCTACGTCATCAGGAACATGGCGGATCCACAGCATTGTGCTAGTCTGGGGACGCTGGAGGGGAGATGGCATGAAGATGCTATGGCTGCTAACAGTCCATCAGACCCGGAGGGGGTCACCACAGAGGTAAAGAGGGCGGAGTGAGGACGTCGAGCAGCGACGGACACAACATATTCATTGTGGACATGCTTAAAAACAGACTTGTTTGTGGCTCTTGAGAACCAGAGTTGTCCACCCCTGCTCTATAGCATCATTTTTTCCCCTTTTAATTTAATGAAAATAATCAAATTCTACATTGCATCTGTTGCATGTATATATTGGCTAAAATTGTTTGAAATGTTGGAAAATCCCACTTGCAATAAATGTGCTCTATATAAGAGACCCAACTGAGATGAATACATATTTTAGAAAATGTTTTTATTATAATGGTTTATGAACTATTTGCTTTATGCTATTTGATTTTGTTGTTTATTTGAATGTTTTAATATTTTTTTCTGTTAATTGATATGTTTACTTGCTGTACCTCACACTGGGCTTATAAAAAGGCATGATATAAATGTTAAGAAATAAATAAAATATATGTATATAAAAATATTAGGGTCAAATGTAAGACTACAGACTCGGTTCTTCCAGCAAGGCTACTGTGAAGCATTAGGCAAATTCTACTGCAAAATTAAGCAAAGTGCTTTTTTTCTGGTGCACATCAACTGAACAATTGCTTAGAATGTCATTTACCTAAACTTTCAGGAAACAACCTATTTATTTCAGTAAGAATTTGAATGTGTCGGATAGGATGAGACTTATAGTTGCAGTTTTTCAGGCTGTTGCATGTTAGTAGTTCAGTTTAGTTATTTATTTACTGTCATGTAACTGATGTGATTTTATTATTGTCATGTTGTATCTCACCTTGAACAGTGGATTTGTGTGGGTTACAAATTCCTAAATAACTAACTAAATACATGTTTTGTCAGCTGTCAAATTACTACTTTGCATATTTGTAGTATTGAGAACGTTAAAGTATACTTGTAATTGCATAGAGACTACAAGACAAAGAAGCTCCCAAAACAAACAAATTAATGAAAAGACAACATGCTTAGACCAAAAGGATTAATGATAGGGTTTGAGTTTGTGTGACTTTATATATGTGTGGAGGAGCAATGAGTTGTAGGTTAGTTATACTACCAAGTGTAATTGCAATATGTGATATTTGTAAACTGCTAAATGTCAAATCATAGTAGCAATATGTAAATGCAAAATAAAAAGAATATGATGCATTTAGTCTATGGTGCAAAGTATTTGTTGCTAAGGTTTGGTGAACTATCTGTCATGAATTGAATACTGACTTGTTTTAGGACATACAGAATAAACATTGTCCTAATTATTAACACACAATGAACACATCATCATCCAGATGCTTGAGTACACTTGAAACATTAAGCTTAGGTGCTGAAGCAACTATACACAAGTGAAAAGCTGAAGCAACTATACACAAGTGAAAAGCAGGGCTAGCATATTAACATGAGAGAAAACAAGACATTTCATACAGAGCTAGCG